>NW_023425584.1:46316845-46916845 GCF_014108245.1 Pipistrellus kuhlii
TGGCTCTTTCAGGGACAAAGCCTATTGTTGAACACATCCAACTAAACAAATAACTCATCCTGGGATCCCTTTAACAGCTGCCTTCGTACAATGATCTATTTACATATTAGCCTAAAATTGAAACTGAACTCTTTAATGACATAATCCAGCGCTATAGTCCGCAGACCCATGTGTTCTACCCAACAGCTGAAGAACATTGTAGGCATATGATTTTTAGAAATAACTTTTTAGGTACCAAGTGATCTTAAGGTGACATCTTAATATACTGTCACGTATTTTCTCCTTTTGTCTGCACATCAAACCCATGTGGGGGCCTTTCTATCCTCTTTGTTTAGTTACTTGATAAATAAAGAGAAATACAGAAGGTCTCTGTCACCCATTTTACTACTTGTTGATAAGCTACAGTTGTAGGCCACGCTTCACTGTGTATTCCAGGATTTATCTTACCTTTCTTCTATGGGTTTTACTTTTATGTGGCTCAAGATTAAAGGATGACCTGCCAGATGTTATAAATTAGTCAGCAACAGCCACAGTCATTACTAGGCATGCTGTAATAGTGTTTCGAAGTTTTACATGATTCCCAAAGTATATTTAGTTTAAACCTCTATAATTTGATGGTTTCGTATATGGCTTTTAAAAATCGAAACAGGAAATTAGCTTAAATTTCTTCTTAAGATTGATGACATTGTCAGATATAAAGTTAAGGACCTGTATAGACACAGACACATAGGCTGACAAGAAAAAAAAAATCCCCTACACACACACACACACACACACACACACACACAGCAGTACATATCTGTCTAAAACAGTGTTGCAGCTTGGGCCGAGTCAGTTTAATTGACTTCAGTAAGACTATTGGTTCATTGAAACCAAAGCCAGGATGATGGCTCTATCTATCTTCAAATGGGTATTTACACTGCAGACCTCACACAGAGCAAAATGTTACCATCCTGCTGGGCCGGAACAGCATGAAACTTTACAAAGAATAATATTATACTTGATTTCAGATAATTTATTGAATCCTACTTCTGAAACTTTTGATGAGAGATCTTGTGGCCAGGACACATTCCAAAAATTGTAAAAGAGAAAATTCTTTAGGCACTAACTTCAAACTCTTCCTGGACAGCAGCTGGGAGAGTATATGGGGATCATTTTGTTTCAGCTATAAAAATAAAAAATAAAAAAATGGAAGCGTGTATATTCTCCATAAAATCAAAGGTAATTACATTGCAGTTTTTCTGCCAGCAAAGGAGGTGGTTTCAGCATCCTGCAGTTGTTTTGTTCTTAGAGGACTGCTGTATGGTAAACAAACTGAACCAAGTTGAACAGTATTAATATTGGATGGATCTGGTGAGGTCTGCCAGAGTATGGACAATAAAAGACATTTAAAACATTCTTGGAATGCTAATTCTAAGTGTCTGGTGTGTATTTCCTTTTTGAAAACTTTAACCATTTAAGCAATAGTCATTTAAATAAGTTGATAAAAATTAAAATGTACATATAATTGTGATTAGTAGTGACTACTGAATATTGTACAATAGATAGTTGTAACATATTGTAAATTTTTTTTCTGAAACTAGATACCTTCTATGGAATTTAAGTTGTTTTGCTCTTAAAGACCCAAATTTTGTGATCACCTAGAATATATTTATTCTAAATAATAAATAGAAGCCATATGATGTATTCAAATTAGAACCTCAGTCTGTGAATGACATATTTGCTTTAAACAATGATCTATGTATTAAAATATTAACTCCAGTTCATACTTCTAAAGAAATGATTAGGTACAGATATAGTTACATAAATTGGGAAGAGGTTGAAAATTCAGACCCATTAGGGTTTTTTTCAATATGAAAAATCAGTTATTGGTTTAGATAGCACCACATTTCACATCTCAAATACTGTGCTGATACTGTTCCTCTATATTAATTAGAGGGACTCCTGAAATCCATTTTTTAAAGTTAGTACTAAGGCACTGAGACCTAACTTCAGTGAACCAATGACACCCAAATTGGACTTATTGAAGTAAAAGACATACTACTATATGAGTAAAAATAAAAGCATACCTTTTCCCATCAAGACTTACTAAATACTATACAAAAGCACTTTTATTAGACTCTTGAGTTTATTCATGCATATAACATACCTGAGGAGCTAGTTAGAAAGTTTTTTCTGGCTAAGATATAATGAATAATAAAAATTGGTCTTAAACCAGTTTGATTCAGCTCCAGGTATTATTTTTATAGAACATGAAAGGGAGAAATGTAATTCAAGTTAACATTTTTGAGAATATCAAATTTGGAATTTCAGGAGTGAAATAGATTTTTATCCAAGACACAAATAAACCATATATATATATATATATGTGTGTGTGTGTGTGTGTGTGTGTGTGTGTATATATATATATATATATATATATATATATATATATACACACACATAATTCTGCTTTACATATACAGGTTGTCCCCCCAAAAAACTGTATATACACTCATTTCTCATTTCTGTACATTCTTTAAATTTTGAAAATGAACTGTATGTTAATAAACACTGCCTTTATAATCATTCAAGATGTGTACATTTTTGGGGTGACACCCTGTTAGTGGATGAAGGTATTTGGAATTTTAAAGTTAAGTATCAGTCACTATACACTTTGAAGCAGGCATATGTAGAGAGGGGTTTGGATGAGAATGGGGGGGATGAGGACAATTATGTGATACCATAATCAATAAAAAAAATAATAAAAATAAAATAAAATTAACTGGAAAAAAAAAAGAGAGAGATAAAGGGTCTCACATAATTGTCATTTAAGTTTTTTTTTTACACCTGAAAGGCAGATAAACCACTCTGATTTGCAAGGGTAAGAAGACTTTTGTCCACCCCCTACCCTTGGCTCTCCCATCCCACACCAGAGAGGACTTGTGTATCCTTATAAAGGCATTCTCTGTGGTCACATGGCAATTCTTTTCAGACAACTGTATTGGCTAAATCATACTTTTCTAGTTACCTGATTATAAAATAAAAAGCAACAAAACCTAACTTCGCATCACTAAAAAGGAGTTTATTTCTGATTTACGGCTTTCAGATATTTTCTGTGAACAACAACACCGAATGTGGGAAGTTACTGGAGGAGATCAGATGTGCGCTTTGCTCTCCATATGCTCAGAACCTGTTCCACTCACCTGAGAGGGAAGCCTTGGACAGAGACCTAGTCCTCCCCCTGCTCTGCAAAGACTATTGCAAAGAATTCTTTTATACTTGCCGAGGCCACATTCCAGGTAAAGATGCGTGCATTACGTAAACTGCAGAACATCCTTTCAAGATACCTGTCCTTCAGTGCTTGCATCAGGGAGTCTAAAAATGTATCTCACCTTTCAACAAACCTATTCTTCCCTCATCACTACCCTTTTCAAACTTGTAAACTTTTATTGCTGCTAAATGGGATTACTGTCATTTCGGTCCACAAGTAGTACATTGGTTTTGTTGAAAGGTTCTGCTTTTTGTTGTTGTTGTTAAATAGGTAATACAGTTGGTGATCTTTCCACATGTTAGATTATCAGTACAAGTTTCTTATTGGTTTCTCCTTTACCTACCTACCTCAATAACAAGACAGCCTCCCCCTCTACACAGTTGACACGTAAATGCAGATTGTCCACTGACTTCGAAGGTATTCCCTTAAATAAGATACAATTCAAAAAGAAAAAAGAAAAAAAAAGTAAAGCCCTACAAAGCACTTTGACATATCATGACTAATTTGCACTTCAAAAACCCTGGGAGATAGGTAGGAATGGTCCACCTGATTGATAGGACACCTGAGGCTCCGGAGGGTGGAGGGTGAAATGCTCGCCCTGAGCTGTGCGGTGAGAAGGTGATGGGGTGCACAGAGAAGGTCTCATGCTGACAGTCATCCAAGTCTACCTGCTCACTATCATGGTCTGGACCCTCATAAACATATACATTCTTGGGCATTGATTAATTTTATCATCAACTGTTTGTAAACCTTGGTTGTTGATTTAGTTGAAAAGAATTTAAGGAGACAGCTTTAGTTTAGTTAGGCAAAGTCACACACAAACAAATCTGGAGCTAACAGTGTAGAAAACTCCCTGGCACTGGAGGAAAAGGCAAGCTTTAAGAACTCTGGGATGCACTTAGATACATTTTTTTTCATTGCCATGCACATTTCACTCTTTTCTCTGACCCACAGAAAGTATAGACTTCCTTTTTTTTTTTTTTTTTTTTTGCATTTTTTTTTTTTTTTTTTAATAGAAGTCTCTTAATAACCTAAGAAAACATTTTGACTAGGGTTACTTGCTTCCTTTGGTATAGCATAACATGGTTCCAAATCCATTCAATGTGAAAATATTATTATTGTCTTTATAAACTACAGTCATGTTTCGAAGGCTTTTTTTTAAGCCAGCTGTTTCTCCCTCTTTATCACATTCCCCAAAGCAAAGCAGAATAGGTCACGGTTGCCTAGATGGCCTGTGGAGAAGCGATAACAGATTACGTCCCATAAAGGCCTGCTGCAAATTTCAAGTCTTAAAGGTTCGCCTTGACCACCGTTAAGCTGAAAGGGATGTGAACACTTAGCATTTTCATCTACCTCGATCTACTTGAGTTCAAGACAACCAGGCTGGGTTTTGGGAACTCATCTGTGGGGGTCTTCCTGTATCTGAAGTTATTTTAGCTTCCAAAACAAACAACAGAAAGCGATACCCACTGTAAGAGGGAGCACAGCAAATAGCTCAGGAGCCAGAGCGGCAAGCACCTCACTCCCCAGATCAACATATGTGGTGACGAATGACAAATTTATTTTTCTACAGAGTTTGTATATATGTAAAACTGCTGAAGTGCATCAAGATGTCAAGTGCTTTCGGTGGCCACCCAGGCTGCCTTGAAAGATAACCAGATGAAAGCTCCACTCCAGTGGTGGACGGAGCAGCCAGGGCGCTTCCCCGGGACAGGCTAGCAGGCTGCAGGCCCTCGCGGAGGGGACCTTCCTCAGGATCCATCAAATGCAAATAATCGCTCGAAATACAGGTCCCCAAAGTTAGCTGTAATAACACTATTTGTGTTCCTTATGTTGATCAGTTTGTTAGCCAGACTGATCCTTGGCTATCATTTCCTAAAGTATGATGGATGGATGGTAATCTGCCCTCTGCCTTTCCCCCAAACCCAGAAGACTCTAGAATTCTAGAACACTGATTTTTTTTTAGAAATTGCTCAAAAAGCAAGTGTGTAATATTTTCACCTTAAGTCTATTTAGTGGCATGGTTTACCTTTCCCTGAAGTTCAAAATGGTAAAAACAAACAAAACAAAAAAAACCCAGGTACTTTGTGATTTTTTTTTTAATAAGAAGCTAGTTAACGTATTTTGACTATGCTTATTAATACTCCATCTTTCTGTAAATCATGAAGAGGAAGGTATCCAAAGGTATGTATTTTGCTAAAGCAAATGCTGAAAGGGGCTGAAAATAACTCCAGAGACATCTTCATTTCTTCCTCCCTTGCCCAATACATCCTATATAATAAAGATATAATATGCAAATTGACTGTCATACCCTCACAATATGGCTACCTATCACCAGGATGGCTGCCTACGACCAGGCTGGCAGGGGGGTTAGTGAGGGATGACCAAATGACTGAACAGCAGGCTGTGTGGGGCGACCAGGACAGCAGGGAAGGGGGGGGGGAGCACGTGAGGGGCAACCAAGCCGGCAGAGGGTGGGGCAGTTGGGGGTGACCAGGCCAGCACCAGGTGTGTGGGGGGAAACGGGACACCCAGTTAGGGGTGACAAGGGAGGCAGGTAGGTGAGTGATTAAGAGCCAGAGGTCCCGGATTGTAAAAGGGATGTCGACTGCCGGTTAAGGCCCAGGATTGGGCCTAAACTGGCAGTTGAACATCCCCCAAGGAGTCCCAAATTGCCAGATTGGACAGAGTGCAGGCTGGGCTGAAGGGACTTCCCTCCCCCCTCTCCCCCCTGCCCCCTGCACAAGTTTCATGCACCAAGCCTCTAGTAAAAGATTAAATATGTAAATGACCTGTTCCTTTGCTTCACCTTCATGGTTTTAATAACACATCAGTCACTTTGGAACACTCTGACACCTAAAAGATAGCTACTTCCAAAATTTAATGTAGAAATATTCATGTCCTGCTTATCCACACCCCCCCCCCCAACCCCCCCAAAAAAGGAGAAAAGAATTTAAGTTAAAAATCACAAAAGTGAGGATACACTAGAGTTTTCTTAATTATAGTTGTGAATTTACTTTGGGAGGTAAATTCTTAAAACTTCTCAAAAGTACCAAAATTACAAAACAACAGAACACCACAGGAGCTCCTTTCTGCACACCACGGGTCTTCTCTTCTGCCCGAAGTATGACGGACAGAGTGGGTGCTCTGCTGTTCACTAAGTGATGGCACACCACACTAGACATCGCTATCAAAATGATTTTTATCATCCTAAGACATCATCTCTAGGTTACTGCAGTGTAAAATGTCTGTACACAATTAGTTCAATTGGTTTAATCCTGTTGCTAATGAGGCCAAGGTCATTTTTTCCTTATCGTGATGAACACCACATGCAATGAGGAAAAATAACTTTTCTCCAGCATACATGCTGAGAGAAAAGCTAGAGCTGGGACTTCTCCACTGAGAATATTTATTCATATGTTAGTGTTTGATAGGGTGCTTCATGGTGTAGTAGGACTGGGTTCATGATCCAGGAGGGAAAAGTTCCAGGTCCAAGATAGTTGGTAAGTTATCAGGAGTTTAAACAAAAAATATGGCTTCTGGAATAATAAGTGGACATCCATTATGAGTGGCCATTTGATCATAATATGATGATCCAAGGGGAGCTAAACACTCACTTTGAATAGGATGTGCTTCAGTTTTCCAAAGAAGGGTACCATTTGGCAAATTAATCTTCCCTGGCAATAAATGGTAGCCCAATGTCCTGAGCATCTCAAACATGCCCTTTTGTGTGTAAAAGTCTTCTGAGTCTGCTCCCTCCTTCACACTTAGATGACTCAGTGAGTCTAGAATTTGTAAAAAGCTCAGAGCAATTAATTGTGAACCTTCTGTTTTTGCTTTGTTTTTAATTTGCTAAAAGAGTGTGGTACCCCCAGGAACCACAAAGTTTATGAATTAGCACCACTAATCTTCTGATGTTCCATTTGAAAATGATTTTTCATTTCCTCGTTTGTCCCCAGCTAATAATTCCTTATAAAATGGAATCAGCCACCAGCATTGTTCCTTCATTTCCCCTTAAGATGTTATTGGTTTGCAGACTGTAAGGCTGGAATGCAGACTTAAAAAAAAAACAAAAAACAAAACAAAAAAAACCCAAAAACAAAACAAAACAAAAAAAAAACCAGCAACAGCAAACAACCAAAATCAAAATTTCTTCTGAATTGTGCTTTGAAATTTTTCTATGACTCTGGAGGCAAACATCACATTAACACTAGATTTCTCCTTCATACATTCAGTTATAAATATATCCATAGTCTGACAGTCTTCCTGAATGCATGGAGTTCTTGTTGCTTGATGGTCAATTTATATATAATAAATATATACTATATATCTTATATGTAACTTATATGTAATGTAAATATATAGATATAGTACACATAATATATATGGTATAAACACATATAATATATGTAATATAAATATATAGATATATTAGATATGTGTATATAGTTGCTATGTAAATGTGTGTGTATATACATATACATAGCAACTGAACGACTGAAAGACCAGTCACTATGATGCACACTGACCAACAGGAGGCAGACACTCAATGTAGAAGCTGCCCGCTGGTGATCAGTGTGTTCCCACAGGCAACCATCGCGCCCCCCTTACACCCAGCTATCTGACCCCAATCAATCCTGATTAGGGCAGGCTGGCCTACCAACCTCCCACAGTCCCTTCTGTGGTCCCACCTGCTGGCCAGCCTGCTCCGATCAGCCTGGGCCCTGACAGGGTGGGAGACAGCCCCGATTGCCCCAATTACTGTCCATGCCAAGGGACCCCACCCATGCATGAGTTCGTGCACCGGGCCAAGTTTGATTTAGCAGCTCAGTGTTCCTTCTTTTTCCTCTGGCAAATTTGTTGGACATCCCTAGGCAGCTTTCCTCTGTCTGCTTAGCCATTAAAGACTGGAGGAGAAAAGTGACCTTTTGCAAACAGTGAATTGCTGCAGATGAGTAAATGCTGCTGCAGTGTTCACCTCGCTCTTCAATGTCTAATCGCTGATTTTTTTATTAAACAAAGATAACTTCTTCCAGCTGCCTTGTTCTCCCTTGCAAGGAACACCCTTCCCAGCTGCCCTGCCTCCTTTTTCTGTCCACACCTCCCACTCAACCCCCACCTCTACACACATATACACATACACACATACCCTCTCAAGGACATCTGTTCTTTTTTGTCTGGTTCAAAAAGATAAGATGTTTTTCAATAGCCTAATCAGATACTGGCCTTGAAGAATCTGCCTCAGAAATTTAGGGGTAATACATTTTACCCAAAAGTTAGGTAAAAAAAATCTATATCAAGTTTTAACCATTTGGGACCCTCAGTTCCCAAGAATAGTTTTAGGTTTGAAGGGACTTTAGTCAAGCTTATAGGAAAGAAATATGTCTTACACAATCCATCGATAAGCCTCACTTAGTTGTCCCCAAATTCTTGTTCTTAGAAATCTATGCAAACTAGGATGTATTATACAGCTTCTGAATGTCAACTAAGTTACCACATGCCTTTATCACAACATTGATGGGGCATGATAATCCGATTTATTATGTAAAAATCAAAATATTAAACATAATGAAAGGTATGAGACCAAAAGCAGAAATTTGGTACTTCATAAATTTCATATAAAGTCAACTCTAGTAGCAATAAACTATTTTGATAGCAGAAATTATCAGAATATGGAAGTGAATCATTAATATGCCCTCCTCCCAAAAAACCAACACCTTATTAACTCAAATGTTAAAAGTAATGTCAAAATTATATATGATCATGCTTTTTATTTCATAAAAATTGTTACTATGTAAGCAAAATTATTTGTCTTTCAGATACCTGTATTGCATTTTTTGTTTTTGCTTGTTATAATTATTTTTCAGTGAAGGGTGGTATGCCAGCTGTTGTGCTTGAGAAACTTGAAAGGATATTTTAAATACTAGTGGCCTGGTGCATGAAATTTGTGCACGGGGGCAGGGAGGTGTCCCTCAGCCCAGCCTGCACCCTCTCCAATCTGGGACCCCCTCGAGGGATGTCTGACTGCCCATTTAGGCCTGATAACAGGCAGTCGGACATCCCTCTCATAATCCAGGACTGCTAGCTCCCAACTGCTCACCTGCCTGCCTTCCTGATTGCCCCTAACTGCTTCTGCCTGCCAGCCTGATCACCCCCTAATCATTCCCAGGCCAGCTTGATTGATGTCTAACTGCTCCCCTGCCAGTCTGTTTGCCTCCAACTTCCCTCCTCTGCTGTCCTAGTCACCCCTAACTGCTCTCCCCTGCAGGGTTGATCACCTCCAACTGCCCTCCCTTACAGGCCTGCTGCCTCCCAACTGCCCTCCCCTGCTGGCCATCTTGTGGTGGCCATCTTGTGTCCACATGGGGCAAGATCTTTGATCACATGGTGGCAGCCATATTATGTGTTGGAGTGATGGTCAATCTGCATATTACTCTTTTATTAGATAGGATAGAGGCCTGGTGCACAGGATAAGGGGCCAGTTGGTTTGCTCTGAAAGGTTTCCTGAATCAGGGTGGGAGTTCCCTTGGGGAGTGGGGTGGCCTGAGTGAGGGGCCTGTGGTGGTTTTCAGGCCAGCCATGTCCCATGGTAACCCAAGTGGAGGTCCTGGTATCTGGAATTTATTTACCTTCTACAATTGAAACTTTGTAGCCTGGAGTGGAGCCAAGCCTCCTGCTTGCTCCCTGGCTGCTGCCATTTCTGTTTGGATTTGTTTACCTTCTATAATTGAAACTTTGTACCCTTGAGTGGAGGCCTGGGTCCACCAGGGTGTGTGGAAAGCTTGGCTTCCTCTATTGCCTGGGAAACCCAAGCCTCCCTCCTGATTAGGTTTATTTGCATACTCACTCTGATTGGCTGGTGGGCATAGCTTGTGGGTGTGGTGGAGTGATAGTTAATTTGCATATTACTCTTTTATTAGGTGGGATAATTTTTGTTATGCAAAATAATCATTTTCTCCTATGAGTGAAGTGTAGGAAACAGCACCTACATATTTGAAAATGGTGGCTCTGTTATCAACATCAATTTGTTGCCCAATCATTCATTATAGTGTATAACCTTGTGATAGTTATTAGATTTTTTAATCATATGTAAGTGACAATATAGTAAGAATTATAAAATGGCCCGAACTAGCACCTGATGGTCTATCTCTTTCTTGATTCTAATTTGCAGTTCTTAGGAAATTATTATAGTACTCTAGGGCTAAAAAAATGCTGAATAGTAATTGGATAAGCTCACCAGTGCAACATGTGATCACTGGGGAAGCCTAAAAATAAATCAATGCAATAACAAGAAATGCTGGGTTTCATATAATGTGTACTTCACATGAGCCTTTTAAAATATCCAATATGACATAATTTCACTCTTACTGAACATCTCAAGTTTTGATTAAAAAATGAAAATCCCAAAGAAAAGTTCTTCTTTCTTTTTTGTCTATATACTTTCCTAGATTATTCGTAAAGTTCCTAAAAAATTCTTTCCTTGTGTATTTATCTTTCTAATAGGGTGTTTTTACATGCCACTATTTCTAATGAGCCTTTTTACATTTTTTAAAGGTTTCCTTCAAACTACTGCTGAAGAGTTTTGCTTTTATTATGCAAAAAAAGATGGTGGATTGTGCTTTCCAGATTTTCCAAGAAAACAAATCAGAGGACCAGCATCTAACTACTTGGACCAGATGGAAGAATATGACAAAGTGGAGGAGATCAGCAGGTTCATAAAGATAATGCTCTTTAAACCTTAAAAAAAAAAAACTGAAAAAACTTGTGGTTTTGAAAGTGACTCATCTTTCTTTGCTCATGTCCAGCAGCTATACTCTCCACATGCTTTTTCTTTTTCTTTTTAGTAGTTTGCTTCTCTAACGTCATATTAGCATAAGTGCTCTTAATGCTTAGATTACTAATCTTGTTATGAGCTTGGCTTCTCTATGATTCATGTGAATTTTATGAGTATAGTTTTAACTTGAAATGTATGCTTGCTGTTAGGTTATGATGCATATTATTCTTAGCCAATCAGAGTTTTAGATATAGGTCTTAGAACTTTCTCTCGAGTGCCCTTCTATAAGGTTTAATTATTGTGAGCAAAGCTCATTTTAATTATAGTCACTGAAAGACGAGATAATGAGCTTATGAAGTTTTAAAATGTTCGTAGTTTTTGAAGCTAGGTTGGTGTGTGAATGGTAGTTCTTTAAAAAACTTTTTTAAAAATTTTGTTCAATTACAGTTTACACTCAATATTATTTTGTACTAGTTTCAGTGTACAGAATAGTGGTTAGACAACTATACACTTGGCAAAGTGTTCCCCTCAGTATTTCCAATACATGTTTTGAAATTCTCTTTTACTTTCTGATAGGGGGCAGTTTATTTTTATTTTTCCCCAACTAAAAAGAATTTCAGAGAATCATATTGTGTCTTTGGGTTAGCAGCCCTTCAGGACCATCTACCAGGGGTCCTCAAACTTTTTAAAGTGGGGGCCAGATCACGGTCCCTCAGAGAGCTGGAGGGCCGGACTATATGAACTACTAATTCCTACTGTAACACCTCGGCTGCGCTCACTGCCCAAAAAACCTGGCGGGCCGGATCAGGCTCCTCTGCGGGCCGCATGTGGCCCGAGGGCCATAGTTTGAAGACACCTGAAACCATTGCTTCCTAGAGGAAATGTATTTTGAAAGGATGCTAAGTGCATCCCTTCCATCCTTCACCTTAAGCACCGCTTACCGGTTTCTCTCCTTTGTCTAGAAAGCACAAGCACAACTGCTTCTGCATTCAGGAGGTTGTGAGTGGGCTGCGCCAGCCCGTCAGCGCCCTCCACAGTGGGGACGGCTCTCACCGGCTCTTCATCCTAGAGAAGGAAGGCTACGTGAAGATACTCACCCCCGAAGGAGACATTTTCAAGGAGCCTTATTTGGACATTCACAAACTTGTTCAAAGTGGAATAAAGGTTGGCTTTTTAAATTTTATTTATCTTTGCTATGGCTATATTAATTTTATTTTAGTGATATCCTCACTAGAGGCATTTCTTTATAATAAAAGAATGTTTAAGGAGACAATAAGAAAACACCATAGGGGAGCAATAACTATGGCAACTGAATAGGCACAATGACAATTTTTCTAACTTTATTTTTCTTGTTGGCACTATTACAGTTGTGTCCCCCCACCTCCCACCTCCCCACCCCTTTAATGATGTTTGGGAACTATTATATTAAGCAGTGCAAGCAGATTGGTACTTGGACATGCTTTCCCTGTGTAATTTGTACATTTGAAATCATTCTTGGTTTTATAAAGTATTTGTTGAAATGTTATTTAATAGGCATAATACTTGCAATTGTAGATTTGTATATCAACATTTGCTAGTATAAACTAAGAGGTCTTTTGGTTATTTTGGCAACTGCAAATCATTCTTTACCACATCTGTGCTTGAGCCTGTGTCATAAAAGATGCTACTTATACTGTGACTTCCTTGAATAATGTTTTTGCAGGTAAGTTAAATATTTTTATCTATGATACAACAAGCCATCTTGTAATATATTAGCACATCTTTTGCTTTCTTTCCCACTTCTCCAATTTGAGCTTAAGAAATCTAGTAGGTATGTAAATAAAATTACCAAATTTGTTTCAAAAGAGAGTAATGCAGTATAATATTAGCAGTACTGAGTTGTAAAGCAAATTGTGGCATTCTAAAATTGAGGCAGTGGAACAACTCATGACTATTTTAGAATGAAACAATTAATTGTATGCGATTGGGGAAGAGCTGTATATGATTTGAGAAGAATTAATCATCTTTTTCAATTTTCAACTGGCAAAAACATGAAAGGAGGATTTATACTCTTCTACTCCTATAGAAATAAACTCCTGGCTTTCTTAAGCTCTACTCATAGGTAAGAACATCAAAACAAGAACAAACAAGTTGGAAAAAATATATTCCTCAGATCTATATATTTGGTACCTAGCATGTAAAACAATTAGAATGACTTAATTAGAATATAGGAAATGTCATATTGTTGCGACCACCAACCTTAACCTCCTGTGTGACAGCATCACTGAGGCATACTGCCTAAGAGAGGTGCCTTATGGTACTTCCAGTTCCCTACGGAAAAGGACTTTGGCACCAAGACACAGATCATTTGGAAAATCTGTTTAGCCCAGTAGTTTCAATTGTCTCCCAATAATTTTTTTCTTTAAAATTCACTGCAAATAATCAAAAGTCTCTTAAAATGATGCATTAGCATTTTGCACATCAGAGTTCAATCAATACATTCTGAAATGTGTTCTGATCAGTCACTGCCAGTGTCCCTAGTGAGGATAGAATGAAGATGCAGCCACTCAACAGCACTGGATTTTTCCCACTGTGCAAGATGAGCAGGCTCTCCAGAAAAGAGAAATTACCATCCCATCAATTAAAGAATATCATTAGTAACATCTTGACATACTTCCTTCCAGTTTTTATATTAACATTGAATGAATTTTTCCTGAGTACAAAGCTAATACAGGTCCATATTAATAAATGCAGAAACATACAAAAGAAGATGCTTTCTTATAGTTTTTATGCTAAAAACTTTAAATTAAAATTGAAATCAAACCATATAAACATCTTTTTAGCCTTCTTCCTTCACCTAATAATATATCATGAGTATGTTATCAGATTTGGAAATTTTTCTCAATAAGTCCATTTCCTTTTTATGAGACATTTGAGATGACTCTAGTCTTTTCTTTTTTATCATTGTTACTTATCATTCTTATGGATGACTTTCTTAGAATTTATAAAAAGGGCATTACTGAGTCCATCATTTACATGCACATTAAAATTTGCTCCAAATTATGTTTTCAAGTATTTGCAAGGTTAATATATAGTTTTCTAATCTTATTTTAGTAAAAATGTTGGTCTTAAAAGGATATGTATGAGCCGTAGCTGGTTTGGCTCAGTGGATAGAGTGACAGCCTGTGGACTGAAGGGTCTTGGGTTCAATTCCAGTCAAGGGTATATGTCCAGGTTGTGGGCTCAATCCCGAGTGGGATTGAGGGTGTGCAGGAGGCAGCCAATCAGTGATTCTCTCTTATCATTGATGTTTCTGTTTCTCTCTCCCTCTCCCTTCCTCCTTGAAGTCAATAAAAATGTTTTTAAAAAGAAAGAAAAGATACATATGATAAAGTGTAAATGAAAGAAGTGAGCTAAGAATACTTTAAATTTTTGTTGGGAGAAACAACAACCAAAAACTAGTGTTCTTATTTCTGTTTTTACTGTCTTTCTGTTATATAGTTTCTTCAGTCTTTTTTTTTTTTTTTTTTTTTTTATGTATGCCCATTCACTGGGATAGTCCATGAAAGTAACTTCTCTGCTATTGAGACTGCACCGTGAAGTAAAGCTGCACAAGCCAGGCATGAAGCAGTGTGATGGTTCTGCCCTAGGCATGATTTGTAGGCCTCAGGGAATTCTTCAGAATGGCCCTCCTCTCCTAGGAGAGCTCCAGGGCTTGAAATAAACTTCAAAATCCTTTATCCTATGTAGGATGAGTTATTACATAATATTTTAAAGGACAGTATTTTAAATTCTGTTCATCTTTGACACTTGTGACATCAATAAGATACCAATCTATCACATGGATATTTAAATATATATAACAGTGAGTAATGAGACCATGTCCTTATCACCTCAAGGAGGTTATATGACAACTAGCCTGTATCTCAGTCTCCTTGGAACTCCTGTCACAAGTCATGGATTGGAAGCATTAGTAGAGGCAACTATAGCTATGATGGAACAGGTGCTGATACATTCATGAGGTGACCATACCATTGATTTTCATGGTGTGTTCTTCTGAGACTTCTGAAGAGAAGATAATTTCACAGCTATTTCACAGTATTGTTTCAGGCTTCTTGATATATGAATTGTTAGTGTGTTCATGGCAATATTCTGTTTGTCAATAATCACTTTGCCTAAGTAATGCAAATCAGAATTTTCATAAATTATTATGCATATCACTTCTTTACTATTCTTTCCGTTTTAAAATCCCAAGAAAGAAAATAAAGCTGTTTTAACGGAGCACAGTATTGATGGCAATACTCAGATCAAGAATTAATAATGTATACTAAACCTGACCTTCCTATGTTTGAAATGAAAACAAGACAAAACACAGTGGGGATCATGATATTAATTAATGACCAGCATGAGTGTATTAAATCAAACTTAAAGCAGAATTTCTGATTATAAGCGTTTCCAAAGCCAGTGCTGGCTGTAAGGGAATCTGGAGTTCCTTTCCTGCTAATTGTCAATTAAGACTTGATAGTGACTCCTGGCATATGGAAAAGGACTGATCTTTTCATGGCCAGGAGCTGGACTTGGTTATCTCCTGATTCTAGCCAGCAAAGAGCCAGTCCCATTTGAGGCTAAAAGTGATGTCTTGTTTTAAACACCCAGGCTATGCTGCCTACATTATGAGAGATTTCGGGACTTGGGCGTGTCACTGTCTAGTTGCCCGGAGCAAAAGTTCTGTGCAGAAATGCAGAGCACAAGCAAAAGAATTGACTTCCTTTTGCTCTAGAAAATAAATTGTGGTATTGGATTAGTGGAATAAATTCTATGCCATATGAATTCAAACTGCCATTTCATTTAGGAAGAGATCGTGTCATTCACAACAGCTCAACTCCTGCAACACTGAAGACTGTGAAATTGCCAAGTAAAGAGTGCATCAGAAATATGTTTTTAAAATATGCAGTGATTAGACAGATCTTTGATGGCAGTGCGTTGTACAAGCTAACCACCAGTAGGGACATGGTGGAGAATGGCTCAAGTACCAACTGGTGAGGAAACTTAAAGTTTTCAGTGTGTGTGTGTGAGTGTGTGTGTGTGTGTGTGTGTGTGTGTGTGTGTGTGGAGGGGGGAGGCATATGCATTGTTTGTTATTGTTTTATCCCCAAAGGGGAAATTCCCAGACATTGGTGATTTGAAATCTTTAAGTTGAGCTTATGCCTGTATCGCAAGTCAAGACTTGGGGCAGGTACTCAAACCAGCTTTATCCCAAGTCCTTGGGAAAGATAGTCCAGTGTTTTCTCAAGAATGACTACATAGTTAAATTACCTGGGACCTTTAAAAAATTCCACTGCCCACTATCTGGGTTTAAACATACTAGGCATTCATATGTTTTGAAAGATTTTCCAGGTGATTTTGATATGTAGCCAATTTGAAAACCCTGGGTCTAGACCACATGTGTCAAACACAAGGCCCGCGGGCCAAATCCATCCCGCCAGGCCTTGCAATGTGGCCCGCACCGCGCTGTCATCACTGCACTCCGCTGCGTTTCCATCACAATGACAGTTTATGACTGTTCAGTAAACCATTCGGACCTCGATTTAGGCTGGATTTTAGATTTTGGCCCCTTCTCTGATTGAGTTCGACACCCCTAGTCTAGACTAAGCCAAACCTTGGCTCACACACACATTGAATGAGATGCATTTTATCTGCCAAGCCTATGCCCAAACCCAAAGATTGAAATGAACACTGGGACCCAATAGTTGGATACCACCTGTCAATTGCCCTGTATCATTGGTCATTTACTTGGCCTCCACACACGGCTTGTTCACTCTGATTGAGATGAGCTAACTTTGGCAGCATGTAAGATTCTTGATATAAATTTTTGAAAACTGGTATTTAAAAATCTCAGCAATTAATTCTAATGAGACGATGGTTTTACTCATTAAAATTTTCCCTATTTTATATTTATCTAGTTGACAAAACTATTATTATTCCTTAAATATGTAGTTTGCTAAAAATACCTAAAACCCCCTTGTAAAAAATAACAAGGACACCAGACATTTCTCTAGTGTGATTTCACCAAACTTCTGACCACCAAGGATCTTCAAGTCCCCCTTGGCTTTGTGTGTGTGCCGTGGCCATGCCCAGCCCTCACCTGTCACCTACAGGTGGAACTTAGAAACCAGCAGGCCTTCTCTCTGCCCCTGAGCTCTCCTGAGTGGTGGGGGACGGTGAGGCTCACAGCCATGGCCCTTCGACTTGCGGCCCACAGCAGGCAAAGCTGCAAAACTTGTCTGTCACTAGGACAAGTGTGACTGGACTCCTGTCCCTCTCTATCTACTTGGATCCTCATTTCAAAAGAAGCTTTTTGAAGCTGCCCTTTTATGGGGGGAGGAGTGGACGTGAGGCTAAAAGCTGCTGATTGTCCGGGTGACTGAGCCCATTGAGGTGAGGCTCTTGAGAGACAGCAGCCGAGCCCAGGAGCATGTGGGGAGGACGCAGGGTGCGCTGGGGCAAGCCCGACGGGGCGGCCTCTGATTTCACATGCTTGTAAATCACTCACATCATCACGAGCAGCGAAAGTGGAGTTGGTGTCCTGCTTTTCTGAAGTTAGTCAGAGACCTAACCATTCACATTTCCCTCTGTCTTCAGCTTGCGATCTGATGAGATGTTGGTGTATTTTTGCGAAAGTGAAATGAATCAGAGCCTAAGTTAGAAGCAATTTACTTTCTCACGTAGTCTTGAGCACGTAGCATGCTCACTTATACGTAAGGCGATACTGGGCCAGATATCAAGGGCTTCCTTGGGAAAATGGTTATAGGTCTGGGTGTGCTCTGTTAACAGAAAGCAGCAAGGCATATGTGGAAAATATTACAAGAGAAGAATCACCATTTGAGGACGTGATCAGTTTTGACCTGTCAAATTACTGCATTTGAAGTTGTTAAACCTCATCTAAAAGAGAACTGCTATAGTGCTAGAAATAACCATTAGGTAAATTCATTCCAAATGTGGTCTACCACTTTTAATTGAATAGTCTTCCCCAAAATAAAAATTTTTCAATGACTTCTCTTTTTTTTTCAGTTTAAAATTCTGGTCCCAAACCATTAAATTAAAATGTAGACAAAATATAGATCTACAAGTAAAAATTTTTAATACACCTATTTTTTAAACCAAGGTAGTAATGATATGGTATTAAACTCAGGTATATGTTATTGAGTATTACTGACACTTTACATAAAAATGTCCTATACTCTGTGAAAAAATGTTTTCCATTTTAAATCAGTTTTTATTTTAAATCTACTATGAATGTCCACAGAGAAAAGCAAAAATTCTCTTTGTGATGTGAAATAATCTCAGTGTAATCTTCTGTTTAGTTATGTCAGTTTTCATTTCTGGTTTTCTTATTTCTTTATTGTGGCCTTGGCAATTCTAGTGATAAAACAGTTTCATAACTATGATTGTGCATATATGTGGTGTATGCCAATGTAATAAGCCAGCTTAATCTATAATTTATTTTCCAAAGTGCATCCTCTTTTACTAAAGGGATGTACACAGTGTCCCTCCAGTTGAGTAAAGAAAGGCCTGCCGTCTTCCACATAAGCCGCCTGAGTCACAGATGAGGCAAGGAAAGTTTTTACATTCAAGTCCTCACATTTACCTAAGACTTGAAGGACAGAAGAAATTAGTCTATACATCTGACAAGCCCTGTGATAATCATTTAAAATAAGTGAAAAACCAAGAAATCTGTACCTTGAGACGATCTCTGCCACCTTAAAAAACAGCAACAAACAAACAAACATCTGATTGAACCTGGCTGCCACCATCTCTCTGTATGTGACCACAAAGAGAAAGAGACCTGTTGATGATATGAGGTTTTCCTTTCCAATAACCATTTTATTCAATGAAAGGGAAATAGCAGGCATCACAAAACTGTCTCTAAACTGTAGAAGGCAGCACAGCCCTCCCTCTTAGAAACATTCAATAGCTTTTCTTCCCCAATGCCACAGACTCCATGCAAGATATCTTGTTAGCAAGACACCCTGGTCTTCCTTCTTACTCTTACTCATCATAACCATTTTGGGAGCATTTACTTTGCTAAGCTGTTACGTAGATCATTTCGGTAATCCTTACAGTAAACATGTGAGATAGGTATAAATAGCCCATTTCACAGATGAGGAGCTCGAGGCCCAGAAGATTAGTCAACTCCCCAAGAGAACACATCTAGGAAGTTGCTGAGGCTGATTTCCAAGGCTGTTGTCTGAGGCCATGCTCACACTACAGACTCTGCTGCTACCAGCCTCCCATCAGCAGCACTGCATAGGGCAGACTCAGGAACACATTCCAGAAGCAGAGACTGGACTATTGGTGCTAGCATGCTCAGGACAATGAGCAGGCTAAGGGCATGGGTTCCGGACTGGATTCCAGGCACTGCATCAAGACGAGAGGCTGCGTGTGTGTGTGTGGTGTGTGTGTGTGTGTGTGTGTGTGTGTGTGTGTGTGTGTGTTTTGTTTTTGGGGGGCTCTAGGCAACTTATTTAACCTCTAGGCTTAGTTTCTTCATGTGTAGAATGGAGATAATAAAAGGTTTCACCTAACACTTTACACGCAAGACCTCACACAAGTCTATAAACACTAGCTGTTATCATCCATCTCACTAACATGAAAAGGAGGGGGAGGAAAGGAGAATGAGTCAGCTCCGTGAATGACCCACTCACAAGTTCCAGGGGCCACTGTGAACGACACCCTCCCGGTAGCAACAATATGGGGTTGAACAATAATGTATGGAATTCCTGTGACGATGTCAGCATTTGCACCAAAACTATAGGGCAAATCCCACAGAAACACAGTTAAATTGATGGATGGTGTGGGTTTTCTTTCATTCAACCAGATAAATCTGGAATGGATTTGTATTTGAAGGCATCACTAGAGAAAGGCGGCACCTTTGTTTCCCAGCATCACCTTTCCCCGTGAAGTGTAGGGCATTGCAATCTACCGCATTCAGCCAAAGCCCCCGGTTCCTGGAGTTTGTCAGAGCGCATGCCTAACGATGATGAAGCACACACCAGCTGACCCGGGAGTCTGGCAGCAACCTTTCATCAGAACTTCCTTGCTTTCAGAGTAGTTTTTCTAAACCTGGATATTATAATAATGTATGTCTTTTTGTGTGTTTATTTTGGAACAAGGTTTGTGTTGATCTGCCCTAGAGTTAATAAATTGTGGGATTTGCAAAGGAAATATACTGGGACTGAAAACTAAGAAGGCACGTATTTTTGCCCGCTAGCAATGACTGCTCAAAGCCCAGATTTAGAACCTCGGGGTCTGGGGAGGGGGCAGTTGGGCAAGCTGCTGTAAAATTAACATGTAATGTCATGACATGGAGAGTGTACTACTCAAACAACAAACATTTTTTTAGAAAATTAAAATTAAAAAAAAGCAGACTGGCAAATGTTCCAGGAAGTCAGGGAAGGGAAAAATTTAAAGAAAGGTTACTAAGTTAAACAACAGTGACAACAAGCATCATTTAATGTGTCCGTGGAATGATCAGGTATAAGGATGCATACATGGAATGACTTCAGCTACCTCCTTCCCAGAACCTGGCCTACAACAGACATTTTTCCTGTCACGTTAGCTCAGTATTTTATAGAAAATTTCCTAAATCTGCAAGCATGCCTGCCCTTTGGTTTGTCTCTACCTTCCTATGAGTGATTTTGGGAACTTATGTAGCATTTTGCTTTTACCGGGCTTCTTTCATTTTTATATTTATATAATAAATACATAGATTTACTTATACAATATATAATATTTATCTATTATAAATATGTCAATTACTACCATGTATTTTAATCTGTGTGTTGGTAGTATTCATCCACTAACATTTAGTGAAAGTCTGTAAAGTCTGTGATTATGTTGATCTATCCTAATGGTAAGGGGGCCAGAACTAGGGACATATCTAAAGTGTTTTTTTTAAACTGAATCACTGCCTAGAAATTAAAATCAACTGTGGATTCTTTAGTCAAACTGTGCTTTGGAAAATAAGGTGCAATTTATCGAGGCCATTCTGTAATGTGTTATCATTGAGAAAAGCTTGAGAAAATCTTTTTCTAAATCACCTAATTTTCTATCCTAGCGTGACTTTGTGATCCCAGGTGACAATGCATATGGTCACAGTGGCTTTCAGGAATTACTACCAAAAGGGAGGTAGAATTTGAATCAATTAGAGTGGGGGTGGGGAACATCTGGCCTGTGGGCCCTATAAGATCTGAAAAACGATTTGGCCTGGCCCTGCCAAGGCATTAGGGGTGAGTTAATGAAATGTTTGACCAGATCTAGCAGGCTAATTTTTAAGCTGAGAATTTTTGTATGGCCTGCAAATGATGTTATAAATATCCAAATGGCAAATGGCAGAAAAAAGGTCCCCACTCCTGCAAGTAAATGTCCTTTTTATTCTATCCAGGCATGCCATATACAATTTTAATTTACATTTAAAATATTGTATAATTCCACAGGACTGAACTCCAAATCATGGAAAATCTGTAAAAAGATATGTGTTTAAGATAAAATATATGTTCATTATTCTACCATACATATAAGGGGTAGGACAAAAACAGAAAAAGAGAACATTAATGAATTTGGTCTAAATTAATTCCGTCATCGCTAGCAGTTGAAATTATTTAATTCAATCATAGAATAGAACCCAGTAAATGGAAGCTAATACGGAAATAAAACACCATGACAAAGGATCTTAAAGGTTTGTATACTGCCACAAATTTTTGAGAAAGGAATATTCATTTCAACTACTCAAAAATCAAATATTCTGGCTCTCTCTTTAAGACCAGCTAAATTGTTTGCCTTTAAAAAAAAAATTCTAATCTAAACCAGCCTCTTATCCTAAAGCACCTTTGATCCAAACGAATCACAATCTTAAATAAAGTGACATCTGTCCCCAGGCTATTTCTAGATAGGGAAAATGCATCTGCTCTAAGAATCCTTAGCCAATATTTTGAAACTATTCAGAAGAATCCTTTTAAAAAAGAAAAAAGGGGAAAAAAATTGGGAACATAGTGTGAAGGGAGGATGCTTCATGTTGGGGGGAAAAAATTAGGAAAGCACTAGTCTTGAGAGGATAAAAAGATAAGCAAATTCAATTCCCATTAAATGTTTAGCCTTTCTCTGAAAGCTTTGGTGAGGAGGCTCCCACAGTGAAAATGTCTTTGTGGATGGATGTGAACACACCTGTTCAGGAAAAGTGAAACAAAACCTGAACTGACTTCCTGCCACACACAGGTCACCAAACATCTGTCATAAGTTATCAATTACTGGCCTCGACTGGACTCAAGTCTGTGACCTGAGGTTGAAAAAGCCACATAGCTCATTCTCTCTCCTACACAGCCTGTGGTTTTCCCCTGTACCACCATTAAAGCTTCTGTTTAAATCTCCAGGGGTCTGAAGATCAGATTGACCCCATGACATTAATAATGTATTTACGCCAGGGATTGCTATGAACATTACCCGGGGGCTGATCTTAGCACGGATTCTGTGACTTGCAGTGATGTGGCTAGATCCAAAAACATTTACCTAATAGTTAGCATAGTTCCTTAATTGCATGAGTTTCTTAATTGCAACCTAGAGACAATGTGCCTTGTGTGTGTGTGTGTGTGTATGTGTGTGTGTGTTAAGACTTGGCTTTGATTAAATATCAATACATATAACACCTCTGCACACAAATAAACAAGCAAAAAAAAAAAAACAAAAACTGCTGAGGTGAGCTTCTTCCCTTGTAAATAATTAACTGGAGGTACCACTAAGTAAAATTTTTGGTGACAGCATCAGCTGTCAACACCTTTGATCCTAGAGTGTCACATTCCTGAAATATCACCTCAGTTGGAGAACTAGCCACTGCCTGGCCATAGCACGCATCCATGTCTGCACCAGGACACCGGTGCTGCCCGTCGTTGAATGACTTGGAGCAATTTGCTTAACTTTCTGGGATCTCTGGAGCCTCATCTTTGAAGTCTAGGCTAAAGGACACCTTAGGTCCTTCCTAGCTCTAAAATTCTGTGAAAATAGAAAGCAGTGCGAGAGAGAGGAGTGCAAGTGGCCAGTGTGGCTCTGGTGTCGGAAGTCCATGCTTGCCAGGCTCAGGTTGTTGCTTACTCTGCTTTATGCTGACAACCTCCCCCCCTTCCCTTCCTACCTCGTCCCCCCTGCGCCTAGGTTCAGATCCAGAAACCCAATCAGCGCCTCCCAATGCAAAGGCCACTGGGCATCCCACCTCCCTGGCAAATAGGTGCACTATCCATTCTGTATGGTCACCATCTCTCTAGTTATACTTCTAAAAGCAGAGTACCTCAGCATAAGCAAGGCTTCAGGTTTTCGGTTAACGGCAGGAGAATGTCTTTAATGTGCAGGGATTACAGGGTTGTAAGTTTTCAAACCAAGTTTGAAGGTGAAGATATACCATGGCCTTGAAGTGGGCAGTGCTTGGCGCGCTGGGGAGGAAACCAGTGTGACGCTGAGTGAGGGGGGAGGACAGGAGTGGTAGGAGGTGAGAGCATGGAGTTGAGCACCGGTTTGCCAGTGGGTGCGGGAAGTGGGCGTCAGATAGTGGAGGGTGTTTGGCTTTACCTCTAAGTGAAATGAGAAATTTTGGGCAGATTTGAATAGAAGAGTGACATGATCTGACAAATGTTTAAACAAGGGAATAGCAGCCGTGTTGAGAGTGGTCAGGAGGGGCAGGAGTAGGAGCAAATGGTAGGGAGAATACTGACTTCCTGGCACTAGTGCTGCCTGAATGCACTGTGCCCCTGGGCCAGCCATGGCCCACTGGAGCCTCAGTGCTTCACCGTCACATGAGAGGATTTATAATATGGCTGGGGCTCCTTTCTATCCCAATGTTCAGCGGGTCAATAATTGGAGGAATACTTAGAAATTGGCCCTATTAAGTGTAAGCATTGTGTACACATGGTGTTTACTGAATTTATACCTCTTTCCAATAGATTTAAAATACAAATTTTGAAACAGTACATTAGCAACATGGGACATTGAATGGGTTCTGGTGGAAAGTTTTAAATTACAGGAGAAGAGCAGCTGTGGTAATGTAAAGAAGAGGGCTCGCTCTGTGCCAGCCGTAAATGATAATTCGTGAAAAGGGTAACCACAACTAAAGACAGTGTGTACACACACGTTCCTCTTTGGGGAAATGCACATTTAAATAGCAAAAGGAGGTCAGATGTTTATTTATAAGAGGATAATTATACTTGGATTTAGCATAGAAGAGGCCAAATCAGGTATCTTGAAGTCAGAGAGGACTAAAATTGACGATGGAATACAAAACTAGGGACCTTTGATAAGAAGGACAAGCAAATGCTGTAGGGAATTTCTAACTCTTTAAATTATAAAATAATGACCTGAGTTATAAAGTACCCATAATTCACTCTCAAGAGTAGAAATTCTCAGATATATACCCTCAGTGAGTTTCTTTCTCCTTTATTGTTGGCCATTGAACCTCATGTAGCTAGTCAGTCTTCCAGGCTGTAAATTAACTGGGGGAGACGGGGGATAGAGAGAGGGGGAGGTGGCGGGGAAGGAGCTGTCTGCTTTTCAACCTGCTTGTGAATCTACAAAAGCTTGATGTGGTTGTGGACAGAGTAAACTAGATATGAACAACTGAAAAGGGCGGGAGGGAAATGCTTGATCATCTCACTCGCACATGTAAGGATTTCAGTGTTGTTTCCTATGGAGAAATCTCATGGTGCCAATTAACCTAACTTATTCCAAAACAATTCTCTGTTTGGAAAGAATCATTTTCATTGTGGGTGTTCCTGGAAATTGTATGCCTCCTCCCCTGTTATTACTGAGATGTGTGCTTTACAATTGAACATCTCAGCTTCCACGCGCTGCGTAGATTCAAGCTGTATCCCACACACAGTGGCAGGTAATCTGTTTTAATTTTGTCCAGGGCACACATATTTTAACCTTTAGTAATTTTTTTTTTAATGTGGAAAAACCATCTCTACCTAATATGAAAGCCAAATATTTCATGTCAAAATTATCAAAGACACTAAAAAGCAGGAGATTTGTTTTAATCCGGAAATGGCTTTTCTTGCAAAATGTTTAAAGTATGTTAACGTTCTTGGCTTCGGTGGCATCTTCCTTTTTCTTTGAAATACTGTGAGTGCATTTTCCCTCCACTGTGAGCGCAAACTGGACTAGGAGAAATTGAAAAGGAATTAACTGGCTTGGTAACAAATACATTCTCCATTTTATTAGGCTGTTTTGGCTATTTGGATTTCTATCGTATTTAAACACACACACACACACACACACACACACAAAACAAATAAATCAATTAACCGATGTTCATTTGAGATTTAATTTGGTGAATAGAATATATGTGCTTTTCATCGGGTCACGCATCTTTTTTCTCTAAGTCTGAAACCACCGCACACAAAGAATTTAATTCTGACAGACATTTGTTCTCAGCATACATACTCTCAGGGCCAATCATTGTCCCCACTTAATCATGCTTCTTAAAAGTGAATTCCAGAAGACTTGAGGCTCCAAATGACCCCTGATAAGGTGAGTTGTTAGTAAATTACTTTTATGATGTGCCCTAGGGAGGCGGGTCTGCTAGAAACTTGGTAGGAAGCTGGCCCCCTTTTGCCTGCAGGGGGATGACCTTTGACTTTATCTAACCTTTGCATTTCTAATTCTACATTTCTGGGAGGCATTTAGTCACATGGCTGGATAGCATATTAAAAGAGAGGCCTCTCCTCCGCCCACAAGATAGGGTTAACCGCACCTTCGTTGTGAAAACTCCCAGATGAAGCATGCCAGTAAGCTTCTTATTTCCACAGTTTAATTTTAAATACTAAACATTCAATGAGTTGAAATAGAAATGAGTTCAAAATGGATTCATAGTCAAACGACGACTGTCTTGAATGCCATTTGGAAACCACAGTAGAAAAACATAATCCTGGTAATTTTGCTAATTGGAATTCATTGTGGCGCTTGAAAATTTATGAGACATTAAAGATGGATAATTAGCCGAAACCGGTTTGGCTCAGTGGATAGAGCATCGGCTTGGGGACTGAAGGGTCCTGGGTTCGATTCCGGTCAAGGGCATGTACCTTGGTTGCGGGCATATCTCCAGTGGGGGATGTGCAAGAGGCAGCTGATCGATTACTCTCATCGATGTTTCTAACTCTCTATCTCTCTCCCTTCCTCTCTGTACAAAATCTATAAAAAATATATTTAAAAAAAAAGATGGATAATTATATTGCATCAGAGTAAATTTATTTTTTCACAAAATATTTAGTTATTAAAAAAAGGTTTTGTCAATTCTTAGGTTCTGTCATTATGAGAAAGATTTTATTGTGCTATTTGGGGATAGTAATGTACATCAAAATTGATTAGTTTTGGGTGAAAAAGATATACCTTTATTTGGCTCTATTAGAGTGAAAACATTGGGAGGTGATGCTTTTTATAGGATATAAAAATACAAAGTGATCGCCCTGGCTGGTGTGGCTCAATTGGTTGGGTGTCCTCCCAGGAACGTAAAGGTTGCTGGAACCCAAACCCTGGTCAGGGCACATGGCCAGGTTTCAGGCTCGATCCTTGGTAGGGGCATGCAGGAAGCAACCAATTGATGTTATGCTCTCAAGTCAATGTTTCTCTCTTCTCCCTTCCTCTCTCCCTAAAAATCAATAAATTATTCTTTTTTAAAAAATACAAAAAAACAACAAAGTGATCATTAATTTTTCATTAATGGCCAGGGCCCAAAATAGGGAGATCTATATGTCTATGTTTTAGTTCCATGAATGTCTAATTTTTCTTCTTTTACCATTGGTTTTGGATAACATTTAATGGGCCAGTATTTTTAATTCTTTCCTAAAGAAAAGTATTTCATTGCTCAGTTTTATTGTCTATCAGTGGTATTATATGATTTTTCTATATATATTTACATATTCACATATATATAATAGAACACTGGGTGGTTGAATGAAATATTACTAAAGATAAACTTTTCAAAAAAATTACACACCTAATTTTTAATCAGACAGTGTTTAGGTATGTAAGTGCATAGACTAAATGTGGAATATTTCCATAATCTCTTTGATTTATATTTCATGTTGTAGCATAAGCAAAGTCAAGCAGCGAGAGCTTTGCATTTGATATCAACCCTTTGAGGAGATCAGCAATAAGCAGTCATAGACACAATTAATGTTAACTTCAGTAATTTTTTAGTGGGGAAGGAAAGAGATCAGCACATTCTTTCCTGTAAACCAAAGGATCTGGCTCAAGAGTGTATATAAACAAGATGTAAGTTTTAAATATAGCTTAAATGCCACCCAGGAGTGAAACTCAATGGTAGAAGAGTTATCAACAGACAGAGAACAGGTTTTAAATGATGGGGAAATATTAAACTGATGATACTAATGTGAGGAGTACCCGGGCATCAGCCCAGAATGTCCTCTTCCCCCGACCCCACCCCCAGTTGTTTATCTTTGGATGGGGAAGACGTCTTAGTAACATAGAATGTAGCCATAACTCATTGATAACTCTAGAAGATTTTATTTGAAAAAAATGGCAGCCAAACTCACTATTTTGAAACACATTTGAAAACAATAGTTAGAATAAAATAGATGAAACATTAAGACACTAATATTCAAACTGTCCTTCGATGTTTGCTTATGTTAATCCTACCAGAAGCATTTCTTTGTCCTCATGCCTGACACTGCTGAGATATGACTCTGTGACTTTTGTTTGTGTGTTTGTTTTGTCAAAAATTCTGATGGTTTTAACTACCATAGCCTGTTCCATGGCATCAGTCTTTAGAGACTTGCTGTTCAGTTACCATTAAACAAGGACTCGGAGACACATTCATCATATGTGTTAGATAGTGAACAGGGCCCATCTCTGGAACCCAGCCCAAAGCACAGGACCTGTGGAAGGTAGTTCCCCAGAAAAGCATGGTGGGCAGGGTAAGCAACAGGGAGAGAAACCAGAATAAATGACCTGGTACATGCTATAAGCAAAGCTAAGTATAAGCAAAGACCGCAAGAGCCCAATGGGAAGAGCAGGTAACTCCATCCACCTGAGGATGGGGCACCTCACATAGGGGATGACTCCTAAAGGGGAGGCAGCAAAGAGGGAAGAACCTTTCTGATAGGAAACATCATGAAGGGATTGAGATCAAGCTAGACATGTCAGCTGAATCAAGAGACAGTCCCCAGAAAGGGTCTTACACACTCGGCCAGGGGTTCTGGATCTCCATCTACAGAGACAGTGGGGACAGTTATAGCCAGTGCTCCTGCAATGTGTTAGGCTCCTGTGGTGCCAGCGGTTTCTTCAGGCTATTGTGATCGCCCTACTTCTCCTGGGAGGGGTTTTGGGAGCTTCTCCTGGTCTGGAGGGCAAGGCAGCTTGAGTACTGAATCTAGAAAGAATTGAAAAATGAATGCAAAGAGAGAGAAGATCCTCAGAAAAACAGAAACCCAATTCAAATGGGCTTAATCAAAAGACAAAACAAAACAACTCTTGGCTTGGCTTTCCCCGTCCTGGCTTCACTTTCCCCTGTGTTGGCTTCATTCTTGGGCAGGCTTTCTTCCTGTGGCACAAAGCGTAGCAGCTCCAGCTCACATCCTACCAATTCAGCAAACCCAGAGGAGCAAGAGCTGTTTTTTCCTATGAGTCCCAACGGCAGTCACAGAACCAATGCCACTCGTGGGTTTCAGAACATGTGCTACCATGATTAGCCTGGGTATGTGCCCTTCTCGGCAGCCACAGGCAGTGATCAGCATAGTCTAAGCAATTTTCAACCCGTGTGCCATATGAATTTTTTTTTTTAATTGACAACGGTCAACACAATAATGTCCATCTGGTATGAATGAGTCAAAATGACACGTGTTTTGTTTTTCTTTGGCAGTTCAGCAAAAAATATAAAGTATTTTTTGGTGTGTTGCAGAATTTTAGTCTTTAGTTTATATATGCCCTGAGAGAAAAATGTTGAAAATCGCAGGTATAAAGCATAGAAGTTTGAAAGGAAAATCAGCATGCTGTTACCAGCAGACTTTCACTACTCCTTGGATAAATACGATTCCTTTAAATTGGAGTCCAAGCTCTTACTATTCAATCCTGCCTTCCTGCCTCCTCATGCTTCTAACTACTGGGCTTTACTCTGGGACACACTTTAGGAACATTCAGGGTCATAAAGCAACCCAACTAAAGCTTTCTGCTGGCACAATATACCTGATCAGATGGTACTTAATGTCCACATAATACTAATTTCTTGCTTATGTCTGTTTTCATTTTTAAGACTTGTAGACCAATATACCTATATTTGATGTACCAATAAAATATGCACCAGGAAACAGTGCTAAATCACCAGAAGCATTAGGCTCAACAAGACTGCAGAAAATGACTCAACTCCCCCCCCCCAAAAAAAGTAGGTGAGCCCCTGAAAAAAAAACACACATCTATACACCTTCAGTCCTCTCTTTACTTTGAAAGAGAGTGATTGTCAAGTTTGTATCCAAACCTATAAGAACACCGGAAGTATATAGGAGTCTACCTGCAAATGCTTTCATGGAGAATAGAAAGCATTTAATGATAAAGTTTTGTATTTTTGAAACATATAATTTTGGAATATTTTACAACCTATGTTTCTATAGTTCACAGTTTCTTTCTGATGATGCTGAGTTCCATTATGTATAATCTAACTAACCTTGGTAAATGAGTATGATATGTTTTTAACTTGTCTTTAATCATACTAGTGTGATTAATGTGCTATAGACTAAAGAGTAATATTGCCATGTTTTACACTTCAAATACTTATTCATATAAGCTTTTTAGTATGCCATTGCTAAGTATTTAATATGCATATTAAAATCTGTTCTTATTTATTCCTTTAAATGAAAGCAAAAGTCTAAAAAGCACAAATTCTGACTCTATCCAAGAATGTGTGTACTTTTATCTCAGTTAGGAAAATCTTTAGCCAATTATTTTCTCATTAAAGCCTTTGTCACATTTAAACATATTCTTTGAATTAATGCTAACTATAGGCAATAAGCAGTCAGAAACTTTAAAAAAATTCCTTTTAATGGAAAAAAAATAGCTTATGTCTTATGTCTGAGTTTTAAGCAGGAATGATACATGACAGGCTTCCCCGTTAGTCCTCTCTGCTTGAAAGCGTGCCTATGTACTCATGATCCCTCACTGAACAAAGCCCTTGTTTTCCTCAACATATACTATACCATTGTCTGTCACAGCCATTCCTTCTAAAAGCAATGTGTAATGTATTCATGTAGAAAGTTGAAATGATTTGGCCCTTCTGCTTTTTGTCACCACACGGTCCCCTTGTCAGAGTATTCTCTCTGCCACATGATTATGTCCATGGATGGGAAGCATTTTCCTTTTAAACTGGCTTTCCACTCATGGAAGATCCAGGTAGGGACCCGGCCAGAGGACTACAAACCAGAAGACAGTAATAAAGCTACATGCTGTTGGATCAGAAAGCCGACAGAGCTGTGGAATTCAGCTCAGAAACAATCTGTTTTCTGAAGGTGTCTGTGTAGTAGCGTACTGACTGTGTGCCTTGTGCTTCGTAGGTCTGCAAGAATAATATGGCTCAGCCCTGCATGAGAGAGATGCTGTAGCTGTGTCATCCATTCATTGGTGGATTTGTTCATCAAGCTAATTTTTAATAGGACTTCTAACTGATCCAGAGGAACTGGGAAAAGTCCAGAAATTCTGTCTCTATCGTGTTGATGGATTACAGTGAACTAAACTGTAAACAGAGATTTACAATATTAGAAAGATGGAGGAATTAGGGCACTTGGGTTAGTGTCTCAGGGTTACTTTCTAGGCAGGTTCAAATACTTCCCCATTTACTTATTCCCTTATTGGGCATGAGGTCATCTCATTGTTCCCAATGTTGACCTACAAAATACTAAAGTGAATAAACTTACCATTTATCCATACAGGGAATGAGGAGCTTTTTAACTGAATATTTTTATTAACTAATAATTAAAAAGATACACCATGAAAAATATCAATTTTCATAGAACGTACTTGAAATTTTCGTGAAAACAGTACAAAACACTATTTATCCTTAGATGCAAACTTTTGAGATATTGTGGTATGCAGGTCATCATAAGAAATATTTTGAGTTTGCCATCTCTCACCATCCTTTACATGAAACCCTTAAGGCTATGTAAGTTTTAGAATTTGGGGATTTTCAGGTTTATACCAAGTCAATCGGGTTCACATAGGATGTATTACCTGACAACCCTGATGGGGTCTGGGATAGCACATCATAATATTATTATCAATATTAATATATCTGCGGAAAAATATCTGACTAGTCAAACTGAGCAGAATAAAGACCTTAAACTGCTTCACAACAGTTAAGGTTTTTCTGGCAAATAAATTTGCACTAAACTTGTTTTTAAACAGCCTTTCAAAGCTTTGGGGGCTTAAAATTGCATAGGAGAGATTGTGGACTGCTTAGATTCCAGCGCTGTGCTTCACAATTCAGTTGTCTGGCCATCAGTTCAATATCAGCTTTTAGGGACAGAACTAGAAAAGCAAAATTAAGCAAAAACAGCTCCTGAGCTTCAAAGAAAATAGCTGTCACTAAATGCTTTCGTCACAAAATTATACAACTTTTAGAAGTCGAAGGGAGCTCTGGAGTCATTCTACAGTCAAGGAAACTAAAGCCGGCAGAGGCGAGATCATCTGAGGTGGGTCAGCCACACAGAGAGCCATACTGACATGGCATGTGGTGTAAAATTCATCTTCCTTGTTTAACACGCCTCATGTTTTGCCATAGGTTCTCCCAGCATGTTCATGTTTCTGAGCAATGGTGGCTTAGAAACATGGGAAGGGACAGAGGGGACTCTCAGGCTGCTTCTCTGAGAAGTGGAAACTGATAGCAGGGTGAGAAGCAGCAGATTTGCATGGAGAACAAACTGTCATGCCGAGGGCTAGACAGCGTGACTAATGGATTCGGGCAGGGTGACAGTACCTGTTGGTTATTCAGATGCTCTTAATCAAAGGAGACCCAGTGTTTTTCCATGAACGTAAAGGGAAGGTCTACATGGCACTGCTTGTTGCCAAGCTATTCACCCCGGGTGAAACTTATTTCTTTTAAGACGCCCCCAAGTATCAAAAGGAAGAGCAGTCTCCACTGCTCAATGATATTTCAATTAGATGAGATTTCTTAAGGGAGAGGGACATGAAATAGGAACTAGTGTTGTTTGCAGGATAAAATATGTGCGAAGCAAAATACAGACAAGATTGCTTTTTTAAAGGGGGACACTTAAGACATAAAGAAAAAGTTAAAATTGTATTTATAAAAGTAAGGAGGTATGAAATACTCTTTTCATTAAAGAGCATCAGTCTGATTTTTATAGCTTAATCTGTGTTAAAATGCAAATACGTCTGAGAAAGCAGACCATACCTTTATCGGACTTTTTACTGTAGTGAGGACAAATTTCTTTCTCAAGTGCGGATTTTGATGGGGAGAAAGCTAGAGGATGTTTGGGTTTAGAAAGGTAAAAATAGCTTTCAGCAGGGAAAGAAAGGCAAAACCTGAGAGAGTTTGGGCACTGAAAACAAATCTCTGGTTTTGTAATCTGGCCCACATGAAAATAGTAACTTCCAGAATCAAGCTCCATTGAGGAATCATGGAATTTTATGTTCTTGGTTAAGAATTCTTAAACTTTATTAATTTGCTTAGACTGTTAATATGCAATCTGATGGATGTTCCTCATTTTCTTTTTAAGATAAGAACTCTTCAATCAGATTGAACAGAGATAAAATATTTTCTCAGTCTTGATCCTCACTTGGGATAAATTATCAGAGCCAATGCTATTTGCTTTAGTCTTCATTTTTATAGAAGAAATAAAGAATAAGTGCAATATATTTATGAAGAGTTTCTGAATATAAAAGTTGACCCATGGTTAAAATAATGGAGCTAATAATTTTCTTTTTGTTTTAGTAATGTTAAAGAATTAACAAAAGATCATTGTGGTTACAATGGTGGATTTGGGAAAATTAAATTTAAGATTATAGTGAAATAATTTAAACCTTGCAATAAATTATACCACATATATGGATATTATATAACTTGTGGGCCAGAGTAAAGTATACTTAAGACATACTATGTAGTAATGACTTAGATTAAGTATTGGCAAACTACAGACAGAATCTGGCCCATTGCCTATTTTTATAAATAAAGTTTTTTTGAAATACAGCCATGCCATTTGTTTACATATGGCTATTTTTGAGCTACAACAGTGGAGTTGAGGAGTTGCCATTAAGAGACTATATAAGCCTGCAACATCTTAAATATTCATAACCTTAAGAAAAAGTTGGCTAATCTCAGATTTATATGGCCAATCAGTTATTCTCAATATATTCCTCTCTAAGAAGTTACGTTGCTTTAAATCTTTGAGACACTAGACTATTATTTATACAGCAATATTTGAATACATCAGGGATATCTTGAAAAGTTAGCATAGTTCCCTAAATGAACATTTTAGTTCTATCAAAAAAAATCCTACTTTTTTATGGTTTATATTTTCTAGGGCTTTGAATTTTTTAGAACATCATTACAAAGAACTATTTTGTTGTTGTTGTTGTTGTTACTCCTCACCCAAAGATATTTTTCCCATTGATTTTTAGAGAGAGTGGAAGGGAATCTGTAACCCAGCTACATGCTTTTTGATTCCTACTGGGAATCGAATCTGAGACCCTTCAGTAAGTAGGCTAATGCTCTAACCACTAATCAATAACAGTCAGGGCACAAAGAACTATTTTTTGAGGGTAGTTAAAAGCAAGTGGTTTAGGTGCTTTTGATAGCATTCTGCAACTTTCTCCTGTAAATTACTTGTGTAAAACTTCCACCAGTCATTGGCATGCCTGGGCTTTTGATGCATATATATCTCACATCCCAATCCTGTTGTTTTGAGCCCCTGAATATACTGCTGTTCTCCACCATGAATTGCACCACTGACTGTGTAACCGCATCCTTCTGCAATATATGAAATAGCTCAAGGATGCTCTTTATAAGTTAGAACCTTCACTGCCATCATCTGCCATATGTTCCTAGAGGACAGGGACCATACTAATGTCATTAACCCACAGGCCAGCCTTTGGCACCATTTACTATACAAAGCTGTTATTTTCATCTAAAAGTGTACTTTTAGAATTTTCCTACTCTCAGTAGCTGAAACATGTATTAAGAAAGGGTGACAATTGCCGAAACTGATTTGGCTCAGTGGATAGAGTGTCAGTCTGCGGACTAAAGGGTCCCAGGTTCGATTCCAGTCAAGAGCATGTACATTGTTTGCAGGCACAAACCCAGTAGGGGTTGTGCAGGAGGCAGCTGATTAATGTTTCTTTCTCATTGATGTTTCTAGCTCTCTATCCCTCTCCCTTCCTCTCTGTAAAAAATCAATAAAATATATTTTAAAAAGAAAAGAAAGAGTGACCATTGAACTTACCACCCAACTGAGATACTTGTGAGAGTAAAGAGAGTCTCTTAATTACCTTACTGGAATGTAGACCAGAACTGTGTCCAGGCAAACTGGGATAGGTGGTCAGCCTAAGTTTCATAAATTTTGAAATCATAAAATATCCTTAACTTTATCACATCTGATCACTAACTTTTTATAATAAAATAGACACAAACATGACTTTGATGTTGGCAACAAAATGACTAAAAGCAAAAATATTTTAAAAATGGAGGGAATGTCAGTTAACTTGCACTTGGCACATTGTATCTGCTACAAGCAACATGAAGACCAAGCCTCCTCCTTTTGCTTCCTATTTCCATACCTTCTCCTTTCAATCATCAGAAGCAGGTGGCTGTATGACAGACAAGTGCCATGAAAAGTAGAAGGTGGGGGGGGGGGAAGCAGGAGTAAGAAGGGGGCTGATGTAGGATTGTGTCGGGATTAGGAAGCAATATCTTGCACAAGCCATCCTGTTTCATTTTTCTTCCTTTTAACCACTGCTTTTTAAATTAAAAAAAAAGCATAATTGAGCATACATTGATCTTTCAATAAGCTTTACTTATACAGTCAAACTTGAACACATGTTAAATTATGCAGTTCACTATATTAAGCCAGGACTTTCCAGTCCACCCAAAGTTTCCAGTAAAGTTCTGTTTGACCTTTGTATAAAAGACCACCTTTACTAGGTGACTTATTTTTGCTGCCCTCTTGGGTGGTCGAATGAGACAGATTTCCCTGTTGAACAACATACAACTTTCTTTTTGCCAACTGAACATTACACTGGGATGTGGCTTGGAGGAACAGTTTCTCAATACTATAAACAACGGCTTTCTTGGAACAGCTTGTTGCTTAAGCATAAAGAGAGGTTACTCTTGGTTTCGCCTTGAGTAGCATATAAATTGGTTGAGGAAGTAAGTGTGGCTGACCCACCAAATTACAGTGGCCATAATATAATTAAGTTCAGCATCCTCCCTGGAGGCCCTAAGCAGTATTATTATGACACCAGATTTAAGGAAAAGGAATTTTTTAAGAGCCAGGAAATTAGTGAGAAGCAGTCTTTGGGGAAATGTTGCAAAGTTAGGGGGGGAAAAATCAGTAAAAGTTGCTCAGGAAAAAAAAAGCTTTTTAAAATACAATATTTTGTTTTCTGTGATCCTGAGTATGTTGTCAATATCTTTCAAAAGAGTAGATTGTCTAGGGATTCAAGATTTAGGATGCGGAACAAATGGGGGTTCAAGATGCACTTGAAATACTGAAAACGAAGGAAAGATAGAAAAATGTTCCTAAAAGGAATTATTGGAAAGAAATTATTTCTCTGCTTATCCAAGTTAAATCGTACTTTCAAGTAAAGTTTCTAATAACAACTTGGACTATTAAATTATAGACTTGGTATAGACTATTAAAAAGTTATTAAAGGCGTAGATGACTTAAGTGGAAAGAAGGGAACAAAGGAATGAAATTGTAGAGAGAACTCTGGCTCACCGTAAGGCCACAGTGTTCTCAGCAAAGCCACCTGTGCAGCTGTCAGAGCTCCCTCATAAGGCTTCAGACTGGCCTCCACAGTCAGTCACAGAGACAGTTTCTCATAATATGTATGAAAGCATAAACACCAAAAAGAAAGATGCTGGGTTTCCTTCCATTGCTGTTCAAAGCATTGCTCTTATCTCTTAGCTCCCTGACAATTGGCTTAAAATGAATCGTCAAGGTTTATTTTATAATCAAGGACAAGGGTGATTTATTCTTTGGTAATACCAGCTTTATCACTTTACCTAATGCTTATATTCAGCTAGTCCTCATACCATTCATTGACTATTGCTGAATAACCAGGTAATCCTACTTATATGTGTTTGTCTAGGCATCAGCCATCCATGCAGTAACTCCTTTGATATCCTAGTAATATTCTCTTCACGTATGAGGAAGGCTACAGTGCCATAAATATTGCTTTCATGTAAGTAGAGTGCTTTGAGATAGGGGATTGCTACTTGGTATAAAGTATAACCCTACAATGATGCTGGTCAAACAGATAAAGGGGCTGAAAGTAGTATTTGGCAGATCCAAATCTCACACAGCCAGTCTTCAGTTTAAACCAGTGATAGGCAAACTGCGGTTCAAGAGTCACTTGTGGCTCGTGAGCCGCGGTTTGCCGCTCTGTTGACTAATGAGTTTGTGGACCACTGGTTTAGACAATGCATTAATTGTATACTAGTATAAGACTTAATGCTGCAGTCCTGCTTAATTTCTCCAAATTCCATGGAGGATATTTCAGCCTCCTACAAGTAGGAACTAAGATAGTTTATTAGATATGCTCAAAAATCAGTGCACTTTACATCAGAAAGGAGAATCCAGCCCCTTTCCGTTCTTTGGTTCTGTGTGGAATTGCCCTAGATTAATCTGGTGCTTCAGTGTCTTTCTTTCTCCCACCACAAAGCATATAAGTTATTGGATCTAGTACATGCTTTAGATGTTCCAGGTGCCTGATAACTTATGGAATGTTTTTGCTATTGCCCCATAGGCCATTTCAGCATTATCAAAGCTAAAGCTAAATCTTACACTATTTGCATACACATTTTACTTGATAAGGAAGTCCATATATCTTTTTTGAAGTTCTACTAGTTTCAGAGACTTCACAAGACATTCCCTACTTAATCCTTGCAATAGCCCAATAATATAGGTATTATTATTTTATAGATGAGAACATTTAAGTAATCTCCCTAATAATCTACATCTAGAAATTAGAATTCAACCTCATGTCTGTCTGACTCTGGTAACTGTGCAAATCCATCCAAAATCCAACCTGTGAACATTTGAAGACATTTTGTTCCAGAATCAGCACTGATTCCCAACTCCGCTGTCTTCTACCAGCATTACACAGTAAAGCCACACAAAGTTAGACTCGGGTCATGTTCCTGTTCTCATCAGCCTCTATTCCCAAATGGGGTCAACCTTGGGACAGCTTTTGAAGCAGCAAAGAAGCTATGCTTGGTTTGGCCTCGAGCACTATGAATTGTAAAGGAAGTTAAATGTGGCTTGCTAGGAGCCCCAGTTTGATGCTGGTTGATGGAATGACCTGCTATAGAATTAATTGGACGTTTATTTTTTTTAACTCCTACGCAGTCAACAGGTGAAAATACATTATTCCTAAAAGTTTTGGTAGAAAGACTCACCTATGGTGAGATAATCCCTTGAATGGGTGGGAAGTTGGATTTTTCTACCGAAATAAATTGGGAGTCTAAATATTAGAATTTATGGAGAAGGATTATGCCCTTCTGGTGTACTTGAAGAAACTTCGCTCTTTTGTTTTCCCAAGTCCATGGCATACTCCAAAAAACACATGCTACGGGGAGCATGTAAAATGTCGAAGAAACTGTGAACTGGTAGCCATTCATTAACTCTGCCAGATGAAACAGTTGCAGAATGGGATAAATGAGGAAGTGCATCATCCAAGAAGCTATATGCAAGAATGGAAGGGTTGAGAATGCAGTCTCATTTCACAGAACCTAACTCTCCTGTCTCCTATTCTGCGTAAGTTGTAATTACTTATAAATTGAATGTGGATAATTGCCATGAATGTTTTATAGATTTAAAGTGGGTGCATCAACAACTATAACTACAAATGTCATCTGAACAGTAATTTCTCCAACAAGTTTGACAACTAGTTGTGTTATAAGTGTTATATATTCAAGGCCCATGCCATACCAGTAGGCAACTATCATTTGTATACTGAAACCATTTCAGTAACAGATAAATACTTTCTAAAGAATTTGGGTTATAAAAATGAAAAAAGCTTTTCATAGGATGCTGGATTAGGTCACACAGTTGTCTCAGTCTATAGTGTTTAAGCTACATCTGTACACTTGTGATTTACAAAGGTAATTTTAATTCAGAGGGCTTTCACGAATGTATTTTACTTTACCCAGAAAATGTTCCTTATAATAAACAGGAAGCCTCACTAAATATAACCCAAAGGTTAAGCAATGGAAAGGCACATTGATGATGTCATACATTATAAATATTTTTTGTACTTGCTAGTTTATTTCTAAGGAAATTATGAGAATGACATCATAATGATGACTGGCTTTTATTAGTGTTTTTGCTCTGAAGCTCTAGACAAATAGTTATGAAGGGGAAAAAAATTGTCTAGCTATTCCTTAATACCTGATGTTTTCTAGTGACATTAATCCTAGGAAGTAATTCTAAAATTACTATATTACCATTAGTTTTCTTTTACACCTCTATCATGAAAAACAGCATGGTAGGTAAGCATGAATTTTCTTAAAACTCATAATAGGAAATAATTGCCTTTTTTCTGAACTATTGCTTGGACTAGTGTATAATTTAAAAAATAATTTTAGATGATCATTTTATAGACCATTATTTGTTGCTATCAGAGGAAGGCCTTTTTTAAATTGTGTATTTTAGCAATATGCTTCTTTGTTCTAATACCAAATAAAAGTCATAAACATTTGATTATTTCTGAAGCTTTATGCTAGCACGGGCTGATGAATTACTACTTCTAGAAATTTACTTTGTTGACCATATGATGATTCTTGAAATATTTATGTAGCTTTTGCTAATGTATTTGTGTTTAAATTTTTTATATTCATAAACATAAATATGTTTATTTTATTTACACAATTAAATAAGTGTATGTGAATCTAGATTGTATATATAAAAAGGCCTTTTTAAATTGTTTTTTATTTCAAATATTAAAAATATACAGTGAAACAAGCAGCTTTACTACAAATGTCACATCCAAGGAGACTGTTATCAGCAGTGGCCCCACTGAGAGTATCACTCCTAAAGTCATTTTGCCACATGTGCCATCAGATAAGGGGAAAAATCAAACACTGCATCCAACTACGGTGTACCACTTGATGCCATCAAAATGAAAAAGAACACACACAATTTTTCCTATTACAATGAAAAAATTACATGTGCTTGGGAGGAAAAATTGAATTATCATTTCTTTTAGAGCCGACTTTATACATTTCAAAGGTGGCATTTTGGTTTGGGGTTATAGACAGAAAAATAAGTGAAAAAAATGGTTATTGATCCCTGAATATAATCTTAAACTCTCCATCCTTCCTGACATTTAAGAATAGCACTTCTCCCGTCCACTGTCATGTCCATAAACCGCATGCCCATCCCTCACCCTTCACCATGAGGAAAAAAGGGCTGAGAAGTAAACAGCTAATACTACCAGCTCAGTGCTAGTGATTTAAAATTTTTAGTTTGTGTATTTTTCACTTAAAAGGAAACTTTATGGTGTTGAAGTTCTAATTCATTTACAATAGAAAAAGTCAGGAGAGTGGAACCTTTCTGACCACTTCATTTGCCCTGAAGCTCAAAAGTGCTAAATTACCTCCCTAAAGTCAAGTCTGAAAGTCAAAAGGCAAGGATTCAAACACTGTATCCAGCTCTGGTATCACAGAGTCCATATTTGTTCCACTCTGTTGACATGTGCCCTCTGATAGAACTCTTCACTGTCAGAGAGTAAGAATGGGAGCGCATATGGACTTCTGTACTCTTTCTCCAACTGGAGTACAATAGCCCAGCCATGGCATATAGTAATATTGGAATGGCTAACTTCTGTTCAGCACCAGGAGTGTGTCTGGCCCATTAATCTATGAGATAAGAAATGTCCCCCATTTTAAAGATGATAAAACTGAGACGCAGAGAGCTAACAAGTAGAGGAGCTAAGTTGCAACCCTAGGCAATCTACTAGTTAAATCTCCAAGTCCATACTCTTGAACACAATGAGTAGGAATTCGATGCACAACGTCACAGAAGCAACTGGCTTACCGTATTTGTCCCTGATGACTGAGTGGAGAGCTGGGAGCAGGAGCTGTGTGGCAAGCGAGGACAGATGGTCATGACACTGTGGATGCTGAAGAGAGTCATTTGCCCTGGGATATAGAACCAGGAACTTGTCTCTGCATGGCAGTCCTGCAAATTAAGATAGGAAGCATGAATGTGCCGTCAGTTTTGCCCAAATTGCTATGTATGTTCAATTATGAGTATATTACAAAACTGATCTGTCACTGTTTGGCTCTTCCCTCAGTTAACTAAGAACACAATCTCATGCAATTTGAATATCAAAAATTACCCCAAATTTTTCCTTTTGATCCAAAATTATATTATGTCTAGCTACTTAACGTAGATTTTCCAATATGTTCAGAAGTATAGGGAACATACTTCCTTTGCTTTGAAAATACCCACTGGCGAAACATTCATGGAAAGGGTGAACAGCCAGACACTGTCCTCCAAATTAAAGGTAACTCAGATTTGTTTTTTAAACATAAAAAATCCAAGTGCCCCTTTTTAGACTTTCTCCATAAATCCTTCTCTGATTTTATAATTACTTTCCTATCTTTAATATGGACTTCAGATCTTTCAGGTACCTGTACTATGTAGTTCCCACACTTAGTTCATCTTAGCAGAATAATATCATACTTTCCTATTATAGAAAACATGGAACCGCAAAACTTTCTATTTTAAATTTTACATAATTTAATGTTAAAGATGCATTTTCAGAAGTGTTATTAATTTATTTCATTCAGAATTAGTATAAATATGTAAACATCAAACAGAGTTGCTTAAGTTGAATATCTGAGGCATAGCAAATGTTTAATTTCTAAGTGTTGATTTGTAACTAATGATATTTTGGTATTTAATGTAAGATAATTTTAGTATAAAAATGGATGTTTAGGTTGATCATTTTTTTAGTCCTTTAATGTTGCTAGAACTCTGCATTTGATCATCTTGTAAAATTGTGATTAATGAAAATACCAGAGTCAAAGAACTTGATTTGCTATTTTGGTAAATTACAAGTTTAATTGACATATAAATCACTTAAATACAAACTCTACTCAGAAAATAATTTTTAAAGTACCATAATTTTTATTTGACCTTGAAGTTCCAGCAATCTATTGCATAACTTCTCAAAAGAAGTCACATAGAGGAAACCTCATATTTTCTTAAATTTATTAGTGCTTCTTGGTGGTCTAAACTGTTGGAGGTTTTTTTTTTTTTTTTTTTTCTTTTCTTCAAGGTTTCTTTTTCAAAGCAATAATCTTACTTAATTGATTAATGTTTGTTCTCATATAAGTCAATTTGAGTTCTTTAGAGTAACAATAGGAAATATGCAATACCAAAGAGCAGTGAAACACGACTAGGAAACTCAAGTCTACCAGTGTTGTATTTCTGTATAATGATGTGAAGATAATGCTTTTAGCTGCATGACCACCATATTAGCTACACATCATAGAAAGCAAACTTTATAAAAGCAAGAGGTCAAATTCATTAAAAACAATTTTGTTCTCTTTGCTATAGTTAAGGATTTATCTTTAATATTGTAATCTTTCTTTCATTGAAAGGTCCCTGAGTGTCCCATTTTCTGATAGGAGAAAAAAAATATTTTTCAAACTACAAAGGTATAAATCAGGTGAAACTATCAAGGAAATGCTTTATATTTGGGGGTTTAAGGCTTAAAACAAAATGGTCAGACTTGATAGCTCATAGATTTTAGCTATCAAGTAGGTAAATGAAATCATATGAGTTCATTTTATTTTATTAATTTTAATATAAAATTTAATATTATAAATAATTACATTAAAATTTAGCTTTCATTCTTATATAAGTTAATAGTCATTGGGTTCAAAAGACCTTTATTCATAAATTGGGACAATTATTTATCTTTATTATAGACTCAATCATCTTAAGAAAGGTACTTCTAAGCTGTAAGACAATCGAAGGACAACTTCTTCTTCTTACCCATCAAGTAAATTCAATTTGGGGTTTAAAGAAATTAATGCATTTTCTAAATTATCTTCCTTGTTCCAAAGGAATTATTTGCTTTTCAAAAATATATGCCCATATTTGTCAATATAGTAATTTTTAGAAATATTCATACTTTAAGAATGATTCTAAGAAGGAAATCCTTAACAGAGTGAAAAAAAGAAAAATTGAAATTCCCTGAACATAAACCAGTATTTTCTTTATTCTATAGCATTATCTAATTTGGGGGTTATGTATATTTTTTAATGGATGTACATATTTTAACATACTCTTTGGGCAATCTTATATTCTTCATTAGTTTTTAATTGGATATCCAAGGCTGAATCTGGATTCACTATCTTTCTTATAAATATGTAAAAATATTTCTCTTGAGATAATTTTCACATCTTTGCCAATATTAAGAATGCATATATAAATCTTGGAAGTGAATTTTTGTATAGAGTTTGTTTTTGGTAGGGAGAAATATATTGCGACTTGTCATCAGTATTATTAGAGAACACACAAATGTTGGGGTTGATTTGTTTCCACTATCCCCTTTCTTTGTTTATAAAGATATTACTTTATGTTTAGAGTATATAATCTCCATATTTTTAACTAAAAAAAAGGTAACTGTCCTATAGTGGCCAGGTATGTATGTTTCAACTCTAAAATAAAAATTCAGATTACCTCAAGTCTTGCAAATCATTCATTAATAAGCCACTGGTAACATATACCCTCTAAATCTCCCAAAGAGATAGAGGCAGATCTTTATCAAAACTATGTGGTGAGGCTGATGCTAAAAATAAGTAGAAATGTGCCTTTCCATGCCTGCAATTTTCTGAAGTCCAAAAGTTCTTTGGGTGGTGGGCAGCAAGATAATAATACCTTCTACATAATTTAAATGCATTCCTCATCGGATTAAAACGTAGGGCTACATGTTCTCTCCCTCCAAATCACATTCCCGTCCAAAATCTTATAAGATGGATCAACTGAATTTAAGGATGGCTTTTACATCTCTATTGTAATTAACTGTATCTTCAATTCAAATATCGCATTGGAATTTACACAGTGACTTTAATTTCATTGCCTCCTGTAATTATCTGTGTGAACTTCTGGCAGGGAAGAAAGTATTTTACTGAGGAGTTTTCACTTGCCTCTCTCCCGCATCAAACAACCAGGTGAACTCCTTGACAGGGTTGCTGAGTGTTCTGCTCTATTTTTTGGTGATCTGCTAGTTTTTATCTAAAAACGTTTCATCTAAAAATCCAGTAAGAGATACCTTTTCCTTCCTGTTTAATTAATGATCTATTTAATTCTTTAAATCCTGGGTTAATACACAATAAGCTTTGGGTGCTTCACGTAAAAAACAACAGGTGTGACAAACATGTTAAAAGAGGAGGGAAAAAAGAAAAGGACAGAATAACCGCGGAGGGAAAGAATCAAAGAGGACTGAGGGAGAACGGAAATTCTACTCTGGTGGCCACAGGCTTCTGAGAGCAAACTGTGCTTGGCTCTGCACACACCAGTCAGTAACATCAAGTCATCCATCTGAAATTGGCTGTGGGGACAGTATTTACATCATGGAAAAGCACACAAGTCAATTCTTTTCCAGATTGTTGGTTTATCAGCACATTGCCCGAAAACATAAATTAACCTTTGTGTTAAAATAACTGATAAAAGCTTCATGATATCTCACACAAGTTCAAATAACTGAGGTGTAAGCTTCACTGTGTTCCCCTGTGGAGTTTTGGAAACCCAAATGAGACTATCAGTCCTGCCCCAGTCTGTGAACAATGAACACTGATGGGGGAATACAATCCATTCTTTGTTAGCTCATTTCTTCAGTTAGGATATATTTGGTGGGGTGATGTAACAATGGTTTATAGTATTTGTCTTCTAATCACAATCTTTGGCACTTCTGGTTGTGCATTTTGAGAAAGGTACTCAAATACTTTACCCAGAAAATAAAGGATAATATAAAATAGCATTAAATTCTAGAGTTGTTACAAAGTTTAAGAAGATAATGCTTGCCAATTACTTAGCATCCTCTCTGGCATACAGTAAGTGCTCAATACATGGTACCTTTTATGACATGGCTTCTAGTATAGATGAGATCCTTTGCAAGACACCAGAAATACCAAGATGAGGTCCCTGCCTTCAGGAAGTTTACAGTCTAGAGGAGAATTGATCTAGTTGTTAATTTACACATCTGAGATTTTGCCATGTCTAACAATATGACTGCCTGATATTTTACCCTTTTACAAATCAGTCTAGAAATGTATACTTTAAAAAATCTGAGGTCTAAGAAGTATTCAACCTGTAGGTTGTAATAGATGAGGTTAGTGTAGTTACAGAGCTTTTCAAGTTGTCATTTGTATTCATTTTTAATTTCCATAAATATTCTTGTAGTTTTTGCTAAATCTTTTATTTATTTTCATGTAACCTAAACAGATACACAAGCGTAAGAACTTTGCTTTCTCTCTATATTGCCAATTTTTCTATAAATTTTCCTTCTTCAAAAAACTGTTCAGTGCTAGAATTTTGTTTCTGAGAAAAGTTTAGACTTTTTATTATTTTGCTACTTTATTATTACAAATAGCTGTTTTACAGTTTAATTTTATTGAAGCATTTTATCTTTTGGAAAAGATGTTTTAGAGAACTGAGTTTTGGAAAACCACTGATATTATTAATAGTTCACACATATTGAGACAATAGTCCCTAGTATTCAAGCCATTCCCTGATATAATATTGGATTCCTTGGGCAGCAGGTAGTGAAGGCTCTAACACAGCTAATCACCACCTAGACAAGGGTACAGATACATGGCAATCCATTAAGTAATATACCATACTGTATCCAATATCATAGTTCAAATAGGTAAAGAGCCTAGGGAAAAATACAGTTATGAAATTCAATTCCATTTGGCAAAGATAAAGCTTATATAAAAGAAATCATGTACATACATACATCAACTATTGTGACCATAATTATTTTAAAGTATATAACTGACTGTATATATACATCTTCCCCCATAGGCATGAAATGTCAATAGAGCATTAGTGTAGGGAATAAGCAGCAGCTGGGAAGTTGGACATTCTAGAAAATAACTACTTCTTGAGTCTTCTTTATGTGTAGGTTGTAACTTAAACCCAGGGTAACAGATATATTTTGTTTATGTTTGAGAAGAGTGGGCAAGAGCCAGTGAAGAAAGTTAGTGTGGCTTTCAGGTAGTTGGTCTCCATCTAGAATATATTTCATTCTCCCACTTGCACTTTGCTAATCTGTGTTTGCATTTGCTACATGTAGAAGAATGAATGTGTGATCCTAAACATACACTTAATATGGACCGATTGCTAACTACAAGAAAATTCATACCCAAGGAGATGCTTCCTTAAAACACTGACTTTCTGGCTATCTTCTAGAGCAGTTCTCTGTTTGAAGAAGGCCATGGTCTTTGTCAGGGGAGTGTGGTGCAGGTGAGCTTGGGTTCTGCCAGCATTTGAGAATCGTATATACTTTCTCAGAGCACCTAGAGTGATGAGTAAAGACAATTAATCATAAAGAGGCCTTGAAGAGATGAGGTGATCCTTACCATTTGGTTATCAGGAAACCAGAGAATAACTTGAATAAGTGAAAGACTTATCTTAAAGAAAACCCAAATTATCAGATATCAAGCTATATTATCAAGCCACAGTTCTCAAAACTGCCTGGTACTGGCAAAAGAACAGGCATATAGACCAATGGAACAGAACAGAGAACTCAGAAATCGACCCAAGCCATTATGCTCAATTAATATTTGACAAAGGAGGCAAGAGCATACAATGGAGTCAAGACAGTCTCTTCAATAAATGGTATTGGGAAATGTGGTCAGATACATGCAAAAAATGAAACTACATAACCAACTTACACCATACACAAAAACAAACTCAAAATGGCTAAATAACTTAAATATAAGATGGGAAACGATAAAAATCCTACAAGACTCCATAGGCAGCAAAATAGCAGACATATGTCATAGCAGTATCTTTATAGACACAGCTTCTATGGTAATGGAGACTAAGGAGAAAATAAACAAATGGGGCTACATCAAAATAAAAAGCTTCTGCACAGCAAAAGAAACCATCAACAAAACAACAAGAAAGCCCACTGCATGGGAAAACATATTTGCCAATGCTATTTCAGATAAGGATGCAATCTCCAACATTTACAAAGAACTGATACAACTTAACAAAAGAAAGATAAATGATTCAATCAAAAAATGGACAAAGGATCTAAATAGACACTTTTCAAAAGAGAACATACAGAAGGCCCAGAAACATATGAAAACATATCAAAATCACTAATCATCTGAGATGTGCAAATCAAAACAACAATGTGATACCATCTTACACCTGTCAGAATGGCTACCATCAACAAATCAACAAATGACAAGTGCTGGTGATGATGTGGAGAAAAAGGAACCCTCCTGCACTGCTGGTGGGAATGCAGACTGGTGAAGCCGCTGTGGAAGACAGTATAGAATTTCCTAAAAAAGTTAAAAATGAAACCCACATTTGACCCAGTGATCCCACTTCTAGGACTATATCCCAAGAAACACCAATCAGAAAGGATATATTCACCCCTATGTTCATATCAGCACAACTTACAATAGTTAAGATTTGGGAACAGCCTAAGTGCCCATCAGCAGATGAATAGATTAAAAAAAACTATGGTACATCTACTCAATGAAATACTATGCTGCTACAAAAAAGAAGGAACTTTTACCATTTGCAACATCATGGATGGAACTGAAGAGCATTTTACTAAGTGAAATAAGCCAGTCAGAGGAAAATAAATATCACATTATCTAACTCAATGTGTGGGATATAATGATCAACATAATTTGATGAATAAGAATTGATCCAGAAACAAATGGCACTGGGGGGGGGGGGGGGGGAGTGTTAGAGAACAACCAAAGGACTTTTATGCATGCATATTAGCATAACCAATGGACACTGGGGCGGTGGGGGTTTGTCTGGGGTGGGAATGGCTTGCGGGGGTGTCAATTGGGGAAAAAGGAGACATATGTAAAACTATAGACAATAACCAAACAAACAAACAAATAATAAATAATAAAAAAGAAAGAAAAGCCAAATCTGAAAAAATAGAGGAAATTTTAAAGAAAGGAAAATAATTTGTACTTCAAGCACCAACCACAAGTGGGGTGCCCCAGCAACCCACATTTCTGCCCAGCTGACTATAAATTCAGGGTTTCCCATATTGGGCTCAGTAATTCACTAGAATAGTAGAAAGTGTTTTACTTATTATTACTGATTTATTTTAAAGGCTAGGACTCAGGAACAGCCAAATGAAAACATTGCATAGGGGGTGGGGGGAGAAGAGCCTCCAAATCCTCTTCGGGTGTGCCACCGCCACCCCCACCCCTTGTGTGTTGAACAGCCCAGAGCTTCATACCCCACTGTTTGGGTTTTTACGGAGAAATTATTGATTAAATTATTGGCCATTGGTGAGTGGGCTCCGCCTCCTGTGCTGCCCCACTCCCAGCAGGCTGGGAGATTGAAAGTTCCAATCCTGCAATGACATTTTTTGGTTTCTCTGGCTACCAGCCCATCCTAAAGATTTCTAGGGATCCACCAAGAGTTACCTCATTATTATCAACTTCAATAAAGCTGACAGGGGTTCGTTATGAAGAACAAGAACCGTCCCTTCACTCAGGAACTGGGGATCAAGACCAAATATATTTTTTCATTCTATCACAGAAACAAATCATGCAATATCTCCCCAAGCTAACTGGGGATCCTCAGGGGATTAACTCTTCTTCTGAGACCAAATTAGACTAGGGACCAGTGAAAAGCAACACTTCTCATCTTTTCCAGGAACTTAGGAACAAAGCAAAATAATACCATTTCAGTGAGCTTAAAATCTGCCAGTTAGTAGAGCTAACATTGAACTTAACCTTCTTGATTAACACAGGAACCTTGCTCTTGACAGAGTTCTTATATGAAAGGGTCACAGGCCAATGTTACCAGATGCTCCACAGCATCACAAATTCTGAAAAGTGGGAGAGAAGAGGAGGTCAGAAGCATATGTGCCATGTGATAAGGACTCAGTCCACTGTCGCTGGCTTTGAAGAGGGAGCACAGAGGACACAAAAGAGAAATGCTGCTGGCTTCTAAACACTGGAAAAGGAAGTGGATTATCCCCTAGAGCAGTGGTTCTCAACCTACCTAATGCCGTGACCCTTTAATACAGTTCTTCATGTTGTGGTGACCCCCAACCATAAAATTATTTTCGTGGCTACTTCATAACTGTAATTTTGCTACTGTTAATGAATCGTAATGTAAATATCTCGGTTTTCTGGTGGTCTTAGGTTGAGAACCGCTAGCAGGGTCGCCTAAAACCATCAGAAAACACAGATATTTATGTTACGATTTACAACAGTAGCAAAATTACAGTTATGAAGGAGCAACGAAAATAAATGTATGGCTGGGGGCCACCACAACATGAGGAACTGTATTAAAGGACCGCGGCATTAGAAAGGTTGAGAACCACTGCCCTAGAGCCTTCAGAAGGGAACACAGCGTTGCCCACACATTTATGGTAGCCAGAATGAGACTCACGTTGAACTCCAACCTACTAAGTGTGTGGTGATTTTTTTTTTTTACAGCAGCAATAGAATACAACCTGGTATTGTGTTTGAACCAACAATTCTAAAACAAACCTATGTCACATTTTTTGAACAGCCAAAAGTTTCTGCCTCAGAGAAGCCACAGTGTGCGTGAGGCGGGGCCCATGCAGGCTCCAAGTCCTCCTGTCCCTTTCCTGAGGTGTGGCAGCAAACCGTAGACATGGGAGTGGCCAGCAATAAAGGGAGTGTGATGCCTTGCCTTATAACACAGTATATGTTCCATAGAGAATTAAAATTATTGCCACTCTGTTCTTACAGCAATTCTTAGAAGCTCCTTCATTATTAAGAGTACAACAATTCTACTGGAGATTGTCATCCATACCTGTGCATCTGTGTCATGTACATAAATTATTATAGAAGATGGTCTTACTTTTTGCAGAAAATGCCTAATTCATGTAATTTAGCTTTCGTACAGCCAAGCTTTTTTCTTTTTCTTAACTAAGTTTTGAGTGTAGAAACCTCAGGTGCTAACATACTAATCAGCCTTTGTGTCAAAGTTACTTATTTATTTATTCTCTTTAATACTTGTCTTTGGGTCGTGCACACTTCTCATAGTGTAGCATTGCTTAGCCTCTCCCCAAAATCAGCATCATAAGTATGGTGGGAATAAAACAACTGAGAATGATACTTTGTTATCTGCTTCCATGTATAAGCTCCTTAAGAGCAGGGGTTGGTGTGTTTTTTTAATTGATTTTAGAGAGAAGAAGGGAAAGGGAGGATGAGAGAGAGGGAGAGAGAGAGAAAGAGAGAGAGAGAGAGAGAGAGAGAGAGAGAGAGAGAGAGAGAGAGAGAGAGAGAGAGAGAGAAACATCGATGAGATAAAGGCATTGGTTAGTTGCTTCTCATATGCACCCCAACTAAGGACAGAACGGGCAACCTGGCATGTGCCCTGACTGGGAATTGAACTGGTGGCCTTTTAATGCACTGTATGAAGTTCAATCAACTGAGCCACATAAGCCAGGGTGGGGGTTGGTTCTTATTGATTGTCTTAGCCCTAGCACCAAGCACAATGCCTAATACACAGTAAGGTATTCAATAAATATTTGTTGAACGGACGCCAACTACAAACTTTTTTTGAACAAGGCAATAACAAGGAATATCTTGAACTTAGCACTGCATTGTTTACTTTAATGGATGTTTCATTTTTTTCCTCAATGCCATAGCTCTGTTTTGTAGACTACTGAACTTGAAGCCAGTCGCTTGCCAAAAGGTCACTAAAAAAAAAAAAAAAAAACTATGCAAAAAAATAGGAAATGCTGCTTCCGGTTCAGTGCTGCCCACTCCTGTTTCCTAAAATATACATTCCTTGAAAGAGATTAAGGCAAGTTTTTAAAGAGGCCAGCAGTCAGGAAAAATTAACTTAATCCCTGCTCAAAGTATGAAGGGAATGTTTTCTTCAAAATTATCACAGCCCTGCCAGCATGACTCAGTGGTTGAGCATTGACCTATGAATCTGGGAGTCACAGTTTTAGCCCCCAGTTTGATGCCTGGATTGCGGGCTCCATCCCCTGTGGAGGGTGTGCAGGAGGCAGCCAATCAATGACTCTCTCAACACTGATGTTTCTCTCTCTCTCTCCCTCTCCCTTCCTCTCTGAAATCACTAAAAATGTATTTTAAAAATATATAATGTCACAGTGAAAGACCATGCCCCACAATTCCTTTTAAAAAGAAAAAATATTTTCTAGTATAATCACTTTGTGAATACTTCTCTTTTTCAAATGCTGCTTACTTTATTTTCTTCAGAGACCAGAAATATTCTCAGCCAACTGGTTAGAACTTTGACCTATCCACCAGGATAGAGTATCCCCAAACTATAAAACTAGATCTGATCTTGTATTTATACCAAAGTCACCAATACTCTTTGTGGGGTTTTGCCTCTCTTCTGTTGGCCCTGTGAAATTTCTCCTGAGAGCTGACTGGCAATTGGAATGGCAGTTTACTTATTAAGAGTCCCTAAGGGTGAGAGGGGTGGCGTGGTTATGATTTACTCTGAAACATGCATTCATCTCAAAGTTCCACAGTGCATAGGGACATTATTTTCAAATCATTCAAACACCTGATTTTGAGGAGTCACTTGTGCTTGGTCTGGGGCTGTCCGGAAGAAGATGCAGTATTGGGAGGGCTGCGCAGAGGGGAGCCAGGGTCTCATGGTAGCTTTGGATACTCCAGTGAGGCAACCCTAATGTGTTTGTAAATTCCTCGCTGCCTGCTTGTGATAGGTGACACTTGGGATTTGCATAAATCTCTTTTCCCATCAGTCTTCCCACAGTACATGAATTCTGCTTTCCTAATTCCTGAAAAGCAACCAGCAGTTTTAAACCATGTTGCTTATCCAACTCCAATTGTATTTCAGATGATTTGATTAGAGACTACAAAAGAACTACTTTCAACAAAAGCTCCTTAGAGGGGAACACAAACAGTTGTGGAGTGGGCATGCAGCCCTTTCTCTGCGCCCACAGCCTCAGAGGGAATCTGTACCGAAGAGGAAGCAGCCACACACTGACTCCCACCCCCAGCCCGCCTTATGCATCTGCCCCAAGAGGTTTAGATGTGCACTGGCTTTCCTGTAACCGAATCTGAGTTGCACATCCTAGCTTTCAAAGTCTCACAAGAAAGGGCAGGGATATTTGTTTAACGAAGATGTAAACAGAAAATCAGCAACCTCAACTCCATCTTAAAATCATCTTAAGATAATCCCTGTAACAGAGGCACATATATAAAATCATAGTCATTAGATTCTTACCCTTTAGTGAGATTGTTCTTTTCATTTAAATTAATATGAAGCATATTGTGATGTGCAAATGCGGAGGGTGACTTGACATTTGAACGACGATTGGGTAGTTCTGGGATATTTGCATCGACTTTCTTATTTATACCATTTTAAAGTGTAGATGTTTCCACTTCGGATGGCACCTATCTGAGAGCATTTTTTTTCTCTGTTCCAGGAAAACAATCAAAAATGTTTACTAAAACTGAGCTTTTCTGCCTAAAAATTAAAGTACTCAAATCCATGTAGAATGCCAACTACATAATTTTATGCTTTGCAAGGAACACATGCTTATTCTAGAGACAAAACACACACACACACACAAGCACACACACACACACACACACACACGAGTGCCTCCACCATGCCCTTGTGAAGTCATTGCAGTGGTAGAGGTGTTTTTACCCCCTTAACCACTTACTTCTAAGAAGCAATGTGTAGCTTTCTGCCCCAGGTCGAGCTTTTAAGAAAATGGTGTGGAGAAGGTGATGCACTAGCAGTTGTCCGTGTCTGTAGCCACTGTCTTCACCTCTGTGGATGACTCAGCAGACTCCGGAGCAGACGCTTGCTGCTGTACTAGAATAGGGACTTGAGTCTCTGATCTAGATAATTTTAGATACTTTGATTTCATTATAGAAATTCCTTGACTACTTGTGGGATAAAACAAATGTTAAGACCATATTGAGTTTCAAGCTGAATTAGCAGAAAAGATAAAATGCCTTTCTATTTAAGAACATGATGATGTTTTAATTGTTACAGCATTTGGCATGCCTAATGTACACAGTCCTTGACATTCATATAATAACAAAAGAAAGTTGTTTGGGATTTTTATTTCCTAGTGTCCCCTTTCCCCTCTCGTATTTCTCCCGCCCCTGCCCCAGCCCTGGCTCTCTGCTCTCCTCCCGTTTCCCCATCCTTCCATGAAGAAAAGCTCTGAGCGTGGAGGGGATGCCTGTGAAAATACCTCGTTCTATGTAGAGAGACTGAGGCTGCTTATTACCTAGCGATGATGAGCAGACCACCAGCGTTGTGACAACCGATGCAGATGCCTCCGGGGTAAAACAAAGGTTTACATATTACACAAGCAATTTAACTGTTTTCTAAACATATTGCCAAGACAGTGGGAGTTGGCAGCCCACACTGTGTTTTAGGTTTTGGAGACTTGGATTAGAAGTGACTGCTGATTATGAACCTTTTTATTTGTCTTCCGTGCACAAGCAACATGGTAACCCGGCAGAGAATTCTTCGAGGCACTTAACCTTGTCTTCCTAGCTTCCCGAGATCACAGGCACAAATCACTCGACAAAAGTAAGGTGAGGGTCTTGTGCATAGATAACCGCGCGAGACAACTTGCCCTGACCCTGAAAGAGCTCCGCAAAGTGAAATGTTTTATAATCCCTCTCTGGGCAGTAGGCAAGGAAGAAAAGAAAAGAGTTTGGGCAAAGATTATCCGAAAGGAAGAAAGAGACTCATTCGGGGGTTCCCGTTGAAACACAATAAAGAACATAATTAACTTTGCGATTCTTTGTGTTTTTCATTTGACTGCAGGGAGGAGATGAAAGAGGACTGCTAAGCCTTGCATTCCACCCCAATTACAAGAAAAATGGAAAGCTGTATGTGTCTTACACCACCAACCAAGAACGCTGGGCCATGGGGCCGCATGACCACATTCTTCGGGTTGTGGAATACACGGTGTCCAGGTATCACTGAAGTGCACGGAGGCATACATACTTTTCCATCTTCTTTTCCCTATACCTCTTCATCCTTTTTTGTTTTGAAGTTACAAAGAGATAGCCACACAGTGGCAATAATTAAAACCCGCAATCTCCATCTTGCTTAAACCCCCATGCCTGTCTTTATAGAAAACTGGAAACACACACACACACACACACACAACGATAGCTTGGGCACTTTTTCTCAATTATCTTGCAATCTAAATGCTACTTGTGAGGGTTGGAAAATAACGTAATTTTTTGGTGGTTTTTTATTAGCCCCATTTCAAGTCTGTGATTCCTTATTTACAGGCCAGGTGTCTGCTTCCCTAGGTGTGTACTCGTTACTTTCCAGCGGCTTCGCCTTCCCGCGCTCACAGTCGTGGTCTTGTTTCTGCCCCGCCATGCAGGAAAAACCCCCACCAGGTGGACCTGAGGACCGCCAGGGTCTTTCTCGAAGTCGCAGAGCTGCACAGGAAGCACCTGGGGGGACAGCTGCTCTTCGGCCCCCACGGGCTGCTGTACATCATCCTCGGGGACGGGATGATCACACTGGATGATATGGAAGAGATGGATGGGTTAAGGTAAAAAAAAAAAAAAAAAAAAAAAAAAAAAGTCAGGTTCCCACTTGATGTGAAAGTGCCAGGGAATGAAAAGCAGTCTGCGAGTTGTGTCCCCCGGGTTAAACGTTTAACTTGGTTTTCATGCCTGCATTGGGGATGTGAAGAGGCACTCAGTAGCATGTGATGTGATTTTTTTTTTTGAAAGTCGCTGCACTTTGATGACCTAACATAACGTAAGGCTATGCTGACATCCTTATCTGAGCCAGTATTTAGCCTTCTCTTCTATCCACGCACGAAGCAGAGTGAGAAGGCAGACGCAAACAGCGCCTCTTCTCTGCGTGTCCACACTGCTGCCACCACCCTGCAGAATGACCGACATGCTCCGAGGAGTTTCTTGCAGAACACAGACTAGATGGGTCAGAAAAAAAAAAAAAAAAGAGGACAGGCGCAAACAGCAGCCCCCTCCTGGGGGTGCAGCCTGTGGCCACTTGTCTGAAAGCAGACTGCCCCTTGCTTTATTTCCCGCCGTATGGAATTGGGAACTGGAATGATTTGGTCTCAAACAGGGGCATGGCCTGTAGAGCAACCTATCTGCATTTGGTTTTGGTGAGACATATAATAAAAAAGAAAGCACTCGCCGGAACTGGTTTGGCTCAGTGGATAGAGCGATGGCCTGTGAACTGAAAGGTCCCAGGTTCGATTCCGGTTGTGGGCACATCCCCAGTGGGGGATGTACAAGAGGCAGCTGATCGATGATTCTCTCTCATCGATGTTTCTAACTCTCTATCCCTCTCTCTTCCTCTCTGTAAAAAATCAATAAAATATTAAAAAAACACACACACACACAAAAAAACACACGAAATCACTCATGTTATCCTCCTGTTTCCCAGTGACTTCACCGGATCTGTCCTCCGGCTGGACGTGGACACAGACATGTGCAACGTGCCTTATTCCATCCCCAGGAGCAACCCGCACTTCAACAGCACCAACCAGCCCCCCGAAGTGTTTGCCCACGGCCTCCACGATCCAGGCAGGTGAGAGCACCCGCCGGCTGCTGGCCTGCGTGAGCGCCAGGCTGGGACTCGGGAAAGGAGAAAAGACAGACAGACAGACAGATGGGTCCAGACCCAGAGCAGCAGGAGTGGTGCTCAAGGCTGTGCCGCTAAAAATCACACAGGCTCACTATCCACGCCAGTAGTTAGCACTCTCCTCTGTGAATGCACGAAGCAGATTTAGGAGGCTGATGAGACATGAAAAAGGACAAATTTCATGGAGAAAAATTGCCTTCACGTTTTGGAGGGCTATTATTAGGGAAGCACAGTGGGCCAGTGCCATGATTCAAACTCCCATCTGAATAATCAGAGAGATAATAAACCTCTTGTCTCCTTAAGTCCGTCTACTACACGATGCTTTCCTTGCATATTAAATGGGGGTGGTAAGCGCTACCTTGCAAGGATGCTGCAATGATTAAAAGCGTGCAGCTACAAGCAAGTCATGAAACAGGGTCTGACACACACACATGGTAGATTTTAAATAAATTATAGTTCTCACTTTCATGGCTTCACTTAATATACATATGATGATACAGTACCCACTTATAAGGAATTGACTAAACATTAGCATTCTTTTCCTTGAAAAAAAAATCGCAAATACTAAAGGAATGCTAAATGAAATACTGATCACTTACTAGAATGAACCATAAAGAAAGGAACTCTAAAGAAGAATGTAGAGTGAAAAGCTTGGGACACACTTTTAAAAAGCGATGAAGTCTACTAACGTAATTCTGTGAGGAAAGCTTCACCCGATCCGTGATCTGCTGGTCGTACCAAGGGCCATCGGGCCACGCCGACTCCTTTATTGGCCACAGAATTATTGCTATTTAATGTTTATGGAGTGTTCACTGTGTGCAAGGTGAGCAGTTTTCGAACTTTTTAGTTTTATAATCCCTCGTGCCCTTCATCTCCCCTCCATCAAAGTCCACGTCTACAGTTCATTTCCTTTTTGGCATCTCAGCAGATCTTTAAAATCTGGGCGACAGGGAATACTTAAGGTGGGTTCAGGATGTGGAGGAAGCTGTCACATTCCATTCCCGCAGCTCAGCTCTCGCAGATACCACCACAGAGCAGCAGCACTTTGAAGTCCAGCGGCCTGAGTCACCACAGTCCCGCCGGCACTCTCGGGCGCCCTTCCCGGGGGTCCCGGACCCTCCGTGTAAAAACACCGTGGGGGGCACGTTACAGGCCTGACGTAGGGCCGGGCGCCTGGGCTGCGGTGCCCCCTCCGCCCCCCCGGCGGACGGCTGGAGACACACGCATGCCTCCCGCCAAGGTTATGTTGGAACATTTAATAAAGCAGAAAGGAAACTAAATCATTATTATTGGCTAGACATGAAGCTGGCTTTTAGGAAGCACCTGGGTGCAGAATACTGAGTTCAGTATCTTATGCTCCTTATCTCCTTATGCCTCTCGGGGTGCTCCGAGGTAGCTGGCATCAAGCCCCTTTCCCCCTTTTTTGAAGACTTTAAACTCTTTTTTTTTTTTTTTTAGTAGTTTTACTAGTAAGTTCACCACAAAATTAATTGGAATATAGAGAGATCTCCCATAAACCCCTTGCTGCTACACATGCAGAGGCTCCCCCGCTATTGCCAACCCCACCAGAGTGATCCATTTGTGACAGCAGAAGAGCCTGCATCAACTCATCATAGTCCCTCCAAGTCCACAGTTTGCATTAGGGTCCACTCGGTGTCACACCTTGTATGGGTTTGGACAAATGTATAACACATACCTGCCTTTACAGTATCAGACAGAGAAGCTTCACTCTCAGCCTCTCCTTTACATAAGAAACTAAAGGTTCGAAGAGGCACGTGGGTCTCAATGGATCTAATATTCAGCCAGAGGAAAAGTCTCATGGCTCCCCCCCCGCCCCCTCGCAACAAGACCATTGGGAGACCTGGACTTTTCTTCCAGATTTGCTCTTTCTTACCAGAAAGAGGGCACACCTTTTTGTTTTTTATTTGATGGTTTCATCTGAAAAAGAAAAGCAATATAGGAACATTTGCTCACCCTGTGTGGATTTAGTTCCACCTTCAGTCACAGCATGTGGATGTCATGATCCCTGCCAGGCATTGTATTCTGTGAGTCCTTGGTTTAAAGAGGACAATTGAGAGACTGTTGTCCCAGAACAGCTCTCCCATCTCTGGCAGGTCAGGCTTATGGTTTCCCTAAGATGGATGGAGCATTTGGAGGCAACAGTTTCTGTTTTGTTGTTTTTCAAATAATTGCAACATGTTGCCCAAGACCCAGAACCTACTCTCAGATTGTTTTATTTCTTAATTTATTGATTTCCCAAAGGGTTTTTGTTTTTAAATGTGTATACCTATATATTTTTGCCTAATACAGTGATTTTTAGAGGATGATTTGGCAATGTCTAGAAACATTTTGGGTTTTTACAACTTTATAGGAAGGAATTATGCTACTGACATGTAGCAGGTAGAGGCCAGAGATGCTGCTAAAGGTCCTACAATACCCAGGACAGCACCCCACCCACCACGACCACCATTACCACAACCCACCAAAGTGTCAATAATGACAAAGTTTGGGAAACCTAAAAACAATGCAACACCATCTTCCACATTTGTAGGAACTTCAAAATTATAGTATTCAACTTTATTCTTCCTCAACCCAAACTCCTCATGCCTAATTCCTCATTGACTTAACCATTGAACAAATATCCCCAGGTTGGAACTAAGTAATACAGAGATGAAGGTGGAAGTGGCTCCTGTCCTCGTGGAGGTTATAGTCAGTGACTTAAGTCACAGAAATATTCTGGCCCTGAACATGAAGACTACAGTCCACTGAAAGACCTCAGTGGTTGTGGGACCAGCTTCATTGTGTTCCCTAAATTGGAGTGCACACTTTCCTTTGGTAGAGCAGCCCAAGTTTTAGAATGTAAGGGGTTCCATGGAAGACACACAAAACTAATACAACAACTAATTTTATATTGTGTGTTGCCAGTGTGGGTTGTTGCTGATTCTTATACTTACCAGTTTATTGTACATGTGAAATTCTATCTAATAAAAGAGTAATATTCAAATTACTGTCACTCCAATACAGAAGATGGCCTCCCCCATGTGGTCAAATATGGCTGCCCCCATGTGGACACAAAATGGCCTGCAGGGGAGGGCAGTTGTGAGCTTTTAGGGGTGACCAGGCCAGCAGAGGAGGGCAGTTGGGCATGACCAGGCTAGCAGAAGAGGGCAGTTGGGGGGGGAAGTGGGAGGACCCAGGCCTGCAGGGGAGAGAAGTTGGATGAGGGCAGGTCCGCAGGGGAGGGCAGTTAGGGGTGACTAGGCCAGTACAGGAGGGCAGTTGGGGGTGACCAGGCCTGCAGGGGAGAAAAGTTAAGGGCAGTCAGGCAGAGGCAGGCAAGCAGTTAGGACCTAGCAGTCCTGGATTGTGAGAGGGATGTCTGACCGCCCATCAGACATCCCTCAATGGGTCCCAGATTGGGGAGGGTGCAGGATGGGCTAAGAAACGCCCCCTACCCTCATGCACGAATTTCATGCACGAATTTCAAGGCCTCTAGTTCCTTAATAACAGATTAGCAAGTGTTTGAAGTCAGTGTGCACATTCACAGTGTAAGGAGATACCCAGAGAAATTAAAAACTCTTCTCTAGAGATCATTTAAGATTCAGCAGATACACAAACACATCAGGATGTTTCCTTCAGCCTCTTCTAGCGGATCCAAACCAAGTAGCCCAAAGGCCCTGCCAGCCCACAAAGACCTCTGTATCAGAACTGTCCAGTCTGAGCTTGGAAGACACAGATAGGAATTCATGGGTGTCCCCTTTTGTTACACAGATGTGCCGTGGATCGACATCCCACTGACATCAACATCAATTTAACAATACTGTGTTCAGACTCCAATGGAAAGAACAGGTCATCAGCCAGACTCCTACAGATAATAAAGGGGAAAGATTATGGTGAGTACAGCATCCTTTATTGCTTTTGGTTTAGTTTGGTTTTATCTTATTTTAGTATATTAATTGAAGAGAAAAGGATTTCTGCAGAATGAGCACTGGGAAAGCATGAAAACACTGGCCTAACAGTGGTGAAGGAGTGAATTGCTCACTTTTTAAAGGTCCGGGAACTCTTATAAGCCCCCAGGGTTCCATTGGGGTAATTACCTTTCCCACAGATTAAATGGTGCTCGGTAAATCCAAAAAAATGTAATGGACCTTCAAAAGTTAGCAGTTTATATTTTGCTCATCTGAAAATCAAGATGAATAACTTCTATTTATATAATATACAAGGGGAACTTGTCTTAACATCTTATATACAGAGCAAAAAACAAGTGTTAAGTGTAAGGAATTTTTCAATAACCAGCATGCTGGTCTTAGCAATTAGGAAAATTATAAGTGTTTCAAATAAGAATGTAACTTTTTTTAAATGTGTTTATTTTAGGGGAAACAAGGTAATATCCTTGCAAAGACATGTCATGGATGTGGGATGTTTAGACATTATTTTTAATAATGTGACTACTAGAGTTATTTAGAGATACATATAAAATATAAAATTGTATAATATGAAGTCAAAGATACTTAACATCTTTTAATGTTTTAGTATTTATCCCTTTTGGAGGAAGCAACATATCAAATATTATGATTTAAGAAACACAGTAGATTATTAAATTGCTTCTTCTATTTACTCATTAAATACAGATATTTATTCAGTACCAAGAATGAAGCAGCTGTGTTAGTTCATGTGGTATTCAGTTATTTTACTTTTTTTTTTCAGGTATTCATGTATGTGTGTGTGTATGCATCTTACAAAAGCCAAACCAAAGACTATGTGGTTTGGGAAAAAAAAAACACATAATGAGTCACTAGCTTGATGGAATTCCAGCTATATTTGTAAATTAAGCTAAATTCTACAAGCACATTATTTGGGGTTCAGCTGAAAATAGTTACAATACTGGCAGCCCTATGTTTATGTATTAAAAACACATCCACTGAATCTTTTCCCAATGTATACATATATCAAATCACCACGATATACACTTTAAATATCTTACAATTTATGACCTAGCCAGTTTGGTTCAGTGGAAAGAGTGTCAGCCTATACACCGAAGGGCCCTGGGTTCAATTCCAGTCAAGGGCATGTAACTCAGTTGCAGGCTCAATGCCCCGCCCTGGGTGGGACATGTGCAAAGGCAACCAATGGATGTGTCTCTCTCACATCTATGTTTCGATCTCTCTGTCTCCCTCCCTCCCACTCTCTCTGAAAACAGATGGAAAAATATCCTGAGGTGAGGATTAACAAAACAAAAACAAATAAATATCTTACAATCTTATTTGTTAATTATACCTCAATAAAACTGAAAACAACAAGTAACCACAGCCATAGTGCTTACTACATGCCAGCCCTGGTAGTAAGCACTTTTAAACTTTACTCATTTCATTCACAGAACAACCCTGTGTGATAGGCACTAGGCCACATTGTACAGATGAGGAAAGTGAGATACAGAAAGATTAAATATCACACAACATAAAGTGGCAGGGCCTGGATTTGAACCCCAGAGTTCAGCAGCCTGACTCCAGAGTTTATGTCCTCAATCATTCAAATAGTCTACATCAAGGTGTCTGTATAGTGGTGAGCATAGCTGCCTTCCAAATAGTCTACATCTCAGAGTACTGGTTATTTAAAATCTTTTCTACGTCTTATAATATCATATTCATCATAATCACATGGGGGGGGGGGCTTTAAAATGACTGTCCACAAAAATTTGTGCCTAAAATACTGCCTATTGATAGTGACTTTATATTAAGCACATAATGTACTTAATGAGTAATAAGTAATTTTCAGATTGATTTATAACTGACTTCAAATCTTTTCCACTGCAATTAGTATATGTGTATTAAAGTATATAGTAACATATATGAAAAAAGTGAGGTCATGTCCATACACATGATTCAAAAGGAATGACTGCGTTTGGCTTTGTTAACCACACAACTCTATCAACAAAACTATTAAAATATTTTAAATGAAGATATTACTTGACTAAGTGACAATATTTGAAATGTGCAAATGTGGTTTTAAAGGCCTTTTATGCACTATACTTTTATTTTCATTAAAATGTGAACCTTTAAACAGTATATATATAATGTCTAGCTCCATTTACTAAATATATGCTGAAGCATTTTTATAAAAAAAATTCAGTATTAAAAATTCAGTATTATTTTTAAGTATTTTGGTTCTAACGTAAGTAACTATGGTTTCCAAAATATCCAGATTCTAATTGCATTAAAAACTTTCTAAGTCTTGGCAGTTATAATAACAGCAAGCACGTCAGAGCACTCCCATTTCATGAAGCTGTACGTGGAAGCCCTTTAAATTTACACCAGTTAAGCAACAGGAGTAACTCTTTTCACTAAGTATCTATAGCAAGGCTCTACCTCGTGCATGATGGAACACACTTCAGGGTTCTAGTAAATGACTGGAATCATCGTGGCTGGGCCTACATCACTTTTGCTTTTATGCAAATATGTTTCCTCTGATCTCATGCTATGTACATTTCTTTCCAGAAAGTGAGCCATCACTTTTAGAACTCAAGCTATTTAGCAGTGGTCCTCTGGTCGGCGGGTTTGTTTACCGAGGCTGCCAGTCGGAAAGGCTGTATGGAAGCTACGTGTTTGGAGACCGTGATGGGTAGGCGTCCTGATCCCATAATTTGACATATTGAATGACATATACATTGTGGTTAGGGGGCAGGCTGCCGTAAAGTATGCAAGTGCGTGTCTCCCTTTGGGGGTCAGCTCTGGGGGACACACACATATTATGTTTAGTTCCACTATTGTATGGTGGTCTGAAGAACTACCTAAGAGATCCTTTTTAAACAGCCATGATCAAGTTCATAGAATAATTTTCTCTGTGTACAACACCTCAAACGTAAAATCTTGGAATAATATAATATAATGATTATAGCAACAGGTTTAAAATAAACCATACCTTGATATTGCATCTTCATCAATCATAAAAAAATAATAATAATTTTCTTTAGTGAAGAGAAGTCCTCAGGACTTTTGAGCTTATGTAGGCTCTGCCCTTCATCCTTACCAAAAATTCGCCATGATAATGAGTAGTTTGGAAACTATGGCTTTATATGAGTTTATAAATATTTTAAAGATCATCTTGGTAGGCCGAAAATTTTTGCTTTTGCTTTTGATTTTCAGGACTTTGGGCAAGTTGATTAGTCTCAAGTGGTAGGGATGCTCCAAAATTAAATTTCGGTCTAAAGTTAAGGTCACATTGTGGATAATTATAAGAAATTCTGTGATGAAGCCCAAATTCAGAATCTTGTTTCCCAAGCCTCTGGCATTGGCAGAGCTGATATGCTTGGTCACTACAGGACTAGAGAAGTGTACTGACCCCCTAACCTCCCCCTGCCCTCTCTCTGATTGATAGCTCAGCATGGAGTCTAGTCCTAGAGAGGAAGTATCATTCTCTGGGTGAAGGGGCGGGCTTTTCTCAGACTCAGGTACATTGAGTGCCCTGGGGGAACAAAATCCTAACTTTAAGCACTTCCTCCCCACTGGGGAATTTCATAGCATTCACACACATGTTGGGCTATAACATTTTTTCCCTTTAGAAGCCAGGCCTAGGGCACAACAATTATTTATGGAGTGCTGTTTTAGACAACTGCTTGTGTTCTTTTAAGCAACTGTGTGTTTTTACTGTAGGTCTGTGGTATGTTTGTGTTGCAGGAATTTCTTAACGCTTCAGCAAAGCCCTGTGACCAAGCAATGGCAAGAAAAACCGCTCTGTCTCGGCAATGGCGGTTCCTGTCGAGGCTACTTCTCAGGTCACATATTGGGATTTGGAGAAGATGAATTAGGTACCGCACAAACTTTTCTATTAAGCTCCCTTCTCATCCCTTTGCCTGGGGGTTTTGTTCTGCTCGGAAGAATAAACACCACCCTGTGTTGGAAATGTAACCTAGAGCAAAGATGGCCTCCTGGAGAGATTTCAGATGGTCCAGTTATCTGTTGGGTTCTTTCAATAACCTTTCGGTAGGGGGCCTTTACATCTTATTTCCACTCCAGAAATATGTAAGTCAACAAAGCAGGAAAATGAGAGGCAGGAACAAAAGGAGAACTTTTGAATCCCCAGAGGGAAATTTTAAGTGTCTACTGATATTTTTGATGCACCTGAGTCATTTGTTTAGATTCTCTATCTGAAAACCTTCCCATTTATGCATGCCTCTTGGAATAAATTAAAAATTTGTTGTAATCCAAATTGCACTATCCTCTATTTCCTAATTTTCGTTTTGTGTCCATTGGGACATAAAATTTGTGCAAAATAATCTGAGTTTATTGATCTGCTTTGCAACAGAATGAAAATTATCTTTTTGTTGATGATCTACAGAATAACATACAATTTATTTGTTGGTATCTATAATAAAAACCTAAGTAATAGTTATGGTGGAACGACCAGAACAGCCAGTCTCTATGATGTGCACTGACGTTCAAAGCAGGAGCTGCCCCCTGGTGGTCAGTGTGCTCCCACTGGGAGAGTGCCACTCAGCCAGAAGCCTGGCTCATGGCCAGTGAGCACAGTGGTGGTGGGTGGTGGTGGTGGGAGCTTTTCCCTCCTCCACAGCAGCGCTAAAGAAGGAGTAGCTAGCGGAGCGGTAAGAAGCAGTGAGCAAGCAGGCAGTAAGGAGCTAGGGGTCCCAGACTGTGAGAGGGATGTCCAATGCCAGCATAGGCCTGATCCCCTGCGGGCCTAAACTGGCAGGCAGACATTCCCAGAGGGGTTCCAGACTGCAAGAGGGTGCAGGCTGAGCTGAGGGGACCCTCCCACCCACAGTGCATGAATTTCATGCACCGGGCCTCTAGTATCTCTATTATGTCTGCAAAAAAGGGTTAAAATTGGAATGTGATCAGAGTGGAGATACCATTAATTTTAAATTTTAGAGATAAATGTCACTTTCATAATACTGCCCTTTAAAGAAAAATGACAACTATGCCCCTTTAACATCAGAGATAAATTTCTCAGTGTTAAGAGAGAGTTGTGTTTCCCATTGAAATCAGAATATTTTCTCTAAAAGTACAGATTTGGTTTTCCTGCATCAAATGAAGGATTAGTCAGAAATCATTCCATGCCATTTTCTTACAGTAGGTTAACAAAGAAATCAGACAAGATTCCTTAAACACATAACACATATTTCAGAGCCACAGGAATATAATGATTCAAAGAAGAGAAATCCAATCTGTCCTTTTCTTGTTCCAGCATTGGAAGCATTTTACAATTAATTTTCCCTTGATAGTCTCCTTCTCTACTTATAGGACCCAGAAAGATACCCTTTTTCTCTTAAATTATCTGTAATGTAATTTACATTTCACTGGCCAACTCTTATTTGAAAATACAAATTAGGATTAACTTGCTTATGCCAGAGTTAGAGATGAATATTTAGATGCTGTGGCTGAATCGTTTAGATTTCCCCAGACCTTGCTACAAATGATTCACCCTCAGTCATTCTATTAACAGCAGTATCACTGGTTAAAATATCCAAGTTTCTGTCTACACTTAATACTATGTTGGGAGCAGAACCAACAAATAAAACATACACAGTCCTTCCTTCTCCAAAGCTATAATGTCATGTATATTTTATAATTAAAAATATACTTTCACTGAATATTGATTTAATGTGAAACTGGAAACTTAAGAGCCATTTAAGGAAATGAGTAAGTTTTGGAATATTTGAAAAAAAAGTATTAAAAATCTGTTTTTCCTATGTAGTTTTTAAAAATAATATTTGTTGACTTTAGAGAGGAAGGGAGAGGGAGAGAGAGATAGAAACATCAAGGATGAGAGAGAATAATTGATCGGCTGCCTCCTGCACACCCCACACTGGGGATCAGGCATGTAACTGACAAGTTAGGCATGTGCCCTGACAAGGAATCAAACCTGGACCTCCTGGTTCATAGATAGATGCTCAAACACTGAGCCACACTGGCTGGGCCTGTGTGTGGGTTTTTTAAACTATAAAATCAGGTTGGGTTTGTAGGAAGAATCAAATGAGGTAAACTATCTAAAGAACTTGAAAGTAAATGTAATTTTTACTTACATTCTTTTGCTTTTTAATTTCATTTTTAGTTTTTCTATTGTGTGTAAGTTTTAAGTGTATACCATGTCATGTCCATTTCAGGGTTTTCTTAATATGCAATATATAGAGGGGAATAGAGAAGTATAGAATAAATCAAGAACAATATAAAGAGGGGAATAGAGAAGTATAGAGTAAATCAAGAACTATCTCATGAATGAGAACCAAATATAAGTATTAAAGCCTTATAAACATGTAATCATAAGTATAGCTTCTAACTTCCTATTTGTGTTATCCACTCTGAATGAACACTGAATTACATGGAGGTACTGGTAATAAACAAGAGGGGATCTCTCCTGACAGGGTCTGCTGTCTGTTGTATTTCACCATCATGAACAGAGCCTAGGATCACAAGTGAGGGAGGCAGAATTGGGATTGAGCTTCAGGGTCTCTCTCCTTCTGTCTTTCCAAATTTTTATTTGTATTGTTTAAAAGCTAAACATTAAAAAGGTGCGAGTATCCCAATTCCATCTAGCCTCAAATTATCCATTAACAGTGACAAGGTAATCAAACCTTTCAGTCTTGGGCAGAATAAATCAAGATAAAACCTGCCATTCAACACTCATTCTACAAATATATTCTGTGCAAAGCTCTGCTCTAGGTATTGTGGATACGGCAGCAGATTTAAAAAATCTAAACTGCCGAAACCGGTTTGGCTCAGTGGTAGAACATCGGTCTGCGGACTGAAAGGTCCCAGGTTCGATTCCGGTCAGGGGCATGTACATTGGTTGTGGGCACATCCCTGATGGGGAGTGTGCAGGAGACAGCTGGTCGATGTTTCTCTCTCATCGACGTTTCCAGCTCTCTATCTCTCTCCCTTCCTCTCTGTAAAAAATCAATAAAATATATTTTAAAAAAAAAAGAATAAAAAATCTAAACTGTTGTCATGAAATTCATATTCTAAAAATATATACTGCATGTCAATTGGTAATAAGTGCTTAGGAGAAAAATCTAGTTGTGAAGAAGGATACAGATTGCTGGGGATTGGGACAAGTCCAATTTTTAAATAATGTAGTCAAGAAAGATGATGTGTAAGCACAGACTTAAAAGAGGGGGTGGGGGGTGAAACCACTGAGGATCTACTGAAAGACAGGAAACTGAGGCAGGAGCCTGGGTCAGGAACCTGCCTTGTATGGTCAAAGCCAAGAGGCCAGTGAAGCTAGAAAAAAGTGAATAAGGGGCAAAACATTGCAAATGAGGCAGAACAATAAGGGGCGAAGGGAGACAACACAGACCACTGTCAGAGCTTGGCTTTGCTCTGAGAGAGATCAGAAGCCATTGGAGGCTATCGAAACGAGTGCGATCCAATTCATGGGATCTAACTTACTTTATAAGAATCACTGTGGCTGGTATGTTGAGAGAAGACACAGAAGGACAAGGATAGAAGCAGGGTGATAAGGTTAGGAGGCTGTTGCCATGATCAGGGTGAGAAATTAATAGAGTAACAATGGAATGTGGAGAGAAGTGGGTGGAATCTGGGTGCAATGTGAAGGCAGACTAGTGAGACTCATAACTTTTAGGCAGGTGATCTTCCTGAGGGTGTGTGTGTGTGTGTGTGTATGGGTGGGGGTGTGTGCGTGCATGGGAGCACACACACACATACACATGTATAAATACATGTACTGTGGAATAATTTATTGTATTTCTCTCTACATAGGGGAAATTTACATTCTATCAAGTAGCAAAAGTATGACCCAGACTCACAATGGAAAACTCTACAAAATTATAGATCCCAAAAGGTAAGATTTCTTTTTGTATTCCTTTGCGTGAAGAAATATTCTTCTCCACATTATTTTAGTGCGTTCACAGTAGTGATAGGCAAATTACAATGAGCAACTGAGAAAGATGACTGCGCCTGTCCTGAGAGGACCCTCGGCCCCAGTCTGTGAGAGCCAGGCTGGACTATGTTGAAACTCAAAAGTCTTGTTGCTGTCACACATTCAGGTCGTTCTTGTTGCATGAGGGCAGCGTTATGTGTGTGGAATGAGTCCTCAGTTAAATGTGAGGAAGACCCAGATGTACGAGGCAGTGGCTTCGGCTCTCCTGGGGAAAACAATGCCCTCCCACCCCTTGTCTTTGAGAAAACAAGGAACACACTGGCAGACGTTGCAGCTGCTCACTGTGATTTCTGATAGGCAATCAGGGGAAGTTATTTTGGCAGTTCAACATCTGAGCCTCATTTCAAAACCTCCTGGAAGTTCACAGCTCGTATGCAGGTTTCTGTGACTAAACAAACAAAAACTAAAAACGTGTTTTTGTTATTTACCTCAGCAAAAAGGAGACTTGAATATTTTGGGTTTTTTTTTAAATATATATTTTATTGATTTTTTTACAGAGAGGAAGGGAGAGGGATAGAAAGTTAGAAACACTGATGAGAGAGAAACATCAATTAGCTGCCTTCTGCACACCCGCCACTGGGGATGTGCCCGCAAACAAGGTACATGCCCTTGACCGGAATCGAACCCGGGACCCTTCAGTCTGCAGGCTGAAGCTCTGTCCACTGAGCCAAACCGGTTTTGGTAGAGACTTGAATGTTTTAATCCTTAGAGGAGTATATTTATTCCTGTCCTGCTCCTCTCCACCCACCGATCACAACACACACACACACACACACACACACACACACACACACGGTGTTCAAATGATCTTGAATCGTAATTAGTCGTTAATGTCATGGATAAAACTGGACTATTAGGAGCTGCTAAAAGTATATTCTGTCAAATAGAAATTAGACACAAGTTTGGAAACAACTATCACAGAACCTAAGCATCCTCACAGGCACGGTCATTGTTGGGCACCAGCAGTCACGGGAGCCCGCTAGCCCCTGTGACGAGCTTCACATCAGTTCTCTGCTAACTTATCTTCATGAGCCCATTTGCAAACTTACGTTCCTGGGTTTCAAGTCTTTTAGAAGAATAAGTTCTAATAACCTGAAAAGTTTACCAAAAGCAGTACGGTAGCTCTATTTTAAAAATATTTTCCCAAGTTGTAAATTGTGTATCTTTTTTCTGGAAAAAAAAAAAAGTCACTAACAAAATGGAGATTCTTGCCCTTGTAGCACAAAACACTGTTTTTCCTGAGGCGCTTCACAACAAAAAGGAGAATACTCCGTTCTAAACCATCTTTCCAAAGCATCCCACCTAGACATCGGTCCCACAGTGATAGCATCCCTTCACTGCCTAAGGAACACGTTTGCTTTCACAGTGAGACGAGGACCGGCTGTGCCCTGCGGGGGTTCTTTTCCTCCTTGAATGTGAAGCCAGTTGTTCTCTTTGTGGAAAGCAAAGTAATGAATAAAAAAAAAAAAAAATGTCAGACACCACAGTAACTGTTGAAGTTGGCTCTAGGAAGAACGGAATCCAAACTCATGTTAATTCATAAAAACCAGCATTCTAATGATTCATAATGAGGCCTGGGGGTTTCGCTCAGATCTGACGCTCACCATTCGTTTCAAAATAGCCATTGTTATTCCATTACGTTCGTCCAAGTTGGTCTGCTTTTGCAAGCTTCCTGGTAGTGGTATAATGAATTCTCCCTCCTCCTCCTCCTCCTCCTCCTTCTCCTCCTCCTCCGGAAAATCTTTCTCTCTTCATCTGGATTGTTTAGTCTGTTGGTGGTGCACGGAGGTGAATTTTACACCTTCAACCCATTATTAGTGTCTAATTACGAGGGTTGCCATGAGGGACCTTGGCTTTGTGATCTGAGGGCCCCCTCTCATAGGGTGGTCTCTGAGTGACATACCTGAAAGGCCTGACTTCTCATTATGGTGCCTGTTTCTGGTGAGTCGTGTCATGTGTGGGGCCAGGGTTAAGATGTGTGTTTGGTTTTCAGGAGGTTGGGGGAGTAACAGAGCCCCAAAGACACGGTCCTTGTACACAGGCAGAGGCATACATTTCAAAATCAAACTGACTGTAAGAAAACAAATGTTTTCATAAACATTTGTTGGGAGCCTCGTTCTGTTTTGATTTGGATGCCAACGTTTATTATTACAGTATTTCGGCCTAGATGAATTGAATTTCTATATGAGTAGACACTTTCGTGTATGTGAGCGGGATTATTTTGCAAACACAAGCTAATTACTGGCCTTGCAGTATTCAGAGTATCTGCTTCAAAGCAAAAGTGTTTTTCTAAAACTTTTGAGGGAGAAAAAAAGAAAGGAAGGAAGGAAGGAAGGAAGGAAGGAAGGAAGGAAGGCAGGCAGGCTCATCAATTGAAAAAACAATATATAGACATTTTTTGTCATATCCCAAATCCATCTCAAATTAAAATCTTAGGTTAACTCTAGTCTGTGGAGGAGTCCCAGATTTGTAATGTTTGCATAATACCTTTCAAACATGAATTGACTCCTGGCCCTGGAAGAGAGGAACAACAAATTATAAAAATATTCTATATTAGATGTCACAGAAGTTATTTTCTTACCATAGGATTTGTTTGTTTCTATTTTTCCCTACACACGCACATGCACACTCACACACAGTAACTCACATTCAAGAAAGATGAGGGAGTTTATAAACCATTTGTAATATTCTTAAGTTCCTTTGACAAAAGCAGGCAAACTTCCCTAAGGACAATGTGGTCTGAGGCTGTATGTTACACAGTCATTTACATAAGTGCAAAATTATGTACAGTGGGCGGCCTTCTCAGAAGAGGGTGGTAAGATAACCTCTTATAAACATCAAATGCTGCCCTCGCTGGTTTGGCTCAGTGGATAGAGTGTCAGCCTATGGACTGAAGAGTCCTGGGTTCGATTCCAGTCAAGGGCACAGACCTTTGTTGCAGGCTTAATCCCCGGCCCTGGACAGGGCATGTGCAGGAGGCAAGCAATTGGTCTGTCTCTCTCACATAAGTGTTTTTCTTTCTCTGTCTCTCCTCCTTCCTTTCTCTCTCTCTCTCTAAAAACCAAAGGAAAAATATCCTTGGGTGGGAATTTTTTTAAAAAAATCAAATGCCATTATTTATCACGAAAGAAACTTCAGTGAGAACACAACCAGCTTTCTCTATGGCTTCGATAGAACTCTGGAGTCGTTTAAGGAAAAAAGCAGAACATTTCACCTCGGTGTTAGTATCCTCCGAGTGGAGCATTACATCTTGTGGTGGAGTTGCATTAGGATCAAGTCCACAACAATCACCCAGGGTGCTGGGCCCACGCACTGGGTCCCCCACAGTCCGTAGGATGGGTTTTCATGCCCTACTTGGGAGCTCTTTCAGCCAGCAGTTCCAGAAAAGATTCCAACCCAGTGAGCACAAGGCCTGGGCCACAATTCGTGTTTCACATAGTAGTGCCCCCTGAGACTGGCAGAGAGAAGCAGCAGGTCTAGCCTGATAGGACAGAGAGTCCACTGGTCTTGTCTCTGACTCTCCCTTAGTGTGGGCCCAGGGCTAAGTGGGTTCCCAAGGTGTGTCCCTTCTCCTTTGCTATGGAACTGAGTTCACGCTGCCCTACACCCTTTCTGCACAGGGCTATGGAGGTCATTAAATACTACATTTAAAATGTTAAACTCTGAGTATTGTTGGTATTCAGTACGTGCACTGAAGAATTATTTTCAGGTGACCTCTCAACATTTAAGTTTGTGTTAGTTCCAAAGTTAGGGTAAAGGTGTCCGTGGAGCTGTAAAGAGCTCTTCATACATAGCTTTCAAATATCCAAGGCATGCCTTGCATGCTTGCTCTTTATGAAATCTTTTCAGGGTCAAACAGTGCTCCTGGGGGATAGAAACTAGAGAATTCCAAAAAGAGTTATGCATTTTCCAAGCTTTATTATGTGTGTGTGTGTGTGTGTGTGTGTGTGTGTTGTTGTTGTTGTTTTGTTGTTGTTTTTTTGCACTTTTGACAAAGGTTCTTTCATTTTTGTTTCAGATGAACTAAAAGCAAATGACTTTTTTTTTTTTTTTTGTAATTTTGAAACATTGCTGGGGTCCTTTCTCCAGGGATTTACATAACAAAATCATTCTTAATCGTGTTGATTTAATTACTGTGTACCCAGTCGTGCTGTATTTTAACATACGGCTTATCTGTTACCCAACCAAGTCCCACAGACCGTTCCCTTAAGGGGTCTATAAATGAACAATGCAAATTCCAAGCTGGAGAGGTCATTTTACAGAAACGCTGTACCTCAGACTCCTGTGTGACCAATATCAAAACCTGCTCCTCTTGCCGCCTCCCTGCCGCTCCCCTCCACGGCCCCGCTTACTGCTCATTGTTTATTTTCTTAAAAAATCTTCATCCTACTCCTTATTATACTGGATGCTGAAGAGTGCTTTATTAAAAAAAAAAAAAAAATCACTTCATAAGAGGAAATTGGTTCTGTTTATCCTCCGCCTGTGTCTCAGGGAGCCGGCAGGCAGCTCTGCCATCCCAAAGAAAGCCACGCATAATAGGGAGGCTTTAGCCCAAAAAGCCAGTCTAGTCCCAATTCATCAGTCAAAGTTTTATGCAAGTGGCCCCCCTAGGTTGATAAATCCCCACAGTGCCTGTTGACCCAGCTGCCAAGCCTCTTGCTGCAGGCGGTGTTTTCATGGCCACCCTGACAGTAATACAAACTGTTTAGCAGCTCCATTGACCTTTCAGCTATTAACAGGGACACAGCCTCCGCTAGGGACTAGTTTTCAAACATGACAGAATTTCTTAACACTAGAGGTCATGAACAAGTATATGCCCTATAAAAATCCATTCAGCATGGTGGATTTGAAACCTGAAAGACCAGGAAGCATGTCCCACAGTTTGGCTATCGTTATTTTGTTACATATCCAATAACTGAAAAAATGGATACTATATCTGCCAGGGTGTATTTTACTCTTAATGTACTGCATTGTATGTTGTGATGCACAATATCCTTTTAACCAACAAATCCTTTTCTAAGCTGTAAGGCAGCATCTGAAGTTTTAAAGAAAAACATTACCAAAAAATGGGGTGAGAGCAAAGTCAAAATTTCTAATGAACGGATAAGCATGCATACATATGTATGGCAAGAGCCTAAGCATAACTGGAATTTTATTCATACTTTACCAAGATTTGCTTATGTGGTTTTTTTTTTGTTTGTTTGTTTGAAGTATTTGCTTATGTTTTTGAATAAACTATCCTTATGGAATCCATACAATGCTATATGAAACCATCACAAATTTCAAAATGAATAGAAAATATTATATAATAATTTAAGGAAAGAAATATCTAAATTACCATGTTATTTTTAAATAGTTATATAATTCTTCTTATATGAATATCTTATTTCCTGGAGACATGATCCATGACCACAGCATTCAAAGGAATTTTCTGCTTTGTACTATGTAGTATACTCTTTCTTAAATTACCAAATTTAAATGTTAGAATACCAGCTCCTAGAGTAATTACATAGATTGCTTTAAAAACTTGAATTACCACTTATAAATGGCATTTGTTGAAAGGACATAAAATGGAGAATATGAACAGAGAAGAACGTATTCTTCAGGATGACACTCATTTGTTAAGAGTCAAAACTCGTAAAAGCATTTCTTGGAATTCCCACATTTCTCCCCTGCCTGGAATGGCAGTAGATGACTAAACCTTCTGAATACCTTATACTTCTACTGCAAGGCAATGTGTCACCAGATATTGTAGTACTTGAGATAAAGGCAGGTTTAATCTTGCATAAAACAGCCACATACATTTGTAAAATGATGTTTTCTAGAAGAAGGTGTAATTTTTAAAGAAAAAACTGCATATTACCATCATTTTTTCACTAGTCCATTTTAGTTGGGTTTAAAAAATCTGTTGCTTAAATGACTTCTTTTTATCGATAACAATAAATGAATCAAAAAGTGTAACATCAAAATTTGGGAATTTATCTTCATGGAGTTTATATATCAGAAAAAATATCTGAGAAAGTTTCTACTATATGCATTCAGCTCAATTTAACAAACATTCATTGAATGCCTATATTTTCCTAGCACCTATGAATGTAAGTAGTTGAAGGAGATAAAATACTTTGGTAGCTTAAATGTCATCTTTCTATAACATCCCTCAATTCTAAGCTAATTACTGCCTCCTCTATATTCCTGTGTTACTGCATTTATGCCTGTATCGCAACAAAGATCATACTGATTTAGTCTGTGTTTGTTTGTCTGTCTTCCTCATGGTTTGTCCATGAGGATCAGGATTCTGTTTTGTTTATATCTTAGCCCCATGAAGAGCACAGTATTTGCCCGAGTAATGACTGGACTTGAAGAGGTTTGAATATGTAGTTTTTGTCCTCAAAGCTTTATTCCAATTGGGAAGGGGAATGGGAAGGATAATCTATTCCTTAAGAGAAGTGAAGTTCTGTAAGAAATGGGCTGTGTTTTATGTAATTTTGAGTTAAGGTATTCCCAATAGACTAACAGTTTAAAAGAGAGGATTTATTGGACATGCCAAGTGAGGAATGTTAGTTGTCAACTTTATAACAGAAGAAAAAGATGATTTTCCCAGGTATTTAAATTAAAAAAAGGAATCACAATATTTATTTATATGACAACCACACCATCATTTATAAGCTAAAGTAAACAAGCCCAAATATGAAATATTTTCATCCATAGGTAGATAAGTATTGACTAAATCTTAGGCAGAAAAACAAGTTAGAATTCTGCCCGTAAGCTCTACATCCACATATATGGTGAAAAATAGTCAGAGCATCTAATTGGAGGGTCAGTGTGGAAACAAGTCTCAGATACCTACCCTGAAAAACTGCACTTCAGAACTGGACCCCTATTCTCCTATCTGCCTTCCTCTCCTCGGCAAATTCCCATGGGAATCAATTTCCTTGCACCCTGCATCTTCTGATTGTTGTCCTTTAACCAAAGCCACTTCCATTCTTGATCTAAATGGTGTCTTCTCTTTAGACTCAGCTGCTTAGGCATAAGCCCTACTGTCGAGCAGTACATGAGCTGTGTGTCTATGTTTTGCATGACATACAACATGTAATATATTCTTGATACATTCCTACTTCTGGGTCTTTTTTTTTTTTAATGTGTCAGAAAAGGGTGAACAAGTGAATAACAAGTGAAACTGAATATCGGAATTCTAGTTACCAGTAAAATTTGAACAACACTGCTTACTGAGTGCCACCTGGCCAAAGATCGTGGCCTATGACTCAGAAGAACTTCCAGGCTACTAAACAAATGGCTCTACTGATGGTCAAAGACACCACCATTGTTTCACCGAGTAAGACTTCTAGTTGAGGAAGACAGAGAGCAGATTTGAACGAGTCAACAATAAGAAAAAGTCAGAGAGCATGCTCTCCCTTTCCTAGGCATAATCTTTTCATACTTTCTCCACCTTATCCAGCCCTGACCTGAGTCCCCAAAAGACACCCTTGGGAAATACATGGACAATATCCATTAATTCTGTGTAAAAATATGCTCAGTCCATGGAATACCTTAGGGAGCTTTCTAGAAATTGATCATTTCTAGATTTAAATAGGGGGTTTTTCTGAATTGTCACGTTAGTAGTAAAGCACTGTAGTTTCAATTCAGATTAGGACTTTTACTGGAGAGAAGTGCTAGAGAAGTCACTATATATTTTTAATATGATTTTGAGTCATTGTAGAAACAGCCTGAGGTCAGCCTCCAAATTATTATTGCTGTTCACAGTGCCCACAGGGGCATAACAAGACAACCCACCTCAGGAAAGGGGGGATCTAAAGGGCCTAATTATTTGGTTCTCTCAGAAAGCTACCTCATTACCTCTTGTGGTGGTTGTGACCTATAATTATAACTTTCTTTGATATGCTACTGAAGGAGTCCCACCACTTTGGCTGTCCTGAGGATAGCCATTTGACTGGTGATGGTGCGTTTGTTTACATTCCTTAACCAAAAAAGAGCTTTCTCATCACACAGGAGCACAGGTAACAGTTCCTGATGAGAAGTGTACCACCACATGTCTTTCCCCAAAGACGATTAGACAGTGAGTAGTTAATTGTGATCATGGTTCCAGCCTGACTCAGCTTGAAAGCTTCTTCTTTCGAAAGCAGTGAAAACCATAAAAATCTTCAGAAGGCATCTTGATCCCTCTCTAAACGATGGCAGTTATAGAGCAATTAAAAGAAAATCTATGACTTTTTACTCAGCAGATAAGATGTTTCTCTTTGCTCCCAATAGCATTCGTTTCCTTCATAGCAGAATAAAATTAAACGTTTTAAAATATATATCTACACATTCATAAATATATATATATATATATATATATATATATATATATATATATCATTCTTTGCATAAAGACTTGACATTTTGAGTCAGTAGGACACACACTCATACACACACACAGTGCAATATCATTTCCAAAAAAGTTAGCCTAAAAATATATCTCAAAATAAATGTAAAATTGAAATAAAAATGGATTCTCAAGCTTTTTAGGCTACAAGCATTTATTTTGCTGAATACCCTCAGCCTTGTGATTATGAAAAATATTACAGTAACAGGTGAAACGTATCTCAGATACTACAAAAAATTTTTGTAGATCTTAAAAAAAAATTAATGTCTATACATCTATATTGTTAAAGTTGTAATTGCTAGGATGTCTTAGCCAGCAAATGTAAAATATTAGTGTAGCATAATTATATATATTTTTTATAGATGTTTCTCTCTTTTATATATATATATATATATACACACACACACACACACACACACACACACACACACACACATATATATATATATATATATATATATATATATATATATATATTATTGATTTTACACAGAGAGGAATTGAGAGGGACAGAGAGTTAGAAACATCGATGAGAGAAAATCATCGATCAGCTGCCTCTTGCACACCCCCCACTGGGGATGTGCCCGCAATCAAGGTACATGCCCTTGACCAGAATCGAACCCGGGACCTTTCAGTCCGCAGGCTGACGCTCTATCCACTGAGCCAAACCGGTCCTGGCACATAATTATATTTTAATCAATGAATTTTGATCATGATGAAGTTTCTTACAATGTTTGCTAATTTCCTCTTTCATTCAAACTGACTAGTTTGTTTCCTCTCTGGTGTGTATTTTCTATTCCTAGAAAGTTGTAAAAAATAAAAATAAAAAATAAAAAAGTTGTCAATCTTTCAGAGTCCCTTAAAAGAAGGGTCTGCTGCTTAGAAAGCAAGAAATGCACTTTGTGAGCTACAAAAACACTAGATTTCATTCCAGTAGTGATTTTCAACCAATTTCTGTCTTTTGTTTCAGACCTCTGGTGCCCGAGGAGTGCCGAGCAGTGGTCCAGCCAGCCCAGATGCTGACTTCCGAATGCTCCCGGCTCTGTCGGAACGGCTACTGCACCCCCTCAGGGGTGTGCTGCTGCAGCCCAGGGTGGGAGGGCGACTTCTGCAGAATCGGTCAGTACTGCCGTTGTCCCAGTGGGAGACTGGGCAGGGGACAGTCCTCGGGAACTCAAGAACTTAACACCAGGTCATTTCTTCTTGAATTATGGAGTGTTCAACATTCAGTCATTTCCAATAATATGAATGCTTACTTTGCCCCTGAACTAGCTAATGAAAGCTTTCCCCTTTTCCCAACGTGAACATTTCCCATATATAAATTAGTCATTAAACATAAAAGGCTTTTAAATCACTGCATCCTTTCCAAAAGTAAAAATTAAAAACACATCATCTCTATAGGCTCCCAGTCCTGGGTCTGAGATTTCCCACTAGCCAAGGCCTTGGTGTGTGCAGAACCCCTCTCCCAGTGTCAGCACTTTCCAGACGTCCCAGAAATGCCGCTCGAGCTTAACTGCTCGCTTTCTGGCTACAGTGCACTAAAAACAGGGTTCTTCTGTGGGCATTATTAAATAAAAGGGGGAAACGCAATTACCTAGAGGCATATATGAAATTTTTAAACCCTTTTGGCCACTCCCTTATGAGCCATCTACTAGGTGTACAGATGCTCAGAGAGCAAGGGAGGTTTATTCCAGGGTTCCTCTATCCTTTAACAAGGGATTTCCCCAGTTACAGCAGGATGTTCAAATCCTACTTGGTGTGAAGTAAGAAAATTACATAACTTTAGATACTGAGTTTAAGATATATATGTTGAAAATGCATTTTCAGGATATTTTTCCCCTTTTCTTTGTGTCTACATCAGATGATGGGTGTTAACTAAACCTATTGTGGTAGTCATTTCACAATCTATGCAAATCAAAACATGCTGTACACTTGAAACTTATACAGTGGTGTCTGTCAATTATTTCTCAATAAAACTGGGGGAAAGATTGCTATAAGGATAAAAAATGCATTTCCAACAACCAGCATATATATATATATATATATATATATATATATATATATATATATATATTGCATCCAATAAAAAATTTAACCCCTGCTATTTTAAGTATTAAAGTATCTCTTGCCAATGAAAATTAAAAGCCCCATTCTTAATTCATAAATGTCAATTTTTTTCTTTACCCTAAACATGTGTTGTTGTGGGTTTTTGTTTTGTTTTCTTTTCAGAAAAATTACAACTATAATGTGTCTACTTTGTATATTGTATGACAAAAAGTAGCCAATATTTAAAGTTACATATATAACCTACATTTTAAGCTTAAATTGTTTCAGTCCTAATAACATTTCATGAATACTATGGTTACTATACTATCAGTGTTCAAATGCACTAATATTTTAATTTCTGAGACTATTTCTCCCCTCTGCTCCCTCTGATTCCTGACAATATATATTCTATCAGCCTCTTCTATATTGTGTCCATTTTGTTTTACTCCTTATTTTGCATTTTGCCTAACTTCTCAAACTACTAGATCACAAGTATTTATTGAGTGCCTTCTAGCAACAGGATGTTTAAACTGACAGCAAACCAATTATTTTGAATATGGGTGACATTAAACAATATACCATAATAGGTATTAATAATAATAATATGTGATATAAATGAAAATAGATATTCTTTGAGCTAACATTAAGTTTTATTTCAATAAAGTACTTTAATCTTTCCAGTAAATCAATTTAAATAATTTAAACATATAAGATAAACGAGAACCATTTCGTAAAATTAAATCATTTGTGATATTTGTGAACCAAGCAAGAATTGTATGCCTATACTCATACAGTTTACTCACCTCCCACAAATTTAAAAGAGAGAACAGTCTATTTCCTTTTTGTTCTCCCTTTTCCATGTGTCAACCACAGGCCCCTTTTTTATTACTGTGTTGCAAAGGTTAAAATGACCCTGTCCCCTGAAAGTATAAGGAAATGTATTCAAGGAATTTGATTCTTCCAACAGGCTGTACCTTCCAGATTTATCCTATCAGCAAAAGACTATTAAGTCATATACCCAATTTTCTCTCTTCATCTCATTTTAGCAGTAAATCTTCACATTCCCACCAATACTGTAGTGCTAACAGTCCTTTTATGGAGAGATTCTGTGCTGTAGAGTAGCCCTGAAAAGGATTGCTAAGAACATCCTTCACTGGCCAACTGCACTGACCCGGGAAGGACCTTCCACGTGTGCTGGGAGGCAGCATATGCTGGGTACCTCGTAGGAGCAATGAGGAGAGGTCCTAGGAAGTCCAGGTGCTCACTCCTCCATCAAAGCCAGGACTGACACCTGGCCATCCCTTCATGCTGTTTGGAGATACTCAAGCCATGGCCTCTCTCGTGGGCCAGGCCCTTCCCACATTGAGGTCCTCCCCGGGGAAGTGGGAACACAGCACTACATGGAAATGCCTTAATGGGGCCGAGACTTGCAAAGAACTGAGATCTTTGTTTTGAAGAGTCCATTTTGCAAGGGATTAAAGTTGTTTCCCATGATCTATGCTTTTCTGTTGATGTCTCCCATTCTCTGGTGAGGCCTGGTCCCCAAATATCTGTGTGTTTGAAAGCATCCTTCCCTTCTTGTCTGTATTATCTTTTGGATTATTTTGTGACTGGCTTCCGCCTCCTCTCCCTTCCTTTCCTTCCTCATCGACTGTTTGTGCTGTTTCTGACATACAGGACATGAGTATGATTGTATTGCTCTTTTCTTTTCCTCCCCAGCAAAATGTGAGCCAGCCTGTCGGCATGGAGGTGTCTGTGTTAGACCCAACAAGTGCCTCTGTAAAAAGGGATACCTTGGTCCTCAGTGTGAACAAGTGGACAGAAACATCCGCAGAGTGACCAGGGCAGGTATTCTTGATCAGATCATTGACATGACATCTTATTTGCTGGATCTAACAAGTTACATTGTATAGTTACTGGGACTGTTTGACTCTACCTTTCCAATGGGCATTTATTTTTCCTCCTGTCATTAAAAAGAAAGACTGCTATCCTGCTACACACTCCTGTGATTTCATTTTCTTTTATTAATTTAAAAATAGTTTCCAGAAATGTGCAGATTCTGTGTGTGTATGTTGGCATGTTTGTTCACATACACATGTACACACACACACTCACAACCTCTATATGTGTGGTTGCATAACACATGGGTTTTAAATATATATATATATTTCCTTGTGTGGAGTAATTTACACAGAAATTCCATTGTAAATTGATAACGGGATTTTTATATTACCAGAAGAGATTATTTGACTTCCCAGGAATTTTCTGTCTGTAATAACTAAAGTCAACTATAATGGAGTTTTGAACCATTACTGTGCAATCTGATGGATCTAATAAAAAAGGCAATATTTTTATATTAAAGGACAATAATGTGAGAATGTTTCAGAACTTCCTGATGAATTTCTAAATGGGCAACTTGATTTAAAATTGTAATCTCCATTTCTATCATTGTATCCAATTACAGAATGTTATGCACTTACCTTTTTATTGGCGGAGAAATCTGGTTACTCTAGCTTAATATCAAGATTGTTCTCAAGTGTTTTATAATTAAATCATAACAGCATATTCTAAAACCAATCTTCCTAAAAGGTCTGCTTTTATTGTATATTTTATTTAACAATAGGCACTGGGTTTGTGTTACATATTTATATTTTTTATTTTATTTTTATAATATAGACATCACCTAGATGAAACACCTTTACCCTGTCCTGTAAAATACTAAAGTTACATTTTTCACCACCTTAATTGGAAAGAAGGGGAGTGAGAAAGCAAACAGTCTTAAATGTGCGGTGGATCTAACCTAGCAATGTGTCCTTGTGCCAACATGTAATCCTTAACGACGGATGAAAAAGCAAGAAAACAGCCAATCCTTATAAAATGCCAGCATTAAACATTTGTAAAGTGCTTTTCACCGTAGCAAGACTGTCAGTGTATGTGATTAGAGCGTAACAGATTGCACATCAACCAAACCTCACTGGAGAAGAGCTCACTCGTTTTTAAACAAATCCTGGCTATGTAAGCTGTCACTTGTACAAATTTTTCATATAACAATTCTTGCCAAATATGACTTTTCATGTAAATGTTCCTTCAGATCTCAATGAAATTCCTCTTTGGTTAATGTATGAATAAATTTCTGTAAATGTTTTATTCAGGTTTTCAAGGAAATGCTATGTTCTCGCTCACAACTGCAAAAAAGTCGGATAGACATTTTTCTTAATGGTTTCAAGGCCAGCTCTCCCCATGTCTGGATTATAACAAAATTATAAGGCCTCTTTGCACTACTGAAAAAAAACACCTACTCGTGACACCCGCACACCCACTACAGGCTGCCCTCCAGCAAACAGCTGTTCCTGCAGAATCTAAATTGGAGAGTAGTACAGAGTATGCAGCGCAGGCTGACTTTCCAAACCTGCTCCTTCCTTTCAGGAATAGGAACCTCAATGAAAAAGAACAAAATCTTGTAAACTGGTATTTCTCTATTGGTTTAAAGCGGGAAGAGTTGCAATGGAAGCACAGTGAGCGTGTATACAGAGACCACACTGTGGAAAGATTGGTTAAGCACACTGCTCTTGTCTTCCATATATGATTACTTAAGTTTCAAGTGACCTCATGCCAAATGGAAATGGGTTGAGAAATCTTGGTTCAGTGCTTAGGGGACAATAGCCTGCATTAAAAAGTGCATGCATAATTTTGCACAATTTAGATTCAATGGACAGTCTATTCAAAGACGTCTCAGAATTAAATGAGCATGGAGACCAAATTGCCCTCTTACCCCAGAAAAGGGGTGGTCCCTTCTAGTCACACTAAGACTTCATTGGCCCAACAGTGTGACAAATCTTGCAATGAACCCTGCAGTAGCCTGCATCTGTAGGTTAATAGCGGTCTTTTGTCTCTGTCGCTTTCTCTTCATCGCCCTTTTACTGAATTCCATCACAGAAAGTTTTACAATTAAAAAAAAAAAAATGTCCTGACAACCATTTTTGTAAATGGACCTTACCATCTAATCATCCCTTATTCAACATGGTGACATTAACAAAATGTGAACTTTTTGTGAGGGAGCCAGCTGTCTAAATCTGTCAAATTGTGCAGTTTTATTACACATTCTTCCCGGTCATAGTTTCACTGAAAACAATAAGAATACTGCTATATATTCAGGAAAATCTGGAAAATCCAGTGTTTCTTCTTATATCCTGAATCTTTCCATTTCTTCCAAAATAATATTTCCCATAGACAAGGTGTTATCATTATCATTAGTTCTCCTATTTAAAAATAGCTATATTAAGTTGAGCAGACCCCAATTTTTTAACACAGTCCTTTCCTAAGTGGAAGATGACTTAGTAAAACATATAGACCCCAGGTGTCATTGCTTTTTCTATTGTGAGTCATTAGAATGAAAGATCACAATCTTCTAAAAAGAAGGTAACAAGATCTGTGGCCATCATACCCAAGCAAAGAAAGAAAACTCGTTGGAGTCATTTTTTTCTGTTCTTAGAAGAGATATAAACAGCACTGATAATGGATGCCTACAGATTTGATTTTATTTTTTAAGTATTTTTTTGTTGATTTTTTAGAAGAAGGGAGGAGATAGATAGGAACATAGATGAGAAAGTGAGGCATAGATCAGCTGTCTCCTACTTGCCCCTCACTGGGGATTGAGTCCGCAACCCGGACATGTGCCTTGACCAGGAATCAAACCAAGAACCTCTTGGTTCATAGGTAGATGCTCAACGACTAAGCAATACGAGCTGGACAAGGATGGCTACATATTTTAAACTCGGTGGTCATTTCAAACATTTTTCGAACTATTATTTCAAGTAGATTTTTAAAATCTGTGACTGGAGAATTGTCTTAAATAATTCATAATGAGAGACAAGTAGAAATTGGTTAAACAGTGGGAGCTAAGGAAGAGTTATTGTTTCTTCCCACAAATGGCAGCATCTCCACCAACTCGGTTCATAAAGCACACAGTTAGAACGGAAGAAATGTCCTTGTGAATGCAGGTGTGTGAGATCCAGATGAAATAGTGAAATAGAGAAATATATATTGTTATGACTTTATCTGTTCTGGAGTGTAATATGTGGGTGTCAGTTTAATATGAAATGCTGCTAGGTAGACGAGAAAGAATTTGGGGGGGAAAACTTCCTGCCACTGCTTCTAACACACTCTTTTTAAAAAAATATATATTTTATTGATTTTGTACAGAGAGGAATGGAGAGAGATAGAGAGTTAGAAACATCAATGAGAGAGAGTCATCGACCAGCTGCCTCATGCACACCCCCCACAGGGGATATGCCCACAACCAAGGTACAAGCCCTTGACCAGAATCGAACCCAGGACCCTTCAGTCCCCAAGCCGACGCTCTATCCATTGAGCCAAACCGGTATCGGCTCTAACACACTCTTGTCCTAGTTAATAGAATTTTGTTTTCTTGCCAGTGATAGAATGTAATTAGAAGAAAATGAAATTGGCATATTATTAAAGTACAAAAGAAGGGATAATTTCAGAAATCTGAGTGATGATAAAAAAGCACTTTTCTTTGAATTTTCAGTGTGGCTTTTGTAAAATTTATTTTTTATTTTATCACAAAGAATACTCAGATGTTTTTTCAGATTTATGGACTATCTTGTAAAGAAAGAGCAAAGAAACCTACACATACAATATATGCACACAACCTAAATAGAAAACTCTTTTTCATTTACATACTTCAGAGCAGGCAGTTCTTCTGTATTTATTTCTTTGAAAATAATTACATAATAATGCACTAACAATTTTTAATATATAGGGTATCCCCAAAAATGTATCCCCACACTCTGAATAATTATGAAGGCAATATTTATTAAAATTTTCAAAATTGAGCTATCAGCTGCTAAAGTATGTATACATTTTGGGGGGACACCCTGTATTTCTTTTTAATATTGTTTTTATCTCTGAATCATGTGCTATACAACAAAGCCTGCTAGGTGTAAGTTATGAGATTAGATGTTACAACTAGAGTCTTCTAAAGTATGCATTAATTTAAACTTTTATTAGTCTAACTTTCTTAGCTTTAAAACATAAAAGAAAAACTAAGTCCAAACTTGTAAGAGGAAAAATATGGTATAACACAGGCAGCTGTAGTTGGCTGATTAATAAAGTTTCTGAGCATCTCTAAAGAATATTATCTATGATAATTATTTATTGCTCCTCTCTCTCTCTCTCTCTCTCTCTCTCTCTCTCTCTCTCTCTCTCTCTCTCTCTTTTTCTCTCTCTCTCTCTCTCTCTCTTTTTCTCTCTCTCTCTCTCTCAACAAAACAGACATCCCCAGTACACCCATAATGAAGATGTCCTGGGGTAGGCTACTACTCATTTTGCTGGTTACTATCTTTTATTTATTTATTTATCTGAAAAGTACTGTCTCCTGAAATCACATTTGCTCAGACTCTGTACCATGAAGAACAATAGATATTAATAAATATAAACATACAAGACTGATCTATTACAATCATTGAAAGAAGTGACCAAAAGCAGAAATTACTGTCAGCCCAGATGCTCTAGTTCAGCTGGTGTTCCCTCACAGCTGCAGGAAAGATACAAAAATAACCCCAGGAGAGGGCTTCAGCTGACGTAAGGAAAGTCAGTAGCCATTTTCTATTCAGGCAGCAACCATTAACATCTACTCAGCCAGTTGCCAATCAGTGGTCCTTGAGATCTGAAAGGTTGGAGACCACTGGTTTAAAGAAACCTTTGGAGCAGTCTCTTTTCCCACCCCAACTGAGACCTGAATTTGCAGAGAACTCACACAACAGTTCCATGCCCAGAAAACGTGTGTTTTTCTATATTACCCCCAGGAAGTTAGTGAGCCTATTATCGTGAACGCTGGCAATAGCTGCAAAGTTCCTCTTTAGAATAGCCAAAGGAAATATATGTTTGTTTTCTTACCTTCTTTCTCTTCATCACACCAACACGAATTAGCCAGACCTCCAATACTTCATAGGATGTCAAAGAAGGTGGGAAACCTAATAATAGAAGCATTTCAATATTAAAAATATTGAAAACATGATCATAGAACCTGTCAAACACTAGTCCTAGCCAACTTCAACACTCCTTTCTCTTAAATATCTCCTCATAAGTTTTGAAAGTTGCCTTAAAATAGGTGTCCATGGCAGTAAGACGTATTCATGAAAGCAGGAGGGAGTGGTATAGTACTGGTTTCCTGTCAATCACAGTAGCAGTTTCTCCAGCTGCCATGAGATTTGTTCAATTATAAGGTTAGCACTTTTCTTAAATTCTTCATTAAATACAAACCCAAGATAGATCCATTATTTACTTGGCTTTTTTGATATAGCTCATATATAAATTAGTTGGAAAATAAAAAATAAGCAATGGATCCTTTGTATCAACACAAAAGTAGGCTTAAAACCTGTTATTGCTTTTTTATTTTTTTTAGCCAGACTATATAGTGGCTTACCAAAAGCTCCCCAAAAATATCAATATGAAATCTAAAGTTATGTCTCACATACATACTCCATGTTTTGGTCAAGATGTTTTTATATATGTAGATGAAGTATTTAAAATCAAAATACATATGTCCATATATAAGCAAATTCACTTAAAAGTTTGGTGAGTTATCTCAATTGGCTATAATCTTTGAAGTTCAAAAGACATTTCATTTTAGCACATAAGAGAAAGAACAGAACATTAACGGTGATAAGAAATTCATAATAGCTAGTTTTTAATTGTGAAGACAATTATAAAATAAACTTTGTCTTCAAAGTTAAAAACTTATTCTTGTACATTTCCTTTTGAACTAAGAAATAGCTGGCCAATAGTTTCCATTCAGATAAACAATGTATATTCAGGTTTGGTATAGTCTATGCCAAAAATATATGTTGGACATTTCTTTACCTCATACTCTTAAAATCTGAGGCATAACTTTCCTAGAATAAAGTATTATTTCATTTATAGTAGAGTCTAATATGATTTAATACATTAATACAGTCTATTTGTAATAACATTATTGAGAAATCAAGTTGATGACCTTATCAGATATCAGATATGTCCCATATCTTATTACACTTATAGGACATATTTGGACATGCATTTCACCAAGAATTATGTAGTAATAGGATACATGACACTGAAGTATATTGGAAATTTTGGAGCTTAATTGCCTAGGATATGTGAAAGAAGACTATTTATTTAAAAGAAACCCATCTAATTAAAATGAAAAGAATTCACTGAATTATTATCCGTACTCGGCATAAGACAAATTTGAAAAGAAACTCCCTTGTCTTTCGGGGCTTTATCTGTGATTTATGTTGTGCAGTTTTAAAGAATTTTAAAGAACTTTATCAACCTTCTAATACATTTTAGTTTTGCTAGTTGTTTATTTTCCTTCTAATTGTTGACAATTAGAGCAACAATTTGTCTGTAATCTCACACACAGAAGCTACCAGAACCAATCCTTGCTGGAATTCCTGTTAATAAGAGGCAGAAGGCTGTGTGAACAAGTATAAAAGCAGGCTTAGGTTTGAGGCAGCAGAGTTAATATATGTAGTAGTTGGGATTTCTATAAATGTTCTTCTGAAAAGTAACATGCAAAGTCATTAGCTCAGATAATCCCTAGAAATTTGAATTTGATTTTTTAACCAACCTTCTATTATTCAGTCAACCAGCCATTCATTAATTCAGCAAATATTTATTGAAGTGCCTAGTGTGATTATGTGATATAGAAAGACAAGGACATCGATAGTGGGGGATTGTGAGCCCAATGGGCATAATGGACATGTTTGAAGCAAAAGACACTAATCACACCCAACCAAACTCCAATTCAGCTCAGCACTAGAATCAAGCAATAATAGTACAGATGGCCTAAAGTACATCTGTGTGTATCTGTACATGTGCACACACCCATGTATATATATTTATCTATCTGTACAAACACTACATATGTATACACACTATCTATGTAATATATAATATATGTATAATGCATATAAATTCTAACAAGTGTATTTGTGTTATCTTTAAAATAGAACAATTGTATCTTGAAGTGGTAAATGCAGAGAATTGGTTTTTATTGTTGATCTGTGGATTTAATGATTTTTTTAGGTGAAAAGGATGTTTAAGTGTATAATTTCTTTTCTTAATTTAATATATTTATGTAAATGCATGCCTGAAATTTGGTTAGACTGACTGTGTTTTGTGCCCTTTAACGTGATCAAATGTATTAAACTTCATCTTATGACCTGATATACATGTGCTATTTTAAAATTCTTTTTTATTTTAATGTTTAAAAGTTTTCCTAAATATTCATACTGACTATAAGAACATCATTGTTTATATTCTATACCCAAACTACTTCAGCATATTCTTGCCTTTTGTCATTTTTCATATTCTAATTTTAAAATGTTACTCCCCCAAATATATGCCAATGTTAAGGGTCAGTTTCACTGTATGGATAGATTAGGCAGCCATGGATATTACATTGACTTCAATTTACTCTAACTTGTAAGTGACTCCAATCTGATCTTGCAGTAAGAATTAATAAGTGGAGAGTGTAGAAGAGCAGTTGAGAGCCCTGACTGCCCAACCTGAAGGGAAGAAGCATGTAGGAAGGGGAGAAGCACTAAAAAAGGGGGATGGCAGATACCCCAAGATGTTGTTGACCTTGCCACTTAGCTTCCAGTTAGCCCCACCAAGAGTATTTCTGTAAGCTCAGATATGCTCTTTTGAACATGAATATTAACTCTGCTAATATTCTTTAGGAGAGCCAAATACTTTCATCTAGGTCTCCTTTCTCCCTGGATAAATACAGCTCTGACTCGTCAAGAGGAGAAGCTATTTCACTACAAGAAATGACTATTTCTAAGAGAATAAAATGTGTTACAAGCTTATTCACAGAGTCCCTTCGCTCAAGTGACTCCAGAAGCTTTAAGTTAGGCGATGTGACACCATGAGAAGCGTCCTTTAATTCACTCCACGGTGGCTCAGGAAACACCAGAGACCTCTCTCCCTGAGGCTCTGCCCTCCCAGGTCTTGGAATCTGTCCCAGCCAGTTTGCCTTTAGTCACACTCTCGATTTTCTGTGCATATCTGGCCTCTCCAACCAGATTATAAATCTCCAGCAGGCATATCTCCTGCTTTTAAAATCCCTGGCAGACTCAGAGCAGCTCTTGCACACTTGCCAAATAATGACAAGGTGAATGTCACAGCTTTGGGACGGAAGTAGTCTCTGGCCGCTGCTGACCTGGGTTTCTTCGGTGTCCCTTGATGGATTTAGCTCTGCCCTCACCAGTGTCATCGCTTCCCTACATTGCAAACATTTAAAGTGGTTTCTGTTTTCCTCCTTTAGATTGATTCAGCTACATACATAATAAGACACAGATGAAAAGGGAGATAATATGGTAGAATTACAAAGGGACATGGAGATCGTCTTCAGGAGAAGCGGAGAGAAAACCATTGCCTTGAATGCCAACGTGATCACAGCAAGATGTAGTCAGAAGGACCCCCACCTCTGAACCTTAAATTGCTTAACTGGCTTCCTGTGGAAGAGGCCATTATTCCCACAGTTGTCCCTAAGAATTTTCACACTCACATTTGTGTTATTAAAACTATCAGCTTCCCGTCAGAGCTAATGTGAGAGGGTTCAAGGAATTTGCTTCTTTACATGCACTTTTTAAAGGGAATTTTTTAGAATAATGTACTCTTTCTAATGGAAATACAACTTAAAGTAGCAGCCACACTTAGTATCTGATCAGAAAAAAAATAGTTGTTGTTTTTCTATTGGCGTTCCAAAGGGTTTTCTCTGGAGAATAAATCCTACCATCATTCAAATAAATGACAGAATAAAAGGAAGAAAAACAACTTGGATGAAATATTTCTTCAGCATTTTCATAACTTAATTTATGTTTGATTTCTATACAATATTTTCTATGGTTAAACCAAAGAAACAGAATTGGGAAAAGAGGAGGCAGGAAGAGGGAGGGAGAAGCCCGGGTGGCTCCTGACTATAAAATTCATTCTTCTTGGGACTGTGCCCACAGCAGAAACTACTTGAGCTCACTCTTGCAATTTAATAAGATGTCATCAGATCCCTTTCATAAGGGATAGCCTTATAAATTTATAAATTTATATAAATTTATAGCCTTATAATTAAAACTACTTGATGCAAAATCCATGTGCTTCACGTAAAGCAATTTAGATGATCATAGATCCCCTGTTCTGTGATCTACAGTTACCCAAGCCATGCGGGCCAGGTGCACTTGCAGAATCCTGGGCCAGGACTGTCAGATGTGGCTCCTGGCCTTGTGTCTCCAAGTAATTAACCAGGTGACATTGGGTAAGTCTTCACTGCACTGGCACTCAGCTCCCTTATGTATAAATTGAGACTGAGGTTCCTGCCCGCTCTAACAGGTATTGTTATTAGATAGTCCTAATCCCAGGATACATCTGTATTGCAAATCTGAAATTGCAAATCTCAGACAGGAGCCCGTGAACTACCCCTCTGCATGAATGTGTGGTGGCTAAACAATGAGAAAAGACAGTCTTAGTCTCCCAGCCACTTCTCCTCCACCCTCTGTAGTTCTTTGCTACTTTCTCTGATGTGTTTGTTCTTTGGGTCTTTTTCTGATCCTTCCATCCACATACCATCATTCTTTTTTTTTCAATTGTAGTTGACATTTAATATTATTTTCTATTAGTTTCGGGTGTTAGACAACCATATACTCTACAAAGTGATCTCCCCATATTTCAAGTACTCATCTGGCACCATACATAGTTATTACAATATTATTGACCATATTCCCTATGCTCTATTTTACATCCCTCTGACTATTTGTAATTACCAAGTTCAACCAAATTGAACTTTCTTTTTTTTTTTTAATTCAGATTTGCTTTTTTTTTTTTTTAATATATCTTTTATTGATTTTTTACAGAGAGGAGGAGAGAGGGATAGAAAGCTAGAAATGTCGATGAGAAACATCGATCAGCTGCCTCTTGCACACCCCCTACTGGGGATGTGCCCGCAACCAATGTACATGCCCTTGACCGGAATTGAATCCGGGACCTTTCAGTCCACAGACCGACGCTCTACCATTGAGCCAAACCGGTTTCGGCCAAGTTGAACTTCTTCATCCCTTCACCTCTTTCACCCAGTCCCTCAACACCCCTCTGGCAAGCATCAGTCTATTCTCTGTATCTCTGAGTCTGTTTCTATTTTTGTTTTGTTTGTTTTTTGTTTTATTTTGTTCTTTAGATTGCACATATAAGTGAAGTCGTATGGCATTTGTCTTTATCTGTCTGGCTTATTTCACTTAGCATAATATCCTCTAGGTCTGTCCATGCTAGTGCAAATGATGAGATTTCATTCTTTTTTATGGCTGTGTAATACTTAATCATATAAATTAAATGTACCACCACTTTTTATCCACTTATCTATCAATGGGCACTTGGGTTGCTTCCATATCTTGGCTAGTGCAAATCACGCTGCAATGAACATAAGGATATATATATATATATATATATATATATAGATAGATAGATAGATAGATATTATTATTATTATTATTATTATTTAGCTTTTTTGATTTCTCTAGATATACTAATACACCCAGAAGTGGAATCGCTGGGTCATAAGGCAGTTTTTGAACTCTTTAATGCCTCCCAAAGCTCTCATTCTACATTTCTGAGACACTTTCTGATCTATGGTGAGTTTCATTTGTTGTGGAGAAGTGCACTGTTGCAAGAAGGCCACCACTCCCTTCAAGGTCCTTAGTGCCTAGTTTTGCAACTATCAGAAATGTAATTGTCCCTTCCATGATCTGTGTTCCCAAGACCACTATTGTAGGCACCCTGACAGATAGATACCATATTCTGGGCAGATACAGAGCATAAACTCCTGGGAAACATTATTTAAAAGGCAGACAATTCATGATAGAGAAGAAAGTGTAAGCAGGTATCTGCTGGGGCAGCCCTAACAGTATCACCACCAGCTGAGTGGCTTAAACAACAGAACTTGATTGTCTCCTAACGCTGGAGGCTAGAAAGCGGACATCCAGGCGTCTACAGACTTGGTTCCTTCTGAAGGTGATAAGGGAAGGACCTGTTCCAGGCCTCTTTGACCTATAGATAATCTGTCTTCTCCATGACTTTACATAGTCTCCTTAGTACATGTCTCTGTGCTCAAAATATCCCTTTTTATAAGGACACCAATCATGCTAGATTTGGGCTCAGCCTAATGACCTCATTTTGATTTGAATACCTCTGTAAAGACCTCATCTCAAACTAAGACACATTCTGAGGTACTGGGGCTTAGGACCCCAAAATATGAATTTGGGGAGGTGGGGGAGACACAATTCAACCCATAATGCCATGCTCAGAAACCAAAGAGGCCTCATTTTTATTGTCTTCAGTGGTGCTTCTCCAACTTTGATATGCCTACTGTCACCTGTGACCTGTTAACTCTGCTATCATACAGACCCTGATTCAGTAGGTCTGGGGCGGGACTGAGGTTCCGTGTCTCTGATACACTCCCAGGTGAGGCTCATGCTGCTGGTCCCTGGACCAATTGTTAAATAAGATCTAAAGCATGGTTTACAAACCGGGCTAACTTCAAAGGTAGAAGAGGAACATGGAAAAGACTTGATGGACACATGACTTTCAGCCTCCAAAGCAAACAATGATGTGCCCTATATCCTCATTCCAGGCCTGAGCTCAGTGGAGTGGAATGTACACAACACAGAGTAGCTCCTTGTGCATGGTGCTCTGTCATCGTCATGAGGCTCCTTGCTGCTGTTACTACAGCTGCTGTTTTTATTTTCAGCAACAGCATCATCATCATCACCAAACAAGGACAATATTTTCATGGATGTTGGAATCCATTTATCTGTTCAAAATAAACTGGGTTGCTAAAGCAATATGTACCATAAAATAAAATATATGCTTGTTTTAGGCTGCGTAAATTCTGCCAAAATTGTGTGTAGTAATAACAGAAACTGAGTTGTTCAGTTTCTCTACCAAGAGAAAAAAAATATATTTTAAAAGAAAAATATCACTATGAATCAATATATTTTTAAAAGATATAAACCTTGTGGGGGGGGGGGGAAGAAAATGAACTTCTGTGCTATAGTGAATTTTCAGAAATACAACTTTATACCTTTATCTTAACATCAAGATATAGTCCCATAACTTAAAGTTGTGAACACATTGAGAATTATATCAAAATGCCTTGGAAGCAACTTTGAGTGCTATTCACTACAGAACAACACTGCCGATCTGGTTCAAACATTTACATATTGTTTTCGAACAGGGCTGCCCATAGACCTGTCTGCGATGATGGAAGCACCCTGTCTTCGCACTGTGCAGCACGGTAGCCACTGGCCACACAAGGCCATGGGGCACTTGAGAGATGGCTGGTGTGACTGAGGAATGGATTTCACTGTAATTATTAGGTAACAAGTCAGCCTGCCATGAGCTCAAGGACAGGACACAAGACCCCTGGGTCAGAGGAGTTTGTTCCTCACAGCAATAACCATAACCAGTAACTAGTCTCTGAGCCCCAATTCCCAAAGAAAGGACCAGGTGATACTTGCACATGCAGTGGGTGAGTTAGAAAAGAGGAATTTTGGGGTTAGGATATCCAATCTTTTATAATGGGCAGTAGGCAGACCTGCCTGACCTTTACATTAGAGGGAGAAGCTACCTCGGTCTTCAAAGGCTGTTTGCTATACAAGCATTCTTGAAAAAATTGTTCAAAAGAAAGCCATTTGGTGCTTCTGCTTATCAGATGTGCAGAAACACGAAAGACCCGCAGAGAATTGCCATCCAATGAGCACTTTACAAACACCAACTCATTTAAACCTTCTCAACGACCATGTGAGGCAGGTAGCACTTGCAGCATTTTACAAAGGAAGAAACGGGGGGGACACAGAGTTCCCACAGCTGCTAAGTGGTAGAGTGGGAACTTGAAGCTGACAACGTGGCCCTGGAGCTTCATGGTCCCACGGAAGTGTTACGTGAGCCACGTGTATCATTTTAAATGTTCTAGTAGCCACATTGAAAGAGTAAAAAGAAACAGGTGGAGGTAATTTTAATAATGTATTTTATATGACTCCAGGTACCCAGAATATGATCATTTCAACATGTAATCAATATATAAATCATTAATGAAATACTTTATATTCTTTTTTTAATACTAAGTCTTTGAAACCCGGTGCATATTCTACACTTACAGCATCTCTTAAGGCAGCCAGGAAATTTGTTATCAAAACACTTGACAGTTGAAAAATTAGATTCCCATACCCAAGGCGTCCCAGGCATACTTAAAAGCCTCCAAGAACTGACTCAAGTATCCGTTTTAAAGAGAAACTCATTAGAATTAGCGTATTCAACATTCACCTCGAAGTCACAGCAGCCACACTGCAGGTGCCCTGCAGCCACACCTGGCGAGTGGCCCCCTCCCCCCCTCCCCGCACTGGACAGGATGACCTTCCAGCCCATACACTGCCCTCTGTGCCTCCCACCTCCCAGAGAACTTGCATTAGGAATGTGCAGCATGTCACCTTCCTTCTTTGTTCTCCCATGTTAATTGTTTAACAGCCACAGCTGTTTATTTCACTGGGCCTGCCCTGGGGGGGGAGGCTGAGAGAAGGCTGTGTCCTGTGGAGGTGCAGAGCACAGGCTCCGCCAGAGCCCCCAGCCATCCATCCTCTATCACTTCCAGTCACTACTCAGCTGTGTGGCCATAAACGTATTTCCTGACCTCCCAGAGCCCAGTTTCTCCATCTGTGACAGAAGGCAATAGCAGCTCTGAGGATTCAATGAGGCCATTCATGTCAAGGGTCTGGCACAGTGCTTGGCACCCACTTCTTGCTAAATAAATAACAGTCACTACTTGGTAACTAGAGTCAATCCAGCATGAGAGATCCAAACAAAGTCTAATAATGCACCATTTTAAGATGTCCACTTGCTTCCTGGAGAGAGGCTTGGCTCACATAGCTGTGCAGCCCAATGCCCCCCTCTAGTGCCCCAAACCTTGAACAGCAGGCATCACCCACCAAACCTCCAGATCAAATCTCTAAAAGACTGCGGTCATTTCTTCTTTTTTTAATCCTCATGTGAGGATATTTCTTCCATTGCTTTTCAGAGAGAGTAGAAGGAGGAAGGGAGATGAAAAGGCGTAAGGGGGCGGGGGGGGAGAGATCAATGTGAAAGAGATACATCAATTGGTTGCCTCCCACAAGTGCCTGACCAGGGCCAGGGATCAAACCTGCAATCCAAGTACTTGCCCTTGACTGGGAATCGAATCCACAACCTTCAGTGCTTGGGCAGGCGCTCTAACTATTAAGCAACACCAATCAGGACTGTGCTCATTTGTTAACCTCAGATGCTATGTCTGAGCCAAGTCCCCAATCCCTAGCCCTAGTCACTGACACTCTTGTCTTTTGATCCAGTCTCTCTGGCACTTTAACAGTTACTAGGGTCCTGTGGAAAGCATGTATGATTCACAGATATGAAGCAGACCTGAGTGTCTGCATTTCTAATCAGTTCCCAGGTCATTTCAGTGCTCCTGCCCCACAGGCCCACTTTGAGTAGCAAAATTTTAGGAAATTTGACCTATTATTCCAACTCTTTCAAAAGTTAACCTACAAATTATAAGAGTAAGGAATTGCAGGATTAAACTAAATGTTGTTTTCTTTCCTCTATGGACATGTGCAAGAGGAGAAGCCCTAAATGCAGACTGAAGCTGAAATATACCTGAAGGTTAAGGATGGCTTCAAAGAGAGCAAGAGAATGAGATGGTAAAAGGGTCAGTATGGGCATTCTCATATTTGCTTGACTTCAGACGTAACTTAAGGTCATGTGCTATTCTAACAATATAGAATATCTATAGATTAATGATAACCATATAAATTAATCTGTATTCATAGGTCATACCCCTAGACAATTTGGACTAGATAATGGCATGGGGGTGGGATTGCAGGACCAATAATGGAAACTGAGTCAGAATCTTGTAGTCACTGATCAGTGTTCTTTCCAATGTCATATTTGAAAGTCAGTTAGAAGGCTAATATTTGAAATTGTCATCCAAGCTTATTTCATATTTAGTAAACTTGATATAAGGATAACTGCCACATTTTTTGCCAACATCAGAGGAGATACCACAGTAAAGTGCTTTCAAAATAGTGTTTCATGGCCCAACTGGTGTAGCTCAATGATTAAATGTTTATCTATGAACCAGGAGGTCATGGTTCTATTCCTGGTGAGGTCACATGGCCAGATTCCTGGCTCCATCTCCAGTAGGAGGTATGCCGGAGGCAGATGATCAATGATTCTCATCATTGATGTTTCTATCTCTCTCTCCCTCTCCCTTCCTCTCTAAAATCAATAAAAAATATATTTTAAAAAATTGTGTTTCATGGATATGAATACAATGTATTAGAAGTCTGATGGTCCAAACTGTCTCAGAATCACTTTGGCAAAATAGATAACATTGGTAATTTCTGATAAGAAGAAAAAGCGAAGGGGGGCTTGGAGTTTATTCTAATTGGTCTATTCATTAAACACACACACACTCACACACACACACACACAAATTAAAATGACTTAATTACTTCAAATTTCTAGGTATTTGTGTTGCCTCCCACAATGAGACTGCCAAGTTCATGATAATATTTATCCTCATCTTGTTTTCAAACATTTATTTCTGATGATGAGTTTAATTCACAATGCAGTAATGCTTTGTTGGTAAGTTTGCTCATTATCTAGCTGGACTTGCTTCCTTACCAACTTTGGTAAAAACCGAGTCCACAAGGCTTTTCGAGGCATGCTGCATCTCAAGCACGACAGTCATGTAGAGGGTCTATTTATTGCTTTCATCTCATAAGGCACTGTGCTACCATTCGGGAACTGAACTCACACCTTTTCCTACTTTCAACTTTCCTTCCACCAAGGATTTATGTGAAGACTGGCCGCTATACTTCCTTGTGTCATTGTAAGAAATAACTTTAATTGTTTCTGTTGGTTTCTTAGGATCTTATTTTAAAGTATTTTACTCCCATTTGTTTTGACCTGAGATTTTATATTAATGTGTTTCCCCTAATGGATTTCTTCTACAGTATTAGATTTCCAAAAAGCATTCATATCAATGTCCTATACTTATCACAAATGTAAGGGAGAAAATTTGACTACCAGAGTTAGAGGAGAAAAAACAACCAAAAATAAATAAAATAAACCCAACCCTTCACCTCCATAATGAGAGAAAAATCAAAGAAGGAAGGTAGGAGGAGAGAGGGAAAATGGAGAAAGAGAGAGTGATAATTTAGAAAGAGGAGAAGAGAGAGAGGAAAAAAAAGAGAAGGAAGAGGAGGAAGAAGGGAAAGAAGAGGAAGTTTGGAGATTTTCTTCCTGTATAAATTCTCTCTTTTTATTTACACAATAAACCTGATATTGGGACTAGGAAACCCTGATTTCATCACACGATCATGTTAAGAAAGAACACTTACAATAATCCATCAATTAATTAATAAGTCGTTACTGAAGACTAGTCTGTACCCTGTTGGGTAGATAGAGAGCAGGTTCTTCATTCTCAAAATGCTGAGGACTGAGAACAAGCAATTTAACAAAACACTAGAAGTATGGGTAATATAGAGTTGAGCTCATTAAAGAAAAAAAACTTAAATGGAGCCAAAAAATGCCCAGCAAACAGTTCCTTATTGAGATGTGGAAAATTATATGGAAAGGTAATCAGTGGCCAAATGTCTCACTATATGACCAAGTAAAATGTCATCCAATAATCAATTAGTTATCTGTAGGGAAAATGCCCTTGCATACCAACTGCCCTATACTAGAGGACTTCGAGTGCCAGTAAAACTAGATAGAGCAGAAAAAGTCTAGAGGAAGGAAGGTCCCCAACTAGCAAAGGTTGCCTCTATAAGAATTAGGTCTGGGTCATGGGCTTCTGGGGCAAGAAGGCCAAGGAACACAGACAGAGCCTCAGAATGTCTGTTTCAAAAGAGAACTCAACAGCAAACAAGAACTCAACTTAAAAAGAACTAGTAGGGGAGACTTCTTACTGCTGCTGTGTAGTTATTGGTGCATCCTTTAGAAAGCAGGTGGGTCAAAGGGGAAAAACCACTGCACAAATGATGTGTTTTACTTTCATGAAAGAATTGAGTTGAAGAATCAACTTGTCCTGGTATTTGGGCATTCATTCAACACTCAGTTAAACAATGATTACACATCCCTTTACGCTAGTGGTACAGGAATAATCAAGACAGGCAAGGCTCCAGCCCTCAGAGAACATACATTCTAAGGAGAGAGATATAATTGAGACATTAACAATAAACACTATAATTACACACGGTAATACATGGTATTGTGGCAGACTGTATTTTTCAAGGTTGCATGCAACAAGATCTTCCCTCCCACATGCTTTACTAGAGTCATCCTCCATCAAGATGTAGGGTCTTCTTCCCCCACCCTTGAATCAGGGCCATTAAAAACTAGAAATGATGCTAAGTGACTTTCAAGGTCACTGTCATAGAAGGTTATGAAACTTCTACTTTTCTCACAGGAATTTATGGCTTCAGCTACCATACAAGCAGTTGGACTCCCCCAAGGTCACTATGCTGAGAAGAAGCTAAAACTGGTCTTCCTGAAGAGACCATGAGACCTGAAAGACACTGGTATCTAACCAGGTCCACTGCTCTGGCCCCATGCTGTTCCAGCTTCAGTGACCTCCTAACTGCAGTACCTGAGAGACTCCAAGCAGAAACCACCCAACTAAGCCTTTCCTCAATTTCTGTTCAAAAGAAACTTAGAGATATAATAAAATAATTGCTTTTAACCACTAATATTTAGAGTGATTCATTGCATAGTAATTGATAAATCGAACAGTTAAGAGGGAAATTAACAGAATGATGGCATAGAGAGAAATTGGGAGTGAGAATTCCTTTTAACAGGGAGACCACAGAACTTCCATCTCAGGAGGAGGACGGGGAGAGTTTGGAAAGAGGTATTCCAAACAGAAGCAAAAACCAAGACCTGGAGGGCAGTGATGACTGGTCACGGTCATGGAGGCCAGACTAACAGGAGTATTGGGAGCAGAGGGAAGAATGAGGTTGGAGATGTAGGCAGAAGACAATTATGTAAAGCCTTGTGGGCACTGAGAAAGAGTTGTGGGGGGGGGGGGGGGGGTTCATTTTAGGTGCATTGTAAAGGCCTTGTGTGCTTTATAGCCACTACCACCAGTCCATCCTCATTTCTCCAGCTACCTTGGTTTCAAGGTTCTCCCTCCAGGCGTTGGTGTATGATCATTAACCCCACAAATGAGTGAAATTGAGTGACATCAAGTGAAAGCATGCCAACAATCCCAATCACCATTTTCTGCTCATACTGTTGTGGACCATGACTTCTCTAGCTCACAGATTAACACTCTATTCTTTACATAGTTTCCTGCTGACTAAGACATCTGGTCTTGAATTCTCTCTACTTTGTACTCCTTTTTTTAATCTTCACAGTTATGTCCCCTATAAGAAATTTCATTTTTTAATTTCCCCACAGATCCTACTGTGAATATACTTGTTGAATGAATGACTTGCTAGAACAATGCAAAAAAACATGAAAGATGCACCAAATGTTTGATTTTGTAGCCAAATCTTGCACATTTAATAAATTGTAATCTCTAAACCTGTCCTTAACTATATATCCTGACAGGCTGTTCTGGGCAAAGTCCTTCGTGCCCAGGCCTTCAAAATATCTGCCCTTGTTTCCCAAGTTTGTGGAGTCTGGTTTTTAAAAGAGCATTTGAAATTCTAAAGATACTCCCAGGCATTTCAGCTCAGTGAGCAAAGAAGGGAGGTGGAGGGGGGTGGGATGAGTTGGGGCAGGGTGGACCGGGTGAACGACTGGTTCTTATCATAACTGTTTAGTTTCATTTACATTTTCCTCTGTGTTGCTTGGGTCCAGGTCAGTGTTATTTGATGTGGAACACCTGCCTTCACACAGGGAGCGCGGCCGCCAGCCCTGCCAAGAGCAGCATGGATGTGTTTGCTCTGTAGAATTGGACAATGGGGCTAGTAGGTGGACACCCACAAGCTTCTGTCTGGTTCATAGCATTCTGGCTCAAAAGGAGTCACCCTATCCATAATGACAGAAGTGCCAGAGACCCTCCTTGGAACTTTGGCTCCTGTGGGTAAAAGCAAATCTGTGTGCGTAAGCCACTTGATTTTGTTCATTGGCAAATTGTATAGGTCTCAATCCGCTCTTTGCTGAGACATGAGTGGGGATTGAGTAGAATCCTAGGCTATCTTGTGTTAAAGCTGATTCTCAAGAAAAGCTTGGTCATGTTCCATCAGAGCTGTATTCAAAGTGAAGGTCACATGACTCAGAGCTTCCCAATCCCAAGAATCCAGAATGATCGCAGGCTACTGGACAAACACAAACATACAGGGGCCTCGAGCACAGCACTTCTCAGACATTAATGGCCACACTAATTACCTGGGCACTTTATCCAAGGCAGATTTAGATACCATGGGTCTGGAGTGGGGCCCCAGACCCCGCATTTCCAATAGGCTTCCACATGATGTTGATGCCCTGGTCTGGGACCATATTTAGGGTGGTAATTGTCTAGTTTAGGACCCAGATTTTACAGCCCATGTTTCTAGCACAATCCTCAGACCAGCAGCATCAACATCAACTGGGAACTTGTTAAAAATAAAAATCCTCAGGCCCCACCCAGACCAGAAATGCCAGCGATGAGGCTCAGCATTCAGTTTTCATGGGCCCTCGGGGAATTCTTATTTACCCTAAAGTTTGAGAATTAAGATTCAGTCAGATGAACTAAAGAATTTTAGCCACTATCTCTAAACTTAGATCTAATAATCAACAACTCTAGAGTCAATCAGTTTGATGTATTTAACATAAATCTAAAGTTTAGGATTCGAATCAATTTTAAAATGTTTCATCCTTATCATCAAGATGCAACTTCCATGTAAAAATCCTCAGCATTTTTTTCACATTTAAAAAGATTAATCCCTTCAGCCCTCATTTAACAATTTTCTGGTTCAATAATATGATCTTTGGACAAGTCAAAAATTCTGAAAGCCAGTCTCTTAAAGCTCCGGTATGGACTCCAGGTCAGGAAGCACTGAGTTCTCAGAGTCTAGGTATATCTTTGAACATTTCGGGTGGCCTTATGGTTACCTGTGAAGGAAAGCAAAGAGACAGCCCAGTGATATCTCAGATTGACAAACAGTGCTCTCAAGAGTCAGTCCTTCTACTCACACAGAGTGAACCAAATGGATAACCTCTTCATGTGATCATCAGGACCAACAGGCTAGTAATAATTAGGCTGCCTTCCCAGCACAGGCTGGAAAAACATCTCTGACCTCAGACCTTGAGGCAAAATTTCCAGTGCTGCCAGGCCCCTGTTAACTGTCTATCACCTTTGAAAGTGCAAAAGGGCATGTTACCCCACAGGTCACCAGAGAAGGTGGGACCTGGAGCCTGTCCAGGCCACAACACACCACCGGGACGCCTGTGATTCAGGCCTACAGGCTTCGTACCTACTCTGGTTTCAACTTTCACAACTGGGACCACTTTGCAATTTCAGTTTTAAGAGTAATCTTGGGGAGGAATATATAAACCCCTGACTAATACCTTCTTGACTGTAACTACGTGAGCACGAGACTGCGCAGCCATGGAATAACGCTGACTAATAATATGTTAGACTCCTACGGCCCTTTTCATAGGAAGACCTCAAAGCACCCTGCTCAAATGACCTCACAAATCCTTGAAACCACTTCTGGGGAATATATGGGAAACATTATTGTCTCCATTTCTCAGATGGAAAGAAAAGAGCATCTGGGCACTGCCCACGTTTCACCTGCACTCATAAAGTGGGGCATTGAAGGGGCTCAGGAAGGAGGAGGATAAATGCCCATCCAGACAGGAAACAACCGTGGTTGTAATATAAGCAACACTTATCGTGGAACCAATAGGAATACTGAAAGCCAGGAAGAGGGTTGGCTTTTGGCATGTTTGTAGCTATTGTTTTGTTTTGAGAATACATACTTTTATATGTCCATGCTTTGCTTTAGTCCTTATTCGGGTCAACGTAGGTTTGTGGGGGACAGGATTGAAGCGAGGTCATTGCTTTATCTCCCTACATTGCTCAAGTTCATCCTGTGACGTTCTGCCCAAGGGCCAGTGACGAAGCTTCCACTAAGGTTCTGAGCCTTAGTTTCCTGACTGTTCCCTGATTCCAACTTCTTTTTCTCAATCCCGCTTTTGCAATCCACATTTTATTTATGCAACAGTTGCAAAAATCTCCCGAAGGGGGCCTCCGAGGATACTATCAAAAATACCTCAGATTTCCTTCACTGATAAAGTTAATATTTAAAACTTTTTTAGAATGGTGCAATGGCCTTGCTTTTTTTCTTTCCGATTTTAAAATGTCAAAGGCTTCCTGACATGCCCTGGCCATGGACATGGAACATATTTTCTCATTAGGTTAATTAATGGCTCTGCTTGGGTGGCATAATTTGGTATAAGTTTCCTTTTAGAATTCTGTCATAACTAAAAAGGATCTTATTTTTGTTATGTTTTGTGGTGTCTTTAAATTTTTATGACTTCTACTTTGTTTAGTCTGTGTGTAATCCTTCTTTTGAAACCTAATGTCCTAGAAAATTTACAGTTTTCTCTCAAAACTGGCACTTTTTACATTTTACGGTGATTCCTGTTTCTTCGGTTCTCACTAGAACTTCATTTAAGTCCTTAAGGTGTAATTCGCAGCTCAGGGAATTTATGATTACATCGTCAAAGTAAACTCCCCAAGCGCAATATATTAAACCTGACAAGACGCCGTTCATTAATCTTTGAAATATAGCCAGGTGTGATGTAGTGAAGTGAGCCTTCCAGCTGAGAACAGCTGAAGAACTCCCAGCTGCCCCCCACTGGGGAGGATTCCTTCCTCTTCACGGCCAAGGCCACCTGGGTGGGGACCAAGAGGGCCAAAGGCCCTTCCTCTGCCAAATGCGGTGTGCTCTGTCTCTGCTGGTGTTCCTACCGCCCTGCAGCTTCTCACCTTCTCACACATTTGTTCATTCAACAGATATTTATGGAGAGCCTACTTTGGGTCAGGCACCAGGGGGACCTAGAAAGACAGTAGTGGCCGAAACAGAAACAATCCCTTGCTCACGTGGCTTACAGTTTTAGGTCTACTTATAAATAAAGGCCCCAAGACTCTCACTCAATACCACCAAACCCTTATGAAACCCAGACTACGTTGGCTGAATGGGCAGCATTCCTCCTCTGCCCCGATGTCGCTCTGAGGCCAAACGACTCCTATTATCTGTAAGTCAGACTGCACACAGCTTGATGAACGCCTTGGTAGAGATCTGTACTTGGCATTATCAAGAAGGAGCAGCCAAAGCCAGCCTGGGGTCACCTAGTGCCTGGTCAGAAAAGCGAAGCCCACTATGCAGCGCTGCCTCTAGAACAGTGTGGAAATCCAGGCAAAAGGCATTTCCCCTCTGACAGGCATTTCCCCCAGACCCTTCTGTTTGCCTCTGTGAAACATGGCGGGCTAAGTATTGTACAATGTGGCATTCTGAAACAGAAAAAGGGCGTGCGTGGAAAACCAGGTGAAATCTATACATGTCTGGAGTTCAGTTCATAGAAATCTACCAATACCGATTTCTAGTTTTGCCTTCGGTGCCGTGGCAATGTGGGCACGTACACAAGGGAAAGGGGGGACGATCTGTAGGAACGCTCTGTTGACAACTTTTCTCTCCTTCTAAAACTACTCCAAAATAAAAGATTTTTAATGTTTGCTTTTGAAACAGAACCCTTAAAATGAATAATAAAAAGCTACTTTTCGAAAAGCACATAGCAGACATAGGGGGAAAGATATAGCTCCTAATGACATGCTACAATTTTGTTCTTGAAACTAAGGAGAAATATTACATCTATTGATAGAAACCCAGAACCCAGGAGCTGATATTCTACTAACGCAGCAATTTTCAACCTTTCTCATCTTGTGGACATATAAATTACACAAAACTAATTACTAATATTCTATAGCATGCCAAAAAAATTTTTTTTGGCCAATCTGATAAAAATATTGGTATAATTTTGATTCATTCACACAAGATAACTGTGCTGGCTGCTGTCATTTTTTTTTTTTTTTTTTTTTTTTTTTTGGCCATTTAAGGAAGAAGAGGTCAGTGTCCCTGACTAAATACTCAGGTATTGCTAGTTTTAAACATTCTTGCAGCACACCAGTTGAAAATCACTCTACTAAAGAAATATTCTCACTGTATATTTCCCTCTTTTTCTCATGCTACTTTTAGTTTCTCTTATTGGTTTTAAAAAATCCTTTAAAGGTGTCTGTAAAAAGCACAAATGTGTGCAAGAATGATATGTCCTGAGTTAAAGAATCAACATTCAAATCTTTTTATTTTTTAATTCTGAATGTACAACACTTGTTCTTTCCATCCCTAAATCACACACACTCACCACTCACACACTCACACACACATTTTCAGATATACTCATACACACTCACACTAACACACACACTCATATATACTCTTGCACATTCACACATGCCCTAGCACACTCACACACTAACACACACATATACTCTCCCCTACACACTCTCTTTCACACTCACACAAACACTTTCACACTCCAAATCACTACTGAAGCACAGCTAGCTTGTTCTTTGCTGTGTGCACGCACGCCCTTCATTTTCCTGCACTTGTCTGCCCATGCAGAAACTTCTCTTTAAGTAACATAACAGATATTCATGTGCAGGTGGAAGCTGTTCAGGAAGACGTGCCTTACGGCAGCCAGTAAGCAACTCCTGTTTTGTTAGTTACACTGCTGTGCAGTTACACAACATGTGCCCTACATGCTCCTGTATAAATCTCATCAGGGAGGATTTCCCATCTCAAAGTCAAAATGGTGGTGATGCCGAAACCGGTTTGGCTCAATGGATAGAGCGTCGGCTTGGGGACTGAAGGGTCCCGGGTTCGATTCTGGTCAAGGGCATGTACCTTGGTTGCGGACATATCCCCAGTAGGGGGTGTGCAAGAGGCAGCTGATCGATGACTCTCTCTCATCGATGTTTCTAACTCTCTATCTCTCTCCCTTCCTCTCTGTATAAAATCAATAAAATATATATTTTTAAAAAAATGGTGGTGGTGAAAGCAGTATTTTTTCAGCTAACTACATACTTGACAAGATAATAGCTTTGTGGCCCTCCCAATAAGCTGTTGCCACCGTGAGGGATGCCCTCAAAGAGCAGAATCACCTTCAGCCATCCAGAGGACACTTACTTAGGATGGACCCTTCTTCTCATCCAGGAGAATGAGTCATGAGTCATAGAACTAGAATATTAGTGCCTGGAGCATGCTTAGAGATCATCTAGTATCATTTTATCTTATTAAAGACTAAAGGCACAGTGCACAAAATTCATGTACAGGTAGGGTCCCTAGGCCTGACTAGTGATCAGGGCCAATGAGGGCCTTTCTTCCCACAACTGCCAGCTACTGGCCAGAGCCTTCCTTCGTTCCGCACCATCCCCTGGTGGTCAGCACATGTCATAGTGAGCAGTCGAACACCCAGTCAGTCAAACTCCTGAGGGGACAATTTGCATATTAGCCTTTATTATATAGGATGAGGACAACAGGCCTGGGTGGGGCTTATGCCTTATTCCAGGCTTTAATGCCTGAGCTGAGCCAAATGCAGACACCCAATGCCAGGTCCAGTATTGCCGCCTCTATGCTATACTGGCCCATCATTCTGTAGCCCTAGCTCCAGGAGTTTTAATACAAATCCTCAAAAAGTTGCCTTCATTCCTTCTGCAACAGCATGTGCAAACATCCATTTATAAACCAGGACATACCATGCACAGATCATTTGTACTTGATGCTGTTGTTATCACTATTATCCACACATTGGCCTGTGAGAGAGACATGATGCATGCAAATTCTATAATTTCTAAACTGGAAAGAAAGGACATTTTTACAATCATCTTCTGCTCTATCCCTTCTGATTCCACTGTTTTCCCCTGGGGTCCTCCATTCTCTTTAAGAAACTGCTTCTTTAAAATTTCTTTCCTTCTTTGGGACTTGCATTCTCTCTTTTTTGAATATATATAAGCTGACAAGGAGGACTCACTGGAGAACCGAGCCCAGATTTCTAGAAGGGCTCTGCAAATAGGAAATAAAACCACATCACACCATGCATCTGCCAAAAGTAATAAAGCCAGCCAGCCTCAGCGCCCTCACAACTTCGTCAGCAACCAACGCTCCTCATTTCGCCCTTTCCTTGCAAAGGAAAAGGGGAAGAAAAAAAATGCCCGGCAAAGAATGCCAGGCAAATCAAACCCTGGGAAAAATAACACCTTCAAATTCAGGGCAAAACGCTCCTTTCTGCAGATTCCATGTCTGGTATGCTTGGCACGGACATGGCTCTTGGAGTAAGATGCAAAACACAGGTTAGAGGAAAGATATGGGCCAGAGACTGGTTGTTAATTTTTAATCCATAGTTAGAAAATCCAAGAAATCTCACTATGACTTAGTTTATATAATAATCCAAACAAACCCAGATATGAGACAGTCTGTTATATAGCTTTAAGAAATACACCTTCCAATTTCCCACAAATGGATTAATTGCTCCTCACATCAGCAAGTCTGTGCTTATCATTAATTGGCAGGATAAATGACAAATTCAAGAGTCAATATTCCAATATTTGCCCCAAACAGAAGCTGCTGTGGGAATTCCATCCTGGAAAGGCCATTCTTGATTATTTCCCTTTTTCCGATTTGAATTCGCCTGCCTCCTCTCTCCCCAATCAGTAGACAAAAATTCCCAGTGTTGGCTTTCATCTTTCCAGTCAACCAAGAGTAGCAACTGAGAGAAAGCCAGCCAAACAAACTGAGACAGACACCCTTCCTTCGGATTAAAAATCAAATAACCAGGATTTTCATTCCTGCTCTTCCATGAGCACATTGTGTGGCCCCTCTAGGTTCACAAACTCCTTCTGAGTCTCCCAACACTCTATTTTAATAATGAGGATCATTTCTTCCAGCTCTGATAATCTTATTTTATTGTCCCTAAAATTAGATTTATTTAAACAGGCAGGATTACCTCTATATCTTTAAAAAATGGCTGTCATGTGGCACATATTTCTATCTGGAGATGGTTATTAAAGGGGATAACAAAAGTTCTATGACCAGAAAAAAAAGAATCTTCTCGATTAGGAAATCACTTGTGTTTCTATTCATTTCCCATCCACCAGACATTTGCTGCTTTCTGGACCCAGAGTTTCTTCCATGAGAGAGTGAAAACAGCAACAAATCTTTTCTTACAATGTTGAAAAATCAACCAAGATGATGATACTTTTGGAGGCATTGCTTAATGGGTAATGCTTGTTTTAAAACAGGTTCCACCATGAATTATTGAAGGAACGAGCAGACATGTGCTGAGCCCACACTCTGAATTGGAATGGATGCTCCACATTCACCATTCACTGACTAATCTAACCACAGCACTTAGAGAGAGATATTAGTGCCCACCTGGTGTGACTCAGTTGTTGAGCGTCTACCTGTGAGCCAGGATGTCACGGTTTGATTACAGCCAGGGCATATGCCTGGGTTGCAGCTGATTGACTATTCTCTCTAATCATTGGTGTTTCCCTTTCTCTTTCCCTTTTATTCCCTCTCTGAAATCAATATATATATATATATATTATATATATATATATATATAATTTTTTTTTAAGAGAGATATTAGTATCCCCATCCTACAGAGGTAGAAAACTAAGGCCCAAAGTATAATCACTTAAGGTCACTTAAATGAAATCAATGCTGGAACAGAAATTTAAACCAAATGTGACTATTTTCTAAGCCTTCCCACTACAACATTTGAGCTTCTTTGCACAGTGATTTGCCTCTCAGAGAAGCTTAGCTTATTAATGCTATCTAAATTAAGTTTCCTTTCTCGAGATAAACTGAATACAGAGGCATGTGATTATAACACTATTTAAACTGTCAGGCACAAAGTGTTGGCTTTGGTGAGTACTAACATAAATTCAAAATAAAGGATAAAAGAATATTTTTGTTTGTCAGTATGAAACACAACCTATGTTCCCCCTTGCAGAAGATCCACCCAATGTTTCAAAAGCCAGCGAAGGGATTTCATAGCTGGCTGAGATTTCACACAAGTTGCTCATGTCAGCTACTTCCCTAACTCACCCTGATTTCCACCCAGAAAGTTTCAAAGGGGCAAAAGAAGCGGGAGGAAGAAGCCTGGATGCAGGGCAGTGGGTCAAAGGCACGCTTTGTAGAGTTGTAAGGACCACCAAAGTGAAAATCAAAGAACCACCCTGATAGCTTTGTTTTTGGCCATGGAAAGTTCTCTGGCTGGGATTACACTCCCCAAACATCTCCTGGTCCCACCCTCCCTCCACAAACACACACTATTTACTTACTTCTCTCCACCCTCCCAGACTGACACCACTAGGGGCTGTTAGCGGGAAGTGGCAGGAGGAGCTTTCAGGGTCCTGTTCCAAGGGATTAAAAGAGCTCAGGTTTCTCCTGACCACCATCTGCCCATTGACTCACTCAGAAGGCACCCATCACTCACCCTGACAGGCACACCTTACCCCTTGGCTGTCTTCCTGGGAGGTGTTTATAAATAAGGGCACCTGTCTGTGAAAGCCAGACATTCACAGGAGTGGCCAAGGAGACAATAGATGACATGTTTGGGGAGTTAACTTTTCCAACAACGATATCTTCACTATGTAGACTTTTGTGGGGTTTTGTGTTGCAAGAGAGAGAAACTGGTTCCTTGTCTTTGTATTGGAAACACATCTGCAAACCTGTCACGTTCTATGGCAAGTGAGGCAAAGGTAAACATTTAATAGTACTTGGAAATCCACCCTTTCTCCATTAAGGAGGGTTCAAACATGTTGGTGAAATGAAAAGTTTTGGCTGAAACTAGATTCTTCTCCAAACACAAAAGGAGATTGTAATTTCAAACATGTTCCTCCTTGGATTTAATTATGAATGTTAAGTATTGGTACCCGAGTGCTAGAGTAACAAACCAAAGTAAAGACCACCCATCAACTTAATTCCAAAGGTTCATTTCATGTAACTCAAGCTCCAGTTATCCGAGAAGGAGAGATGCTATTCACAACTGCCCATAACAAAAGCAAAGGGCTTATGGCAATTGGACCTTTTCATTTTTCACCAGTTTATTTTCAGATAGCTGGGGAAATGTTTTCCACTTGTGTTTGATGATATGATTTCTAAGGCATCCTGACTAATTTCTCAATTAGCCAGAATCACCTCAAATGCCTCCTACATTGAATCATTGGCCCAAAAGGCCATGATTCAGTGATAACATTTAAGCAAAACTTAATTTGAACCCAGTAATGTATAAGATCCTAATTCACAAAAGCAACTGAATTTCTCTTATATTTATAGTGCTTACCACTTACTAATTATCATTCTTATTTGTTTTTAAGCATTTTCATTTTATTCAGGCCCAAACACCTTCTTCCACCAACACTAGCATTCCATCTTTCTCCCTTGCTGTTTTGGATGGAAACAAAAGATTCTACCCTTTGTCATTTCAAAGTCCTCTTGAAAATAAGAAACCACAGTTGTTTCAAAGATCTGTGATTTAAATCATTTCTGCAATTGAGACATGATGACATAAACAAAAACACATTTTTAATGCATGTTTTCCTGGAATAATAAACTGTAGAGCAAGGTCATCATAGACACCCAGAGGCATAATCCAGTTAAACTGCTTGACCTGCATCAGATGTTGACAATTCTAACTTCTCTGTTAGAACAAGAGAACTTTCTGGGAAACATCTACAACAATTGCTTAAAAGTCCCGCCACCTAGTGGAAGAAGTAAATAAACTAGACCCCAGGTAACCTGCTGGATGAGGAGACATTGAGAAAAATAAGTTTCTCTATCAACCAGGCTTCCCTTGACAGGTCATATTGGGTTAGCTTTAGACCTGATTTTCATAACATGCCAAGATTCATAGAAATGTGTTGTTTTACTCTTCCCTGTTCACATGCATCACATTCAAGATAGGAAAGACTTCAGTGCAAGCTCTCAGACCTATAAGTGGAATCTACAAATAGCTTATGGAAATCGTTCTGTTCATCTGCTTTGGTTGATGGTTTTCAAAATGGATTCCATAGAGTGGAGAAATAAACCAAATCCCCTCCAGCTTCCCCTAGTAGTGGACACTCAACTAGGCATTTAATCCTCCAAAAGCTCAGCAGGAGGATAGGGATTCCTTTACTTGGCTAAGGGAAAACATTCTGCCTGAACAGGAAGGTAGATAATTAGTGGCTGGACCTCACAGACAGCCACAAGGTTTCTGGAAAAAACTTCCTGAGGAGTCCTGCTGAAAGGGGAGGCTCCATAGGCTAATTGAGCAAGGTCTGCAGTGCATGCCTGGCAAAGTGTTATTCACAGATGTGTTGTGACAGCAATCAGTTTCTCAGTGGCCTGAAGGAGTGGACTTGCCTCCCTGCCTACGTGGCCAAGGAAATATGCCTCTGTGATAGACACCATCAAAAATAGAGCAGGATTACTGTACACTGCAATGAACATGTTTCTATGATGCAAGGCCATTAACACTCTTGCCATGTGCCAAAGCCTAATTTAGATACTTCTTGGCCTATGATTAAATGCAAATGTTATTAGGCAAATGCCTACTAGTTCTTTCTAGAAGTCCAGGGCTATTCAGAGGGAAACAACATTTGCTTCTAGTAAGAAAATTATGATTCCAGACTCTCTTCGTTATATCTTCAATTCCATCTCCTATCTCTGGATAAATGATCTACTGGCAAATATTTATAGATAAATGATCTACCAGTGAACAATTGTGAAGTTTAAGTTAACATGTAAAACACTTTGAAGAGACTTGTGAAAGACAGGCCTACCACTCAATATTCAAGAGTAATGTGCCTTTATTCAAACTTTCCATTATTTGTTCAGTTTTTTAAACAAACACCATTGTTTACAGACCCAGATTTGATTTCACAAAAAATTCATTTCATAATTTAAGTGGTTTTCATAATTTAATTATTAGTATTGCTACATTCGGGAAGAGTTTTTCCATCACTCGTAGAGAAAATATTTTTTTGTTTTAAAAACAGGAAAACCTTTAAAATTGGTTCAAAATAAAAGAACTACAGAATTTCCAAAGAATGTGAAATGTTTTTTCTACCACAAGGTAATTATTTTTTATCATCTTATCAGTCATTTCTAATGATTTTCATAGCCACTCATATGGTTACATGGTGGTCTTTCATAAAGAAATAAATTAGAACTAATGAATGAACTTGAGACCTACCCTACAAGAAATACTGAAGAGAGTCCTTCAAGGTAAAATTGAAGGACATTAGACAGCTAACTCAAATCTATGTGAAGAAAAATGGGTGGCTTAAACAACAGAAATGATCTCACAGTTCTGGAGGCTGGAAGTCCAACACCAAGAGTTGAACAGAGTTGCTTTCCTCTAGAGGCCTCTCTCCTTGGCTTGTAGATGGCTATCTTCTGCCTGTATTTTACATGGTCTTCCTGCTGCATGTATCTGTGTCCTAATTTTGTCTCTTCTTTTTTTTTTTTTTTTTTAAGGTACAATACTACATACATATATATTGATTTCAGAAAGGAAAGGAGAGGAAAAGAGTGATAGAAACATCAATGATGAGAAAGAACCATTGATCTGCTTCCTCCTGCATGCAGATTGAGTCTATAACACGGGCATGTGCCCTTGACCATATCGACCTGGGATCTTTCAGTCCACAGGCTGATGCTCTATCGACTGCGCCAAACCAGCTAGGGCTAATCTTGTCTTCCTATAAGATTTCAGTCATATTGTATTAGGCCCCACCTTAATAGCCTCATTTTAACTTAATTACTTCTTTAAAAGACCTGTCTCAAATACAGTCATATCCTAAGGTACAGGAAGTTAGGATTTCAATATATGAATTTAAGAGTAGAGGAGTTATTGTGTCACTTTTGTCTTTAGAGACCAAATGTTTTATGAATAGATGTCCCTAACATCCCCTATACAGATCAGTATAATATGGACAAAAAATAAATCCTTATTCAGTGTTGTTGATAGGTTGGATGGCTTTAAGCGAAATAGCATATAATGAAACCAATGTTACCATAGGCCAGTGGTGGGCAAACTCGTTAGTCAACAGAGCCAAGTATCAACAGTACAACGATTGAAATTTCTTTTGAGAGCCAAATTTTTTAAACTTAAACTTTTTCTAACACCACTTCTTCAAAATAGACTCCCAGGCCGAGGTATTTTATGGAAGAGCCATACTAAGGGGCCAAAGAGCCGCATGTGGCTCGCGAGCTGCAGTTTGCTGAGCACGGCCATAGGCTAATTGATATACACAAGAGTTAAGTTCTTAGTATCATATAAACCTTCTAACAAAACGACATTGAGTGAAACGATGTTATTTGAGGAGCGTTATAGAGCCAGCCAAGGTTCCTCTCCCAAAAGAACTAAAGGAAAAAACATCAGAAACAAATAATGAAAATACTATACCTGGAAGAAAACTGCCAGCTTCCTGAGTAACATGACCAGATTCCTGACAAGTAGTCCTACCACAGTCCTCACAGTGAAAGCTGTTCTGTCCCAGTTTTGAGTCTGCACAAGAAACCCCAGCCAGTGGCGTTGGGCAGTCTTTACTTTATCACCCCTGGAGACTTGATACGACAGACTCACTTTGCATCTTAAGACTGCATTACGCAGCCATTCCTGCATGACTTAAACAAAGACACTGAGGGCCAGTAAATAATGCCAGACACTCTTCTTCCTGGAGGTGGATAGAGAAAAGTACCATCAGCTCTGCATGATTGTAGAGTGTGATAATAGCATGATTTACGACCAGCGGTGTCAATGTGGCTATTATTCAGTGTTATTGTATCAACGGACTGAGAAATACACTTAGGACACATGCCATCACAAGCCACTGTCATCTGAGCAGCTCGATGATATTGTGATCCAGGACTCAAGAAAAAGATTTCATTAAGGAGATGGGTGGATGGAATGTGAAGACATGATCATTGTGATCAAAGGGGCGATAAAATGTGCTTATTTCTGCCTAAGAAATGTCCTGTCAGTTATGGAAACCATCTCCATTCAACTCTGTTCCTTATTGTATCTTGCCCAAGCAAGAGCTATCTTTCCTTACCACTGGAATTTCTGGCTCTTCTTGGCTTCCTTCCTGCATATATTTGATGGCCCAGAGAGCATAATGAAATACAGGTAGACATTTCTTGGTCAGGAAGCCACGCCAAATTTGTTTGCTTCCTGATGCATGTCACCGGGCCACAAGGTCTTTTTTTTTTTTTTTTTTTTTTTTCTTCCTTTAACAGAACTTTGTCTAGGCTCCAGTCTTTCCAGATCTTTGGCAATCTGGGTTCTGTTTTCTCTCCCCCAGATGCACTTTCAGTTGGTGCCTTTTTTCAATCAATTTCCAGATGTGGTTGCATACTCCTTTATTTCCAGCTCATTGTATCCTTTCCTGAACTTCTGCATAATTGCCTTCCATGCCACCTTCCCTCTCCTCCTCTACCACATACAGATAAATTCCAGAAACCTGTTGCAATTGCTCCAAATTTAGTCGCTCTTCCACCCCCAGCTGTGTGTGCCCCAGCCCTGAAAGTGAAAGGGATGACTGGTCTGCAGGAGAAGCCCCTTCCTAACGAGCTCCCAGCTGATAGCCAGATGCTGTGGCGGTCCGGGCCCACTATTGTGTAAAGTCTCTGCAGAGAGGAAGAATGTTCACTGGAGCCCTGAAGTACAAACCGCAGTTTGTTTTAGAACTCTTTTTGTTTTTATTAATCTCTTTGTGCAAATATCAAACCAGGAAGCTAGAAACGTTTTTTTAATTATCACTGAACAATATAAAAATTGTAAAGAGGTCTTCCCTTGTGTAATACTTCTTACAATTGGCACTATTTGGAAATGAGATCTTCCACATAATTTTTTAGACAGCTGAAACATCTAAGCCCCAAACTGTTGCAAATCTTCACCATATTTAGGTAAATCTTTCTAGAATTCTTAACATTTTAGAGTGTGCTGATCATAATCTAATGTTTTCCTAATGATTCAGGGTCAAGGTTATAAATATCAGCAGCCATGCCTTAAGGTTTATAAGATTTTAGTCTACTTTCCCATACACTAGGGGTTCTCAACTTAACACTGTTGACATTGGGCCAGATGATCCTTTGTTGTGGGAGTGTGGGCTGTGCATTGCAGGATGTTTAGCAGGATCCCTGGCATGTACCAACTAGGTACCAAAAGCACCAGCTCCTCAGTGGTGACAACCAATAATTTCTTAAGTGTGAGAGTGTGCACCATCATCACATTCTCAGCATTGATCTAGATGCCCTAGCCACTGCAATAGAAAAGGAAAATTATGAGGATTGCCCAGCTGGAGTGGCTCAGTGGTTGAATACCAAAACATGCACCAATAAGTCGTTGGTTCAATTCCCAGTGAGAGAACATGCCAAGGTTATGGGCTCCATCCCCAGAAAGGGCCGCAGGAGGCAGGTGATCTATGTTTCTCTCTCATCTATGTTTCTACCTCTCTCTCCCTCTCCTTTCCTCTCTCTCTAAAGTCAATAAAAACATTTTTAAAAAGTTATACGGATTGGGAGGAAAGAAAATACTCTCTTTCTTTGCAGAAGGCATGACCATCTATATAAGAAATCTAAAATAATCTTCAAACTAATAGAATTAATAAGTGAATGTTGTATCACTAAAAATAAAATTAATATACAAAATTAATTGTATTTCTATGACCTCAAAAAACAACTGGACTGTGATTTTTAAAAAAATAATACATACAATTTTAAGAAAAAACAAATAATCAGAGAAGAATCTAACAAACAATGCTCTGACAGTTATACTAAAAACTACAAAATATTAAAGAGAAATTAAAGACCTAAATTAAAGAAAGATACAACATGTTAATGGATTGGAAGAGCTCAAGATCACTAAGATTTCAACTTCCCTAAATTTATCTATGGATTCAATAAAATCCAAAAAAAAAAATCCCAGCAGGGATTTTTTTTAATTAACAAAAAAATCTAAAATGTATATGGAAACTTAAAGAACTTGGAAAAAGCAATCTTGAAGTAGTTAATCTGGAAGAATAATACTACTAGATCACAAAACCTATAATAAGGCTACAGTAATTAAGATTGTATGATATTGGACGAATGGAATAGAAAAAATAATTATATTTAAACCTACCCAAATAGAATCACATGATTTAACAAACAAACAAACAAATCACTGAAATTCTATAGGAGAAAGAAAACTTTAGTAAATGATACTGGAGCAATTAATTAGTTATCTATATGGAAAAAAGTGAAACTTTTTGCCTACTTCATACTATAAGCAAAAATTAATTTGAATTCATCATAGACAAAATATAAAACTTAAAACCATAAAAAAATCTTTTGAAGAAAATATAAAAGAATATCTTCATGATATTGGAGAAAGCAAAGTTATTGTAAGCAAGATGCAAAAAAGCACTAACCATAAAAGAAAATTTTTTTTTTCTAAGTTGGATTTAGTTAATCTTAATAATTTGTATTCATCCAAAGATACCATTAAGAGAGTAAAAAGACTAGTCAGACAGTGGGAGAAGATATCTATAATATAAAAATCCAACAAAGAACTTAGTTGTATGCAGTATATATTTTCTAAACTAATTAAAATTAAGCAAAAGAGAGAGAAACCAAGATGGAAGCATAGGTAAACACCTAAACAGCTGCATTACACAACAATTTCAAAACTACAACTAAAAGACAAAACAGACATCATCTAGAATTGTATGCATTATTTTTTAAAGAAGTCTGGCTGAATGGAAATTCTACAACTAGAAAGAAAGAGAAAAGCACGCTTAGACTCAGAGGAGCTGCAGGAGGCAGAGGTACTGAGACACACGCACGGAGAGGACTAGCAACTGAGTGCACAGCTGGCTTTCTCAAGCGGAAGGGAGACAAAAGCTCCCAACTGCACTGAACTCCAGTTCTGGGTGAGACTCTGGGGACCCAGACTCATATGGGGTGAAACTTGACTTTCAGGAAAGAGAAAAGCACACTGAGACTCAGAGGACTGCGGAAGGTAGAGGTACTGAGGTATACACACGGAGAGGGTAGGCGACTGAGTACTTGGCTGGCTTTCTCGAGTGGAAGGGAGACAAAAGCTCCGGACTATACTGAACTCCAGATCTGAGCGAGACTCTGGGGACCCAGACTCATTCAAGGAGAAACTGAACTGTCTGACAGTGGGCAGAACTAGAAGGCAGCTTTCTCTCAGAGGTGCTTGCAGTGATTACCACAGGACACTGAGACACAAGGGCCTATTAGGGCAGGGCTGACAGGAAACCAATGCTGTCTGCTCCTCCCTGACACTCCACCCCATCCAAGCTGAGCACAGAGGCTTTTACAAGTCTTGTCTCATAAGAGTGACTCCAGCACAGAAGTTCTTCCAATGTAGACATAGCTGATCCACACAGTCAATTGGCCTGGAGGTTAATTCCTCCCAATTATACCAAGAACAATCAAGACTTAACTACAACATGACTGTGCACACAGCCCTCAAAGGGGTGCACCAAGAGTGACCACCTCAGGTAACTGGGAAGGCTGAGCCACTGGGCCCTATAGGACACCTAGCACACAAAGCCACTCTATCAACTCAGGGAAGCAGCCAAAATGTGGAGACAAAGAAACAGATCACAAATGAAAGAAATGGAGGAAAGCAAACAGCTGGATATAGAATTAAAAAAACATGGTTATAAGATTTTTCAAGAATTTTCTAGAAAAGGCCAATAAATTTAGTGATACCCTTGAGGATGTGAAAAAGTACTCAACTAGAAATTAAGCATACACTGACTGAAATTTAAAAAAATATTATACAGAGATCTAACAGCAGATTAGAGGATCCCAATAATCAAGTCAAAAATTTGAAATACAAAGAAGCAAAAATAAAACACTCAACTTGAAAAGAAAAAAGAATCCAAAAATATGAAGATAGTGTAAGGAGCCTCTGGGACAACTTCAAGCATACCTACATCAGATTATGATGGTGCCAGAAGGAGAGAGAGAACAAGATACTGAAAACCTGTTTGAAGAAATAATGACCGAAAACTTCCCCCACCAAGTGAAAGAAATAGATGTACAAGTCCAGAAAGCACACAGAACCCCAAACAAAAGGAATCCAAAGAAGACCACACCAAAACACATCATAGTTAAAATGCCAAGAGCAAAAAACAAAGAGGAAATATTAAAAGCAGCAAGAGAAAAACAGTTACCTACAAGGGAGCACCCATGCAAAGAAGCATAAGAATGTCACATATACGCAGGAGAAAAATCCACAGACAGAAACAGAACAAGATATGATGAATATGACAAAATTATCAGACACTGACTAGGCAAAAAGCAGGTTGGTTACTCAAAGGTCAATTTCCTTTAGCAGATGGCAGGATTACTCAATTAACACTAATTTGACTGGTTTATTTCCCTGATTCTATTTCTGGGAAAGCTGAAACCCTAAGTTAGGTCTCATTTTAGTGACATAGGGCTTAGCATAAGTGACTCCATATCAGGCCTGTGGTTTAAAAAAAAAAATCCATGACAGAAAGGAATCCTATATAATAAAAGGTTAATATGCAAATTGACCAAATGGCGAAACAACTGGTCACTATGATGTGCACTGACCACCAGGGGGCAGAGGCTCAATGCAGGAGCTGCCCCATGGTGGTCAGTGCACTCCATCGGGGGAGCACTGATCAGCCAGAAGCTTGGCTCACAACTGGCGAGCACAGTGGCAGTGATAGGAGCTTCTCCTGCCTTTGTGGCAGCACTAAGGATGTCCGACTGACAGCTTAGGCCCACTCCCCGTGGGACATCCCCAAGGGCTCCTGGACTGGGAGAGGGTACAAGCCGGGCTGAGGTACTTCTACCCGAGAACACAAATTTTGTGTACCAGGACTCTAGTATTACAGTAAGAGTATAAACACAATGCAAAGGAAGGCCATCAGTAAAACACCATAAATAATCTAATATCTGATCTATGCTACAAAAGATCAGCAGAATTCCAAACAACTGAAGAATTTCTGAAGTAGAAGCACGGAATTATAAAAATCACTTTTGAAATGGCAAAGGTTTCTTTGGCTGTAGAGAGTGATTGGATGAGTTGGATTTAGTTAATCTTTGAGATATATATATTTTAAGCCATATCCTTAGGAATGATGAGACCAGATACCTGTAAACAATGAGAATCCACATCAGTTTTCACTATCTTTCTATTTTTTCTTTGCTTAGGAAGAGGATGAGAGGAGCACTGCCTACATCATTGCTATAGGTCAGAGTCTGTGAAGAGGAAGAATATGTGTATATCGGGGTGGGAATGAGGTACTGGAGTTACAGAATGAATAATTTATTCCACAGTAAAAAACAGACAGAAAGAAGAGGCAGGGGAAGCAGAGAGGGAAACCAGTACAGCTGGAAAAAGATTAGAGAAAATCACAGGAGGCCCCGTTTAGCCCCAATTTCTGTGGTTTTTCTGATGAAGATGTGGTGTTAATGGTTTCAGAGTTAATCAGAGAGCCATGTGTCTTAAATCTCATATATAAGCCAGATGAAAACAGAAATCCCACTTAAGTGGTATTTTAGTGACACAAAGGCTGAGAGGGGGGGGGGGGAAGAGATTTGCATAGTAATGACCCTATCATTGCTTTAAAGCTGCATGGTATTTTCAGAGCCCCTGACAACCACCAAATCAGAAATTCAAGCCACACCCTGGGAAGGCTGGCTTCCTTTTGTTAAAAAGAAAAATGGAGGATCTCTGAGGTCAGTTACCCAGGCAGTGAAAATCAAAAGTCCTGACTCGCTTCCAACCACTGGAAGATGTACCGTATAGACCCACACCCTTGTAGGACATTGCCAAAACCCCAAGAAAGTACCATGATTAAGACCCATGCCTTTCTCTGGGCACTCTTTCCACCAAAGGTTTCTTAGGTCTCTTCCCTGACATTTCACAAAAGAGAGAAAAAATATGCCTGAGAAAAAGTCAAGTGTGAAGAAGAATTTGATCTTGGCATCCCCTTTAGAAGGTTCTACTTATTTCCTCAACCCATGGCAGGCTTGTTGTTGAGCCAACACATAAAGAGAATACAGCTTCGGCTTCTATAGAAGACTGCACCAGGAGCAAGAGCATTAATCAGATGGATAAATAACAGCAATAGCTAATAATTATTAAACTCCTACCATGTTTCCCCGAAAATAAGACATCCTCCGAAAATAAGACCTAGCGCCTGGAAAGATAAGACATCCCCTGAAAATAAGACCTAGCGCAACTTTGGGAGAAAAAATTAATATAAGACACTGTGGCAAAGACCCAAATTTAAAAATTAGAAAATACATTGGATGCTAACCACCTCGGTAAAGAATAATAATCAATGACTATTATCCTAAGTAATGAAGTATCACTATAAACATATCACTTTAAAAAGATACTATTTTTATTTATTTAGAGATTGAAGTCTACAAGTTTTCCTTAAAATAGCACTTTTTTATTTAACCTAGTTTCAACATTTAAAACAATTCTTATATTTTAAGTACTTATCTCCCGGTATCTATCTCCATGACAATATATTTGTTCGGTAAATAATTGTTAAAATTTCAACCTAAGTGCATCTTGAGTGGCAGACAAAAGCCAACCTGGTTTAAAAATTAGGCCATTAACAATAAAGAGTATCAGGAATTCACAGTTCAGATGGTCAATTATTTTGTGTTTTCTTTCCAAGATGACCCAATCAAAACGTCACATTTACATGTTGCAAATGCAAAAACACTGAGAAATGCTAAGTATTTTCTAAAGGCACCATTATGACTCTTTCAGTTCTTTATAGCATGCCACTGTCCACTTTAGAAGTAAAGAGGCCGAGGTGCGGAGAGTAAATGATAAGCTCAGATTTGCACCACTTTTTGTTTTGGAGGCAAGAAGCTTCTGGACTAGAGCTCTAAGAATAATAAAGTCTAGCCTCCTCATTAGCTGCTGGATCCCAGGAGAGAGGAAGGAAAGATATAGTTGGGCCCTAGCTGGCTTGGCTCAGTGGATAGAGCATTGCCCTGTGGACTAAAGGGTCCCAGGTTTGACTCCAGTCAAGGGCACAGGCCCAGGTTGCAGGCTCAATCCCCAGTTAGGGACTTGCAGGAGGCAGCCAATCATCATTGATGTTTCGATCTCTTTCTCCCTCTTCTTTACTCCCTGAATTCAATAAAAATATCTGAAGAAGAAGAAGAAGAAGAAGAAGAAGAAGAAGAAGAAGAAGAAGAAGAAGAAGCAGCAGCAGCAGCAGCAGCAGCAGGAGGAGGAGGAGGAGGAGGCGGAGGAGGAGGAGGAGGAGGAGGAGGAGGAGGAGGAGGAGGAAGAGGAGGAGGAGGAGGAGGAGGAAGAAGGAGGAGGAGGAGGAGGAGGAGGAGGAGGAGGAGGAGGAGAAGAAGAAGAAGAAAGATATAGTTGAGGGAGCTAAAATTAAATGGAATGTTTTAAAATCTCTTGGTTCCCTTCTTAAAGGTAGGATTTTAAAAACTTCATTTTGGGAGGTATTCATGGGGACCTGGAAAACTGCTCTTAGCATTTTAGCATAAATTAAAAGTCATTTAAGCAGCCCTCTATTCAGCTCTTGCCAGCTGCACATTTATTTATTTATTTTTTTTGTCAAGGAGGTTTTGCTGCTGCAAATGAAGAGGAAATGAAGGCATTAGAACCTGGGCAAATCTGTAAAAAATGAAGAAGTGAATGTGGATGTTGGATTAAGTTCTCTCATAGCCACAATTCCATTTATCTGGGCAAGGGATTTGCCCCCCAACAAGGAACTCTTGAAAACATTCTCTGAAAACTTAGGCTGTTGTTTAGGATCTAGAGTTGCTGCAGGTGTTTCTTAAAAGCTCATTAGCCCTCCAGAGAGCTATGAAAATAAAGCAGTTCCAGACCTGAGGAGAGCTCAGTAAGCAAGGTGGCCAGGTGGGAGCACTAGGGGAGGGGAAGGGGATGAGAGGGGGGTGGTAGGGGGAGAGGAGCTGTTCCCACTGCACCTGTACTGCGGAAGGAGCCTGGGTGCTCAGCTCCGTTGTGGACAAGCAGCATCAGGAGTGGGGGATGGGAAATGGGGAAGTGAAGGATAAAACATTACTTGCTAATTCTAAACATATGTAGCCTGCACATTGGTGAGTTGAGTTTGGCAAAGGGTGAAACGAAAGCTCACTGAACTGCTTTCCTCAGTGACAGCTCTATTTGTTGATTTTTCCACTGGCACCCAGCTTTTTGAGTCTCCATTTTCCTAATTCGGAAACAACAGAGGGCAGTCATCGCTCATATCTGAATACAACGCTTGACATCCATGCTTTCCCATGGAGAAGATCATCCTCTGTGGGCCTGCAAAGCATCAGTCTCACTCCGGCACAGAGCGGAGACATTTATATGCCCGCAGTCTGGTGGGCTCGGCCACCACAGACTGTACCTCTTCCTTTCCTTCTTGGCTCCCTCCATTTCCCAGAGCACAGCAGCAGCCGATTGGAATATGGCATGAGAGTTTCTTCTCCACCCGTTTCCCCCGTGAATAGAACATGGCAGAGGAAAAACCCGTGAATGTCAAGTCACCAGCTAACCCAGTTGGAGATGGCCCATCTGGAGTCAAAATCGATCGGGACTCTCCTCCATCAGAGGAGGGACGGAAGCAGGGAAGGGATGTCCCCAGCTACTTGTCATGGAAACAAAATCACATGCACCAGGGGTTTATTTGCATGTGCTGCAGGAATGGAGAAGACAGAGCATATCCTATCATAACTACTATTGCCAGAGCTTCTTTTTCACTGTGCTTATAGCAGGACTGGCTAGGAAGTGAAGCAAATTTGTGAATCGTTATTAACTCTTTCTTATGGTTCAAGTACTTCTGATTGTATAACCTTATGCATTAAAAATGAGCTCCAAGGTAATAAGTTCCATTATTTCTCCCCACACTTCTGTTTAATCTTGCCCTAGATTGTGAGAGAATTGTAGCCCCATTTATGATATTATAAACTTCGTTTTTGAAGGTATACAGCTGGGATAGTGTTCAATGTGAGCAGTTTATAAACTTTTTGAAAGGTACATCCATATCCATCTCAATATTTATCACAGTATCAGGAGGGGGGAAATGGGAAATGGGTAAGTGAAGGCTAAAACAAGAGTGCTGGTGGACATACTTCAATTGGTATCAACAAATATTGACATATATATATATATATATATATATATATATATATATATATATATATAATGTCCAAATACTTTATTAGTATTACCCGGGATATAAAGGCGACCAAGAAGCGATCCCTACATCCAAGGTCTTGGTACTGCAGGAGGAGGTGATTCGAGATTTACAAATATTACAGAAATGCCATGTGAAGTACGAGGAGGATCATGAGAGAAGTGCAAACATGAAGGGATGTTCAGGAGGGAGGCAGCCTCTCTGGACGTCTGCGGAAAGCCTGACGAGAGGGAAGGTGTTTCAGGCAGCACTGACAGGCTCAGGTCCCAACAGGCAGGGCTGAAGAGAGGAAATGGTGTTAGTGTGATGAGCACAGACAAGGAATGGCCACAGATTCACCAGTTATCCTGCTTTATGAGGAAAAAAAGATATGTGACAGAAAAGTGAGCATTGAAGCTGGAAAGGTAAATTTAGTCTGGCAGGGTTTTCTCAAGATACAGGTTAGGAATGAATTAAATAGTTCCTACTAGTACTTGCTATCTACTCACAGCCCTTCTAGTCTATGCCCGGCCCTCCCTGTCAAACTCTGGAAAGCTACATGCTGCATTTGCAGGACTCCTGGCCTCTCAAGACTGATAGATGGTGTAGACGCTGGCAATGAGATGTACTCTCAGGGCAGTCAGGAGGCGGGAAGGAGACCGAGCCAGCTTTGTACAGCAGTGCCAGCCAATGCGATTGAATGTTTCAGGGATGCTTTCAGGAGCCTGGTTTTCTGAAGTCACGTAAGGATACCTCCCCCAAAGTGAAAGGTCAGTCGCTGCACCTTGACCCTTGGCCGCCGTAAGAAAGGCAGTGTTAGTGGACTCTTTCAGTTCTGCAGTTAACGTGTACAGGTGCCACATTTGAGTGGGCTGCTCCTATCCGCTTACCAAGAGTTTCAGTTCTTAAGGCCTCAATCCTGCAGCCAAACAAGCCACCCTGCAATTTAGTGGTTTTAAATACAAGTCATTTATTGTTTCCTATGGGTCCATTGGGGCTGGCTGTCCTAGGAAAGCTCAGCTCTCCCCTCCATGGTCTCTCATCCCCTGGTAGCCAGGCACAGGATTCAGGAGAAGAAGGAGAGAGCACCTTTTTCAGCCTCTTCTTGAATCACATTCTGTATTATCCCATTGACCAAAGTAAGTATCGTGGCCCGCCCAGAGTTAGAATGGGAAGGCACCACAAAGTTACAAATTAAAGTAGATGGACACCTGCGGGCCATTAACTGGGACCATTCGTGTAAACTCCTACCAAACTGAGTGCATTTGGAAGCTGCGGGTTTTGAGCAGGGTCAAAGTGAGAGGAGTTTCTGTGGCTACTCCCAGCTGCAGCTTGAGCAGCTCTAGCTTTCTGTCACTTATATTTGGTGATATTTCAAATGTCTGCTGCAGATGGGGATACATGAGGAGTCCTCCACAAGCCTTCATAGGAAAATATCCAAGTTTTTAGAGCAAGCTACACCTTCTTCGGTAAATTAGTAAATAAGAATTTCAAGGAATCGTTTCTGGCTTGGGTCCTAGCAGTGTCTGCTAATGGAATAATAACCACGAGACCTGATCCGCCAATCAAGGTTGGTGTTATCTGATATCAACACCATAAAGTTGAGCAACTCAAAAGGCTGTAAGCAGGGCTGAGTATAAGCAGGTCCTGAAATCGCAAAAGCAAGTAGCTCAGATGCCCACAGAACCCACTCCGTTGCAGCCTCTCCCCAAACTAATATCTGCAGCCTCTTGAGGAGTTTCCTATAACTGACTGACTGCAGGAGGAAAAACACGTCCGGCTGGTTGACGGTTTTGCAAGATATGCCGGCACCAGCTGCAATTGAACTGCTTTGTATGAAAGCCCCAGATAGAAGCGGCCCAGTAGAAAGATGATCAGAAAGAGGAGTACACAATGGGAAAAACTCCAAAGATGTGTATCTAGTTCTCCATGTTGCCTGAAAGGAGAGGTAAAGAGAAGCACGGATCTAAACAGTTCACAGGCTACAGCTAAGGTTTGGCCAGATAGTCATGGATGAAAATGTACCACAATTGGAGAACTGGTTGTGCGAAGGTCTGGAGAAAAGGAAGGCCTGTAGATGAACTCCTCAAAATGGCAGAGAGTGGGAGAATATTTGTTGTCCAATGAATGCTCACCAATGGGACTCACTGAAGACAAAGCCTACCTAGTGGGGAGGACAGAACCTGTTCTGTGAATTTCACCTGGCCTCTCCCTCGCTCCCCTAGGGCTGGCCCTGGTGGCAGAGATGGAAGTGGGTTCAGCATGGACTTTCACTAGAGAAGAGGCAGAAAAATGCTACTGCGGAATGCCTGTGGCCTCAAGGAGATGCCGGAAAGTTTAAGGAAAAACAAACCCTCAGATTTGAAAATATGGCCATAAAATAAAACATGTATGGTATGACTGCTATAAAATTATTTTAGAAATAATTAAAATTTTAATATATATCTATTGTTTTATATGCAGACTGAATATCCATTCAGGTGATTATCAAATATGTTAGCAGGAAGATTGAGATGAAAGATTATTCTAATGCAATACTATAGACCAAACATAGGTGAGAAGAAAAATGGAGACCAAGAGGACAGATGTAGGAGTTCTGATATATGTCTAATAGGAATTCCAGGAGAAACAGAAAGTTAAAGTGTTAAAAGAAGAAAATTACTCAAAGTAATGAACCCATAGATTAAAAAATTTTCAGATTAATGAAGAAAAAAAATGCCTAAACACATCATGGTGAAATCTCAGAACTCCAAGCATAAAGAACAAATCCTAAAAATGTCCAGAGTAAAATAAAAATAGGAGAATCAGATTTGCTTTCTCATCACCAACACCAGATGATGGAAGATTATGAAAGGAAATCAAGAATAATTAAAAAACATAGTAAATTTAATGGAATGGATAAATCCAAACATATAATTAATCATAATATTTAAAAATATCAAAGTGCAGAGTGTGGAGACAGGAGGCAGGTACCAGCTATATGATGATTATAATAGCTAGTGACCCAGTGCACGGATTCGTGCACATTGAAAGGAAATTAATTATAAGAAATATTTTAATATCGCTATTCACCCTTTCTCTATATTAGAAGTGTCAATCAAATTCACAATCGACAATGACAGATCAAAACACATACGTGCAATTGGCACCAGCCAGAGTTTTATATGTATTGCATATGCACAAGTCAACTTAGCCTTTTATTTATATAGAATAAACTTGCTTAATTAGATCTGTTTTCTAATGTAGCTGAACTTTTCAGCCCAGTGAAGCACCCCAACTTCTCTTTCAGTTAACTGTCAGCAACACAGCAGTAAATATCAACATGAAGCAGATTATTATTTTAGGTTCCGCAGGGAGAACAAAGGGTAAAACATTTAACTGCAGCAGTGTTTGACTATATCCTGCACAGTGAGAAAAATTAAGTCATTTTCAAGTTCCAGTATTTCTTAATTCTTTTCTGTCAGTTCAAGTTTCTAAACTTTTTAAATCTCCATTTTCTGGCTAATAGGATTCTACCAACTCTTCCATCTACCTATTCCAGCACTTCTATAAGGATCAAATGAGATGAGACACAGGAAAATGCTTCACAGACATAAAGTGTAAAATGTTTCCACCTGACCATAAACCAAGTCATGCTCCTGGGTTGAGAAACTGCAAGGAGGCTAGTTGCTAGGGAGAGGAAGCAGGGAGTTGCTATGTAACATCATTACCCAGCACCCACAGTGACTTTTTCTGGGCTGGGCTGGGCTGTGGGACACATTTTGCTTCATGGGAACTTGGCAGTGTTGGCTGCGATTTGGTGGGGTGTCACTCCAGGGTGGTGGCAGGGCCTGTGTCCCACTTGGGAGAAGTCGAGTGTTGGTTTGTCAGTGTCAGATCTATAAGCTCCTGCATTGAGCATCTGCCCCCTAGTGGTCAGTTCGCATCATAGCTACTAGTCAGATGGTCAGACAAATACCTAGGCTTTTCTATATAGATAGATATTTATGAAAGAAAATAGCATAGAAATATTTACTATAAAGAACTAGAAAGATATACTAGAAAAACAATCCTGGAGTGTTAACATTAATATCAGTAAAACAAAAATATAAATAGAATTAATAAGAATATTATATTGATATTGGCATAAATTACTTTGATATACTTGAAGAACCAACCAATGATGCAAATACAAAGCAAAACTTGCATCTTGTTGGGGGAGGAGTCCTGAAAATAAATACACTAAGTATCAACTCAAAAAGCTAAAGAGAGAAAGTTGAGTAGTATGGGGGTGGGGGTGGAAGGAAGAGAATAATTAAATATGCTAAAAAATAAATTGATAAATATAAAAGTAAAAAACAAAAATAAGTAGCTGATTAATCAAATTAAAAAGCCTGTTCTTTGATAGCGGTTCCTTAAAAGGAGCAATTAAATAAACACTGTCAAATATACTCATGATAAAAGAAGACAAATTATCAACATTAGGAGTGAGGAAAAAAGTAAAAGAAATATAATTATCAATATAAGCAAATCAAATACAAATTCATATGAAACAAATTGGGAAAATTAGTTGAAATATATTATTTTGCAGGAAAAACTGAGTTACCAAAATTGACTCAAAAAGGAACTGAAATCCTACAAAGACCAATAACCATAAAAGAAATTTAATAGGAAATAAAAACCCAAAAAGGGCACAATGCCCAGAAAATCTTCTGGGCACACTGTATTAAACCTGCAAAGAACAGATAATTCCTGTTAAAGAACATAGCAAAAAATGGAAAGCTTTCAGTTAATTCTACAAGTATAGCATAACCCTGAATCATAACCAGATAAAAATAAAGGGGGGGAAACCACACACAAACACAACAAGAAACCCAAAGACAAATAGAGGCAAAAATCCCAAATAAAATGTTAGAAAATCCAACCCAGCACTGCATTAAGAGAATTGCATCCTGAACCAATAGTCTTTCCACAGAAATGCTAGGATTGTTTACATTAGTCTCTTAGTGTAATTCACTACAATAAGAGCTTAAAAGAAAGAAAAATTATATCATTATCTAAGAACACATGAAAAGTATTTACTAAAATTAGCAATTATTCCTGATAGGAAAAGTTCTTCTTAAGCAGCTTGATAGAAGATACTGCCAGAAACCTACATGAAGCTTTTGATGAATTACAAAGAGCATTCCCATTCAATTAAAGGGTTCTTCCACTCTCATAACTCCTCAATAGGGACTGCTCCACCACAGCAAGGCAGCAAATGAGGAAACAAAAAGACATCTGACCCAGAAAACACATGGTCCAAACCAGGAGAAAGGCAAAGGGAAGCCCCAGAATTATGGTGAAGGAAAATGTGGGCTGATATATATGCAGCCGTTCTAGAGAGAGAACTAGGAGGATGAATGGCTGCAAAAATGATAATTCCAAGGGAGGTTGGAGGATATTGAAAGAACTGTGTTAAAATGTATTGAGAAGCAATGTAGACTTCAGGCAGTTTTAATATGAATTTGTGATAGGTACCTAGAACATAGAGCAAAGAAAAAAAATGAATTCACTATAAACTCTGGGGAGGGAGACTTATTTAAGGAAATAACAGAATTATAGTATACTATCTGACTCAGTTACAAATAACATATTTAGTCATATATGTAAAATGTAAACTCTGAATATTGATTCAACCAAAATTGTGATATAACCTGTTTGGGAGAATGGGTTAAGGGTTGTAAAAGAGTTAATTCCTTATCTTCCATAATAGGAAGTCAATAGACAATATCTGAAATTTAAAAAAATAGTAGTATAAGCACATTATTTAGTGATATAAATGCAAAAACTGGGAGAAATAACTGTAAAATTTAAAGTGGTGCCACCAAGGAGTGGTGGAGTGAAGAGCCTAGGTTTTGTTGTAAGTCTTATAAAACTCAGTTGCTTATTTAAATACCTGCATGTATTTTACTTTGATAAAAATTAAATTTATATTTTAAAAAAGAAAGGATGACAATCCCTCTAGTAAAGGTGTGGAGAAATGTACATACTCTGATACTACCAGTGAGAATAAATTAATATTTTTAATTAATGTTTTTACTAATTTTAGAGCAAAAAAAGAGAAAGAATAAAGAGATAGAAACATCAATGAGAGAGAAACATTGATTGGCTGCCTCTTGCACACCCTCTGCTGGGTTACCAAAGAGATCAAAAAAGAAATTTAAAACATCCTGGAAATTTAAAATAATAAAAACACAACAATCCAAAACCTATGGGACACAATGAAAGCAGTCTTGAGAGGGAAGTTCATAGCATTACAGTTCTACCTCAAAAAAAAAAAAAAAAAAAAAAAACAAGAAAAACTGGTAATAAATTGTCTAACTCTACAACTTAAAGAATTAGAAAGAGAGCAACAAGAAAAGCCCAGAGTGAGCAGAAGGAAGGAGATAATAAAGAGCAGAGCAGAAATAAATGACATATAGAAAAGAAAAAAATATATACAAAAGATCAATAAAACCAAGAGATGGTTCTTTGAAAGGATAAATAAGATTGATGAACCTCTAGCCAGGCACACCAAGAAGCAAAGAAAGAGGACCCAAATAAACAAAATCAGAAAGAGGCAAAATAACAACAGACCCTACAAAAATACAAAGGATTATTTAAAAAAAAAATACTATGAACAACTCTATTCCAACAAACTAAACAACCTAGAGGAAATGGACATATTCCTAGAAAAATATGACCTTCCAAAACTCAATTATGAAGAATTAAAAAATCTCAACAGGTTGATAATTAAGGAGGAAATTCAAGCAGTCATCAAAACATTTCCAGCAAACAAAAGCCAGATGGCTTTACCAGGGAGTTTTACCAAACATTCAAAGAAGAATTAAAACCTATCCTTCTCAGACTATTCCAAAAAATTCAAGAAGAAGGCATACTTCCTAGCTCTTTCTATGAAACCAGCATTACCTTAATCCCAAAGCCAGATAAAGACACTACTAAGAAAGAGAATTACAGACCAATATTCCTGATGAACATTGATGCTAAAATTCTCAACAAAATCCTAGCAAATCCTATTCAGCATTACATTAGAAAGATCTTACACCATGACCAAGTGGGATTTATTCCAGAAATGCAAGGCTGGTACAATATCCACAACATATCACATAAACAAATTAAGAAACAAAAATCACATAATCATATCAATTGATGCAGAAAAGGCATTTGACAAAATCCATCACCCTTTTCTGATAAAAAAAAAAAAGTGGGAATAGAGGGATCATACCTCAACATAATAAAAGCCTTATATGAAAAACCTATAGCTAACATCATACTAAAAACTAAAACCATTTACCCTAAGAACAGGAATGAGACAGGGATGCCCACTTTCACCACTCTTGTCTGACATAGTACTGGAAGTGCTAGCCATAGCAATCAGAAAAGAAGAAAAAAAATAAAAGGAATCCAAATAGGAAAAGAAGAAGTAAAATTGTCATTATTTGCAGATGACATTATAGTATACTCAGAAAACCCTAAAGACTCCATCACAAAACTACTAGATTTAACAAATAAATTTAGCAATGTAGCAGAATACAAAATTAGCACCCAGAAATCAATGGTTTCTTTATACACCAATAATGAACTCACAGAAAGAGAAACAAAAAAATCCCATTTACCATTTCAACACAAAAAAATTAAGATACCTAGGTATAAATTTAATCAAGGAGGTAAAGGACCTTACTCAGAAAATTATCGGATGCTGAAAAAAGATAGAGGAAGACATAAAAAGGAATCAAACTCGTGACCTCTTGGTTCATGAATAGACACTCAACCACTGAGCCACACCAGCCAGATAAGAGTATAAATTAGTATAAGCTTTCTAGAGAGCATGTTGTCAAATTTCAATGTTCCTATCATTTAGCCCAACAATTTCTCCTCCAGCAAATACATGAAGAAATACAACAGGGGAAATATGCAAAGATTTACCTAAAATAATGTATATGGCATAATTATTTAAAATATTGGGACACTCTCACCATTTGTGTACATTATTAATAGGGGAATGATTGAGTAGATTATATCCTTCCATACAGAAGAATACTTGCAGGCTTTAAAAAATAATAGTATAGCTCTAATTGGTTTGGCTCAGTAGATAGAGCATTGCCCTGCGGACTTAAAGGTCCCAGGTTCGATTCTGGTCAAGGGCATGTACCTTGGTTGCAGGCACATCCCCAGTAGTATGTGTGCAGGAGGCAGCTAATCAATGTTTCTCATCAATGTTTCTGGCTCTCTATCCCTCACCCTTCCTCTCTGTAAAAAAAAATCAATAAAATATATATATTTAAATAATAATAATAATAATAATAGTATATGGGTGAGAAGGGCAATGGGGAGTAAGGACACACATGTAATACCTTAATCAATAAAGAATAAAAAAATAAACAAATAAATAAATAAATAAATATCATAGTATAAAGTATTAGTTTTCAAATCATGCTTTTGGAAGGCTATATTCATTTTACAAGGCTGCCATAGCAAAGTACCAAAAACTGGGTGGCTTAAAACAACAGATGTTTATCATCTCACAGTTCTGTAGGCTAGAATTCTAGATCAAAGTCTCCGCAGGGTTAGTGCCTTCTGAGGGCTGTGAGGATGGATCTCTTCCCTGCCTCTTCCCTAGCTTCTTGTGTTTGCTGGCACCTTTGACTTGTAAATGTATCACCCTAATCTCTGTTTTTATCTTCACATAGTGTCCTCCCTGTGTGTGCATCTGTCTCTGAGTCCAAATATTTCTTTTTTATAACGATACCAGTCAAATTGGACCAGAGCCCACCCTAATGACCTCATTCATCCTAATTTGATTATCTGCAAAGTCTATTTCCCAGTAAGGCCACAGTCACAGTCCTGGGGATTAGGACTTCAACACCTTTTGGGGGATACAATTAAACTACAAACTCTGAGAAGGAATAAGGGAAGCCACTGTTTGCCAATACTGTCATGAGAGTGCACCAAGGAACACAAAAAGCTGATGGACCTTGGGCATTAGCATGGCTGATGCTAAGCACCAATTGTTCGTGTTGAGATAGGGGTGGCTCAAAGCAATTTCTTGACCTGATAGCCCCCAAGTAAAGGTTTACTGGACCTTACTGATCTTTACTGATCTTCGTTGGCCTTAGAGATGGTCTGTCTAATACCTGTTTGCCGTGCTTTACTGAGGGCAAGATGTGTATCTAAAATGAAATAAAAGCAGACAGGACCCAGTTTCGGTGTGTCTCTTCAAGAAAGAGGCCACACCTGGTCCCCAATGCCAACTAAATTCATATTTCTTGTATAACATTTTCATTTGTGCATTGGCCCCTCCCTCAGATCCTGAACCCTGCTGGGAAGATCGTAGCAAAAAGCCACAGAATCCACTACAGAGAAACTTTAGTCCTGAGGTAAGTTCTAGACTTCTCTTACCTACTTGAATTAGAAATGTTACTTTTTTTATACATTAGTATTCTGAGAGTTCAACTAAAGGAAGAGTTCACAACTTTAAAAGACATTTAAAAGTTACCTAAAACAAAAGGTGTCTATTGAGATTAATAATGGGGGCAGAGTAGGTGGATGCTTCACAGACATGCTCCCACAAACAAGCTTGAATTACAACTGAAATACAGAAATGCTTCCTGAATAATCAATGGAAAACTCACAGGAGAGAACCCTGATACCCAAGGACCAAAGATGGAGACCACATAGAGACTGGTAAGAGGGGTGGTGGCACAAAAGGGCTAGTCGGGTGCCCACAGACAGGAACTGAAGTTCCAGAAAAATATCTCAACTATGGGGAGATGCCACTGAGAACTCTGGGATCTAATCCCTAAGCTTGGCTCCCCAGCAGAGAGCACCAAATCTTAGCTGTGAAAAGCAACAGGGTACTGTCTATCAGGGAGTGGCTATTGAAAGCTTGAGCACCCTCTTGAAGGGCCAATGCATAAAATTCCCTGTGGATCCTCCAACCTTGTGCTCTGGCAGAAGGAGGGTGAAATGAATGGAGCTTTGAGAGCAGAACCCAGGACTGGGAACTCGGGGGATAGAGCTCAGAAGGCAGACATCCCAAGTTTGCTGGGATGAGTCATTCCCTCATGCATTGGAAGACATCTTTCCCACATACACATTTGCCTTGCCTGGGGGGAAGACAGTCAACACAATCTATTGGAAAACACCTTGCTCTGAGGCCACTTAAGAAATTAAAAGTAACACCGGGACCGGTTTGGCTCAATGGATAGAGCACATGTGTCAAACACAAGGCCCGCGGGCCAAATCCGTCCCGCCAGGCCTTGCAATGTGGCCCGCACCGCGCTGTCATCACTGCACTCCGCTGCGTTTCCATCACAATGACAGTTTATGACTGTTCAGTAAACCATTTGGCCCGTGATTTAGGCTGGATTTTAGATTTTGGCCCCTTCTCTGATTGAGTTCGACACCCCTAGGATAGAGCGTCGGCTTGGGGACTGAAGGGTCCCAGGTTCTATTCCGGTCAAGGGCATGTACCTTGGTTGCGGGCATATCCCCAGTAGGGGGTATGCAAGAGGCAGCTGATCGATGACTCTCTCTCATCGATGTTTCTAACTCTCTATCTCTCTCCCTTCCTCTCTGTATAAAATCAATAAAATATATTTTTTTTAAAAAAGAAATTAAAAATAACAATTAGCCTCCAAGGAGAAGCAACTGCCCCACCCTGTTAAAAAAAAAAAAAAAAAAAAAAAAAAAGCTTTTGCCACACTTGAGGACAATTGCTGGGGGCTATTCAAGTCAGAATCCTATTCGTCTGTGGACAGAGGTGGTCTCTGAAGGCTTTGAGTCTATGCCTGATCCAATTAATCAGAAACAGCCTTTAACACTGTCCTGCACTAGAGATTGAGAAGTATAGAGGGTCTACCTAAAATATAAATCACAAACCCAAACAGACAGCCAAAATGAGGAGACAAAGAAACAACCCTCAAATGAAAGAACTAGATAATTCTTCAGAAGAAGAGATAAATGAAGCAGAGATAAAAGTTACCTAAATAAAACTAATGATACTTATTTATGTCCCTACTATTAAAAAGGCAGTTTGCAAGAATGTGACCATGTTCCCAGTTCTGTAAAAATACAATAGTCTCTATATTCTATCTACAGTGTTTGTATTTAGAGTGACATCATTTTTTATGTAATGTACCCCAAAAATATTCACATGCTAACAGGGCTACAATTGTACAAGGGTCCTTTATATACACCTTTATGTATTATTTAATTTCTTTACAATGACATATCTTATAAAAATAAGACTATATATAACTATAATATATTTTAAAGAGAGTAAGTGATCACTTGTGACCTCTAATATATACAGGTTAGAGAACTGATTGATATAGTTTATCTATCTAGCTTGGCTTATAAGAATTTCAAACCAAGATAATTTGGATGACAATTCAATTGTCTCCAAAACATTAGTCCTTGCCATCCAAACTTCACAGATAAGATTGAGTTTGCAAACCCAAGTGTTTATCAATGGATGAATAGAGAAATGAAATATGGTATTTATATACAATTGAATATTATTCAGTCTTTAAAAAGGAAGAAAATTCTGACACATTCTACAACATGAATGAGCCTTGAAGACTTTATACTAAGTGGAATATCAGTCACAAAAGGACAGATACTGTATGATTCCATTCATTTGAGGTACTTAGTCAAAATTCATAGAGACAGAAAACACAATGGTGGTTGCCAATGGCTGAGGAGAGGGAAGAATTATGAGTTATTGTTTAACATGTACAGAATTTCAGTTTGGGATGATGAAAAAAATTCTGAAAATGGATGGTGGTGATGGTTGCACAACCATATGAATGCACTTAATTCCACTGAACTGTACACTTAAAAATGGCTAAAATGGTGAATTTTATGTTATATTTCTTTTACTATAATTTAAAAACAAACAAAAAATCTGAACATAAAAAATTGAATCTTCAAACACTTCAAGTAATGGGTACCTATTTGACATTCATGTTTAATTTCACAAGCTCATTTATTATTATTTTTTATTAATGAACCATTATAATCATATTTTTTTTCATCATCTTCACTGTCATTAGACTACGTAGGAAACCAGCTGTATACTTTATTCTAAAGATGGTTTTTATTTCATTATGTACTAAGTAAAATGTATATTTTTTGTTGAAATACACTAAAAAGAATATTGGGAAAGTCCTTATTTGTAATACTTAGATGAACTTACCTAAACTCAACTTCCCTCCCTTGCTCCAGGGCAACCTATCCGGGGCCCACCCTCGTCCACCTCCCAGGCCAGGGAAAGATGGACGAGATAATCAGGAAAACCACCCAAGAAAAGAAAAAGGGGAATCAGTTACAAATTCAACAAGCCAGAGCACAAGAAAACCCAAATCTGTTCCAGTTCTCTAGTTTCACCTTAAAGGCAAAGAACTGTAGATGCTTGTGAGGAACTAACTCTTCAAAGCCCAAACTCGCAGCCCCTCCACGCGGGAGGTTACCAGCATCTGGAGAAAAACAACCACGACCAGAAAAGCTCTGCTTTGTTTTCATTCCTTGCAGTCCTTCAGGAAACTCTTGATAATGTGAAATGTTATTACTGCAAATGTTGGCCCAGGCAAGTTTACTCTAGAGTCTGACTATCACCGACTGTTCACAAAATAAAATCATTTTTAAAGCCTGTGAGGAGAGCCAAGTGCAAACCACAAATCAGAAAACCACCACGGCGGGCTGGCCTCGCTGCCAGAGTTTAATGTGATCTAATGGGAGGACAACGAGATGTGAGAATTTGATTTTACGACGCTCCATGAAACATTTGGCAATACAAAGGGGTTGGGCCCAACTTCCCGGTCCTTAAGCAAATATTTGAAGTAATGTTTTACTTTCTCATCAGTTTTAATTCTGTCAACCAGGGCATAGAGATCCAGCCTGCCCTATTCATTTTTTAAAAGTGCTGTCTGCTTTGGGTGGTTATAGATTCGCTCAATATCAATTGGTATAGGAGGAAGATGGGCAGGTGGGGAAGGGGCCAGGAAAATCGGATGAAGCTATTTAGTGGCAGAGTATCAACTGGACTGTAGTTCTCTTCTGCGTTTGTGATTTATTCCGTGGGTGGGAGGGCAGGGGATAGCGCTCACTGCAGCAACATTCTTTCATCAGCAAAAACTAACCCCAGCGAGCGAGTGTCAGATCTGGTCTGGATTGGGTTGCCCTGTCTAACACCAAATGGAATTGGAACTCAAGTGTAGTTCTATTTCCCATCACTCTGAAAAAATAAAAAGGAAGAAAGAAAAGGAAAAAGAAATAAAATGGTAGCAACACGAAATTCATTAACAACTGATGGCCCAATGAAATATAGGGGAGTCAGTCAGGGAATTCCAAGAAAGGGCCCGTGAACAACGGGAAAATAAATGGAAGTCACATTTCATGCCACATTTATTTCTATTGCCAGGACAATAGAATGAGAATCAGATCTCTTCTCCTCCTCTTATGGAATAATGCATCCCTAACAATGACAAACTATTATTTAAGTTGCCATTTTATAGCAATTACAGAGTCGACCCAATGAACAGATGTGAAGCCCAAGTCAGGTTTCTTAAAGCAACAGCTTGCCAAGTGAAATGCAACAGATCCCAAGACGCAGGAAGAAATATTGGAACTTCTACTACTATTGACTATTTATCTAAACAATAAGCCAGAAAGTCAGCTTCGCTGACAGTTAAATAAGAGCGACACTGGGTATCATCACCTGATGTGGATATAGAGCAATCTGCCTGCCCCCAGCCTTGACCCTGAACCCAACCCTGACCCTGATCCTGATGCAAGGCTGGAGAAGGGCACAGTGCCAGGCCCTGCTGTACCCACCCACAGTGGTCCAGCTCAGTCTTGCCCAGAGTGGCAGTCGGGCACACTCTCGCTGGGCCCTGCTGGAGTTGCTATAGGCACATGACATGGGCGTTCTTCCAAAAGCACATACTCACTGAATATTTACAGACTGGCTGTCCTGACAGGGGTTTCAATCGCATATGTTTTTTATACTTTTTAAAAATATTTTTTAAAAAAAAAAAAAAAAAGACTGTATACAAGCAATATATAAATTGGTTTCTATAATCACTTGATGTAATACAGTACAAATATGCTATGGTTTGCTTGTTAGGAACAGATATTCAGCAGTTATGGCCATTGCATGTACCTTCTAAGTACTGTAGTCTCTGGGTGTTGGGGATGTCAGGGGTGGTCGGTGCACAGTGCATTTCCATCCTGGTGAACCCTTCCTAGTACTCAGTTCTGTATCACTCAGTAAACATTATCTTACTTTGGAATATTTTAAAAAATTTCTGGGAGAAATTTACTGAAGTAGCACTTATAGTGAAATGAATTTGCTCCACCATTCATAGGCAAGTTACTGCAATAAAATGCTACAAAATGTCACTGCTGTTGTGGCTGTTTTATAAAAATTTAGAGTCAACCATCTCACAAACACTAAATGGCTACTAGCAAAAAGCATACAAAAACAATTGTTGGCAAGAATATAGAATTGTTGGTGGGAATATAAAATGCAGTCACTATGGAAGACAGTATGGTACTTCCTCAAAAAATTATAGAATTAGCCTGGCCAGAGTGATCCAGTGTTGAGCATCGACCTATGAAGCAGGAGGTCATGGTTCAATTCCCAGTCAGGGTATATGCCTGGTTTATGGGTTTAATCCCCAGTGTGGGGTGTGTAGGAGGCAACCAATTAAGAGCTTTAAGGGTTTAGAATCCAGATGGTAGAAAAATAACATACAGTATCTTCCATTTAGTTTGCAAGAACAATTGGTTGAAATTAGGGAGCATTATATTTTTTTACCTAGAGTTCAATAAAAACCTTAGCACAATTAAAAAATAAGTCACATCAATGAAAAACAAACAAACAAAAAACACAGCAAAAAATAGGGTAGGGCCAAAACCGGTTTGGCTCAGTGGTAGAGCGTTGGTCTGCAGACTGAAAGGTCCAGGTTCAATTCCCGTCAAGGGCATGTACATTGGTTGCGGGCACATCCCCGGTAGGGAGTGTGCAGGAGGCGGCTGGTCGATGTTTCTCTCTCATTGACGTTTCTAGCTCTCTATCTCTCTCCCTTCCTCTCTGTAAAAATCAATAATATATATATATTTAAAAATAGGGAAGGAAAATAAATGTCATGATTTAGTAAGCCTAGCCAATGAAGAACTCTTTTCATTTGGATCTACAAATATTTATGAAGAATCTTTTTAAGATAAGATACTAAAAATTTCAAAAATTGAGCCAGATTTTTGATTCACTACATTACAAAGTTTTAAAACATGATTTAGAAAATAAAATATTATAAAATATTTTTCTCATCTTATTTAAGTCTATGTTAATTTCTATTCTACATGTTTCATAAAGTGCATAATATATCAGAAAGTAGTATATGTATACAACTCATAAATGAATTTTGTTCATACATAATTTTTTTAGTAATATTTTTCTAAAATTTCTTGGAAACCAGTTAGGAAGAAATCTATTAATCTTTGTTTAAAAAGCAAATGGTCTAAACCTGATATATGGATATGACAAAGGCTTGCCTTTATAGTAAAGATTGGATATGACAAAGGCTTGCCTTTATAGTAAAGGCAAGGAGACACAGAATGAATTCCCATTCATCAGAATTATTTGGGGATAGTCCTTCCTTAGACTAGAGAGGCCAATTCATTTATATATGGGCATACTATGTAGCTCTTCTGTTCTTTGAATTAAATGTTATCCATTAAAGAATCTGAAATACACACACACTAGAGGCCCGGTGCATGAATACATACACTGGTGGGGTCCAGCTGGCCCACCCCAATGGGGGCCATCAGGGTGAGGCTGGCTGTGGTGGGGGAAAGATAAGGATCGGGGACCACCAGGGCGAAGGGCTGCTGGCAGTTTGCCAGCCAGCCCTGCCCCTGATTGGGGTGGGTGTGTCCACTGGGAGGCAGGGCCAGCCAGGGCAAGGGGCCACGGGCATTCCAGTTGTTCTGCTGTTTGCATATTACCCTTTTATTTATACACACACACACACACACACACACACACACGAGTGGCCAGATTATTATGATCTCTGAGCACATAAAAATCTGGCCATTCAGTGTATATCCTATATAATAAAAGGCTAATATGCAAATTGTCCCCTCGACCAGGAGTTTGATCAGCAGGTAGGCTGGCCAATTGCCCATGTCCCCTCCGCCTGGCCAGGCTATTTCACTGCACACACACACACACACACACACACACACAGAGTGGCCAGTTTATTATATGTTCAGAAATCATAATAATCTGGCCACTCAGTGTGTGTGTGTGTGTGTGTGTGTGTGTGTGTGTGTGTGTAAAATAAAAGCCTAATCAACCCTTTTGGGGGGGTTGACCAGAACAATTGGTTGCTATTATGCGCTCTGACCACCAGGGGGCAGATACTCAACACAGGAGCTGCTCCCTGGTGGTCAGTGTGCTTCCACAAGGGGCACGCTGCTCAGCCAGAAGCCAGGCTCAATTCTGGTGAGCGCAGCAGCAGTGATTGGAGCCTCTCCCGCCTCCACAGCAGCGCTAAGGAGCAGCAAGCTGTGCAGTAAGCAGCAGCAAGCAGGCGGGAGGTAAGGAGCAAGGGATCCCAGACTGTGAGAGGGCACAGGCAGGACTGAAGGATTACCCCCCACCCCCACCCCCATGCACAAATTTTGTGCACCAGGCCTCTAGCATGCATATAAGATCTTTGGTTAATCTCTCCCCGCTCTCCCCTCTTCCATCTGAGAATTATCAGTCTGTTCCATATTTCCATGCCTGTGCATTAAGCATCTGTCCCCTAGGTGTTGGTGTGTGTCATAGCTACCAGTTGAATGGTTGAACGATTGAATGATCTGCTTACGCTTTTATATATATACTAGTAGATATTTCTGCTTCATATATTAGATTTCTCAAATCTGTTTTAGATGTAATGAGACATATTTAAGTAAGTAAACAATTACATAAAGATTATATCACTTTCTATCTGACCTCTTCCTCACATAAATCCACTACACACCCACTTATCTATACACCCTCAAGTAATAAATTTTATTTTATTTTTATTTTATTTTTTTAAATATATTTTATTGATTTTTTTGCCCCCCCCCTCCCTCCCACACATACCCTCCCTCCCCAGAGTTTTATGTCCATTGGTTGTACTTATATGCATGTATACAAGTCCTTCGGTTGATCTATTATCACCCCCAGATCTTCCTCTCCTCTCCACTGTAATTTGTCAGTCTGTCAAGTACTAAATTTTAATTTATCACCCTTTTTCTGCTAACTTTAAGCAAGACCTGAGTTCATATTAGAAATAAGATATGAGTCTGACATGAAAGGAGATCAATAATAAAACTTACAGTCAAAAGTTTCCTCTCAATTTCATTAGTTCCCCCTAATCAAAGATAATAAAAATTTAATTTTAATTTTATTTAATTACATTAGCTCGTTATCACATAAAAATTGGCCTGTTGATACTTCACCTTTCCCAATGTGGCTGAGAAAGTCAAGAAACTAATAAAATAAAATAAAATCTGCCAGAATGTTTTTTAAGAATTGTCTTTAATGATTAAGAAGACTCAAGTCAATTTCTCAAAAATGTCCAGGAATGTTAGCTTCACTAAACAAATGGATGTTTTGCAATATTTTTTTAAAAATAAGAGACAAGATTTTAATGAGCTCCCTGTTCCACCTTGATTAAATCAGAATTTTAGAGAAAGTAACCTAGCAGAACCTCAGAAATGCAAAGTTCAAGTACAGCTAATAAAGGGACAAAGTCTTTAATTTTAGCTGAATGGTCCTTACTTTCTGTGTCAGCTTCACACTCTATTAGATCCTTTGGGACAAAAGGCTGAGACCCTCCCACTGGGAATCTTTAGCTGAAGCCCTGGCCACTATTGTTGATTTTCTCCTAAAGGGCTTGGGAACACATTTTATAAACATGAAAACAGAGAGTAAATAAGTGTGAGAAGCATTTAGTGAAAGAAGGTCGATAGAAATAGCTCATGTGCTGTCCAAGCCCCACTGGATTTCTTTTAAAATGGTATGTGTAGATGCATTTCTGGTGGGTGTGTTTAACCAGATAGAGATTTGAAAATGATATTCATTATCTCTTTCCTTACATGTGAAAATAACCACAATCTCTCAGGGAAGACTTGAGCTCATCCCCTCATTCCTCCCAATGCCTTATTTTCAGCCTGAGACTCAAGGATGCTTTCTTTGAGCAAATCAACATTGGCTTCATGTACAGAAATTCTGCTTCCCAGGGTGTGACTAGGTGTGAGTGAAACACTGAAATTCCATGGAACCTGCAAACCATTTCTCCTCCCCTGACTGGATCTGGCACACTGACACATGGAATCAGAACTACAGAACCAGGGACCTATCTGCCACATAAATGCCATTTCAGAATATCCTCAATATTAAAGTTTTCCTTTTCAATAAAAACGAAATAATAAAATCACATAATAACACTATGAAGAATTTTTGTACGTGCTAAAATATAAAAGAGAGGACGTTGTTTCTTGACCTTCCAATATATGTGGAACCCATCTTGAAATGGAACAAACAACTTGAAAATACTATATTATATTCACAAACGGCATCTGAATGGAAAATTTGCTTCTGCAACTGTGGAAGAAGAGAAACTCCATCCACTGAGAGAGGGCTGCCAGAAATGGATATTAAAAAACCCCAAAGCTTTCTCAGTTTAAGTTAAGGAATAAAATTAGTCTGCTACAAATCCTACCCCTAAATCAAAAGATGAAAATCATCCACTTTGAGTATGCAGACCTTTCCAACTAATCACATGAATAATTCGGTTTAAGAAAACCACTATTATCCAGCATGGAATCTCTAATATGCAGTCAAAAGTTTTCTCAAGATCTCAAAGGGGTTCCAAGATTGCATTTTTTCATGACAAATGGTGGTTATGACTAACTGAAATTCTACCACAAAATATAAAGCTGACAGTAGGCAAGAAATCTATTCAATCCACAAGCATTCCACAAGTATGAGCAGCTTCGAAAAAGACACCCAGTACCAGTCTCTATCTGTCCATGTTTTTTGCAGGCTCGCCACATGCTGGGTGCTGGGGTGTGAGCAAGACAGACACAGTGGTGCTGTTAACATAAACGTCCCAAGCTACAAATGGCAGTGACATCGCAGATTGATAAAAGTGATATTATCATTGGTGTCAAATTGAGAGAACTCTTAGTTCTGATTCTCTCATGGCCAAACTGTTAATGAGGTTGCAAAGAAAAAAGTATGCTTAAATTCACTTTTATTGGTTAAAAAAAATGTTCATGAAGTTTACTATAGACTAAATGTTTCTGTCCACTCAAATTCATAGGCTGAAACCCTATCTCCCAATGGGATAGTTTAAAGAGGTGGGGCTTTGGGGAGGTAATTAGAACTGAATGAGGTCATGAGGGTGGGGTCCTCATGAGTGGGATTAGTGCCCTTACAAGACCCACAAGAGAGTTTTCTCCTCCTCTCTGCTCTCCACCATGTGATGATGCAAGGCCATCGGCAACACTGAAGAGGGCTCTCAACAGAACTGTCCATTCTGGCACCTTGATCTCTGACTTCAGCCTCTGGAATTGTGAGAAATAAATGTCTGTTGTTTATAAGCCACCCAATCTGTGATATTTTTGTTAGAGCAGCCTGAACTAAGACACAGTTGGTGTGAACTGTTTTTATTCTGTTTTGTTTTATTGCTGTGGCTGTTGTTACCTTTCTGACCACTCTCCTTATAGATCCAATTATGAATGGACTAGAGGCCCAGTGCACGAAATTTGTATGCTTGGGTGGGGGGGTGGCGTCCCTCAGCCCTGCCTATCCCCTTCACAGTCTGAGAGCCCTCAGGGGATGTCTGACTGCCACAGAAGCAGGAGAGGCTCCCGCCACCACCACTGCACTCACCAGCCCCAAGCCCTGCTTCTGGCTGAGCAGCACTCCCTCTGTGGGAGTGCACTGACCACAAGAGAGCAGCTTGTGAATTGAGTGTCTGCCCTCTGGTAGTGAGTGCACGTCATAGCGACCAGTCATTCTGCCATTTGGTTGATTTGTATATTAGCCTTTTATTATATAGGATTGGAGTAGAATCAGTATTACCAACCACAAAACACTAACTCTCATCTAGAACCTTTGGCACTGAGCTGATCCAAACAGACACCACCATTTGTCATCATCATCATCATTAAGAGCCCTGCATTGCCTACCCTATAAATCCTATTTATTATGTCCATAAAACGTGTTAGTATCACCCAAATGGCATGAGGGATATGGTTAGAGAATATATCTCAATATACATGTGCAGATATTGAGGACCTAATGGATTTGGTATTTTAGAAATTGTACCCAAGCTGGCAAATCCAGATGGGCTGAAGTTGTATGGAAATGTAATAAAAATCTAATAAAACATTTGTGAAAACTCATACATCTGTGGACAGATGGGAGGCATTATGAAATACAGGCCATTGCTACGGCAACCTCTAACCCCCCTGGCTACTGCTGCTGGGCCAAGACCGAGTGTAAAGGGCCCCTGTGAGTTTTCCTTCTCTGTCAGCATTCGGAGAAATCATTTGTAATCTCTCTAAAATGAACTATTAAAATAGTCAGCCTTTGATCCACACCCATGAAAATGATGCACAAAATACTCCAAATCTTTGACCCAGGACCCAAGGTCTTACTGCTTGTATTTGTTTGTTTTTTGAAAACATAATATTTCCATGAATACACTTTGCTAGTTGCCAGAAGTTTTTCTCTCAACAAATGCACTAGCTGGTAATGTTTGAGGTGGGCTCCTCAATGTAGCTTCAGAGAATAACTTCAGAAGTGATCAATCAGTTTTAAAAACCACAAAACAGAATGAGAGTTAAGTTTGGAATTTTTAAAAGGCTACATTCACCAGACTATGTGAATAATATGACATTAATGCTCAGAAATCCCCATTTGAAAGAGAATTTAATATATTTGTGGGTGCCGCTGTGTATAAATTTCACTGAATTCCAAAAAAACATTAGAATTTCCTCTTTCCTCCTACTGACTAATCTTCAACTTGATATTTAAGCATGACTTTCTTCCACTAGATGAAAGAAATCTTCAGCATTAAACATTTAAAGTGTTTAAGTCTGGAAGGTGAGAGTTGGGGAGAAGAGGGAAATTACTTATGCAGCATCTCAGGGGGGAAGCTATCAAGGACAGCATAGGGAAGTGTGTTAGAGGTGGAACATTTGCACAAGTCAGTTATACCTGGATTCAGACCTATCACTTTTTTGGCCACGTGATTCAATTTCCTCATCTGTAAGTAGCCCGTCTCATCTCCTAAAATTGCTATGAGATTTCAATGAATTCTTATACATAAAGCACTTAGAACAGTGTCTACCTTGCTATAAGCCCTCAATAAATGGTAGCAATCATTATTGTTTTTGTATTTCAGGCCAAGGTGGGAAAAATTTCAACTATAAATCATTGTTCAACTATAAGAATCCTGGGTCCAAATTGTATGGACAGTGTAAAATCAATAATCTTAAAGTGCTTGGCAAATAGGCCAGTTCTTAACTTTTTTCACTAGAAGCTGGCCCATTTATCACACACGTATGGTTACCTTTCTTAATCTCTTTTGGCCAACCAATGCCAAAGAACTGCTGAAATAAAAATTATCACTGAAAAAGACGTCGAGTCTTCCACATGAAATCCTAAGAACAAGAGCTGCAAAGTGGAACTTGATTATCAAACCCATAGGTTAGAAAGGTGATCTTTCCCAGATCAGGATACACAGAATTTCATATTTGAAATTATAAATCTGTATTGTGACTCATAGACTAGTTTATTATACATGCACATTTGTAGAGAATATTATAAGGACACTGGTATATCCATCTTTAAAAACATTAGCACTCTAAATACACTAGGGAATGCTATATTGAGCAATTGCTGAAGGCAATGGGAGTGACTCTCCTGCAGGGCAACATGCTGTGTTCTATAATATATGAAGGATGTCCCTGTATAGAGCTACACAACAGTGGACCTGGTCACAATCAAATCTAGTGACCACTTCCTTTTTTTTTTTTTTAAATAAATCTTTATTGTTCATATTGTTACAAAGGTTCCTCATTTCTTACCCCCTCCACCAGGTTCCCACCCCACCCTCCGCCCCCTCCCCATCCCCCATTGTCCTCATTCATAGGTGCAGTTTATGTTCAGTCTCTTCCTCCCTCCCTTTCCCCAATAGTAAATCCCTTTTCAGATAGTAAATCAGTTACTTAGCATTTTCTCATATCAATAATACCACCACATGCCCAATGATACATTTCACACAAAAGACATTTCCAAATAGGTCAACCAGCCTCATCCAGGCCCCACCCAAGGCACTCACAGATCAACACCCCAGCCCTATACTAACTCAACACATCCAGATCTAAGCCTTCATCACTTGATTCAGCAGACCCTCAAGTTCCCACAAAAGTTTCAAGCCATGTCTCAGAGAAGCCATGGGGGAGGGGCAGGCGAGGAGCGAGCTGTTCCAGGCCTGGCTGCTCCGGGCCTGGCCTCTGTTGCTCTGGTTCGTTCCACAACCAGCTGCTCCGGGTCTGGTCACTGCCGCTCCCGACCTAGTTGCTCTGGACCTGGCTGCTGCTGCTCCGGACTTGGCCACACCCGACCCGGCTGCTCTGGGCCCGGCTATTCCGGGCACGGCTGCTCCGGGCCTGGTTGCTCCCAGCCTGGCAGCTGCTGCTCCAGGCCTGGCCACACAAGACCCGGCTGCTCCAGGCCTGGTTGCTCCCAGCCTGGCAACCGCTGCTCCGGGCCTGGCCGCACCAGACCCGGCTGCTCCGGGCCTGGATGCTCCCAGCCTGGCAACCGCTGCTCCGGGCCTGGCTGCGCCAGATCTGGCTGCTCCGGGCCTGGCCGCTCCCAGCCTGGCAGCCACTGCTCTGAGCCTGGCCGCTCCCAGCCTGGCAGCAGCTGCTCCGGGCCTGGCCGCACCAGATCCGGCTGCTTCGGGCCTGGCCGCTCCCAGCCTGGCAGCTGCTGCTCCAGGCCTGGCTACACCAGACCCGGCTGCTCCAGGCCTGGCCGCTCCCAGCCTGGCAACCGCTGCTCCGGGCCTGGCCGCACCAGACCCGGCTGCTCCAGGCCTGGCCGCTCCCAGCCTGGCAGCTGCTGCTCCGGGCCTGGCCGCACCAGACCCGGCTGCTCTGGGCCCGGCTGCCCCGGGCCTGGCCACTCCGAGTCTGGCTGCTCCCAGCCTGGATGCTCTGGGCTTGGCTACTGCTGTTCTGGACCTGGCTGCTCCCAACCCGGTTGCTCTGGGCCCGGCTTCTCCAGGCCCGGCCACTCCGGGCAGTGACCACTTCCTTGTATCACTCAGGAGCCACCATCCTGAATTTGATGTTGACTATCTTCAAGCCCATTTCTACTGCTGTTGTTGTTAACAGATTTTCCCAAAGAGACTTGATAACATTGACTAGTATTACTGTGACCTGGGAAAAGGAAACTATACCCAGATCTTTACCTGAAGAGCTATTGATGCTGGCTCTGAGTAAATACTAATCCTTAGGGTCCTAAATTGGTACCGTGGTGAACTAATAAGAAGGGGAATTTATCACTTGATAAATGGTGTGTTCTTCAACACATCTGTGACTATTTCTCTATTCCTGTATGTAAGCTTTTAAAAAAAAATAACTAGACTAATACTTGCTACAGCTTCCTGACCTGTGGAGTGATGGCTATCATTTCTGATAGAAAGCCAAGAGGAAGCTTCTGGAACTATCATTCCTTTCCCCAATAACAAACCAAAGTTAATACCATTTCTCTAGGAGGGATCACAGAGGTGAGTGCTACCATCAGAGATTTGAAAGTTATAAGGATGACGAGTCTTATCACATCTGGTTTAGTCAACTCAGGCTCCTATTACAAAATACCATAGATTTGGTGGCTTAAGAGATTTACTTCTCACAGTTCTGAAGACTGGAAATTCTAAGATCAAGGTGACTGAAGATTCAATGTATGGTGAGAGGCTTCTTTCTGTTTTATAGACAGCTGCCTCTTGCTGTATCCTCAGATGAGGAGGTGGGGGAAGAGAAGAGGGAAGTGGTAGAGAGACCTCTGGTCTCTTTCTCTTATAAGGGCACTAATCCCATCATGAGGACCCCAACCTCATGACCTCATCTAACCTAATTACTTCCCAAAAGCCCCACTTCCTAATATCATCACATTGAGGGTTAGAGTTTTACCAAAGGAATTCGGGGATTCACAATCAGTCCATAATGAAACCTTAATTGGGGAATGGCTCAGATAAATACCTGATTAAGTAGCTATTGATCTAGCAACTCTCTATCTGTACCCCAATAAGCAGAAAACACCAGAAGCTCTCTACTGCTCAGGCAGGAAGAGGCATTTACCATTACTATCTCTCCTCAAAGGCTAATTACCTCTCTAGCTCCAGCCACAGTCATCATCTTACTTCCCCAGAACATCAAGCTGGTGGTTACACTGCTAACATCATTTTGACAGGATTTACTGAACAAGAAGTAGCAGTTATCCTACATTTCTTCATAGGATAGATATTGCTGAACGGAAGATAAACTTCATAAAAATTCAAGGGCCTGACATCCTAGTCCACAGGTCATTGGATATCAAGATAGAATTGTAATTGAAATAAAGAAGGAATGAATTAGGTGCCAAGATTGATGGAACTTCAGTTTTCCTCTATTGGGGCAGAGAGGAGCAAGTTACCAGTATGAGTGATAGAGAAAATAAGTTAAGCTTTTGTCTTACTCTTGCTGTTATTATTTGGAAATCTAAGTTGAGGAGGAAGGGCACATCGGTGTGTTGAGGACCCGAAGAGGTTCAATGTGGTATATTGCCAGCTGAGGTTCACACATAGAGAGGCTAGAAAGCTAAAAACCACTCTCCTTCTTTGCAGCCGGGTTCTGGAAGCCATTTGGATTCCGCCAACCAGATGAGCTCAATAAGATCTGAGAGGTGGAAGTGATGCGGAGCCCACATTTCTGTGGCTCCTGTGCTCTCGGCAGCAGGCGTGACCATGGAGTGTGTGTGGGCTGAGCCCCAGTGGCCAGTTGTGAGCTTTGTGGGTGTCAGAGCCCCAGCAGAGGGTCTGTTTTGTTGGATCGTAGCAGGCATGACATTGACCTGGACCCATCAGCAACAGCAGCAGCTTTCTGATCGTGGCAGTTTCCTGAAAATGACAGTTACCTGCTGTGACAACTTACTGATCCTGGCAGCAGCCATGTGCTTCTGGAGCCAGCAGCTTCCTGATCGTAGAGAAGGCAGAAGCTCCTTTGCTGACCCAGTTCTGTGACTCAGGGGAGTCATTCCTGAAAAGACAACTTAGACTTGTCCTATTCTGGATTCTACATACTCTCTACCGGAGAACTGAATTGCATTGTTATGGTAAAACAAACAAACAAACAAACAAACAAACTAACATATAAAACCCACATCTGGTATCAGAAGTGCTCTGTTTGAGACGGTAGGAAAATAGTGATTCCCCAGAAGTAGGTGCTATTATATCATGGCCATTATACAGACAGAGATCTTAAGTAATGGGGCCAGACCCTCCCTGTTAATAAATGGCAGGACTGAGGTTTGAACCCAGGCCTCCTCTCTCTGCTGTAATCATCTCAACTCTATAGCTGGTCATAAGACTAGCAGTCACCAAGTTCTATAGTTGCAGCTGCAAGACAAGCACTTAACAAAGGAGAAGACAAAGAGCTATTAGAATATGACTTAATCTGGGGGGAGTGGGAAGGTCATTAGGAAAGGTTACCTTGAAGGAGAAAGATTTAAACTGAAAGATGAGTAGGGCTTAGTTCCATGAAAGTGTGTTTTCTTTTTTGACAAAGAGGCAGGGACAGTAAGAAGCACCTTCTAGGAAAAGGGTAAATGCAGGGCTATGGTGGTGCCTTTGAAGAAGCCAGGGCAGCTGGAATTCAGACAGAAGCAGCGTGTGGTATGAGCTGAAAATGGAGCGAGGGGTGGAAGGGTGAGGGTAGGGTCAGGCTGGGCATGGGTGCCCTGGCAAGGAATTTGGACTTGATCCTTCACCTCCACAGGGGTTTAAGCCAGAAAAAACACAAATAATTTATGGTTAAAAAAAAAATGCACTGACTATATTAAAGAAGATACAATGCTAGAATTTCATTAATTAAAAAAATGTTAAGTAAACATTTCCATCAATAATTTACCTTTACTAAAGTTTTCTGAAAGGCTGTAAACTTATCATCAAAATTTAAATTTAGCGTGGAACCAGAATAACAGAGCACCGAGAGCACGGCCTTTGAAGAACTCATGTCAGACTTTCCTCCCAGCTGTTCAAATCCCTCTCTGCCTGACTCAGTGCCATTGCTCTGGGTCTCAATATCCTCAGCAGTGACATGGGAATAATATTTACTTGCGGGTTTTGTGAATATAAATTATCTATCAGCAGGATCCCTCTAAGGCTTAGAAAACTGACTAAATTTTAGTGCAACTCTCCAATTTGTTACAATGAAAAGCCCTTCCCACTGCTTCCGATAACTTCCAGTGCTCATGGCCGTAATTTTTTCTACTTCTGGATGTCTGCATCCACCAGGCTACCTCAGCATATCAGTCTGGAGGGAAGTCCAGTGCCTTGCAGTTTCACCAAGTTTTCTGATCCAGAGTTTGCATCACTTTCACTAATATACTTGAGATTTGGGAGGAAGGGCTCACAAGAGGACCTAAATTGAGCATTGCTGTCTCCACCACCTCACTGGTTCCATCTGCCTATTTCCCTGGTCTCCTTTTTTCTCTGGCCCGACAACAAACCTCCCCCTGTTTAGTAAGAGTTCTGCCCACACCTATGTCCTCTTACTGTCTCATCTGCTCAGTCATCACAGTGTTCTTCTCAAAAAGACAGTTCTCCTTTTTAAGAGGAATTCTGGAGAATCACATTTTCTTTGTATCATTCCATGAAAAGTTCGAAATCACTATATAGAGTATCTACTATTATCAGTATTATTATTAATAATAATTTATCATTCATTGGTGCAGATATTCTCGTTCTCAGAATACAGAAAAACATGCCTTTCACCCTTTATTTAAGATTTTCCTTAAAGGGAAACCATCCCTTTATCAGAGACTCTCTGATCCAAGCCAGAGGGTGATTGCATTAGTTAGCTTTGCTGCATAAACAACAAACCTGAAGTGATAGCAGCTACTAAAACAAAGGTTTAATTTTCCACTGACATTTCGCAGGGACTCCGGGCCCACTGCAGCTGTGTTTTTGGCAGTGGCTGGGCTGGTCTCAGGCTCTGCTCCATATGTCCTCACATTCTGGAACCCATGCTTTTCCCATGGCAGAGGGAAAAGATGGCCGGTGTTAAACACACAATGGCTCTTACACCTTCTGCTCAGACAGAATACAGATCATGCCCACTCCCATCCTATTGGAAAAAAGAAGTCCCATCGCTAAGCTCGGTGTCAATGAGACAGAGAAGTGGACAGGCTGAATATGCAAGTGGATACTGGCCAGGCCTATGCAATAAAATTCTGACCCTCCACCTTGGCAGCATGCAGCCCAGGAAGCCAAACCACAGCCTCTGTAGCAATTGGCCCCAAATGGTCAGGACTTGGTCAACAACTGCCAGATTTTTTATTTAATTTTTTTTTTTTTCCACCCTGCTTCAAGCTCAGGAACCACCAGAGAAAGTTCAATATGCGCAGACCAAATCACAGGGCATTCCCCACTCCTGCTGAGCCCGCCTCCAGCTTCCTATGCTGGGGACCTCCAATCAGCACACCTGCAGCTTCCCTCTCTTTCGCTACCAAACTGCCTGCTGCCTTTGACTCTCTGCCAAGGGCAAGTGATGGAGGCCGGCTGCCTTGCTCCGTGGCAAACTGAATAAACAGCCTCTATAGGTTCTCATTTTGGGTGGCCTGCTTACTCCACAATACAGACCCCTCCTTTGGCAGTGGGGTAGGGTGGGGAGGGTTACTGCAAATCTCACAGCAAATAATCCTCTTTGAGGGGAGGGGGGACCGATAGAGAGGGGACAGTGACATAATCTGCCACAGTTCAGCCTCTGAATCAGGAAGAGCTGATTTCCTCCTTCCCACATGCAAAATTCCATTCAATCATGAATATATACTTGATAGTCTCTATTTCACATCTGGATGTGTCTACTTCTCTAGAACCACATGGACTGAAACACAGGTTATATATGCAAGGCACAGTGGTAGCTAAGGAATAACAGCGGCAAACACCCTTCAGAAGGAGGAGGAATGGAAGGTGACGGTAGCAGTCACTCATCAAAAGCGACTGCAAAGGTGGCAAAGGCCTCCTCCTCTGTGGGGAGGAGATGCTCTTGGATAGGGCTCTCGTTCCACTTCCTGGGAGGAATGGTCCCGGTCCAGTCCAGTTTTCTCCTCGGCGCTTGTCTGCCCTCTGAGAGGCCCTTCCTTTTTCATAACCTTCCTGGACTGCATTGAAAGAAATCATGGACAGCATGACCTCCTTTGTGGCTGACCATTGTTCAAAGAAAAATGATTCTGAGGTTTATGAAAATGACTTTAAAGAAGACTTGATTCAGGACTATTTGCAAAGGCTGCCATGACTGCAGGGGAGAGAGATTGGGCTCAACTTGCAATCCAGCAAGGACAAGCGGGGACTTACAGTCAAAGAGCAGAATGAGGGGGTCAGTGGATGGAAAATTACTAAGAGGAAGACATCAAGGCATAACAGGATTCTTGCTGAAGACAAACCAGGATGGTAAGGTATAGGGGTGAGAGATGAAGAATTATTTAATCAGATGTTGAGAATGATCAAATATCCAGGGAGGGAGGAATTCTTGCTGGCATTGGGAGCAGGGAGGGGGGAACTAGCCAAAAAGATGGCTCCTAAGAATTTTTGTCAGTATCTTTCTCAGTCTATTTCCTGCCTATAGACATTCAGGGTCCCAAAGGTTTACTTTTATCACTTGAACAGTCGTGGTCTTTTTAAATTCAGACTCCTGGCTGAACCCACCACCACCACTACCACTCTGGCTTTGCATACATTCACACCAAAAAATAAAAATTAAAAAATGTGCTCTTGGCTTTATATATATTTGGTTCCAGTTAGATCTGTGTGGCAATATCTACAGCTACAACTGTTTTCAAGATCCTCCCCTTTTCTCCTAAAAAATTGCTTAAGTTTATTGGATTTTTATTGGATAGACGTGCCCTTCTCTCTTTTCTCTGAGCCATTCTGTCCAGCTGAAAGGATTTATTTGAAGGGAAGGGTGATAGCTTAATAAATTTAGAGGTTTAAGCAAGGGGTGTGGTAGCCACATCCCTTGATTTATTCTTCAGCCTAAGATTGTATTTTCCTTTCTTTTTTAATATATTTTTATTAAGAGAGGAAGAGAAAGGGAGAGAGAGATAGAAACATTAATGATGAGAGAGAATCATTGGTCAGTTGCTTTCAGCAAGATCCAGGATCAAGCCAGCAACCCAGGCTTATGCTCTGACTGGAATTGAACCGTGACCTCCCGATTCATAGGCCAATCACTGAGTCACGCCCGCTGGATTGTGTTTTAATTGGCCTCTGTTGTTCAATGCATTTCTAAATTTTATCTTCTACTGGTAGATAAGAGAAACGACAACATATTTCAACCCTGACAGTTTTAACACTTCTAAATTATCTTTTCCTCTCATCCCTGTTTGGCCAATTCTTTCCCAAGTTCATTTCTTTTTTATAATTGTTTGTCAAATGCTTCTAATAACAACCATGGCACAGTAATGGCACTCTATTACCACATCTTAACTGAGATCCGCAATGTATTATGTGTATTATCTGCCTTCAAATTTTTGTGAACAGTGTTATACCAAATGGTAACCACTCCATATCAGATTGCCATTGTTTTCCTGTCTTTAATTAGAGTTTCTTTGTTACATACTGGCAGAAGCCAGTGCCACATCTTTTGAGATTTTTGTTACTGAGCATTTCACTCTGGTACTTAGTCAGCTTTGCTGTAATAACAAACAATCCCCCGAATCTCTGTGGCTCATAAAATAAAGGTTTATTTAGCACTCATGTTACATGCAGGCTGCAGGTAGGTTTGATTCTACTCCACTTGGCTTCTGATTCTCAGGCCCAGGCTGGAGAAGCAGCCCCTATGTAGGAAATGCTGTCCTGGAGGCCAGAGAAGACAGTATTATCACATCTGCTCAATTACGATTGGCCAAAGGAAGTCACATGACCAAACCTCAATAAATGAGATGAGAAAGAATACCCTTGATGGGAGGGAACTGTAGGGTAAATATTCTCATGAGGAAAGGGGAGCAAATAATTGGAGAAATAACAAAATCGACCACATTAGTAAAGAATAGTATTATTTGAAGAATATGCTTTTCTCTCCTGATATTGGCAAAGCAAGGGAATAAAAAAAAGAAATCTAAAATCCCCACTACAACTTTGAAAAGAAGAAAAAAGTGGGAGGGAAACAGACTCTGTGTGACTTCCTTTTGGTCTTCATTGCTTTGTTTTTTCACTTCTTCCCTGGTCATGCATAAAGTGTAATATGTCATAGGGAATAAGAGAAAAAAGTGTTCCCACGAACTCTGCTCACCTTGCATTCCTAAGACCAAGGCTATGGGTGGTAATGAAAGGGCAGGATTATAGGTCCCATCTTTCAGGGACTTATGCCTCCTTCTGCAGTTCATTAATTCTCACCATCAGACTAGGCCAATTCCTGGAATACCAAGCAGATAGATAATAAGACCACATATATCCTTCAGTAACAAATGTTCCCAAAGTATGAGGGTGATCTACTACAGGCCAATAGCTAAATACTCAACTGGCTTCTATGACAGTCTTTTTCTACGGTCCAATTTTGGGAGCAGAGACTCAATCTTATTTTTTTTAAATATATTTTTCAATTGATTATATATATTGGATTTTATATACATATATGTTAAATTTTATATATATGTTGGATTATATATGTGTGTGTGTTGGATTTTATATATATGTGTTGAATTATATATATATTGGATTATATATATATATATATATATATATATATATATATAGAGAGAGAGAGAGAGAGAGAGAGAGAGAGAGAGAGAGAGAGAGAGAAGCATCATTGATCAATTGCCTCCCGCACACACCCTGACCGGAAACTAAACCTGCAACCTGGGCACGTGCCCTGAACGGAAATTGAACCTGCAACCTTTCGGTGCTTGGGACAACATTCAACCATTCAACCAACTGAGCCACACCAACCAGGGCTCAATTTTACATCTTATACAGGGATGCTGCTGGATTATGTGTGCCTTTCTACCAAAGAGGACAAAAAGCACCATTGAAAAACAAAAACAAAAAAAATGCCACTCCCTTGCATTTGGTGAATTAGTAAAAGATGAGAGTGCATGGCTTAACTAAAAAAAGTACCTTTGTGGGATAAAAAAAAAAAAAAAAAAAAAAAGGACCGCATCCCCCTCCTCCTGCACCCCAGCAAAGGTAGCCCTTTGCCAGGGTATCAGCTCGACAAATGCAATGTGGCTTTGCCTTCAGCCCCCACTCACCCCTTGGACCACATGCCTTTGTTCAATGCACAAAAACACAATTATGAGTGACAACCCTGCACTTGACATTAAGCATGGGATGCAAAAAAAAAAGTCTCATTTAAACGTGTCCAAATGAATATTTTCCCCCAATAAATTTCATTCTCAGCTCCTGCAGACCAGCGTTGAGTGGTTTAATTAAACTCCACACTGACGTGAGCCAGTCACTTGTATTCTATTGAGAAAGGAGCCTTAAGTAACTCCGTGGTTTGAGCACAATAAGACCTTTCTCTTCCGTGTGGGTAATATGTCATGTTTAGTAGCCTCTGATGGAGTTATTTATATGCCTCCTTAATGCAGAAACAAGCCGGTGAGCTGGGGCTTTTAGGGGTTTTTCCATCCCCCTCTCTCCTTTTCTCTTTCATTATCACTTTGCATTTTATTCTCCTTTCTGGTTCAGTCCTCCACATTCAGGCCGTTACCTTTTCTTGCCAATTGCTGGTAACAGTATACGTGAAAATGTTTGCAGGATTTTCTCCAGACACCTGCTGTCAAGCACCAAATGTACGAGCCTTGTACAGTAAATGGCCTCTCATTAGAGAGGCTTGCCATGTGCTATTATAAAGAAGTCATTCTTCAACTCCTGTGCTTCACACAGCATCATACCCTCAGCAGTGCAAATGTACAGATTATTTAATGTTTCACAACACTCACAAATGGAGTTTGAACAAAAAAATGATCGACGAACTAAGACTATTTACTTTTGGGGGAAGCCAGTGTCAAAGCATTGCAGCAGCCCCAACTGTAATGTGAGTTCTAATTTTTCACATTTGCACAGTACCCACTCCGGCAACGTGTGTGTTCGACGTGCAGAAAGAGTGGCTGGCGACTTGTTTTCTTAAAATATACCGACTCACAGTAGAAGCAGTCATGAATAATCTGGGACCACTCATCGGAAGCCACCCAAAGTACATAAAATGGAAACTAAACATAAAGAAATCCATGTTAAAATCTTGCTCGGTTCTAAGATTTATCAGTATAATTTGAAAATTGACTTTTTAAATAATACTTTTTTGGGAAAATTGTTAAAATTTTAAAAATTCACCTATTCACTTAGCAGAGGAAAAATCAATGTGGTTGGGTATGTCAGTGTAACCAGACTGAGTGTGTATGACTTTAATAAGATGGTTATAAATTATCATTGCTGGTGATCCTCCTGATAAGGACAACTAATCCTCCAATGGGTGCCCTCCACATCTTGTCTTTTTCTATTTTATTTGGTGTGAAGATGAAAAGAAGACTGATGTTTTCTGTTACAATAGAGATCCCAAGTTAAACTAGCCAGAATATTTTAAAAAAGAAAAGAAAAGAAAAGAAAAGAAAAGAAAAGAAAGGAAAAGAAAGAGAGAGAGAGAGAGAGAGAGAGAGAGAGAGAGAGAGAGAGAGAGAGAGAGAGAGAAAGAGAGAAAGAGAGAAAGAAAGAAAGAAAGAAAGAGGCTTTATTCTCAGGCTGGCTACAAGATGACTTGGGCCGTTCTAGAGCGTGTGTCCTAATAAAATACAAATGATAAATTTTTATCTTCTATGGATCTCTCTTTGGAGCAAGAAAGCTTGTCCTTGAGACTTCCACATCTCATTCCTAAACCACTTCTAACAAACAAACAAAACAAAAAAAAACAAAAAAAAAAACAAAAAAAAAACCCCAAAAAATGGGATTGACCTTAAATAAACCAGACCCTCTGTTGGAGCTGGGAGCTATCATTTATTCCCAAGCTCATGACTTGATGCTATGAGTGGGAGTGGAGAAGCAAGGAATAATTTCACAAATTTGGATTTCTGATTAAAAAAAAAGAGAAATTGGATGTTAAATGAGGAACCAATATGATCCTCTCTGGTAGCTAAATATGCAATTTAGTCTAATAAATCTTAGTAAAAGTGTTTCTAAAACTACTACTAAACTCCTGGTAATAAAAACAAAAAGTCTATCATCAACAAATCAACGAATGACAAGTGCTGGTGAGGATGTGGAGAAAAAGGAACCCTCCTATACTGCTGATGGGAATGCAGGCTGGTGCAGCCACTGTGGAAGACAGTATGAATTTCCTCAAAAAGTTAAAAATGGAACTCCCATTTGACCCAGTAATCCCACTTCTAGGAATATATCCCAAGAAACCAGAAACACCAACAGAAAGAATCTATGCACCTCTATGTTCATAACAGCACAATTTATCATAGCTAATATTTGGAAACAACCTAAGTGCCCATCAGCAGATGAGTGGATTAAAAAACTATGGTACATCTACACAATGGAATACTACACCGCTATATAAAAAAGAAGAAACTTTTACCATTTGCAACAGCATGGATGGAACTGGAGAGCATTTTGCTAAGCAAAATAAACCAGTTGGAGAAAGATAAATATCACATGATCTAATTCATATGTGGGATAATGATCAACATAATTTGATGAACAAGAATAGATCCAGAGCCCTGGCCAGTATGGCTCAGTGGATAAAGTGCTGGCCTGCAGACTGAAGAGTCCTAGGTTCAAAATCCTGTCAGGGCACATGCCCGGGTTGCAGGCTCGATTCCAGTAGGGGGTGTGCAGTAGGCAGCTGATCAGTGATTCTCTCTAATTATTGATGTTTCTATCTCTCACTCTCCCTTCCTCTCAGAAATCAATAAAAATATATTCTAAAAAAAAAATAGATCCAGAGACAAAAGGCAGGGGATGGGGGGTTTAGAGAGCAACCAAAGGTTTTGTATGCATGCATATTAGCATAACCAATGGACACAGACATGGAATGGTGGGGGCTTGCCCAGGGTGGGAATGGCTGCAGGGGGGCAGGGGTTTTAATGGGGGGGGAGGGGAGAGAAGGAGACATACCATGTTTCCCCAAAAATAAGACATCCTCCGAAAATAAGACTTACTTACAGGTTTCCTTCTGAGTGAAATATAAGGCATCCCCCCAAAAATAAGGCCCCCCAGGCTAAACATGAGAGATTTGGTCCACTGATTCTGAAAGAAATGGAGTCACAAGAAATTCACCAGGAAATTCAGGAATTGGATTGTTATGATGATGTTCCAGAAGATGATGACATGATTGTCATTGAATAAATGAGTAAATTCTTGATACTGTAGGATTCACAGTTTGTCTGGTTTGTGTTGACAACTACCGTACTACCATACCATATACAGGTAATAAATTTCCTTTATTTTCATTTAACAATAAATGTGTACCGTATTCTTCTTCATGGAAAAATAAGACATCCCCTGAAAATAAGACCTAGTGCATCTTTGGGAGAAAAATTAATATAAGACACTGTCTTATTTTCAGGGAAACAGGGTATGTAAAACTTTAGACAATAAATAAATAAATAAGCTCTTCCTTCTCAAAAGATTGCCTAGTTTTTTCCACAATGTTTAATATTACAAAACAGAAAAGAAAAACCCTATACATCTTAAAGATGTACTTACTGGACCCATTCAAGCTCAAAACTAAAAAATGTCTCACCTACTATCTTTAGAGTAGATATTTTGGTTCATTTTAATTGCTGGATCCTCACTACACAGAAAGCTAAGTAGATTTACTAAGAGGCTAAATAAACATGGATCTCAGAAGATAAGGAAAATTTTCTTCTTACTGCCATATATGATTTTTTTTCTGATGTTACAGCTACCAATCCAAATATTTCTGGATCAGGTATGCATTCCACAAGTTTTTTAAATGCTCTAACATCTTGCTAAACAACATATATTCTTTGAATCAGCAACATCAGCATCATCGGGGAGCTTATTTGAAATGCAAAATCCCAAGCCCAACCCAAACCTACAGAACCTGCATTTTTTACAAGATTCCCAAGAGATTCAAATACACAGTAATATCTGAGAAACACTACTATAAGGTCTATTTAGTCACACCCTTGCCTTCTTGTGCCTGTAGGATGCATGTACATAATATGAAATCTAGCAACTACAGTACACTATAACTTGAGGAACCAAGAAATTAATATTATGGACTCAGAAAACAAAATTCTTGCCCATCTCTTATCTCTGTCCCATTAATCCAAATATCAAGATTGCATTTAAACTCATTGACTTATACATAAAAGATGCCAGAAAAATATCTGATCCGTTCTTCTGATCACATTGAAACTGTCTGGATATTTGGACATGGGTTTGATGGTACACAATGAAAAATCAGAACTTGCTTGAAGTCATTTACATAAATGCTAGCACTATTTCCATCAAATAAGGATTCAGGACAATATGGAGGCCAACACACGACCAGTGCCCAGTAAATATCCACACGTTAAGTGATAATTAGGCTAAAGTTACAGACTAAGTTTGTTTCTACGGTTAGAACACTTGGACAAGCAGAGTATGTTCAGGCTTATCTACCCCACATTTAGCACACTCCCCTTCTTGGCATTTCTCTCATTTCCTCGAAAAGCCTTTTCTGGAGAAACTTCAGATCAGAAGCCAAAGAAAATTCAGCTCAATTTGCCCTGCTCCCCATGGAGCTCCCCGTGACTGAAAGCTTTCATTCCCTACTCTCCCACATTAATTCTGGCCATGCCACCATCAGCGTTTCTCTGGGTTTCATGAAGAGAAAGCAGCAAACTTGCTGGGCTAGTCTAGACTAAGTTAGCAGACTTATTTTCATGGGCACTCATTTTGCTTTGCTTTACTTGTTATAGTTGTTTTGTGTTAGTGTACTCTACTGATAAAAAACAACAACATATAGCCGAAACTAGTTTGGCTCAATGGATAGAGCGTTGGCCTGTGGACTGAAAGGTCCCGGGTTCGATACCGGTCAAGGGTATGTACCTTGGTTGCAGGCACATCCCCAGTAGGAGGTGTGCAAGAGGCAGCTAATGTATGATTCTCTCTCATCGATGTTTCTAACACTCTATCCCTCTCTCTTCCTCTCTGTTAAAAATCAATATTAAAAAAAACAACAACATATAACCTTAGTTGTATAAAGGTATGGTCAAATTTACAAATATAAGATTTAGAAATATATAGTCCTCAACATCTTACCAACCCAGCCCTTGCCCTTTACTTGTTCTTTGCAAATTCTCCTTCCACACCCACGGCTTTTATAATATTTTTTTTTTCTTGTACACTGAGGTCTATGTCTACTGAACAGATGACCTTGCCTCCTGCTCCATAGAGAAGTTTGAGATTTGAAGGTGAGAACCCTTTTGGTTTCTGACCCACTCCAGCTCCTATACACCCCTGTCTTAACTTCCTTTCTCCTAGCTTGTCATATCCCATTTCCAGTTCCAGACGCATCTCTTTACTTGGATCCCTGATCCCATTGGTGGTGGGTTGAATGGTGGCCCTTAAAAAGATATGTCCACATCTTAAATCCTGTAACTATGAATGTTGCCTTATTTGGAAAAAGGGTCTTCAAAGATGTGATTAACTTAAAGATCTTGAGATTATTATGGATTATCCAGATGGGCCCTAAATTCAATAACAAGTGTCCTTGTAAGAGAAAGGCAGAGGGAGATTTGAAACACAGAAGAAGAGCAGACATAAACACACAGAGAACAAGGCAATCTGAAGACGGTGCCAAAGGCTGAAGTGATGGGCCACATGTCAGGGAATGCCACAAAAAGCCAATACCCACCAGAAGATGAAAGAATCATATTCAGGCTCTCCCTACCACCCCCAGGCTCCAGAGAGAGGCAGCGCTGATAATACCTCGATTTCAGACTTCTGGCTTCCAAGACTATGAAAGAAAACATTTCTATTGTTTTAAGCCACAAAGTGTTTGCTAATGTATTATGGCAACCATAGGAACTCAATATACAGTACATACCTTAGCAAAGGAAGATCTTTCTCACATATATATTTATTTATGATCACCAGCTGCCCAAGTACCAAAAAATTATGCTTCCAAAATGTCTAGATGTCATTTCTGCATGTAGAGCAATCAAGCTGCTCTATGTGTGCCACTTACTACAGAAGCCCTTTTTTCTCCTATATTTTTAATCTTTCTACTGCCACTTTTCCCTTCACCATTCATCCTTGGAACTTTCTGCCATCTTAAACACACACACACACACACACACACACACACACGTATATAAATATATAGATAAGTAGATATATATAGTAAATTTAAGCACTAAAAAACAAACAAACAAAAACTCACACTATGTGTAATGGTCGACCACACAAAGAAAACGAGTCCAGCCTGTGGCCTTCAAGCTGTGTGGGCTGTGCTAGATGGCACAGGCTGAGCATGGCACTTCTTCCTGTTGCACCAATTTTACAGAATGGTAAGTAATTTAAGACATTTTAAATTAAAGTAAGCAAGTATTATAAGTTATAGTGTAAATGTTACATTAACATTGAAGGCAAGGTGTTCAAAGGAAATTGGAGTATGACTTGGACCACGTTGGGCTAAAGTGTTAACTTCTTAAGGTGGACAGGTTTAGTGTTTGTGTTCTCCAGCTTGGAGAATACTTTAGTGAAAAAGTTTCAGAAGTGATGGTAGAGAGTGTATTCACTGTGGGTAATAAAATGGAACTCATGATATAGACAGCACTTGCTGGGAGGCAGGGACTCTGCATAAAAGGTGTGTGTCACCTAAGTCAACAAAACCCAAAATAGATTTGCGATAATTCTTTATGAAAGAGAGAGATTCACCATAGAATTCTTTTAAATATCAAATTCTAATACATTTAAAATAAACATGTGATCCCCTAACTTTTCATAAATCAGAACATTTTTATGCCTTTTGATTTCCAATCAAGTTTAGAGTAATAATGACAATTCAGAGACCTAAGTCTGTACTTTGCCTGCACACTTGCTTCTAAGCTGTAGAGAACTGTCATACAAACTAGAAAAGATGTTGAGCCCTAAGTTGAAGCAGAGATTAGGTAAATTTTAACAATAGTTGACCCTAGTTATACAGAACAAAATACTTTTTTAAAAAAATTATCAAGGTTTGTCTACTACAGAAGCTTTTAAAAATATATTGATTTCAGAGAGGAAGGGAGGGAGAGAGAGCGAAACATCAATGATGAGAGAAAATCATCCATAGGTTGCCTCCTGTACTCCACACACCCCCACCGCCTGCAACTGGGGATTGAGCCCACAACCTGGGCATGTACCATGACTGGAAATCAAACTGTGACCTCCTAGTTCATAGGTCAATGCTCAATTGCTGAGCTACACTGGCTGGGCTATAGAAGCCTTTTGAAAGTTCTTTTTGCTAAAGGAAGAAACTGTCAAAACATGCTACAAGAGATCAACTGGAATCTCTACCTGCCACCTGGGAGTCCATTTGGAGATACATTTATGTGCAAGTGTATGGGAATAGATTTTATGTGTGTGTCAGTTATTATGTATAGCTAGCAAATAACTTCTCTGTTTTATGGCACTTCCTGAACCACCAGATAATAATTAAGTAGCTACAAGAGTTAGAAAACCAAGGCAATCCAAAAACACAGGGTGGAAACTGCTGAAAAATTATAAGTTGTTCAAAAGTCTATCCTGGGTCGATGCAAGAGGAAAACCTGAGAACATTTTCTTTAAAAGAAACAATAAAAGGAAACAGTGCATGCAACTTCAGAGTTCAACTCGTGCCTAATCTCTTTGTGTGGGATTTTTTCATTCCAACACGGAGCTCCCAAGACAAGCACACAATAATCCCTAAATCATGCTCATCTTCTGGGGATAGTATGTAATAGACATAGCCTTCCTCAAGGAGACATGCAGGTCAGGTCACAACACAATGGGTATCTCCCATCCTGCAAATCCAAAGTGTTTAGACACATAATATCTAGTGAAAATGGACCCTAATGGCCACCTTGCTGAAAAGCAAGGATGCAGATGTAACAAGAGAACATGTGGCTTAGGGAATGTGAAGGAGGAAAGGGACTCTCATAACTGCTTGGAAATTATACAGACTTTGTGTGTGGTTCATTTTCCTTTTTACTGGGTGGCAGGCACCACCTTCTTTGCCCATGATCATGACCTCACTGAGAAAGTTCAGGTGCCTGGTTCTCATAGACACAGCATTTGAGCCCACCAAATTGTCAAGTCCCTACTCTAGCAACGTCAGAAACTATTTTTGTGGCCAACATGGTATCTGAAGGGCACCTCAGATTTCTATTCCTATTTTCATTCTACATCTTTGGGTGATAAAATCTGTAATACTCTGTATGGTAGACAATACTGTCTTTGAAAAAATAGTATTTACATTATCTCTTTCAGCACATTAATCTTCTGTAGATTGTCTGACGTCTATTTTATCTTTTTACTTGTTATGTGCATTTCAAAGTAATTTCAGAACCCAAAAGGAGGAAGACAACGTTATCACTGTTGTGCCCTACCTTAGAGCAAAGACAAAGAACTGATAGAAACCTACACTCCCAGGCCCTAGGTGTTAATAGCAGCCAATCTGTATATTCTGGAAATCCTCTCCATGTGGTATGTATTTGAAGCTGTAAGGTGCAAGTGCTGGAGAAAACCCAGCTCTTTTCTCAGTGAAATGACCTGTTATTCTGTGGAAAGAAAGGAGGTGTTTCTCTTACGACCATTACACCTGCTATGCTTTGCTGAAACTCAAACCACCCTCCCCACCTTACCCCCACCTCGCACACCTGGGAGCTGGCTAGCAAAAACACACTTGGGTTGGGTGTAGGGGAAGAGTTAAAATATAACCATCTTGGTTCCTAGTTAAATAGCTCTTGCAAATGTCAATGGTTTTCTATGCATAACTGAATTGGGGTCTAACTATACGATAGAAGTATCCAAAACCTTGGCCTTTAATTGACACACACACACACACACACACACACTTAGACACAAATTTAGAGCTATTTGGCACGGCATTTTGTTTTTAACATTAGTGACATGCAGCCTAACAGTGTTCTTACTGTAGTCCTGCCCGAAAGTGATTGCCTTTCTGTACTTTTCTATGACAAATTTATTTTCCCTATATGCTTTTGTTGGCTAGCAGCTCTGGCATGACTTGACTGACAATGAGCCAGAAGATCTGAGTTTGGGGAAAATGCACGGCTCTCAAGCCTTGGCACATGGCAGATAAGTGTAGAGCAAATGCTAGGCATTCAGGCACAGCCCTGTGTGTTGGCCTCCTAAGCTCACCAAAGAACACTACAGACATTGGAAGAACATGACATACCACACAACTTGGGAACACAATATGTGTGTGTGTGTGTGTGTGTGTGTGTGTGTGTGCATTTCAATGTTAAAATAATGAAGCAATTACTAACGCTTCCATTAGCTTTGATAGGTAAGCAATGAGTCATATGTTACAGGTTTTCTATAGTCCATATAATTGCTATCCTGCAGAAGCTGAGAAAGAGTCCCTTTTCTCTATGAAGTGAGAAGGTAGACAATCACTATCAGTCCAAGGATGAAAGTGGTAAGGATTAAAAAAGTTTATCCTGAACCCTGGATTATGAAGGTATTACCAACAAATTCTTCAAAGAAGAACATATATGTAATCTGAGATGGCAATCTAATTAGGGTATTAGCATTTGAAATTGATCTTTTAATCTAATACTGTAGAAATTAATCACAAACAATGCAGGAAAGATAAGCACTAAATAACAGGTGATATCAAAATATTTTAGTATACACGACCTAGAAAAGAGATTCAAGGATTTCCAGTTCAATTAACAAAAGTGAGCATGGGCATGCACACATACACACATGAAATTTGTGTGTGTGTGTGTGTGTGTGTGTGTGTGTGTGTGTGTGTATTTACTCTTATTCTAAAAAAGAGTTGTCTTCATCAGAATCTGAGTAAGTTTATTCAAAAGATGAATAGGTCTGATATCTGGCATGTAATTAAGCCCATCACTGCACCCATAAGGCAATGATTTGTAACACTTTTCTAGACCACAATTGTCTGAGAATAGCAAAATGCTAAAAGTTCTTCCCAGAAAAACAAATATACACACCAAATTTTACACAGAATTTCAGAGTTCACAGACTGCCATAAAACCTTGCATTAGGTATTATTAGGTACATTAAAAAAGGAAAAAAAAAACAAACCTCAAATGGAAAAGCCTAAATTGATGTTACTTTACTCAAAATTCTTTGGGTCAATTTAGGTGAGACCCAGCTGAGCAGTTCCCCCTCCCCTACCTCTTAGATGAGCCATAGGACAATTATTTGTGTTGCTTCTGAGTGCTGGCTCCTAGAGGCTAGGACACCTTGGCTCGTTTTCATGTGGTTTATCATCATTTGTCATCTTCAAGCAAGTTGCCTGAACATATTCTCATGGTGGAGACAGGTGTCCAAGAGAAAGTTGAAGTGCTCAAACCTCCTCAGGCCTATTTCTCATAATTGGTGCTACTACCTCATTCTTTTGACAAAAGCAGCTCACAAGTTCAGCCCAGATTCAAGATGCTCAGAAATAGACTTTATCTCTTGATATGAGATGTTATAAGCATATTACAAAGCTTGTTATCATGATAGATAGAGAACTGGGACCAATATTTCAATCAATTTATCATGAACCTAGCTTGGCAATTTTCTGCATTAATAGGGGTTAATGTAGTAAATGTAGTAAATGTAGTAATGGGGGTTAAAAGTAAAAGCAGGAGCTATTGTCACTGTGATATAGAAGAACAGAACTCAATAATTGTTTGAAATTCCAGAAACTGTCTTCATGCCAGGTCCAGAGCTCACAGAATACCTTTCCTAGTGGCAAGCAAGAAATTTTCAATGTGGTGTGGTTGTGTGGTGTGTGTTATTTCTGAAAGATACGTTAGAAAATAAACATGCTCCACATTGCTGAAAGTTCTCACTTTGCTATTAATTATTGAAACAGGACATCATGGATCACACACATATTTAGTGGGTGAATGTTAGCAATATTGATGGACTAGCTGAGTAAAGAGGCACTGGATATTCTAATTGTCTGCGTCAGATGTTATGCCCAACTGGACTGAAGTGGTATGGGACTCCAAGTCTTTCATGCATGTCATTATTCCTTGGGGGATCTTACAGTAAATAACACTAACATATCTCACTAACCAGAATGCTAGAAGTAAATATTTCCATAAATCTTAGGAAAACTTTAGGACAACTGAAATGTCAAATAGGAAATATTGAACTCATAATGTACCTTGAGTGTGTGATGATTCAACCGGTGATTGGTATGGCATCACTAACTGTCAATAGGTCTGAATATGGTCATATTTTCCTCCCCCAAAAAGAAGAGCAAAAAAAAATAACTGACTTTAGGAAATTGAGTGAATAAACTAAAAATAGTTAACTGAATTTAGTAAAATGTAAATCCTTCATTCAGGTACATTTAGTTTACATCAAATCTCACTTTGCCATTACCAAAGGTTTAGCAAGTTAGAACAGTATATATGTCTACTTAGAAGAGATCTTCTTTGGTATCCAATGCTCTAATTCTTCATACTTTTTTTTTCCTCCAATTATAAGAGATTTGGTGCAATGGCTGAATCCACTTGAATGAATTCTCTAAATCCCTCATTATAATCCTGTATTGGTTTCTGTTGCTGCAATAACAAATTACCACAGATTTTGGTGGCTTAAAACAACACAAATTTATTATTTTATAGTTCTGGGGGTCAGATTCTGAAATGTGTCTCATTGGGTTAAAATCAAAATGTCATTGAACTGCATTCCTTTCAGGGGGCTCTAAGCTAGACTCATTTTCTTGCCTCTTTGAAGCTTCTCCCAGCTGCCTACATTTCTTGGCTTGTGGCCTCCTTCCATCTTCAGAGCTAACAATGGTTGGCTGTCTTTCTCTTATCAAACTACTCTGATACTGATTCTTCTTCTATCTCCCACTTTCACTTTTAAGAACCCCTGTGCTTACATCGGACCACCCAGATAATTCCAAATAATCTCCCAATTTCAAAATTAACTGATTAGGAACCTTAAACCTGTCTTCCACCTTAATCCTCTTTGCCACATAACATAACATATTCACAGGTTCCTGATTAGGACATGGATGTTATGGGGAGCCATAATTCTGCCTCCCACCCACTCCTTTTCTCAGGCTACATTAGATATTGATGATTAGCAGTGTTAGCTAATTCTTCCCAAGAGAGGCTTTGTAGCTCATGCTTATAATATCAAGGAGAGTTTCTTTATGATGGCAAATCATATCTTTCCAATGCAGATTCTAGAAATACCAACTATATCATGATTGAAATGTAAAATGTACATATATATATATATATATATCATGGTTTTCAACTATAAGAAGGATCATTTGAAAGAATATAATTAGAATAGTTTATATATTTTTTATAAAGCACATATTACTGATAAACTATATATATAGTTTCTATTATTGGTCAACTAAACTATATTATTGATAAACTATATTCCATTAGAAAAAACTGTCTCCATTAAGAAATGTTCTCTTAAAAATGATGTGGCATTTTTTAGCTATTCCCATTCAATGCACCATAGTTAATTGATAAATTCCTTGATTTACGTACTACAAATCCTCTGTAAATCTGCTTCTTGTTTTTACCTCTTTCTTTATCTGCAAAGTCTATGACAGTCATTGCTGCCTATTTTGAGGTAATAATCAATATCTTGGTTTAATTTTTTTCAAATTACTAAATAAAAATTAGCAAGATTAATTAGGTTTAGTTCTCAATTTATAATAAACTGCTACAAAAATGATCCTGCTCACTTGCAAGCATGAGGATTATTTCTGGCCTGTGATCTAATTCTTGATCCTCTTAGAGAACAGCAAGCATAATCTAGTCCCATAGATAATAAATATCCTAGGATAAAGGCAGGCGCTCTAAGGCACATGTGTCAAACACACGGCCCGCGGGCCAAATCCGTCCCGCCAGGCCTTGCAATGTGGCCCGCACCGCGCTGTCATCACTGCACTCTGCTGCGTTTCCATCACAATGACAGTTTATGACTGTTCAGTAAACCATTCGGCCCGCGATTTAGGCTGGATTTTAGATTTTGGCCCCTTCTCTGATTGAGTTCGACACCCCTACTCTAAGGCCTGAAAAAAAGGAAGAATGAATTATCAAATAAGAAGTAAGAAAAGAAAAGGAAATCTAGGAAGTAAAGAGAGCATAGCAACTGCAAATAAATGAGAGAGGATATTAATTTCCTTGGGATCTAAACAGTAGTTATATAGTGGCTGCCTTGTTTTTTCACTAGGTTTGCCTTAGTTTAAAATATTGGTATAAAGTAGCATAATGTGGTATTGAAAGCCCAAGGAAATATGAGAATAAATTAAAGCCAACTTGAAAGTATAGTCATTCTGTGAAGCAAAAGGTTTTTGTTGTTGTTGGGCTTTTTTGCTGATTTTTCATTAGAAAAACTATGTCTCCATTAAGAAATGTTCACTCAAAAATGATGTGGCATTTTTTTAGCTATTCCCATTACAAGTAGAAATTTGGGAGGAAAACACAAACAGTCATGAGTGTGGACAGTAACTATATTTATATAAGTCACGGGTGGTCTTCTAGTTTGTTCAGTGTCTCCTCCTCAAGTGAGTTCTGATCAAAGAGGAGAACTTTCCATGTGCTGAGCCATTTGAGTTTCCCCAGCCATGCCTTCTTTTATCCCACTTTTTTCACCCAGAATATCTTTCCCACTTTTTCTTCAGAATAATTCTGACTCCACCTTTAATCCTGAATTTAGGCATCACTGTTTCTGAAAGACACTCCCTGGCAGCAACCCACCTATAAAGCTGTGCTCCCTTTCATCACTACACGTGCCTAATTGTGGTAGAAAGAACTGTCCACTTGTCCTCACACCATCCCCCAAATCAGTCTTCCTTCTACTTGAAGGTCAGGTCCTCACTGTTTTCATCACTGTTCTCTCACTGTCTGACACACAGTGCGTGATCCATAATTGTGAGTTGAATAATAGGTGATGTTATTTCTTACAATAAATGAAGGAAGAATAGTAGGAAGAGATGGAAGAAGTTTGGGAGAAAAGATACCAAACTATGCCCAACCATAAAGGTTTTCCGTGTCTATAAGAGAAGTGCTATTTCTCACCATCCATGCTTTATAAAAGAGGCATTTATTGGCAGACCTTGACCATTCTCAGCATAATCCATTTTCACAAAATAGCACAGATCATACGGTGCTCTTCTGTGTGATTCATGAATAATTCCACTCAATCACTAGCAAGCAAGCAGTATGGCTGTGTGAAGAAAAATCTTTGAAAGACAATTAATTTGCTTCTACCAGCGAGAGATGGAATAAGCAGAGATGTGGTCTCTCCTGCTTTTGATAGGGCATTTTGATTTTTTCACATGACAGAGTTAAAATCATTTAGAAAAGTAGGCTTTGGACCACATGTATATTAAAGAAGTGAATAATTGTATGGCTTCAAAGGGCATTTATCATTGAAACATTATTAATTTGGAGAAACCTTCCTACCTGTCTGTCATAGGGATAAACCCTACATTTCTTACCTTTACTAATGTCCAGAGTGAAGAAATTAAAAATATAGAGTTGTTTGTATTCCATTAAAAAGGAAGAATTTTTACCATTTGCAACAGCATGGATGGACGTGGTGAGCATTATGCTAAGTGAAATAAGCCAGTCAGAGAAAGATAAATATCACATGATCTCACTCATTTGTGGAATATAATGAACAACATAAACTAATGAACAAAAAATAGATCCAAAGAAGCATTGAACAGACCATCAAACCTCAGAGGGAAGGTGGAGGTGGAGGGGTAGGGGAGGAAAGAGATCAACTAAAGGACTTGTGTGCATGCATATAAGCCTAATCAATGGACATGGACACTAGGGAGGTGAGAGTATGCACTGTGGGGTGGCGATGGCCAGGGAGAGGTCAATGGGGAAAAGGGAGACATATGTAATACTATATGTAATACTTTAAACAATAAATAATTTTTTAAAAAAATGAACATCAAGTGCCCTCAGCAGCCCCAGATCTGTCTGTTGCTTCAACAGTGTTTGGATGAAACAGACCCAGGTTCTCCCCTTCTCCCAGCCTCCGGCCACTCTCATTTGTCTTATCCAGTCACTACCTTCAGGACCACCTCCAGGACCAGCCAACACACCAATTTTTTGTTTGTTGTTTGTTTGTTTTTTCTACCTTAACTCCTTCTTGCCAAACAGCCATGAGCTCCCAAATTCCTCAGAATTATTCCACCGAGGTGGAGGCATCGGTCAACCACCTGGCCAGCCTGCAGTGCAGGCCCCCCACACCTACCTCTCTCTGGGCTTCTATTTCCACCAGGACCATGTGGCTCTGGAGGGCGTGAGCCACTTCTTCCCCGAGTTGGCGGAGAAGCCCGAGGGCTCCGAGCCTCTCTTAAAGCTGCACAACAAGCACGATGGCCACTTTCTCTTCCAGGACGTGCTGAAGCCCCAAGACGAGTGGGCAAATCTCAGGACCCCATGGAAGCCGCCCTGGCCTCGGAGAGGAACCTGGACCAGGCCCTTTTGGAGCTGCATGCCCTGGGTTCAACCCTTGCAGGCCCTCATCCCTGTGACCTCCTGGAAAACCACACCTGACTAACATCCGCAGGCTGGCGGGCCCCCAGTGAATCTGGGTGAGTATCTCTTTGAAAGGCTCACTCTCACCCTGGCTGGTTTGGTTCAGTGGATAGAGCGTCCACCTGGAGACTGAAGGGTCCTGGGTTCAATTCCAGGCAGGAGCACATACCTGGGTTGTGGGCTCGATTCCTAGAAGGGGACGTGCAAGAGGCAGTCAATCTATGATTATCTCTCATCATTGATGTTTCTATCTCTCCCTTCCTCTCTGAAATCATATATATACATATATATATATTTATTTTTTATTTTAAAGAAAAAGAAAGAAAGGCTCGCCCGAGCTTTGGAGCCCAGAGGCCTTTGAGGGGCCCCTCTGCATTCCCTGGTGTCTGGCTTTTACCTGAGCCTCTTCCCGAAACTACTGGCCATTCTTTTAACCACCCTGAAGCCCTCTCCCATGCATTGGACCAAATTAAGCAATAAAGCTTTTTGAATAAAAAAAAAAAAAAAAAATCAGCCCTAGCCAGTTGCTCAGTGGTTAGAGCACTGGCAAAGGATCCCAGGTTCAATTGTGGTCAAGGGCATGTACCTCGGTTACAGGATCTTCCCTGGCCAGGCCCTGTGTGTGTGTGGGGGGGGTGGGGGGCAGGAGGAGACTTGAGGGGGGGGGGGGGGATGGCGTGCAGGAGGCAGCCAGTCAATGTGTTTCTCTCACATCAAAGTTTCTCTTCGTCTTTCGCTCTCTCTAAAAGATCAATGAAAAAAAATCCTCGGATGAGGATTAACAAAACAACAAAAACAAAAAAACGAACATCAAATGACTTTGATGAAATGGGTGAATTTCCTATAAAACAAGATGAAAAATGTAAAGACAAAAAGTATGTGTTTAGAAACCAAAATAATTCGTGTGTAGAATAAAGTACAATTGACAGGTAAAGTACAAAATAAAACAATGGGAGATAAGGGGCAAGGCGAGATTTGACCTTGAGCAGAATGAATTAGCAACATAATACCCTAAATCGGGCATTGTTTTGCTGCACAGGGACCATCTGGCAGTGCTAGAGATGTTTTTGACAATCATGTTGGGGAGGGTGGGACTGGCAGCTAATGGATAGGAGCCAGGAATAGTATTATTCATCTTACATACAACAAAACTCCACAACAAAGCATTATCTGACCCAAATTTTCAATAGTGCTAAAGTTGAGAAACAAAAAAATGAAAAACATATATGATATAAGACTGCATTAAAACGAACAATGATAAACATTTAAAGTTTCCCCTCAACAATGTTCTGTACTAAATTCTTTTTTGGGATCCTGCTTAGGGAATTACCCTTCAGATCCTAAAGGGTAATTTCTAAAGTTTAAAAAATGTAGGCTGTGAATGATTGGGAATAGATTCTGATTACTTTTGTGAGAAAACTTTTACTCTATCTCTCACCTATTTAAAAGATCTGGAAATAATTGAAGCTGAGTTCTGCACCTTGAATTACCATAAAGAAAAGCTAATTATTCCTAGATTTAAAATGCTCGCAATACACTGCCTGATAAACAGGCTAAAAAAAGAAAACTGAATTAAGTTTAAGTTGAATGTCCTGGAAAATTGAGAAGTCGGTCCTCAATTATGTACTAAAAGAAAATCTCTAAAAGTTAAAACACATAGAAAAATATCAAATGCACTGAAAATACAAATACCACAAAACTCTAAATGAATGAGCCAAAAATCTTACATTACCAACATCAAACCATCCCAAAGGCTCAACATGTTTTAATAATATGCATTTTATAGTTAGAAGTGTGGTAAAGATGAAGAATGAGGGATTCCAAATCAAAATAAACAAATCTTCAAGTCACTTTAGAGTAGACAACGGTTAGAAAAGGGATAAGGCGCTGGAAATGAAGTTAGAAGTGATCATTTTAAATAGTGGGAAATGACAAGCAAGTTTTTGTGGTGAGAAGAGTTTATTTTCTTGAAGCCACATTGAACAAAATGACACAGTGGAATCGTTTTGTGTGGTCCTGTTCGTATTTCCATTGGATAGGCACCATGCTGATTCCACCATATGTTTTGCAGCCAAATATTATAAAATGTGACTTTAAGCAAAAATATGTATAACATACTGTTTATTATTTAAATTTAAAAACAAGTATTACATTCAGAATAAGAACCACACACTAGTTAAGCATTTTAAATACACCCTAAGTATGTATGGCCATAGCTTCAGTCTAAATGTTTTCTAAATGTCCTTTGATGAAAAAAAAAAAATTGAATTTATAATATTATTTTGTTTATTTATCTGCTCTATAACACACAAATGTGGCAAATTCTACTTTGATGCTGTATCATCCAACTAAAAGAGCATACCTTGTATTACTGTAATATGATTTGATTTGGAAATGGAGGAAAATGTGAAATGTCTTCAGACAAGTCTCTTTACCTCATAGCCAGTGGTTTTAACCTTTTCCCCAACAAAATCTTTTCCCAGAGTTTTATTTCCTAGGCAGTGAGGAGAAACAAGATCCAGTTGTGTCAAATCTTGATTCGGAATTAAAAACAGTCAACATTATCTAAATTAATGTGTTTCTCAATTCTGAAAAATTATCTGTTCATATACAGAAATTGCCAGTTCTCTCTATCCCTCCCCCAAACCTCTTAAAGCCTCTTCTGGAGCTCCTTGTGAAGCAAATATTAGATCTCATTTTAATTTTTAAATTAAAAATGAATTAATTTTCAATTAAAATTATGTTTCTAAACCCTCTTTCTTACTTTTTTCCTTGCCTTTCTTCATTAACCCTCCTGCTACATTCTTATTATTTCCTCAGATCTTTCAGTTCACTAATTCTTTCTTCAATTGTGTCTAACATACAATTTAACCTATCCTATGTTTTATATTTTCAATAACTATATTTTCCATTTCCAGGACTTCTTTAGTTATTTTTCAAATACATCTTTTCTTTATTGATAGTATCTTTTACAAAAATTTTATTCTTTCTTTAATGCCATTATTTAATTTTCTTGTAAAGTTTAATTGGTGATTCTTTTTAAAATTTTACTGGCCATTTAAATCATGGAAGAACAAAAATCCAGCCAATATCTGGATTGTGCTGTTGTGGGACTTTGCCCCTTCCCTTCAAATATATACCTATAATGAATAAAATAGTACATAGGCTGAAACGAAATCAAATAGCTGAGATAAATTTAAAAAGAGAGATATGCAGGTGCTAGAAATGAAGAAGGAATTTGAAGAGTAATATTATGGGTTAACTTGTGTCCTTCCTTATATCTGTCCCATTATTATATTTTGGAAGCACATAATTTTCAAAATTCATACATTTAAGTCCTAACCCAGTACCTCAGAATGTGATTTGGGAAAAGATTAATTGCACATATGATTAATTAAGTTAGGATAAGGTCATACTGGAGTAGGGTGGGGCCCTAATCCAATATGCTGTTATCTTTATAAGAAGGGGAAGTTTGGACATAGACACCTGCATGCAGTAGGACATCATGTGAAGATGAAGGCACAGATTGGTGTGATTTACTTCCAGCTTTTGAGAATCTCTCATTGTCTTTGACTTTACAAGTTTGATTATAATATGTCTTGGTGTTGATCTCTTTGGATTTATCCCATTTGGAATTCACTGAGTTTCTTGGAAATTTATCTTCTTCTTGTTCTTCAAATTTTGGAGGTTTTCAGCCATTATTTCTTCAAATAATGTCTCCTTCCCTTTCTCTTTTTTCCTTTTGGGACTCCTACAATGTGTAAGTTGATCTACTTGATAGTGTTTCATAGGTCACTTCAGCTCTATTCATTTTTCTCCAATATATTTTCTTAATTTCAATTGCCCTTTTTCAAAGTTGGCTGAATCTTTCTTTTTGCCTATTCAAAACTACCTTTGAATCCCCTCAATAAATTTTTCATGTTATTTTTTGTACTTTTCAACTCTCCAAATTTTTGGCTTATTTGGGGGCTTTCTATATTTTAATTGGTATTTCCTTTTTTTCTTTTTCCACACATTGTTTTCTTGACTTTTTCACATCCTCTTTTAGTTCTTTAAGAATTTTTATGACCATCACCTTAAACTCTTTATCTAGTAGATCTTCCCTCTGGTCTTGTTCAAGGATAGTCTCCACTGATTTGTTCTTTCCTTTGAATGGCAGTAATTCCTTGTTTTTTTATGTCTTGAGATTTTTTTTTGTTGTTGAAAAATGAATATTTGAATCTAATATCTCTTAAAATCAGATTTTTTCCCTTCTTCAAGGGTTTACTGGTTTTGGTTTTTGTTTTGTTTTCATTGTTGTAGATTGTTTCCTTGCTGAGGATAAGCCTGAAGTATAAATGTAAGGTCTTCACAGGACTGTTTTGAGCCTGGTCCTTCCCTAGGCATGTGCAATGACTTCCTACATTTTCCCAGATATGCAGCTGCTTTTGAATGTCCCAGGCTGTATTGTCTGGCTCCCAAAAGAGGAAAACGAAGGTGGAGAGGGCATAATAAAAAGGGAGTGCCAGCTCATCAAATCCCCTGAAAGTCACTTGAGCCAGTGTGAGAGAGGCTTGCAATAATGAAGGGTGGTGGTCAACAATGGCCTGTGACTCTATGTCTGTATTCCATGATCAGACACAGATGTTTAATATTTGAAGGACAGAGTCCTTAATGCCCATTCTGGATCCTGCAAGCTGTTCCAGGATCACATACACAGCTGCCTGCATTGGGCTGGGGAGTAGGAGCTGAAGCAGCTGTACTGTGCTTAGAGTTGAAATTTATTGAAATTAACTGTAATTTAGTGGCCAACCCTTCCTCTGGAAGCTGCAAGACTTCAATAAACTCAAATTCTAAAATAGTTTCAGTTGACAGATTCTGCCAGTGTGATTGCTGTCTAGGTGAGAAGACAAATATTTGGTGCTTCCTTTTTCAGCATTTCCCCAGAATCATCCTCCCAGTTACACATTTTTAAGAAAGAGAGTCTGCAAATATCTGTATTGCTGTGAACTGAGGTGTTTTCTTTCTATTGAAGTAAAAATTAAAAAAAAAAAAAAAAAAGAGTTAACCTAACCACCCACCTGTTTCTACTTGGAAGAAATTCTAGAGTGTAAATGCATTTATATGGAGTACTGCTTCATGACATCATCAAGAAACCATGGTGTGACCTCACATCATTCCTAAAACATATAAATATTATTCCTAATGATGCCAAAATTTTGTGATTCAAGATATGGAGTGAAAGGGGAGAGAAATGAGATCTTTATGTAAGAGAAACACGCATGCACATGAAATCTGGACACTAAAAGAGCTGAAGGTCGTATTACAATATATCTTGGAGCACAAATGAAATGTAATTTAATCACTCCTTCCCGCCTCCCTCCCTCCCTCCCTCCCTCCCTCCCTTTTTCTCTCCCTTCCTTCCTTCCTTCCTTCCTTCCTTCCTTCCTTCCTTCCTTCCTTCCTTCCTTCCTTCCTCAACAAATATTTATTGTGTGCCATTATATCCCAACACTGTCCTAGACATTAAATATACAACAGCAAACAAAAAGACAGAAATCTCTTTCTCATAGAGCTTGCATTCAGTCGGACGGAAAAAAAAATAGTATGTACAACAAATAAATTACACACTATGTTCAAAGACGATAAGAGCTATGGAGAAAATATAAAGCAGAGAAAGGGAATAAGGAATTTCAGGGTGGGGAAAAGTGCTCTTATTTCTTCTTTAGTGTTTAGGGAAGCCCTCCCCATAGAAAATAATCTTATATGTTTAAATCATAGTTATTTCAGTCAGTAGTCAAACCTTTCTTTCAATCAGTTAATATGCAATACCCAAATTAGCCTAACTTTCTCCACCTGGAGATTCTTTTGATCTTTTTTCCTTATTAAATTAAAATGTACCAAAATTCTGTGCTTGTTGCTTAGTGAGTCAGGCAGTTTGATGTACAAAGACCTGAATAAATAGCCCTCACTCCCACCCCAAGGTGTATGCAATTATTAGAGTGATTCTTTAAAGGACTTGTAAAAATGCCAAAATAGTGCCACAGAAAACACGTCAAATAAAGATTTAAGTTTGCTTTATGAAAAAAAAAAAGTGTTTAACGAGGGTTTATGGGGTTTTATAAAAACACCTTAACACCTTACAGACCTAAGGGGAAAAAGCTCTATTTAAGTATCATGCACCAATAGCAGACCACCCAATGCCGATGACTAGAAGCCTCAAACAGACCCATCCTTGGGAGCCTATGTGGAGACCCTAATTTTATGGTCATTTTAATTGTATTTGGGTTATTACCTCATGCCCCAGCAAACACCTACAGTATTTAATAAAAATGAGTGCAGAACACTGTTCTAGTTAAAGTATGTATTAACCAAAATCATAAACTGAGTATGCTTCACCATAAATTACCTGGGTGTTTAGTGTTTCTTTGCCTTTAAGTTCTATTTATTTTTCTTCTAACATGGTAGGCTTCACTATAAACCAAATCAATGTTAAGTGACTTAGCATTTAGACAGACTCTTCTATCTCTAGCTCATACATCTGCATATTCATCTGCCCTACATGTTATAAAGTGATAAGCACAGCTAATCAACCCTCCAGGTAGTGAAAAGAATGATTATAAAAGACACTGAGGCCAAAAGGCAAGCAAACCTGGAAAAGAAAAGGGAAGCACCTTGTTTTGTATTTGCCTAGAGTCTAGGTGTAGCGCTACTCCTCACATCAAAGATAATTCACAAAAACTTGTGGCCTTTCTCTGCAGAACAAAAGGAAATGTCTTGAAAAGAAAAACTCAACTCCTTCATTCTGCGTTTGTCTAGAGTCTAAAAAATAGATTCTTAAAACCTTCCTTCAGTACTCTGCAGAAAAAGGTTCCCAGATGAGGACAATACACAAAATTACAGCTGATGTTCTTTACCACCACCATGGCCTATCTAGATATTCCAGCATAACTCCCCCCAGTTACCAAGTTTGTAGCTTCTATTTCCTTAACTAGTCATTCCCATAATCCGTTACTTTCAGATCTTCAAAGTTTTCTCCCTGCAACATGACTCTGAAGGAGTTTTTATTGAAGTCCCCCCAAATCTCCTAACTGACAAAATGCTGGTCTCTTTTCAGTCCTCAGCAGACTTGACTTTTCTGTAATTTCTACCTTCTAGAGCATGTCTTCCTCCATGAGACCCTTTCCTCCTTGAGCACACCATCACCACCCTGGTTCCCACCCTTCAGCCTTCAAGCCCCTTCTCAGTCTCCTAATTATCTCAATATACCTTTCTACAAAACACTAATCATAAAGGGGAAATAGTAACTTTAAGGGCAGGAGTCTTGCAGATACCCTTCTTAACCAAGCGAACAAAAGTAACATCACCTGGCCCTAACCGGTTTGGCTCAGTGGATAGAGAGTTGGCCTGAGAACCAAAGGGTCCCGGGTTTGATTCTGGTCAAGGGCATGTACCTCGGTTGCAAGCTCCTTCCAGGCACAGGTCCTGGTCAGGGCTTGTGCAGGAGGCAACCAATCGATGTGTTTCTCTCACATTGATGTTTTTTCTCTGTCTTTCCCTCTCTCTTCTACTGTCCCTAAAAATCAATGGAAAAATATCCTCAGGTGAGTATTAACAACAACAACAACAAAATTAACATCACCTGTACCGAGACAAATCTATATCATGTACCTCCTGATATGATGCATTGAGGGTATTACCGTATTTTTCGGACCATAAGACACACTTCCCCCACCCCCAGAAGTGGGGGGGGAAAGTCCCTGCGTCTTATGGTCCAAATATAGCCTACACATATACTTTAAAAAAAAAGTTTTTTTACTTGCCCGGCTCTGTGTGGTCTCTGTGTGCTTGCCCGGCTCTAAAATGGTTCTAAATGCTGCTGTTTACTTTACAGGGTTGATTACATGTGTTTATGACTGTGATGTTGGGTTTTAATGCACATAAAATATTTTAGGACACTATTTGTTTCAGAATCTTTTTTTCTTCATTTCCCTTCTCTAAAAACTGGTGCGTCTTATGGTCCGGAGCGTCTTATGGTCCGAAAAATACGGTACATCATTTTTATGGTATTCTTGCAAAAAAAATGTATAATTCAACATGCATGTTTCAACATGAGGAAGTAGCAGACAAACCCAAACAAATCAAAAGACATTCTACAAAAATAACTGGCCAGAACTCTTCAAAAGCATCAAGGTCACGAGCAACAAAGAAAATGCAAAGAACTGTCCCAGATTAGAGAAAACGAAAGTGTTATGCCAATTAAATGCAGTGCAGATTCTTAGATTAGATCCTGGGCCATAAAAAATACTTTAGTGGGACAAATGGCAAAATAAGAATGAAGTTTGTAGATTAGTTAATAATATTGTTTCAGTGTTAATTTCCTGGTTTTGATTATTGTACTGTGGTTATAACATGTTTCATATTTGGGGAAGCTGAGTAAAGGCCATATGGAAACTCTATGATTTTGGTAACTTTTTTGAAAGACTGAAATTATTTCAAAATAAAAAGTTAAAATTAACAGGTGTGATATGTAATATAAAAATAAGTATATATTTTGGTCTGTGTCCCTGTTTCCTCACTTAAAGCTGTAAAACACTTGGAATTTTCAGAAGTGAAGTATCTTTCTGAATGCTAGTGAGATGACTGGTGGCTCAGGGCTCCTGAGTAGTCTCAGGATAGGGGCTGTTGCCAGGGAAACCAACCAGGTGAGGGGAGGGTTGGAACATTCAGCCTCGACTCCCAGACCTCTGGGGAGGGGAGAAGGGCTGAAGGCTGATTAACCACTAATGGCCAATCATTTAATCAATCATGCCTACAGAAGAAAACCTCCATTAAAAAATCCTAACCACAGAGAGAGGTTCAGAGAGTGTCGAGGTTGCTGAAAACATAAAACTGCCCAGAGGTGGGGCGTCCAGAGGACGTGGAAGCTCCACACCGCTTCCCTCAGACCTATGTACCTCCTCCATCTGGCTGTTATTCCTGGGTTGTATCCTTTGATAATGAACCAGTGATCTAAGTTAAGCAGTTTCCTGAAGTCTATGAGTCATTCTAGCAAATTATCAAACCTGAGGTGAGGGTTGTGGGAATCTGTGACTTAGAGCAGTTCAGCCTGAAGCATAGGAATCAACCTGGACTTGCAATCAGCAGCAGAAGGGGGCGGGGGCAGTCTTGTGGGTCAGAGCCCTTAACCTGTGAGGTCTGCACAAACTCCAGGTACTTAACGTCATACTGAATTATATATAGGACACCCAGTTATTACCCAGAGGGTTGGGCAATTGCTTGGTGTGGAAAACCCACAGGTTTTGGTGTCAGAAGTGGTGTGAGTAGAGGAAACCGTTTTTCCTTTAATAGGTTAATGGTTATGTCAAACATATACTTCTTTATGTAGACACTATGCTATTTATCTCTAATAGAATTGGCTATCTGTCTCATAGACTATGTCTAGAAAATATTTCTTTCACATAATACTTAAGTAGATCACTGGCAATAGGGATCTCTGGGTTACCAATGGTATCTTGTGGTCACAACCTTAGACCCATATATAAAATGTCCTGAAATAATATTAAACAAATGTCCTGAAATAATATTAAGTAGATCACTGGCAATAGGGATTTTTGGGTTACCAATGGTATCTTGTGGTCACAACCTTAGACCCATATATAAAATGTCCTGAAATAATATTAAACATTTTCTGGGGTGGGCAGTGGGATGATACAAGTAGAGACAAAGAAACATTTACCTGGAATGGTAAGACAAAAGACTGGACAGAAGGAGGGGTGTGGCAAGGGAATGGTTTGATCTAAGAGAGAGTGGATGAGGATTTAAATTCTGTCTGGCAGTAGGGAGGAAAGGGAGAATTGAAGAAACTCACATTTTAAAGTTCAGGATTTGGCATTTGAAAAGCAAGGAAGGAGCCACAGATGCTAGTTATCATGGAAAACAGTAGCATCTTGATAGAAATGAAGAATTTGGGAGGGCCATATGATGAACCCAGTTTTGGCCCTGCTGAACTTTAAGTAGTGACAGAACATTTGGAGATAAGAGGCTGGAACCCAGAAAAGAGATTCAAGCTGGAAGTACATTTGAGTGTCACCAGCAAAATGTTAATTGCTGAAATCATTAGAATGTATGCTCTCTTTGATGAAGAAATCGCAACAAAGAAAATCAGAGAAACGGGGGTTGCAGAGAGGTGTCTAGAAAAACTTCTCATACTTTTATACCCCATCATTAGCAAAAAAAATGTGACCGATTTAGTTTGAAAATTATAGCAGACACCTAATGAATGGTACCTGCCTCTCAATGATTCTCCATCTCTGGGAATGGCTTATGGCAATAGGGGTGGGGTCCAATATCCATGCTACTATCTACCCTTCAACTCTCCAATGCGCGCTCTCTCTCTCTCTCTCTCTCTCTCTCTCTCTCTCTCTCTCTCTCTCTCTCTCTCTCTCTTTCCCTCCCCCCCTCCCCCACCTCCGAATTTAAAACTTGGAATGCATACACATTGTGAGTAGGCATCACATGATCACAGTACTGGTATGGTACAGCCCCATAGAAAAGGTTAACCAAGTCCTATTTCTAAGGTTCCTGGAGCTTAATCCCTTAAGTTTGGTTTTAAATTCTCCATAATACACCAAACTGTTTTCCAACAACTGCTATCCAACAACTGTTTCTGCTTTAAGGTACTTGGAGTCAGTTTCCATTGCTGTAAACAAAAGACTTAGTACCATTGTCTTAGTCCCTTCTGGCTGCTATAACAAAATAGCAGAGACTGGATGTTTCACAAACAGCAGAAATATATTTCCCATGGATCTCCATCCTAAGATGGAGGTGCCGGCAGACTTGGTGTCTGGTGAGGGCCCACTTCCTGGGTCACAGATGGGGGGCTCAGCCCTGGGGACCTAATCATCTTCCGAAGACTCTCTTCCAAACACCGCCACTTGAGGGATTAGGTTTCAACGTGTGAATTTGGGAAGGGACATAAACACCATAACCACCACAAATAAATAATAGTCCTGCTCAAACTAGTACGGATATGAATTGCTTAGGCATCTTCTTTTTTTTAAAATATATTTTATTGATTTTGTACAGAGAGGAAGAGAGAGAGATAGAGAGCTAGAAACATCGATGAGAGAGAGTCATCGATCAGCTGCCTCTTGCACACCCCCTACTGGGGATGTGCCTGCAACCATGTACATGCCCTTGACCAGAATTGAACCCGGGTTCCTTCAGTCCCCAAGCCGATGCTCTATCCTTTGAGTCAAACCGGTTTCGGCTGCTTAGGCATCTTCTTAAATGCAGATTCTGATTCACCGGCCTGGGGTGGAGCCTGGGACTCTCCATGGCTACCAGATATCATTACTACTAGCCTAGAGACATACCTGAATCGGCAAAGGCATTATGTCGCTCTGCCCTCAAGGAATGCATAGTCTGGTGAGGCAGACAAGCCATGTGCACGTGAAATAAATAATTCAGGTGTCACGGCACAGCAGAGTAACCTAAGGGACTAGCCTTGGCTCTGTTTCAAACCATTGTGCTTAACCTTGCAAATCACTGAATTAAATTGGACGACAGTTTTTGCATCTGTAGAATGAGAGTGGCAAGATGACTAGCACATCTCTCTCAACTAGTAAATTCTGTCCATTATTATGGTCAAAGTTAATTACACAAATGGGTGCAACATCAACTTACACGACTGTCCATTATACAAGAGAGGGGTGGGGAAAGGTCTGGAAGTCTTTGAGTTCATGGCTAATCCTAATTTTTCCTCGTTATCCTTTCCTGTTTTTTTCTACTACCAACAGGTATATTTTCATAAGAAACCCCAAATCTAGCAGGGTCCGGTTTGGCTCAGTGGATAGAGCTTCGGCCTGCCACCTGAAAGGTCCCAGGTTCGATTCCAGTCAAGGGCATGTACCTTGGTTGTGGGCCATCCCCGGTAGGGGGTGTGCAAGAGGCAGCTGATCAATGATTCTCTCTCATCGATGTTTCTAACTCTCTATCCCTCTCTCTTCCTCTCTGTGAAAAATCAATAAAATATAAATTAAAAAAAAAGAAAGAAACCCCAAGTCTATGAAAGACAGTGTCTGTCCCTGTTAATCTCTGACTATCCCAACCCCACCGCAATGCTCCTCACCTGAGTGTTGAGCTAGGGATGGCTCAGTCAGTCAATAAGTCAAAAACTTCCTTCTCATGAGTGAGCAGAATCTGGAAGCAGTTTGTCCAGTGTTTCTCGAGGTGAGTTGAGACCCCTGGGAACTGAACTGCTTTTGATCTGATTGGCCTCCTGCCCAGCTTCTGGTTTTCACCCTAGCTCCTGCTGGATAGGAACCCAGCCCTGAAACCCAGCCAAAAAAGCTCACTTAATTCTTTGCAAGCCCAGGAGACAGACCCTGCTATGGTGCTATCACCACTACCATCCCAATCACCAGCTACTGGGTCCTTCCCTTTGGCCCAGAGAGACCTCCCAGGACTACAGCTCAGATCACAGCTCAGATAATGGGATACCCTGCAAAACTTGAGAAATTCTCCCCTGGGCCTGAGTCCTTAGCCTGCCAAAAGCCTTTTACGAGTGACTTCTTTACATTCACAAGTAGACTAGAAACACAGCAATGCATGTTGCAGGTTAATTCCTCGTATTGACAAAATAACAGCTGTAGCTGTCAAAATTCATCAGCAAAACCTTGAGTTCCTTTGGTGACTTGATAGCAGAAAATGGGGGGAAGGGTTTTATTTTACAGATGAAGATAGCCCAGCTTCTCCAGAAAGAGCCTAGGGCAGGTCACAACATGCCAGAAGAGGCAGGAACTGGGAGCTCCGCCTAGTTGATGCTTAGAAGCCCTGATGCCACCCCACCAAAGACAGAATGCCCATGAGAACCTGGATGGTTGGGAAGGAGGCACCAGAGAAGCACCAGAACATCAGCATAGATGGCACTGGGCTCGTGGAGGAGCTGGAGCTAGGCCGGAGTCACTCTTCTCCTGACAAATTGGCCTCGGAGATTCCTTGGATCACTTTAAGAACACTTTGTAAAATATGTAAGTCTTGTTTCTCTTATAACCCCTAGTAAAGAAATAGTTGTCTGAGAGCCTAGCAGTAGAGAGAGTTGTTAAAAGATAATGTTTAGCAAAATGTAAAATCATAGCTCTCATACAGCTATAAAAAACTAGCCAGTTTGGCTCAGTGGGTAGAGCATCGGCCTGTAGACTCAAGAGTCCCAGGTGTGATTCCAGTCAAGGGCATGTACATTGGTTGGGGGCACGTACCCAGTGGGGAGTGTGCAGGAGGCAGCTGACCGATGTTTCTAACTCTCTATCCCTCTCCCTTCCTCTCTGTAAAAATCAATAAAATGTTTTAAAAAGTAAAATAAACGTGGGTTAAAGAATTTTTTTAAATCATAAATAAGTGAATTGGGCCAATGTTGTAACCAGTTCAAAGGAAAAGTCAAATCAGCACAAATGTATAAGGAGTAAAGGAACACTGAGATGAACCGCACATGGGACAAGACTAGTTTATCCACATGGAAGATGTAAATTAAAATCACTACTAGCTGGGACACTTTGTATGGACCTGCCACTTACAGAGAGCTGTAAGCAACTCAAAGACAAGGAGCATTGTTTTCTAGTTTACTTCACCCTCAGTCCTATTGGATCGCTAAGCTAACGGACATTTATTTCATCGTGCTTTGACAGCAAATTGCTGTCATTTCATAGTTGGAATAGCTCCTGGTGTCTAAGATGCTGACATTCCAAAGTGCCCATTAAAAAAGAACCACATTTTTGATGTCCCAAATCTACGTGTGACAGGGCTTACCTTCTGCTTTTGAAATTCCTAAGAACTGGACATTCTCTACTCTGTGCAAAAATGGGCCATGAGGCTTTTCCTTATAAACAAAGCCAAGTTATTATTTCCTCCAAGAGTAATACTGACTGTGCTCACATACCCAGGCGAGTATTCGGTGGGAACCTGGGCTTCTGTGCCATGAAATGCAGAAGGTAAGTGGGGCCTGAGACGGCTCGCAGGCTGGCCTTACCTATTACCAGGCTTCACACCTGAAGTCATTCCTCCCAGCGGTGCCGGGGCTTGCACAGCTCTAGCTCTCCTCTCAGAGGTGTCTCTGATCTGTTACTGCAATTGCCCAACTGCTAGAAGCACACGTTGATCCCTGAGAGTGAGACCTAGAGAAGGCAGAGCCAAGTTAGGTAGCCAAGCCTGTCTCTTGAAGCCATCCTCCCCGGAAGCACGCAGCCAACGACCTTGCCCCTTGCGATCTCCTCACACGCACCACCCTGGTGGTCTCCCCTGGTTTTCCCATCTCAACCCAGGTGCTGAGCAGCCTTTGCTCACTTATCTACCTTGTTCTGTGGTGCTTCATCCCCTCCTCTGCTCAGGGAGCTCCACCTGGCTCCCTCCTACCCCAGGCCACTCTCTTCTCATGAATGTTCCAGGCAGCTGGCAGTTTTATTCAGCATCTAAACACTCATGTAATCTTGAGCAAGCCTGCTGTGAGAAGGGATTAGGATCCCCTTCGCTGAGCAGGAAGGAGGGGGTGGATTTTGGAGGGCCAGGCACGCCAAAAACTACCAATTGGCTGCCTAGACCATAAAAGCAGTTCAGCCTGGCCTTTGGTGAATGTCTCTCTCTCTTTTTTTTTTTTTTTTTAAGCAGAATGGTATCCCGATGGACCCACCCGGGTTAAGTTAGCTGCAACATATACATCCCAATAGCTGAATGAATTGACCTGTTGTATGGGGTTATTTAGTATTGTTCATCTAAATACTGGAGAATGTCTGTCAAATACAATGGTTTCCGTGGTAGCTCCGTTGACATTAAACTGTTCTGACAGTAAGTAGGCAACAGGTTCAGCAAAGTCTAAAGGAAAATCCTGGTTTGTGTTCATAAAACCATGCCATCAGCTTGGAGAAGGGCGCATACTCTATTCACTGTGCCTTGCAGTGTTCTCCCCAGTTATTTAACGGCTGTATTGTTATATACGAGTGAGCTCCGATGCCAGATTAGGACACAACTCTGTGTAACACGTTTAGAATTGGAACTTACCCTCCCCCCTACAAACTCAGAGTTATAGAGCTTACATCATACATTCATGTGAGAGGTATTTATTGAGTGCATCATTGTTCTATGAGCTGGAGATACGAAGCTGAATAAGATAGGTCTCTGTCCTGGAAGAACTGAAGATGCAGCAGAGAAGTAAACAATGCACATGAGTATGGCAACATTTTCACATGGTTGACTTGTGCCTATCAGTCACTGTCTGCTCCTGGGGTCTAGGTTTCCTGAAAATGTACTAACTTAAGTAGAAATTAAATTCTGTAGTAGCATTATGACACAGGGTCTTATGGGAGCCCTAAAAAATGATCTTGTCAGAAAATAAAATCACCATAAAAGTCATATTATTTTGTTTCTACTTCTGGTATATTTTTTAATTTAAATAATAAAAGTAGCACATGCTTACTGTGGAAAAAAAAATCCACGATACCATCATTTTTTTGGTGGGAAGAATTTGCATAATTGAATACTTATGAAAAAGGTCAAACTCCATTGATTCATTCATCTATAATATATTGAAGCTGACTGATACTACCTACTCTACCATCTTGGCTCTGCCCTCCCATTTTTTTGTTCCGAATAAAGAGAATAATAATGGTCAGTAGTAGATTATACTTAAACTCATTCTTCATCTAATTAAAGCTAGTTGGGGGGAAAAGGGTTTGCCAAAGGGCAGTGGCCTTTGTTTTGTATTACTTAAGCTTTTAGAGATAATAATAGAGTTAACAGACCCCAATTTAGTAAATGACCTGAGTCTATAGACTACAAAGAGGTCACCATATGAATCTAAAACTGAGATAGACCACTTCTTTTTCAAAATATATTTTATTGACTTCAGAGAGGAAGAGAGAGAGAGAGAGAGAGAGAGAGAGAGAGAGAGAGAGAGAGAGAGAGAGAGAGAGAGAGAGGGAGAGAGAGAGAGAGAAACATCAATGATGAGATGATGAGAGAGAATCATTAATCAGCTGCCTCCTGCAAGCCCCACATGGGAGCTTGAGCCCACAACCTGGGCATGTGCCTTGACTGGAAATCAAACTGTGATGTCCTGGTTCATAGGTTGATGCTCAACCATTGAGCCGCTCTGGCTGAGCTAGACAACTTCTTACACTGGGTGGGAATTAGTACCATTATGGTTCCTTTCAAAGAGGTCTTTCCGGGACAACACTTTCCCTACATTCATATTCATTATTAGTGCTGACACTTCAACCTTAAGTCTTCCCATGATGTCCTGGTTCATAGGTCGATGCTCAACCACTGAGCCATGCTGGCCAGACCAATTAAGTATCTTAGTGGCATATTTACTAAAGCACTTAATCTACTCCTTGGAGGTGAAAAGATCAAGTGCATCCTGGTTAAAGAGCAGAGACTTGCTGAGACAGGAGCAAGGCTGCCACTGGCTGGAGTCCACAGACTCACCCTGTGGCTTGCTGATAACCTCAACCTGTCAAACTTAAAATTTATCACCAGGCATTCTGAATTAGAACCTGAGACATTTCATCAATACCTGTCAATCCACACCCAGCAAAAAAAGCAATGCAGTGTCAAGCTTGGGGTCTACTTTAATGAGCTGGCCATAAAGCTGTCACAGGTTGTTTTTTTCTTAGCTTCCCTCTTTCACTACTGCCCAAGCCAAATTCAACCGAACACACAGGGTTCAACAGAATCACTCTGAATTGAGAGAAACCCCCACACCCACCTGCGTAACCTATTACAGAACTGGCTGGCCAATAAGGCCCCGGTGTATTTGACTGTTACATAAAGAGATTAAACTAAATGGTTTTTAGAGCTAACATTCCATAATTCTATTTCACGTCATTCTTTGGGTAACTCGTAGCATGAAGAATCCTGATTTCCAACTTTTGCCTCAAGGAAATGTGATTTCTTTTGTCCAGAATACAATCTCTATGCTACAAAAAAAGCTGAAGATACCTCTTTGAGCTTTACTCCTTTAGGGTGGTATTTAAAGAATGAAACCAGGAATGGGTGCTATTTAAAGGAACAGTCATTTTAAAAGAGAATAAAAGCTATAATTTAGAATGGAATTGTTTTTAATGAAATAATGCCACATAGAAAGGCATCATCTTTTAACCTATCTCTGTAGGTATTATATAAATGCCACCCCCGTAGCCCTGTGTTTTAAATGGCCTCGAAAAAGAAGGGGGCTCTCTAAATGAACTGCTTTTATTTTGGTTAAGATGTTTAAAAAAGAAAAGAAAAGCCTAGTTCTTCTGCAAAGGACCTGGAAATCACTCCCATGTACTACCTACAGGGAACTGTATCAGAATAAAACCACATTAAGCTTCACTGTGGGACACATAATTACTAATCATATAATTATTAGGCGTGTTATGATTTCCACCACTTCCAGTGCAAGCAACAGAAAGAAGATTAAAATGTTCTTAAACGCTGGCCTGTGAAGCTGAAACGAAATGAAGTGTCGAGGCCAGATATTCATTCCGGCTTTCTCTATAAACAACACAAAGAATAACACATTCCATCAATCATTTCTGGGCCAGGCAAAAGAGAGGTAGTCCACAAGAAATCCGGTGTTAGACCAAGGTTCCAATGGGGAGAAGGAGTGGGTTGAAAGAGCGGATTCTTTAACCGAGTGAAGTGACAACGTTTCATGTAAAAAGGACAGAATTGTTTAGCCAAATCGTGTAGAAGCAACTGTATACCTTCTCCATGAAGCACCCCACTCGTAGGCTGCAGGAGGATTAAACCAGTTATTTCTAAGTTTCTTCAAGTCTCTCTCTCTCTTTTTTTTTTTTTTTCAGTGATTCCTGGAACTTTCAAAGACTTATCCAAATGAAACACATGCCCAGTTTGAAGGCAAATCTACCACAGAAAAACCCTCCTTTCACACCTAGTTCTATCTCACCTCAGTCAGTTTATTCAAGATTCTGGCCTTTCAGGTTTCTGAGCTCAAATTTTCATTTCAACTACTCCACCTCCTCGAAATACCTAATGGACTATTAAAGAATTGGCAAAGCGTAAAAGAAATATTTCATAACTGGTATTTTTATTTTGGTTAGAAAAATTCACAGGTTATTTTAATTCACTGCTATAGTTCGCAGCCCATTTTAGAAGAGCAGTTGGGACTGGGATTTTGTGTGTGTGTGGGGGGGGGGGGGTTCTCTAGACTACCTGCAAATTATTAAAAATGCATCCCCAGTTGGGCTCATGGTTAATTACTATTCTCTGCATAATCCATCTGTGAGGACTTGGTATGAAATATATTGTATTCCCCAATTTGCTTGTGTTCCCAGGTTATCTGGTCCCTTTGCTTCAGCTGATCTTGACCTAATTTTCATAAAAATAAACACGATGGTGTTAGAGTTCACAACCTTTGGGCTTCACGGTTGCTCTTGTGGAATGACACAAGGTTCTGTAGAGCATGGGAGTTCTAAAATGTGACTTGTGTGTGTGTGCGCCCCCCTTGCTTCCTTAATGGAGAAGGCATTTAAATCATGTAATCCTGAATTGTGAGACTCTTCTTCGGAAACATGCTGAAGTCTTATTTACTATATCTTTACCATTGAGCAGCAAAGCATTAGTGTTTGCTTAGTAGGAGGGCTCCACCTGCTACATGCACACTTGATCCTAAACTTCTAAGACTTAGAATACACATAAGAAGAGAAGGCAAAGCCGGTTAACAGAGGTAGTCTGAGAATTTATCAATTATTAATTGTGCCCCACCTCAGATTAACAGCTAAAGTCCTAATGGGGCCATAAGTTTAATTTTAGATATGAAAACCCAAGAATCCATATTAAGTAAGCCCATTCATTGGCATCTGATAAAAAAAAACTAGTAGAGCCCTGGCCAGTGTTGCTCTGGACACCAAAAGGTGGCAGGTACAATTCCATCAGGGCACATACCAAAAGGTCGCAGGTTCCATCCCCAATTGGGCGTGTACGGGAGATGACAGATCCATGTTTCTCTTTCATCTCTCTCTCTCTCTCTCCCTCTCTCTCTCTCTCTCTCTCTCTCTCTCTCTCTCTCTCTCTCTCTCTCTCTCTCTCTCTCTCTCTCTCTCTCTCTCTCTCTCTCTCTCTCTCTCTCTCTCTCTCTCTCTCTCCTCAAAAATGAAAAAAAGAAAGAAACTATTAGAAATAAGGAAAGAGTACTACATTGAGAGTAAGAAGATCTGGGTCTTACTACCTCTGGTTTCAGTTTCATCTGTCTTGTGGGGCTGATACCAGCCTTATCTACCTGACAAGTTGCTGTAAGCATCTCAATGGGGATATGGGCCTTTGTGCTGTTTGCAAACAATAAAGGACTTTACAAAATCCTTGAATAATTCATCTTCCTGTTATGTGTTCAGAAAATGGAATACATTTTCAAACAAAAATTCTACTAAAATGTTTCAAAAGGGACTGAAAAAGTCCCCCTTAAAATTATCTACTGTTCTTCTCAGAAACAGAAAAAAAGGGTTAGCCCAGTAGCAGCGACCCAGGGAATCAGACCACAGAGAGTTCGACATCTGGCATCAGGGGGAGCACTGAAAATACTTGAATCTTTCTAAGGAAGTTTGGGTAAAAGAGATCCACAATTTTCCACAAGACCTAATTTCAATTTAATTACTGATTTTTTAACTACAAAGCAGCCAAATATTCACACCAGCAGAGCTATTTATTGGCCACCCCGGGGCACTTGTCCTTAGATTGGCCCCTTCTTGCACTTTACAATGCCTTTGGACACCTGTAAAATTCCGAAGGCAAAAGAAAACATCTGCTCACACCCCTGCTTTTATGCCCCTGGGACCTATGAGACAATGTTATTATTAATTTATTATTAATTATTATATTATCATGGTAGGATTCAGATTAGACCACATATACATGGCAACGGTAAATTGAATGGGTGAAGTATTGTTTTAATTTCAATAGGATTATAGTAATTCATTTATGATTTATTGCTAACCCAAAGAAGGGACCCTAAATGTCTAAGTGCCTGAGGCCCAGAGTTACTTATAATAGAAAGGCCAAAATAATTAAACACAAGCCTCAGTATGATGTAGAAACAACAGTTGAAGAAGCAGTTTGGAGATAACATCAGTTTCTCTAAGAAAGAGTGTTGGTTGGGGTGCTGAGCACACAGTGCAATATACAGATGATGTATTATAAAACTGTGTTCTGAAAAGACTCGGGGGAAAGAGATGCCTTGCTCTTTACAAGGCTCAATTTAAATTAAATCACATCCATTTCTTTTCAAGCAAAGTTGTAAAGTTACAAAATAGTCATGCACCCTTCTCTAAGAAGTTACAGGGAGAAATATAAGTAAATACTTTTCTTCGTATTAACCAAGAAAATCTTTCCTCCATTCTACCTTATCCCTCTATCCCTCCCACCACTCTTCCTTCTTTCTTTCTCCTTTTCTGAAAGGCAACAGGCTTAATCTATAAAGAAATAAGAAACAATATAGCCTGGTCAAATTCTCATATTTCTTTATCTTTGTGTCAGCACCTTGCCCCATTCCCTTCTCTCTTAATGGTAATGATGTGGGGAGAGAAGGTTTTATTTGAATGGGTCAAAGGTGAGAATCCCAGGACAATATTGTCCTTTTACTAGTCTTTGGTATGACAGAAAACATAAAACCAGAGGCCACATACCTGTCTTATCCACACATACCATCAACATCGGTAGGTATTCCACCACAGCCTTGGGCAGTCCATTCTGACAAGCATGCTGGCCCACAACCACTCCTGTGTCCTGAGTCTCAGCTTGCTTTGATTGCTCACCCATTCCTTGTATTTTCCTCTTATCTACTGTTTGTAAATAGAAATCAGCTAAATCTGATATTTCATAACATCTACATGAATCTTTCTGATGCTAAAGTACCATTCAGTTATTTCTATGTGGTATCCAATACTGGATGATGTGATAGATTGAAGATAGATAGGTATCTAAAGTTACTTCAGAATAAATATTCAACAGGTGGCTCAGTTGGTTGGAGCATCATCTTGTGCATTGGAAAGTCGCAGGATCGATTCCTGGTTGGGGCACATATGGGAGATGTGACCAATAGATGTATTTTCTCTCTCTCTCTCTCTCTCTCTCTCTCTCTCTCTCTCTCTCTCTCTCTCTCTCCTCTCCCATCTCCCATCTCCTCCTATTTAATATCAATAAAAAGTAAAATAAAATGTGGTACCATTTCATTATGGTGATAATTCCTTTTATAATCATTTTTACTATGAACTATTTCAAAAACGTTTTTAAAATGTAGAGACTAAAACTCTGGGTATATATTACTTATCTTAAGAAATAAAACATTACAAATATAATTGACCTCATTTCTCAATTCTTCTATTCTATGGTGATTACCCCTGAACCCCAAGGTAATCACCATACTAAATTTGATGGTATTTACTCACTTGGGGTGAATTATCAAGGTTACTTTCTCAGGACAAGATAAAAGGGCTAGTCTTCTACAAATCTTTGGATTTAATTATTCCCTCTGTGCCTCTAAACAGAATTTATGAAGTGGCAAGGCTAATGATATAAAAATTAGGTACTCTTCTATTAAATCAAAAGGGAAAATATGCCATTTTAAGGCCACTCCAACTGTGAAATGTAACATCCTATAAAAAAAAAAAACCAACCTAGAATATTTAGAAACATGGGGAGAGAAAACTGTATAGATATGGAAAGAATTCAAGATATGAGTTTGAACAATATGACGGACTATACATATTAGTAAAAACCCTCTTGCTAGATCAACTGGAAATGCTGGGGAAAATTACACAGACTTTTTAAAAATTCACAGCTAAGTGCAGATAAGAGAAAAATACCCAGAGGCCAGGAATAATGAAGTGACTGAAAACTAAACTGCCAAAAGAGTAGGCTACCCTGTGTTTGCCTCAATGGCAGGTGGTGAGCAGTGGTTGAGATCTAAAGAGTTTGGTTTTAAAAGACTGCAAAGGATAAGGGATGAGAACTTGACTCCAAGGTGAAGAACTGAAACTCAGATCACAGCATAAAACTGGAAGGACTAAGCTCTCAGTTTGGGGAAGAGGAGGTAATTTGCCCACCAGCAAAAGAAGACAATAGACAACATAAAAATCAGTTTACTAGTATTTGCACTTGGCCTCTGAGTGGGGAAAATAAATCCCTTGAGAATTCATAATACGACCTGCACAACACAGAGGATAGAATTTATATTACTTGTGTTCTAGGAAGCCACAGTGAAGAAATTACAAAGAACTAAATCCTAAGCCAGGGATCCCCATTGAGTGTACAGAGAAGTAAACCCAAAACTAACTTGGAAGAACATTCTTAACCCAGGCTGCACAGAAATTTTATAGATAAAGCCCTACTGCAGATAAGCTCATAATTGAAGATTTAAAACAGAACAGAAAGCAATCTATACGAGGTGGATTCAGCAGCCAAAAACAGCAGATGGAAACACCCAAAAAATTAGCACAATAGAAATGTCTGATAGGAACTACTAAAAATTTATGACTAAAAGAATTATCACATAATTTAACTTATTCTTCCAAAATTCTGATTACTACAAATTCTACATTCCTTAACATGCATAAAAATAAAATATGAGTAAGCAGCTGTTAAGGGAAAGATTAATAACTGCATTTGGAAGGAAAACTAGAAATAGGAAACATTGAATTATTTGCCACTGAATTACTTTGGCATCACATAATAATATAAAGTTGTGAATTCACTTACTGGTTAACTGCTATAGGGAAACATGGCCTTCTCCTGGAAATGTGTAAATTGATGCTCTTTCCTCAAAAGTACCTGCAAAAACATTGATGTAGAGCAAGCAACTACCTAGAGAAGATCTGCGGGATGTTGGCCGACACATCAAAGCTAACATGGTGGCTTGAATGTGGGAGACATGGAGGTGAAGAAAAATGTTATACTCATCTTCTAATTGTTCCTATATTTAATTATTTGTAATGGTTTATAAATTAATGATCAATATATTCACCGTTATCTCTTTACCTAATTTATTCTTCCGAGGCCCCATATTATAGACAGCATGGTTTCAATACCTATTTGTTGATTATCATGAACCTAAACTTAAACTTTCTGCTCTAGCACATGTATGCAGAAAATGAACTCTATTTTATATTTCCAGTCATTTATTGGTGTTTCCATTGTCACGTTACTATCTGATCCTGGTTTTTTCATTTAGCCATCAAATATTTTAGTGAAGCTTACAACATACCCAGTATTGCTGTTCTAGAGGCAACAGCATTAAGGTGGTTTCAGGACCTTTCTTCATTGCCTCCAGTGCTTCCTCTTGCAGTGGAGTATCTTTGATTGATTTAACCTTCTTAAAACATGTATCACTCATCTACCTGTTCAAAACACTTCAATGTTTCCCTAAAAGATACAGCCCAAAGATTTTATCTTGATATTATAAAGCCCTTTAACATCTGGCCTGAAACGACCTTTCTAAAATTTCTCTCACCTCTCTCCTACTCATTTATTTGCATTGGTTTGGGAGGCAGTATCTCCCAAATAAGCCACATAGGGTTCTTTCTCTCAGAGGGTCAAATGGAGAGAAGAGGAGAGAAGAAGAGAGGAGAGGGAAGGAGAGGCGAGGAGAAGGGAGGGGAGATCATTTGAGGCCGGCTATTTCTAGAGCAAATTGAAAAATGTTCCTCTAAATAACCCATGGGTCAAAGAGAAACATTCTTTTTTTTTTTTTTTTTTTTTTTAATTGATTTCAGAGAAGAAGGAAGAGGGAGAAAGAGAGATAGAAACATCTATGATGAGAGAGAATCATTGATGGGCTGCCTCCTGCAAGTCCATTGGGGATTGAGCCCACAACCTAGGCATGTGCTTGATGGGAATCGAATCTGGGACCTTTCAGTTCACAGGCTGACGCTCTATCCATTGAGCCAAACTGGCTAGGGTAAAGAGAAACATTCTAAAAGAAATTAGGTACATTCTAACTGAATGATAATGATTAAGTATGTCTCAAATCATATAGGATCAATAAGAGCTGTGCTTAGAGGAAAATTTATAGCTTTAAGTGCATGTTTTAGAGAAAAAGCATGATGAAGATTATTAATCTGAATATTCATCTCAAAAACTTTAAAAAATTAAATAAATTAAGCCCAAAGAAAATAATAAAGAGCAAAAATTGGAAAACACACACACACAAATATATGCAATAGAAAGGATAAATAAAGCCAAAAGTTGGTTCTTAGAAAAGATAACAGAATTGGCAAGTTTCTGCTGAGACTAATGAAGAGGAAAAAATGAGATATCTTGAATGAACAATATCAGGATGATGAGAAATCTAACACTAGAGGTTCCACAGACATTATAAAATGATCATATGAATAATTCTATACCAAAAATTTTTTAAATGTAAACAAAATGGATAAACTGCAACAACAAAAAAATACAAATTGCCAAAACTTACAAAGGAGGAAGTATAAAAATATTAATATCTTTCCATCTGCTTAGAATTAGAAATTAAACCTATAATTATGTCTTCACAGTGAATCTCATTTATTTTAATCTCACACAAATTCTTCCAGGAAATATAAAAACAAAAAGTTTTTCCATTCGTTTTATAAATCCAAAGTAATTCCACTGCAAAAACATGACAAGGGCAGTACAAAGAGGTAATGTCACAGGCCAATCTCACTTATGATGAAAAACCATATAGTACATGTAGATGAAAAATTTCTCCACTAATTTTCAGCAAACCAAACCCAATAAGTCATAAAAAAAGGATAATGCCTATAACAAAAATGAATTTGTCCCAGGAATGACAATTCACTTAATATTTAAAAATCAACCAAAATAATTCAAAAACAATAATAAAATAAAGAAGGAAATCATATGGTTATCATAGGTGCAAGAAAAGCTTTTTATATACTCAATATTCACTCATGATTTAAAAACAACAAAAAAGTGGTAAACTAGAAATAGAAGGGACTAACATAAGTTCTACTAAGTAAGGGTCCCTCTCTCCTGCTCCTGTGTGATCCTATTGGGATAAAAAAATAAGTATGATTGCTCTTGGTGTTTTATTTAACACCTCGGACTTCTGTAGGGCTTAGCTAATCCAGTGAGGAAAGAAAGTAAACAAAGGGTGTAAGGAAAAGAAGAGAAGAAATAAATAGCCACCATTTAGAGATATAAGAAATCTAAAAGAATCTACAGAAAAAAATATTCTAATTAAGAGGAAAATTAGAAAGTTTATGGATATAAAATCAAAATACAAAAATCTATATTATTTTCACTAACCAAAACAAACATTTTAAAAAGTATCTACAAATATATAAAAACCTAATAAGCAAAGTGTCCCCTAGGGAGTTCAACCGACTGGGAGTTACACTACTCGCTATGACCTGCCCTGACCGGGGGATGGCGCAGAACAAAGGAAGGCCCCAGTAGGCAGCTGGGGAAGGGAGGCCCTTCTAGAGACCCTACCCATGCATGAATTCATGCACTGGGCCTCTAGTTGTTCATAATAGCATTAAAAATATCATATTCTTAGGAATAAATCTATAAAAGATGTACAAGATGTCTCCCTAGAAAATTATAAAACATTATTGAGAGACATTAAAGACTCAAATACATGGAGTCTTCTGCAAATTAGAAGACTCAATATTGTAAAAGAGTTAGTTCTCAAATCAATCTATAGATTCAAAGTAACCCCAATAAAAATTCTATTTAGTGTATAAATGTGTATATATAACCTGATCAGCTGAATTTAAAATGTATATAGTAATGAAAAAGGCCAAAAATAGTTGAGTCACTTTAAAAAGAACAAGCTGGGATAACTTGATCTGCCTGATGTGAAAATGTATTGCAAATAAAGACATTATAGTCCTGATGCAAGAAGAGACAAACTGAATTGAGCAGAGAGCTAAAAAACACATCATACACATAGGGATGCTTGATTTGAAAGAAAGGAGAAAGGTGGCATTGCAGAGCACTGAGAAAAGATGGTCTAAACAGATGGGTAAATTAGATATTCACATAGAGAAGGAAAAAATGAAATGTAACTTCTATCATCTAAGGTGGATTGCATACCTAAAATCTGTACAACAAAGCAAATACAGTTTTTATAAAATAAGAGAATATCTTCATAATGTTCTGGATGAAAAAGTTTTCTTAGCAGACAAGAAACACTAAACATCATGTAAAAGATTAATAAATTGGTTTACATTAAAAAATAAGAATCTCTGTCCATTAAAAAAAATCACATTTTTAAGAGAATGAATAGGCAAGCCATACAGTGGGATAGTTAAAATACCACTGCCAACGAGTTTATATCCAAAATATATGAAGCACTTTTATAAATGAATATAAAAAATAAAGACAAATTTTTTAAATGAACAATACTACCTATAATACTTCACGGCTACCCAAATTTGCCAATAAAAATATGAAAAGTGAAAAAATACAAAAAGTAGCTTGAATTCATTAATTATTAAAAACAGGAAAATTTAAACTACAGTAGATAATACTACATCGTTAAAATGGCTAAAATTTAAAAGCAGCAATACTAAAGACTGGTGAGTGTTTAGAGCAGCAGCGACTCTTAAGTCCTGCTGTTCAACTGTGAATGGGTGCATCTACTTTGGAGAGTGATTTGGTATTATCTACAAAAAATGAGTACACATATATCCCTTGAATGAGGTATTTGGCTCTTACATACATCTCTAACAAAAATACACATGTAATATGAGTCAAAAGACTGGAACTAGATTTCATAACAGCATTCTTTATAATATCCTCAAACTGAAAATTCCAACAACCAACAATAGTAAATTGAAAAAATGATGGCATATATTGTAGAATACTATGTATATAATAAAAATGAAAAAACTATAGCTACATGCAGTAACATGGACACATATTACAAAAATCATGCTGAGTAAAAGAAAACCAACACAAAGGAAAATATATTACACTACAATACATTTGTATGTACATATGTACATGATGTATGCATTAAACATAGGTGAAACTTGGTTATACCATTTAACCATGGGTAGAAGCTAATGTTGGAGAGGGGGAAGGGAATACTGGTTTAGATGGGACAGAAAGAGGGCTTTTAAGGTACTGAGGTGTTCTAATCTTTGGCATGTACATGGGTGTCCATTCTGGCCTAATTCAATGAGATGGTGCTTGGTGTACTTCACTGTGTACGTATTATGCTTCACGCACACATACACACACTTAAATAGGAAAGAGGCCGACAAAGTTGGCCAAAGATTACAGTCGATAGAACTCAGGTATTCATATAATTTCTATACTATTGACTTACTTCCTCTTAGCTTGCAAATAATACATGAAATTTTTCACATACAGAACTTTCTATTAAAATAATATTCCCTCTGATCATATTCACTAGCTACACAAAGAATATATGCAAAATAATATTTATTAAAAACAGAAACTGTGCTTACACTGTATTGTTTCTTCATGTCATTAGCATATTTCATGCTTTGGTTGACATTATCTTTAAAGGGATTATAATATGAATAACACTGTTTCAAAGACTTCTTCAGTTTGAAGAAAAAAAAAAAAAAAAAGTCTTCCTTATTTTGAACCCAAAAGTAATTAGATGTAAGACAAGCACAAACTGGACTCAAAGGAATCAAACTGTGTTCCTACTAAGGATGATTTTGTTTAAACACACAGCGTGCCATGTTGCAAGAATACAAATATTTTTGTAATGGCCATTTGAGAGCCTTATTTGGAGCTGTGTATGATTCCTGATAGTCTTGCTTATAAGTGGATTATTCTAAGAATTTCATTTATTATCTGAATCCCTGGAATGGAGGGGGAACCTGGAACGATGGAAACAAATTGGGTGGACATTTTTATGTCTCACAAGCATCACTAGTTAGACACGGTCAGGAGTGTATGTTCACTTCCTACCAGGAATGAGGGTGTGTCTTAAAGGACTTAAAGGGATGCTCAGCATCTATGTCAGCTTGCAACATTTAGAAAGTTTTATCAGGTACCCTTTTTTTTTTTTTTTTTTTTTTTTTTAAGATTGAAAAGTGCAAGATATAGAGTTTTGACATTTTGCATGGGTCCAAAAGGAAAAACAATGTTGTTAATCTGGCTCCCTTTCCTTGTAACAAAATTTAGAAATTCCTTCTGTTTTGTGTGGTAAAATTCTATGTGATTGCTATTATAGTGAAGTTTTCCAAGTTTGCCATATATGCATTAGAGTTACAGATTCTTGAGTGAAGAGGGAAAAACAACCATTTCTTCCCTAGAGATTTCTCAGATCATTCTGCATGTTCCCAAAACAAAATACTAACTATAATACTAGGTACTTTTTATTGAAGAGGGGCTATTTGTCAGGCACTGGGCTAAGTGCTTACATTTATTATCTCCCATTATCCTCTGAGGTGTACTGCTATTAGCATTTCTGGTTTGCAGATGAGGATGCAGAGGCTTAGAAAGGTTGTGTGTGTCAGATATTGCTTATTATTTATCTAATCTCTATTCTCCCTTCTTCTGTGCATAGAGAATATATATTTTTTAAATTATTTTTGTAGCCCTGACCGGTTTGGCTCAGTGAATAGAGCGTTGGCCTGCAGACTAAAAGGTCCCAGGTTCGATTCCGGTCAAGGGCATGTACCTTTGTTTTGGGCATGTCCCCAGTAGGGAGTGTGCAGAAGGCAGCTGATCCATGTTTCTCTCTCATCAATGTTTCTAGCTCTCTATCCCTATCTCTTCCTCTCTGTAAAAACTCAATAAAATATATATGTATTTTAAATATTTTTGTAGAAGGATGATGTGCTTAGCCCTAGAAAATAGTACTTGTGCTTTGGCTCAGTAGCACAGTTGGTTAGAGCATCATCCTCATAGCCAAGGTTGTGGGTTTAATCTCCGGTCAGGGCATAGACAAGAATCAGCCAATGAATGAGTCAATATGTGGAACAAGTCAGTTTCCTCTCTCCTCTCTCTCTCTCTCTCTCTCAAAATCAATTAAAATATTTAAAATAAAATATTTGCATGAGGCATCAATCAGCTCCCTGATTTCCTAAACTTACCTCCCTTTCAGGTAGAGATATTCATGTGACCATAGAGATATAAGGATGCCGAAGAATCTGGGAAAATTTTCCCTTTCTGATAAAGGAGGACATGTTAGTATTCTCCCTTCTCTCTGAGTGCCAATGTCATAGCTGGAACTATCTTTTGATCATGAGAGAATGACTTACATTTCCTCAGAAAGCCTATTAGTAAGCTGCTGGGCCAATAAGGCAACCATGGATCTTCAAACCTTTTAATAAACAAAAACAAATTTGTCATTGTGGTAGGGATTTCTATTATTCATAGCAAAATGTAACCCTGACAGAGATTTTCTGAAAGTGAAATATAAGATGTGAAAGTATGTCAATGCAAGAGCTTATAAATGAAAAGCAATGCCTATTATGTTGAGAATTATAATAATGCAAATATAGAAGATAAATAAGATTTATTCCTGTCTTCAAGAGTTAGCAATAGACCCAGTATAACATTAATATGTTAATATAGAAATGGCAGGTTACGTAAATGCTGAGTAGATCTAGAATAAAAGGACAAAATATACAGATTAAAATCAGCTACGTATAGGCATTCAAGGGAGTGACTTTTTAATATATTTTTATTTATTTCATAAAGGAAGGGGAGAGGGAAAGATAAAAACATCAATGATGAGAGAGAATCATTGATCGGCGGCCCACTGTACATCCCCCAGTGGGGATCAAGCACACAACCAGGACATGGACCCTGACTTGGAATCGAACCATGACCTCCTGGTTCATAGATGGATGCTCAGCCATTGAGCCACACCAGCCAGGCAAGGGAGTGACTTTTGAGCTAGTTCTGCTCAGGAAAATATTACCAATTAGTAGAATATAGTGACAAGACTAAAGGCCTGTAGATATAAAAAAGTAAAAATAAGAATGAGGGTGCATAAAACAGACAAGCATATTTGCTTGGCTAGAGCAAAAAATCTGAGAATAACTTTTAAAGGGTATTACAAGAGGCAGGAAAGAAGTATGGCTCTGAAGGGCTGTGAAAGGGCTTTGGGTTCATATATTTGGTAAATTTATACAGGAAATATAGAATTAGTATACATATTTACAGGAAGTTATATGATGAAACATTGTTCATATACCTTTATTTAAAATAAACTAAAGAGCAAGGGTCCTTCCTGCAATTGGCCTAGAATGATGTGAATTGGGTGAAATTAAAAGTGATAATTAATGTGGAATCTGCAGAACTTGAGGTTACTGAGTATGAAAAGATGAGAGAAGTAAAAATTACACCAGTTAACTGACAATTTCAAGAAAAAAAAATTACAAACTTTTTCTTAGCAGATCAGTTGACTTAAAAAAGAAAAAAACTTGAGAAGTAGGCTCCTTAAATATCATATTTGTCACAGAATGCTACCTTAAAAAAATATGCACTATCTTAAAATAAATAGTAAAATCCCTTTGCTTTGTCTTTGGTAAAAACCTAAGTATAACAATAGTTGGATGGAGCATTATCATTCATTCTCCTTTTATTGAGAATACCCTCGATTACATTTGTCTTCATATCCATCTAACATGTGATTCTTATAAATGTTAACAGTTGAAAACAAACAGCTGGCTGAACTCTCTGCTTCAGTCTTTTGGATAGTTTGCTTCTCAGTGAGTGATCAGTATTTTGATACTGCCGTAGTAACAACAGGAAATGATCTGTTAAAATCTGGATGGCCAACTACTGATCAATGCCAGGGTAAAGAGGAGAGCTAGTCTCAGAATAAAGTCTATAAAAACAGTTTGGGGAACTATTTCCAGGACCACAGGGGAAGAATCGTTAATTTGCTCTCAACATCGGAAAAGCAAATGCCTAGTGGAAGAACATTTTAGGGTGATCACAGAACAGCATCAATGGGAAGCTGACGGCCAAAATGCAGTACTTAAAAAGACTGCCATGGTAAACGCTAGGGCTTCAATTACACATGATGTGAAATACCATTTTCTGAAAGAAGAATTCACTTAGAAAAAGATTTCATAAGCAGGTAGAACTCTCCTAAAATTGGTCTAGACAATAGTACTAAAAAATAATTTTAACTTTTCATTTGGCCATTAGTTATAGACTTTTTGTTAGAATTATAATTGGGGAGATCTAATTATTAATAATTAGCCTTTGGATTTGTCCTGATATAATAAATCATTATCATGGATAATTAATAAATGAATCCTCAAGGATTTCTTCTTCATCATCTTCCTCTTTCTAAAGCTTTCCGGACAGCACTGCACGGAAACAGACATGACTAAACAGCAGACCACAATGCCGTGTAGAAGGCTGGTTGGTAGACAGCCTTCCCAGCAAACATTTCCAAACACCGTACTCTACAACAGTGATTTGCCACTTTATCTCATGGCACACATAAACTAATTACCAACATTTTGTATTTTTTTATCTGACCAAAAAAATAGGTCTAGTTTTGATTCACTCACACTAATCGGCCATTGTTGTATTGGCTATGTCATTTTTTATTACTATTTGATATTCCAAGGGAAAAGAGATCAGTGCCCTTGACTAAATAGTCAGCTATTGAATGTTTCAAAATTCTTTTGGCACACCAGTGTGTCTGCCAAGGCACACTGGTTAAAAATCGCTGCTCAAGAGCGTCACAGAGTGGGGAATGCCAGAACATTGTGGACAAAAGAAGATAATCTTGATTTAAAAGATGCACAAAGCAAAAGTATCTAGATAGAATCACAACTATAACACATTATTTCCCTGATGCTTTAATATAACAAATTTTGCAAATTTTATCATTTTTAAAAGGTACCTGAATAAACCATTTATCAATAATTCAATAAAAAAAATACATAAGCCATTTTATTAAGAAGTTTATAGTAACAATTTTCTGAAACATTGGAAACATGTCAAATATTTGTATTTGAGTCATAAAACTTAGTTGTTTTTTAATCCTCATCTGAGGATATGATTTTCTTTATTTGAGAGAGAGACATTGATCTGTTGCCTCCTATATGAGCCCTGAATGGGATCAAACTCATAGGGACAACGCTCTAACCAAATAAGCCACCTCACCTGGGTAACTCATAAAAATGTATACTCTTTAAATTTATACTGTTGTGTATTAATTTGTACTAAATTAGTAGTCATAATGGCTAAAAGAACAGAAGGCATTGTGTCTAAAATTATTTTTCAAGATTTGTCTGTGTTTTAATTGTTGGAACCTTTTAAACAAGAGTAAATATACAAAATGTCACTTGATACCAAACATACAAATCATCTGTTTCAAATTAACTGTTGTTACTTACATATAAACAATGATAGTTTGGATTCAAGAACAAGCATGAAAAGTGAATAACTAGCTGATATTACAATATTCTTTCCAAAATTCCACCTCCTTCACAATGTGTATTTTGCTTCACCTCTAATTTCCTGGACAGGAAGTCAATTCTCTTCTCCTCTACACTTCTACTCAGCAATTTGAGATACTACCACTCTAATTTCTCATTTGGTTGTTTAGAGAACTATTATTTCCCCTAGTAGTGTTGTAAGCAACTAGCAAGCAAGGTCCACATGAGATTTATCTTATTTTCTTTATTACATCTAATTCAACATACAGTATTTATTAGTTTGCTGTTTTTTTTAAGAGTTGCCTATTATGCCGGATCAGTAAGGCTCAGTGATTTGACCCCAGCCTAGTCAAGGAGTGCACAGGAGGCAACCAATCGATCGATTTTTTTTTTTTCTTTCTCTCCCCACTCCTTTCCCTTCCACTCTCTCTAAAATAATCAATGGGGGGAAAAATATCCTTGAAGATTAACAACAAAAATTAGTTTAGTTGCCCTGGCCGGTTTGGCTCAATGGACAGAGTGTCGGCCTGCGTGAGGACTGAAGAGTCCCAGGTTCGATTCCGGCCAAGGGTATATGCCTAGGTTGTAGACTCCATCCCCAGTAGGGGGTGTGCAGGAGGCAGCCTATCAATGATTCCCTCTCATCACTGATGTTTCTTTCCTCTCTCCCTCTCCCTTCCTCTCTGAAATCAATAAAAATATAATTTAAAAAATTAGTTGTCTATTAGTGTTCAATAAACTTTTAAAATTCCAGTTTTATGCAGTTTCTTGTGACAATACTTCCTCAGCTAATAAACTGATTTAAAAGGTGTTTTATACTTAGATGTAAAATTTAAAAATTCAAATCTTATAAATGCTTTTAATACTAAAAAATGTATACTCATTACAAATGAATCAATGAATTTGTTGTTGTTTCATTAACTGTTAAAATGGCTTTTTAATCTTTGTTTTTAATTCTCAAATCCTATACAGTAAGAAAAAAATTTATCCATATTGTTGTATGCATTAATTGTTCATTCATTTTTATTGCTCAGTAGTATTCCACTGTATGGATATACCACAATATTTCTATTATCCTGTTGATCAATATTGTGCTATTTTCAGTTTTGAGATATTAAAAATAAACCTACTATGAATATTCATGTACAAGTCTTTATATAAACATATGCTTTCTTTTCTTTTGGGAAAATAACTAGGAATAGAATGGCTGGGTCACATAATTAGATGCATGTTTAAGAAACTACCAAACTGTTTTCCAAAACGGTTATGCATTACATCCTCCCCAGCAGTGTGGGGTCCAGTTCCTATCTTTGCCAACCGTTGTAATTGTCTTTTTAATTGCAGCACTTTTAGTGGCTATGAAATAGTATCTCATTATGGTTTTAATTTGCATTTCACTAATGTCCAATTAACTTCAGCACTTTTCACACACTCGTTTATGTCATATGTATTCCGTGGTGAAGTGGCTGTTCAAATTATTTGTTCACTTTTAACTGAATTGTTTTCTTACTGTTGAGTTGTAAGAGTTCTTTATTCTAAATACAAATCCTTTGTCAGATAATCAGTACTTTCAAAATAGAAATGCAACAGTTTCAGATAATTATGCTTTGTTATTATACCACTTAGTCTATCGGTACTTTTAAATAATCGATAGTAAGGGCAAGTATTATCTCTGTAATCCTCAAGTACCAAGTTTTCCCAAGTCTATTATAATATTTAAGACTTCAATCTCTACAGTAATGCAAGAACCACCATGGAATTTTTCCCAAGCAAGAGTCAATCTGGGGAAGTTCTTTGGCTAAACACCATCCCTAAAAGTAATAGATATAGAAAAACAGTATGCAAAATAAAATCTCATTTTAAAACATGGACAGAAAACATATTTAAGCTCCTCTAATATCTCTTTTTTTAAATATATTTTTTTATTGATTTCAGAGAGGGAGAAAGAGAAACATCAATGATGAGAGAGATTCACCAATTGGCTGCCTCCTACAGGCCCCACACTAGGGATCGAGCACTCAACCCAGGCATGTGTCCTGACTGGGAATCAAACCACGACCTCCTGGTTCTGAGGTCAATGCTCAACCACTGAATCACACCGGCCAGGCAGCTCCTCTGATATCTTTTTTATTTCTTCCTCTAATATCTTTTTATATATAAAGAATAATTTCATACGTGAAAAAATATTTCCATGATACATATTTATCCCTTGGAACGTGTGTCAAGACACAAATCTGAAACTAACTCATATAGCAGCACTAGAATTAGGATAACAGCAGATTATACTGGCACTCTCTGACATGGTTTCAGGATATAGACAATCCTAGGGTTACAAGTATTTCATGGAAGTAATTATGACATAATTGACAATATTCCCAAATCAGAACACCTTATAATAAGCTTATTTGACAGTTTTTTAAAAGGCCCAGTATTAAAAGAATAAGCTTCCTCTGGAGTTAAAAACAAGGAATAATTTTGGCTCATTAAAAATAGTATCTATTGAGAAAACATATGCTTGTTCTCAAACATGAAGTAAAATTATTACTCTAATGCATGATCATTATATGAAATAATCACTTGGTTAGTAAAATATTATGTATATTCTAAAATTTTCAGTTCAACTAGTTTTCTTTTAGAATGAGGAAACATTTAATGATTGGCTTCAAATTCTTTTTATTTTTTAATTTTTAAAATTATTTTAGAGAGAGGAAGGGGAAGAGAAAGAGAGAAAGGGAGAAAAAAAACACACATTGATGTGAGAAATGTCAATCAGCTGCTTCTTGTAGGATCATACCTACAGCCTGGGTATGTGCCCCGACTGGGAATCAAACCTGCAACCTTTTGGTGTATGGGACAATGCTCCAATACCAGCCAGGGCATAAATTCATTTTTAATATAAAATATGTGAGTGTTATTATATGATAAAGAAAATAAAGATAGTATGACCCAAATTTTATTTTTTAAAGCTAATATAAAATACTTTTCAAAGCATATAAAAATTGCGAAACAACTGAGGATTTTTCAATAAAGATATATTTACTGACCAGAGAAAACAAAGGTATGTTTAATGACTTCTGTTTCCAGGTCACCTTATTGAACGATACATCATGAAATCAATAGTTGTACATCTAGGAAATTTACCAATGGAGCTCTCTTCCACTGGTGTATATATTTTAATTTGTCTCATGTGGGTGTCTCTTCCATTTTGGTGATTGGCTAGAACAGCAATCTGTATCATGAATGTGCGAGTTGGCTTCTTATGGTTATCAGTTAAGGGAACATGAATCCAGCCACTTGGTTCCACCAATTCAAGTTGCTGCCAGGAAAAGAAAAGTCAGATTAGGTTTGCACCCAATGAACATAACTTACTATAATGAATACATTCTAAAGTTGACTTATCTGTGGATGGTGTCAGGTGGGTATTAGACTTACCAAGGTGATGATGTAAGTTATACAAATGCCACTATGCTGTATATCCGGAACTAATATAATATTGTATGTCAACTATAATTGAAAAATTACAAATTTAAAAATAGAATAAAAAATAAAGTTAAGTTAAAATTAACCTCTTGCTCATCGAGAAAATGACAGTATGATAATAACCATTATCAGTTACTGGAAACATTTACCATGTTCTATTTCTATAGTTGCTAAGCACATTACATGTACCATCTTAGTAGGCAGTCTTAGTGTTAGAATTAGACATGTGTAAATGTATACATCCAATGGAAGGTAAAAGCAGGGAAATAATCTAACATGCTTCTGACATATTTTATTTCAAGAAATATGCCTAATACATCCAAAATCATACAACAATCAAAATCTATATAAATTATAAGAATACTAAGAGAAAATCAGTTATTAAATAAGCATCAAACAAAGCTTTCTTTCTTGGGGATAGTAAGTGTTTATCTAGTCTTAATGATGATCTAAACCTAAAATCTAGATTTTTAATGTTTTTTAATAAGAAATTACAGATTAATTTTTTTAATTTAAATTTTCTTTTAAACAAGAGTCCAAACTGTCCTTACTTCACAAGGAAAGGAAAACCACAAGTCAAGAGGTAAACCAATGTTTCTAAGTTTTCCTAAAGTACTTTTAAAACATATTGATATTTTAATTGCTTAATTAAAGGGTACAAATGAACTACAGATGCATTACAAAAAAATATAGGTTTATCTTATCAAGACAGTCAAATGGCAATGAGTGTCAAAAACTCTAACTCGGGGTTCTGTGAGTTACTCTAGAAAAACAATTAAATAAATGCCATGATATCTTCCTTTTTCTTTCTTTAATTCTTTTATCTTCTTTCATTCTTTTTCTTTCTCTTCTCTTTCCTTCTTTATTCTTTCTTTGCATTTTTTTTTAAAGAAAGAGGGTGGGTAGAGATGGGGCAAGAGAACTGTAATAGTATTTAATACTATTGTAAATGATTTCCCCCTTTTATTAGTAACTACAAAATATAAGAATAATTAAATTTCTACCCCCATGGCATTTTGGTCAGTGACATTTTATAAACTTCCACTAGAACTAACTCAAAATGAGTCCATCAGAAACCAGATATATCTGGATTCTATCACTAACCTTTTATTCATTCAGGCCACAAATACTTATTAAGCACTTAAAATGTTCAAGATATTGTTCTAAGTACAGTTAAGCATACAATGCATGAACCCAAAGCATATTTCAAATCTTTCAAAAAAAGCTTAGAAGCATACAAACATCCTCTATGGCTTCATTCAGTTTCTTCTTGCATAAAGTAAAGGGATTGGACAAGTTATCCAATATCCCTTCCAGCTTTGACATTCAATGAGTCTGATTAAAAGAAGAAAGATGTAGTAGGCAGATACCCACATCATTCCCCCAAATCTGTGACCTGTGAATATGTTAACATAGCAAAAGGGACCCCGCAGGTGCAATTAAGGTAAAGATCTTGGGATGGAAAGATTATCCTGGACTACCTGGGTAGGCCCAAAGAAATCAAAAGGGTCTTTAAAAGAGGAAGGCAAGAGAGACAGAGATGTGATGAAGAAGTAATGGTAGGAGTTATACAACCACAAGCCAAGGAATGTGGGCAGCCTCCAGAAGCTGGAAAAGGCAATAAACAATTCTCCTAAAAAATCTCCAGAAAAGAATGTACCTTGCTGACACCACGATTTTAATCGACTAGACCCACTTTGGACTTCTCACTTCCAGATTGTACGATAATAAATTTGTGTTGTTTTAAGCCACTAAGTGTATAGTATCTAAGTGGTTATAGCAGAAATAGGAAACTACTATAATAGATATACATGGGAATTAAGAGGAGGGAGAAAGCACTTCTGGTTAAAATAATCTATTCTCCAAGTAAATGTACAATAGTAAATCTCAATAATGAGCAAAAAATGAAATCAAGATTCTAAATTCAGCTCCTTACTAATGTAATGTTTTTGACAAATTTAACCATTATTTCTGAGATACAATGTTATTTTTAGAGTATTTTAAACACTTTAGTGTACAAAAAGCTATATTAAGATTTTATAACATATATAACTTTTGGCATGATATATTCAGAATTATGAATGTAGTAAATTATTCAATAAATGCAATTAATAAACTATTTCTTCCAAACATATAATAAAGTTTATTGATCTCAATCATTAAAAGTACTATATATTACAAAGTATATATAGCTGTTAATGCCTCTCAGATGGTTTCACCATCAACTATATTGCCTGGAAGTCATAAACACCAATTCATGTGTCTACTTCACTTCTATTGTGCCCAGTTTGAATTCTCAGAGTCATCTCTATAAAGTTATTATTCTTTTTTTATTAAAGTTTACTATTCTGATACTGCCATATTTAAACTTATTTCATAGATTTAAAACCTTACATGCCTATAAATTTAAATTTTTGAAAATGATTAGAAGATTAAGATATTTTATGCAAAAAAAATTTTTTTTTTTAATATTTTCAACAGAAAATTAACAAAAAGCAAAATTTTGCCACAATAACTTTCTTTTTCCCCCTTCCATTTCTGGTTGAATGTCAATAAATGAAAATCGCATCACCACTAAGATATACTTCTTTATTCCTCTTGTTCTTTCTGCCATCTCCCCCTTTTGGTTCCTTTCTCCATATAGTCACTCATTTGAAAAGTTGTTATTTTTTAATTTTTCACCTGCTAGTTATCTGTATCCCATTCCAATCTGAATTTTTCCCTAACGCTGAAACCAATCTTGTCAAAGTCACCTGTGACCTCTCACTTTGCCATATCAATTCTTTAATACAGCTTTATTCTGGATTTTCCTCATCTATTGATAATAATGTGCCTAACCAATATCTATTTGTATTTAAAAGTTTTAAGGCTTTTAAAGCTTTATGTAATATTGTAGTTTAAACATAGTTTTGTGTACAAAAAGATATAACATGGTTTACTAAAGAGAATTTTGTTAATGACAGAAAATAAATGGTAGTTCCGTAAAGACAGATTTAAAGACTGAAGTTAATAATATTAATGCTAAGGCAATATGATACCTGAAATTCTCCTATATAATTGTATCCAGACCCATGACTTCAGGCACCTCAAGTGGATGTATGCTGGTGATTTAAAATTTTATATCTCCTTTAAGAGGCAGCTTCTTTTTCTTAATCCTCACCCGAGAATATTTTTTCAATTCATTTTTAGTGAGAGTGGAAGGGAGGGAGAGAGGAGAGAAACATCGGAGTGAGAGAGACACATTGATTGCTTGCCCCCCGAATCTTCCCCAACTTGGGCAAGGTTCTGTGACCTTGGCTGGGAATCTAACCCGTGACTATTAAGTTTCCAGGCAGATGCTCTAACCACTTAGTAAAAGTGGCCAGGGAAGGAGGCAACTTCTGAAGGTACAAGCAAGGGAACAGCACAGCCCTGGAGTTAATGCTCATCCCTGCTTGCTTCTCCAGTCTTATCTTGAGTGGTCTTTCATCTAATTTCAGTTATATAATCTGCAATAATGCAAAAATAAATTTATACTATGAAGGAAACTGACTCTGAAAATATTCCAAAGATTAGAGATGACAAAGAGATATTAACTGTATTTCATTTTTTTAAAAAATGGGTCATCTGTTGTGTGTGTCTGCAAAAAATTTTTTTTTATTTAACTGAAATTAAATTAATTGCTTGAAAAATATAAGAAAATAAGAGATAGAAAATAAGAATTTTGGTAACTGGATAAAGGAGGTACCACAGCTAATCGATGTGAAGTCAGAAGAGAGAACAGAGAATAAAAATATGAAAGAACATAACAGAACCTCCCAGAACTAAAAGACAAGTGTCTCCTCATTGATGGGATCCACTGAGCACCCAGCACATGAAGGAAACATTACACACACACACACACACACACACACACACACACACACACCACACACAAGCAGTTATGGCATAGCATCGTGAAATTTCTAAACATCAAGGATAAAGAGATTATAAATGCTTCTACAAACAACAATAGGTCACTTGCAAAGCATCAAAAACCAAGTGTTCCTTAACATTTACACTAAAAACTATGAGGCAATGGAGAATGTGCTTAAAATTGATGAAAATTTTCTTCCAAACTAGAATTCCATACCCAGCCAAATCATCCCTCGAGGGTGAGATTAAAATTAAGTTTTCAGTCATGCAAGGCTTCAACAATTTTACCTCCCATGTGGAGTATGCATTCCACCAAAATAGGAAGTAAATCAAAAAAGATGAAGACCTGGGATCTAGAAAACAAGAGATCAACCAGCCAAAACCAGTTTGGCTCAGTAGTAGAGCGACAGTCTGTGGACTGAAAGGTCCCAGGTTCGATTCCAGTCAAGGGCATGTACATTGGTTGCGAGCACATCCCCGGTAGGGGGTGTGCAAGAGGCAGCTGGTCAATGTTTCTCTCTCACCGATGTTTCTAGCTCTCTATCCCTTTCTCCTCCTCTCTGTAAAAAATCAATAAAATATATATATTTTTTAAAAACCTACTGCTTATCTATTAAAAAAAAAAGAGAGAGAGAGACAGATCTATCAAAGAGAAGGTGAAAGAAACTCCTAGGATGATGTTGAAGGGGTATCTTAAGAAGACAGCTGTTAGTTAGTCCAGATCTTCTGAGAAACCAAGACATAAGTAGATATACCAGATATTTATAAAGGCAAATGTCTTTGACAGAAAAGGGGAGAGCCAGGGAAGGCTGAAAGAGCTGTCAGATAGTGATGCAGGGCTGAGCCCAGGGGAAGGAGACAGGGAAGGAAAGAAGACTGGGTGGATCATGTTAGATTGCATTGCAGTTCCAGGGAAAGTTGGGCAAGGCTCTCAGGGACTGCTGGAGCCCAGGCTGCCTGTCAGGATTCCAGGGTCCCCGGGAGTGGGCCTGGTTTATTCCAATACCCTGCTGTACTCTCTCAGTGGCTGGTGGAAGGCCTGGTCTTGGCACTGTGGTGATGGATTTCAGAGAGCACTGGGGCCATCAGTAAGTAACTCCTATGGATCACACTTCTAAGAGGAACATTCTCATGGCCATCTATGGTAGCTTTGTAATGTATTACCTTGGCCTAACCTAAACTACATTTCTCACATGTTTCTGGTGAGATGGGGCATGAAATATTTTCATACATGATTAGGAGGGCACAAGTGAAGTAGCAGCCATTTTGTTTTTCACACTCAAGTTGAGGTTAGGAGCTCTTGTCGATCACACATGTTGTCACTTTCTACTGGCCCACTTCGCTGTCATGGGACAACAGCGGGGCCCACAGACTTCAACCTCCCGAATGATGACATGAAAACAGCTTTGCAGATTTATTTAAGCAATTCCTACTTGTGTAAGGTATTACATACTGCCACCCACCCTCCCACTACACACATATATACAAACAGTTCAGTCCCAGGTCAGAATACATACTAGAAGCAACCAATCAATGTTTCTCACTTTCTCTCTCTCCCTCTCTCTCCCCCCGCCCCAACTCTTCCTTCTCTCCTTCTCTTCCTCCCTCTAAAAAAATCAATATGAACATATCCTAATAAAGAGGGAATATGTTAATTGATCCTCGTGTCATCGCAAAGATGGCAGCACCTGCAGCCAATAAGGAGGGAATATGCTAATTGACTGTCACACACTCAAAGTTGGCAGCACCCACAGCCATAAGAGGTGACGCTCAGTCCCCTCAGCCCCCCTGGGGCAGCAGGTGTGCGGCAAGGCTGAGCCCGCCCCCCGGCAGGCACAACCACTCCACCCGCCTGCCTCCGGAGTCCTCCAGTCCCCTCAGCCCTGGGCCAGCCCAAGGCACAGGCAAGCCTCAGATGGTGACTGCCCAGCCGCCCAGGGCCACCCGAGGCTCAGGCAATCAGGGCTGGCCAAGGCTTGCACTGCAGGCAGTGGCAGCAGCAGAGATGTGATGGGGCATCGTCGCCTTACCCTGATCGCTGAGTCACCTCCTGCCCCTGAGGGCTCCTGGACTGTGAGAGGGGGTAAGCCAGGCTGTGGGGATCCCCCCTCCAATGTGTAAATTTTCATGCACTGGGCCTCTAGTTTTAAAATAAAGGAAAAAAATGTGGATCCAAGAGAGTATATGTGGCTGCTTCAAAGAGTATTTTATAGATCTGTCAGAGAATTTAGATAACTGATAATAATTTTTTTAATTAAGCAGGAAAATGAGGCAACCACTAATTCCAGAAAAATAATATTAGGTCTAAAAAGGAAATTTAAGCATAGAACATGACATGAATCAGCTATAAATAATATGTGGTCATAATAATGAAAATGTGCATAATAATTTCAGTAAATACCACAAAAAACTCTACTAGTAAGATGAAGAGAAGGAAAGTATCTACACTAATAAAAGAGAAACATGCAAATTGACTGTACCTACGCTACACCCACCAGCCACGCCCATCATCCAATCAGGAGCAAGTATGCAAATTAACCCAACTAAGATGGAGGTGGCTATGGAGCTGGAGCAAGCAGGAGGCTTGGGTTGCCCCTGGCGATAGAAGAAGCCAAGCTTCCCACCTGTCCTGGCCAGCCCTGGCCTCCACTCAAGGCTACAAAGCTTCAATTATAAGAAGATAAATAAATCCCAGATACCTGCTTCCAGCTAGCCCTGGCCTCTGCTCAAGGAGGCGCTGAAAAGAAAAAAAGGAGGGGCTGGGAGCTTGAGTCACTGGGGGATGATCAGACCAGGATGGGATGGCAGTTGTGGATGATCAGGCTGGTGGGGGTCGGGGCCATTGGAGGTAAGCAGGGGGGCCAGTTGGGGGCAAGCAGACTATCAGTGGGGGTCAGATGGAGGTGATCAGGACAGCAGGGGCGGCAGTTTGGAGTGAGCAGGCCAGCAGGGGGTAGTTGGGGGCAAATAGGCCAGTGGGGAGAGGATGTGGGGGTGAGTAGACCAGTTGGGGGGGGGGGCATTTGGGGGTGAGAAAGCCAGCAGGCAGAGTGGTCAGGGGCAATCAGGCAGGCAGGCAGATGAGCAGTTAGGAGCCAGCAGTCCCTGATTTCGAGAGGGATATCTGACTGCCGGTTTAGACCCAATCCCTGTAAACCGGCAGCAGGACATTCTCTGAGGGGGTCCCAGATTGGAGAGGGTGCAGGCCAGGCTAAGGGACACCCTTTCCCATGTGTACAAATTTCTATACTAGTAAGATGAAGAGAAGGAAAAGTACATTAGAGAATAAATGAGATTATAGAGCTAAGTCCTAATGTTTCACAGTAAGATATCATTAGATCATGTCTTCAAATATACATACACATTATTTAGAATTCTACATTTCTATTAAAGTTATCTATGGACATATGTTATTTAGAAATTAAAGCAAAGAAGGCTAAAATAACTAAGAGGATTGCTCCCAAAAGCAAGATGAGGATGTTAGAGAAAGAAGTACTATTGTTATAAATGCTATTGCAGTCCTTTTGGACTTTTAACCTATGTACATGTTTTATTGTATAAAAGTATATTTGAAACCTTAAAAATTAAACTTAAAAAGATGATAAAAATATTTTTTAAAACTAAGGAAATTACCACAAAAAGTTAACATGGTGGTTACTTCTATGGGATATGAAAAGGATTGTGACAGGGAAGGGAAGAGGGTATACTCCCAGCTTCTGGGATGCTCATAAAGTTCTATTTCTTACATTAAAAAGTTATATACACATATAAACTGTATATAAGTGTTTTATGGACTTTGGGGAGGAGGGAGTGCTAAGTACACACACACACACACACACACACACACACACACACACACACACACACAAATTGCAAAATCTCCAGCACACAGTTGCAGAACTTTTCATGCTATAAATGAGGTGTAGCTTTTCCCAAGTCATTGATATTCCAGGTAAATTATGATTTGCTATTAAATTGGCTCTAAAATATGTTTTTATTGATTTTAAAGAGAGAGGAAGGGAGAAAGAAAGAGAGAGAAACATCAATGAGAGATAGAAACATCGGTCAGCTTCTTCCTGCACACCTCCTACTGAGAATCAAGCCTGCAACCTGGACATATACCCTGACCAGGAATCAAACCTGCAACCTCTAAGTACATGGGATGATGCTCAACCAACTGAGCCATACTGTCCATGGCAAAATACATTTGTTTTAATCATCCCAACACCATATCCCTAACTCATAGATGAGCAACCTTAAATTCAGAGAGGTTATATAATATGTTGAGGGTTACCTAGCCAGTGCAGGATTAAGTTAGGATTTGAAAATAATTTCCAACCAAAACCCTGAACATCAAAGTAATAAAGTAGTCTTCAAGTATGTCTGCCTGAAATAAAAATAAAACAAGAATATATTCTGATATCAGAAAAAGTGAATAAACATCAGAAATTCAAAAAGCTATAATCCTGCATATGCTTTAAAGACAGATGGTACTCTGAAGAGGATTGGGAAGAATCTCATGATCCTCATTGTTTCCTATTAGTTATGGGCCTAGATGTAAAGCATGACAATGGGAACACACAAGTGCTTGTTACAAGTCCAGTCAGAGGTGAAAACCCTATTATATTAAAAATTACCCTGTTGTATTAAAAATTAAAAGCAAACATCTCTGGTATTCTCAAAAACAAGTTTTCAAAACAGCTGAACTAACTACCACCTCCCTGCATCACCCCCCCCCCCCCCCCCGCAGCAAACACACACATTCTGCTTGCAAGATCTGTGATTGCCATTGGTCCCATAACTCATATTTATAATAAATTTTGTTTGTAAAAGTACAAAAAGCCACCTCATAATTTTCTTTCAGTGTTTCTACAAATCTAAAACATCTGTCTAGAATAGTTAAGGTGGAATTATACAAAATGAATATTTTGGGAGTAAGAAGTAGTGAAATGTATTTAATATGAATTTTTAAAGTACTAAACTAGCTCCACTACTTATTACATAGATGTTATGAAGTTTGACTTCACCTTGACTTAAATTACTATCATTTTGAGAAAAATGTTAACGTGTTTCCTCAAACTGCAATCAATGACAACTGAGTAGGAAAGTAAAGACATTCATTCCTGTTCTATTCACAAGCACCAGTGGACAGCCCAGTGGGGAAATGGCAGTGTGCCAAGTTGCCCTGTGAGCAATTAGGCTTCCTGACAATCAGAAGACGCAGGCGTCTTAGGCCCTTATAAAACTAGCAAGCTAAGGAACTGATGCCTTTCCTTCCCTTTCCTGGAGGCACAGGCCAGATAAAACTTGTTTAGATGACAATCTTTTCCATCCATAGGACTAAAAGAAAAGTTAAGACTAATAAAAAGCAAACTGAGGAGAATCAGGTGAGAGATTAGCAAGTATCACTGCCTACTGGACCTATTGACTAAATGTAGTAACTGGTCCCACATAGATAGTAATCTCATTCTAATAATCAGAAGAAACAATAATTAAAAGATTGATATAACAATTATGAAATGTAAAAGTGCTTTTAATTATGAAACTCAGAGTAAAATTCAGAAGCAAACAAACTTGAAATTATCTCTCAATGAAAAATAGTTCAAATGGGTAAAAACTAGTTTCAGCAAAAATGTGGAAATTTTCTAAGAAAACACACACAAATGATGTTGAATGATTCAAATAAACCTTAAAGGAGTCTGGGCAACAACTTCCATTTCTCAAATTTAAACCTGAAATTCTCTATTATCTGGTAAATGCTTTCTCTTCTTGAAGTTTTACAAGTTTGAGTGAAAGGTTCAGACTGCCAACACACTGGACTACATTTTGCAAGTATGCTGTGTGTCTATGATATCCAGCAGCATAATAAGAATTAAAAATGAATAAAGTAAATAAGGTTAAAAATTTATGTAAGAATCTATAATATACTCTCTAATACATTCCTTGATTAACTAGGTAGGGCCAACTGAAAAAATTTACTAATGCAATATTAAGAAGCCATATTCAGATACATATTTAAGTATCTGAATTTCAAGTGAAAAACAGGACAATTTTATGACATTTTTATATTCACCTAGCCAAGATACACTTCACTTCATAAATAAAATATGTGAATTAATCCTCCAAATATCTCATTATTATCTCAATACTTTGAAATTTCATTTACAGTTTTTAATTATTTTATAGTCCATAAACATATAAGCCTTTTTTCTACTTTTTAATGTGCCAGTGACAATCATGTAATATACATCTATGACAACTGAGACTATAAACAGAAATCCTTACAAATTTAAAATATAAGGACCAACAAATGTTTCACTACACTCAGAAAACACAGAGTCTTTATTCCAAAAGGAACTTTCGGTAAAAAAAAATGATGTGTGAACAGCAGACACTGATGTTCACACAAGCACACTGCAGACAACCCAGCAGGCGGTTTTCTGTTTTTTTTGGATTATGCTCTGGAGGTGCTGGCACAATGGAATTTCAATACCATAATTGTTTATTTCTCTGTGTATCTTTAAAATAGCAGGTAAAGAAAAAAAAATCAACTACAAAAATAACAAAACAAAATGTTTTTAATTCTTTTCAAAGGATGTAATTTATAACCATTACACAAATAGAGAAGAAGCACAAAAGGGGGGGAAAGAGAAATAAAGTAATGTTCCAAAGGTTCAGTTTACAAGGACCTCACACTAAGGTTTTTTTTTTTCTCTGCAACCCTTACTAGAAACAGTATTATTTGCTAAAAATGCACTAGCTGCCAAGAGCCATGGTCCATCTAAAGCAAAATGCTTAAGATGGAAACAGAGTGTTAGTACAGAAAAAAGGGCACGATTCAGTGTACAGATTTCTGTGAAACCTACTTTAAAAAGAATAAAATCTTGATTTGGATATCTTTTTGACTGAAAAATAATAGCAAAAATCTATAATATATGTAGCACTGTATTGAAACAATAAGTTGTAACCCAATTTCAAACTTTCTAATTAAACTTTTTTTTTCTTTTTTTTTTAAATCATTGGGAATTCAACACTAGTCTTGGTTCACATGATAGAACAATGGGAAAATTTTCCGAGTGGTTGAACACTAACCCTGACAAGTGTGGAGAGCCAACTACAATACATTATATGGTAGCATAACCTGCCACCCACGTTGCTGAGAGAACAGCTTTCAAACACATGCACTGAGCTGTAAAACCACAAAATCCCTTATTACACATTGTCTTTCTTACTCTAGGTGAAATATACCATCAATTCTTTCCGTTATAAATCTTTTTTTATTACTATTTTTGAAGCCCACTTAACAGTTTGATTGTCTTTTTCTTACAAGATAAAAGATGCTTTAAAAAAATGCAACAGGAATGTTATCATCCTTCTACTGTACTATCATACAATGATATCTGCTGCACAATTTCTCTAGCTCACTTTTGGTGACTCATATCCCCCAAATGAGTTTTAAGCTAAAGTTATTTTTTTCCCCTTTAAAAGACCAACCCCTAATAATGGTTCACTAAATTTGTTAAAGCATTTGAAAACATTTGCTTTCTTTAAGAAAGACTAATATACTGCTCTGGGGGTTCTTTAATAAAATATATGGTTTGGAGAGAGAGAGAGAAAGAGAAAGAGAGAGAGAGAGAGAGAGGGAGGGGGAGAGAGAGAAATTATGTTGTCTCTGTCTCTTCCAATATTTCTCCCTTCCTCCACTCTGGCACAATCCAAACCTCAACCAACCAACCAACTAACAAACAGCCATTTTTAGGTTCAAGGATATAATGGTGCTTCAGACATTTGTCATTTATTGGTAAATGAAGCAAAAATGCAGGACAACAAACAAGCTTCATCCTCATTAGAGCACTATGCTCTGTCAAAGTTGTTACCTTTCAAAAAACAGCTCACTGCAATAATGACTACCGAACCTATACAAAGGGGTTTGAGATACAGAACAAGAAGGGTGAAAATATAATGAACCAAAAGACACTACTTTTACAGAGATTCAAATACAATACTTTTTAGAGATTCAAGATGTTTAGAATAATTTCTAAAGCTAAGTATTTTCCTCTAACATTTTGCCTAATTAATTTCCCTCCAAAATTTTTCCTCCTATATTTTACATTTCCCTTCCCCCAACTTCCGCCCACCAAGACTCACCTCCACCCACAGCCTGCTAACCCCATCATAGCATTCCAGGATAGTTACAGGACATAACAGTTTCTTCTGGGGTTTTCACTTGCAAAGTTGTTGGCAAAGAGAATTTTATATGTGTTTCTATTATACCAACACGGTCAATTATTGTTGAACTACTGGTCTTTCTGCCTGATGAATTATTCTTGGTGAATTTATTCAAATGGGACCTTTCCTAACCTATAACTGAACTCAACCAATTAACCTCAGAACCCAACAATGCTGGTATCTAATGGGATTTTTAAGTTAATCCTAACAGACCAAAGTAATGTCATTTCCTCCAAATTGGTGGTATATTATTTGATAGAAACTTTATATTTTTCTCAAATTGAATTTGTACATTATGGCTTATGGAAGTTGACCATAAAAAATGTTTAAGCTTTCTAAAACCAATAATCAGCTATTATGCTTTATATTTGCCTATTTGGTTTATACAACTAAATAAAGAATATGCAAAGTAATGGCTATGTATTGTACCAGCTGGGTACTGGAAATATCCAGGGAACACTTTGTAAAGTATATGGTTATCTAACCACTATGCTGTACACATGAAACTAATACAAAATATTGAATATAAACTATAATTGAAAATAAATTTTGAAAATTTTTTAAAAAATAATTTTTTAGTCGGGAGCTGGGATGGTTAAGAGAATCCTGTAATTGCTATATCCAGTGCTCTTATCAAGATGTCTCCCCCTAACAGGTTTGGCTCAGTAGATAGAGTGTTGGCCTGTGGACTCGAAGGTCCCAGGTTCAAATGTGGTCAAAGGCAACTTTGGTTTCGGGCACATACCCAGTGGGAAGTGTGCATGAGGCAGCTGATCGATGTCTCTCTCTCATCGATGTTTGTGGCTCTCTATCCCTCTCTCTTCCTCTCTGTAAAAAATTAATAAAATATATATATATTTTTTAAAAAGATATCTCCAGGGGTGCAGAAAGTGCTGTTACTCTCCCAAAAATTAATGTGGGAATAAATTTGTATTTTACTTTAAATATTTAAAATATATTCATATTGTCAAATATCATTTATTTTCAAAAAACACAAAAGATAATTTGCTATTACTGAGTGTTGACTATGCATCAGGCAATATGAATAAGTGCAAACTTCATCCTACTTGTCTCAGGAATCCAATGAATGAGCATTGTTATCCCTATTCTGTGTATGAGGGACTAGATGTGTTTCAAAATTTCACACAGCTAACAAGTGGCAAAGCTGAGGTTTAAAACCAGATCTGTCTACTTTGCTAAATTGTAGTCTTTCAACATTGCTTGGCCTAAAAAATATGAGATAATTCCCAATCATCTCCACGTATTATAAATAATTGGATCATAGAGTATAGCCAAGTTTCAAAACCATTCTATCCTATATAAAAGGCTAATATGCAACTCGTCCCCTCAACAGGGAGTTCGACTAGGGACAGGGCCATCCAACCACCCATGGCCCCTGTCCCTGGCCGGCCCCACCCCCGATTGGCCCCTCCACTCAGCCGATCCAGCTCAATCAGGCCTGATCAGGGCAGGCCAGCCTGACCCCATCTGTGCATGAATTGGGGCACCAAGCCTCTAGTAAAAGAATATTATCCAATTAATGTACCGAGAAACAACTAGGAGGAGATGAATAAATGAATAGGGGTGTTTTGATAGCCATATAATTGTATCAACACTGAAGTTTTATTACTAGTAAGACAATACTCCAGTTTTTTTCTTATCAATTCTAACTGAAATAGGCTCTTACATATATGATCTTTCATACACAGGTCTGTACCCACTCACACACACACAAACTCATCCAAACTGTCACATACAATGCTGTTTCTTTTTTTTTTAATTTAAATTCTTTATTAAAATATTACATGTCTCCTTTTTCCCCCATTGACCTCTCCCCAGGTGCTCCCACTCCCAGCCCCTCCAGCACATGCCCTCATCCCCTACTGTCTGTGTCCATTGGTTATGCTTATATATATGACCCCCCCCCCCCACCTTCTCTCTGAGGTTTGATGGTTTGTTCAATGCTTCTATGTCTCTGGTTCTATTTTTGTTCATTAGTTTATGTTGTTCATTATATTCCAAAAATGAATAAGATCATGTGATATTTATCTTTTTCCAATTGTACTCTCAGTTTCTAAGAGTATTGTCTATTATTCCAGGCCACAATGAAATGAAAAGCTATCTTAATACTATAGGTATCAAGGCACAGAATTTTTTTGCAAAGGATTTTTAAATATATATATATATATATATATATATATATATATATATATATATAAATTGATTTCAGAGAGGAAAGGAGAGGCGGGGGGAGAGAGAGAGAGAGAGATATCATTGATGAGAGAGAGTCATTGATCAGTTGCCCCCTGCAACCTTGATCCCCTACCAGGCATGTGCCATGACTAGGAATGGAACTGTTACCTCCTAGTTCATAGGTCAATGCTAAACCAATGAGCCACACTGGATGGGCACAAAGAAGGATTTTAAAAATAAGTTGAGCCAAAACCGGTTTGGCTCAGCACTAGAGCGTCGGTCTGTGGACTGAAAAGTCCCAGGTTCGATTCTGGTCAAGGGCATGTACATTGGTTGCGGGCACATCCCCGGTAGAGGGTGTGCAAGAGGCAGCTGGTCGATGTTTCTCTCTCATCGACGTTTCTAGCTGTCTATCTCCTTTCCTCTCTGTAAGAAAAATCAATAAAATATATTTTTTTTAAAAATAAGTTGAATAACTTCATATAGTAATATTTTAAAACTATTTGATCTAGTGACCCAACTTAACATATATTCTAGCAAAAACTATATTGTGATAACCTCTGTTTCTGCTTTACAAATTTCAAACAGAAGTCATTGGTTCAATTGTTAGGCCAAAGTGCCATAAAAGCAAATGCCTATTAACAAGAGCATTTCCAAAACTCAATTGCTACTCTCAACTTCCTGCTATGAGAGCCTTCAGAATGGCTAGGGTGACTCTTGGGGTTCATTCACTGCTTAGTGGAAATGTTTATAGAAATATTTATACAATTAGGATAGAGCTTTTTTGGAAAATATTTGCTGGGCTAAATGTCATGGCAGTTAAGATGTACATAAATAACATATTTTTTTAAAGTCCATTTATACCCCCCATTCTACAAAATTATTACTATTAATATTGTGTTAGTGTAAAAAAATATATCCTATAGAGAAAGTCTTAGGGCTCAATAGTAAAATTCAAAGTTATCAATATTACAATAAGTCAGCTTTGCTTGTATTGTAAATAAATCTAATCAAAATAAATACCATAAGCACAAAAATATTTCAAAATCAAAGTAAGTATCCAAGTTAGTAAACTATTACCTTAGCCAATAAAGAGAAATCTAATATTTTTACACAGTTGGTCAACATGTGATCAAATGGGTCATATAAGAAAGATTAAAATTACCCTTCCAAAAGTCACTAAATAATAATGCCACTGATACTGTAGTTTCAAAGTATTAAATCCATATATTTAATTCAATGCTAATGAAAATTTCATTAAAATAAAAAACAAATGACTAGAAAACCCACGTAAGATGTATGCTCTGTCCAACTTTGGACAACTAATATTGAAATGCCAAATATCAACATCAATTTTTTAAAAAAACCACTTCATGCTTAGATCTAGCAGTATGGAATTGGATCCAAGACAACTATCTACTATCTGTTACCAGAACATGCCTTAATAAAGATAAGACACATTTATCTAGCACAGTCTGACCTCTTACAGTCATGTATGAGTAAGGATAAAGCAAGCAGCCACAAAATTAAAGGAAAAAAATAAGTATGGAAGGACATAAACTCACATTGCCTGGAAAACCTACTGTGTATTTGGCATATTACAGATGTTTTTATATACATTATCTCATTTAATCTTCACAACCACCCAGTACTGCAATTCTTGTTTTTTTTTTAAGTAAATAAACAGAGGCTCAGAAATAACAGAGAAATTTGCCCTGTGTAGCAAAATAAAGAACTGATAATATCAAGATTCCAACTCGGATCTGACAGACTCCAAAACCCACAATTAAAGCAGCATGTGGCAAAGATAATCTAGAAGCATGTTCCTTCCTCTGGCGTAGGTCTCATCCTTCTGTCCCACTTTGAATACAATATTTAAAACTCAGATTGCAGATTATGAAACAGACTGGGTTTTTGCCCCATAAGCCAAGGTTAGAGAACTCAGCGTACAATGGTGAGTACAACATGACTCTAGGGGAATAGCAGCAAGTTTCAAATGACTACAACTTCAGGTTAAATGGAGTTCAATGAGTCATGATAATTCCATGCTACAGATAATCCTGAACTTAGTAAACAGAAACTTTTCAAATTTGAATTCCATATCTGCATTAAATAATCCTATCAACACAAAGCTACTCTTCATACAAAGTAAGTTTTTTAATGCCAGAAACACCTCCAGTGCCTTTCACTAATTTTCTCAGAGAAAGAAGATTTTAACAACTAGGTTTTACAAGCTAGTTGAAAATAATTCTGACTTTTTATCCTTTTATTACCTTAAATGGAAGCAGCTACCTTATATACTGAAGTAGAAGAGTGAAGGCAGGCAGAGATTTTTCATTTCTCGGTTTGTTCTTATTCCCTAAAGTGCCACAGATCACTTTTGGGCCATGATAAGAGGCACGTTATGAGTCTCCTAGATTCTCCCAAGGTAAATTAAAATCCTGTAAGCTTCTTCAGAATTTCTGATACCTTAGGGCCAAGCGCTCACAGACACAGTTCACAGCCATGGGGTTTGATGCAGAGATGCTGCCTGTAGTTTCCAGGATACGTACTGCCTCTTTATAACGCTCTCTGCAAGACAGATCCTGAACCCAATTTTTGCTTTTCACATTTTTCTTAAAAGTAAAAACCCTTTTTTAGATTCTTTCAGGTATTGAGATAGGTCTTTCTTGAAAGTAACGTGACATAACACGTAGTTTTGAAAAGTGAGGAAGACCTGTATTTTTTCCTTTTTTAAGACTTTACATTTTAGCAGTCTTAGATTCCCAGCAAAATTAAGAGGAAGGTACAGAGATTTCCCATATACTTTCTGCCCTACACAAGCAGTGTCTCCCCCCTTATCAACACTGGTCCCCCAGAGTGGTGCATTTGTTACAACTGATGAACCTACATGATATCACCCAAAGCCCAGGGTTTACATTAGGGTTCACTCTTGGTGTTGTATATTTTTAGTTTTGGACCAGTATATATTGGCATGTACCATTACAGTATCATACAGAGTATTTCCAATAACCTAAATACCCTCTGTGCTCTGCCTATTCATTCCTGCCAACCACCCTTAACTCCTGGCCACCCCTGATCTAAACTGTCTTCTTAGTTCTGCCATTTCCAGAATTTCACATAATTGGAATTATACAGTACTATATGGCCTTTTCAGATTGGCTTGTTTCACTTAGTAATATGCATTATGGTTCTTCCGTGTCTTTCCATAGCTTGACAGCTCATCTTTTTAGTAGAAAATAACGACCGTTGTCTGGATGTACCAAATTTTTATGCCAAAAGCATTAGCATAACAAGTATCAATCAATTTTCAGTAGAATGCATGTAAAAAGTAAACAATTTTTAAATACATTTCAAAAATCTGTAGTCACTCTATTCCCTGTAGTTCACCGGCTCATCTCCCCAGCTACACACTTCAATTTTTCTTAATAATGTGAAGAAATGTTTTGGTAACTTGCAATTTAATGTGATCTTAAGGGGTAAAATGATGATATATTAATTACATGTTGATTCCCACTGACTTCCTATGTGACAATGGACAGCTCACTTATCCTCTCTGTCTCATTTGTAAAATAATCAGCTTGAATTTGATTAGAAGTTGCTAACTGGTGGCCCTTAGCCACATTTAGCCTGTAGACATACCATAATAGTCAAGTGTGTTTTAAAAATTGGGAAATTTAACATTCAAATCTAGATTTCTGATTTCCCTTTAAAAAGTATAATTGGCAACAATGGACCTACATTCCCATGTGCAACCAAGGCTCAAAATGAGTAGTAGCTGTCCCTTGGAGAAGATATGAACTCATGGTATCACCATTAATTCTGAAGTTTCTTTAAGCTCTAATGTTCTCACATTGAGTTAGCCATAGAGCAAACGGTTCACTTAACCTAAGTATCAGCTTTATTTAAATAAAGGGATAGTAATTACACCAACTTTGGAGAGACAAAATGAAAGAGTGAGTAGTGCTTGCTTAGCACAATGGCATTCCTGAAGAAAGTGCTTAATAAACAATAGAGGCAATAATGAACACAAGTAATGGTGAACACAATAACTCAAATACAGTTCTATGATGGCCCATCGACTCTAAATCAAAATTGATATGCTGATTCTTCTCTTCCACAACTTTGCTACCATCAAAAAAGAACATCAACTATTTGTCTCTCATCTTTGGACATTACTCTTCTTCACTTACCACATATAAAATAAGAGACTAAGGGAAAAAAAATGAAGGTTCTGAGTGGACTCACTTCTAATAAGATATACTTTAAAATTATGATACAATTTTTCAACAGGTGGTTTTCAGCAAGACTTGCTGCATCTCTTTCTACTGCCACTACTGTTCTGATCAGGGCCATTTTAGCTGCCAAGAATAAAGATTCACTCACCCTAACTGGTTTGACTCAGTGGATAGAGCGTCGGCCTGTGGATTGAAGGGTCCCAGGTTCAATTCTGGTCAAGGGCATGTGCCTTGGCGGCGGGCACACACCCACTGGGGAGTGTGCAGGAGGCAGCTTCGGTTTGGCCCGGCTGGTGTTGTTCAGTGGTTGAGCATCAACCTACGAACCAGGAGGCTGCAATTTCAATTCCTGGTCAGGTCCATTGAGCCAAACTGGTCCCGGCCATTTGTTTTTTATTTTAATGAAATTTTCATTAGCATTGAATTAAATGTATGGATTTAATACTTTGATACTACAATTCCTGGTCAGGTCACAGGTTCCGAACCATATGCCTGACTAGCCAATGAAAAGCCCTCTATCTAAAAAGATTACAAAAATCAGTGACAAAACTAATCTCATTAGCTTAACCTTTCTCTCGATCCTCATCACAATGTTCCTTAACTTTCTATTCCATTTCTGATTAATGGCAACATTCAAACAGCTGCCAACCCTCTGAAGGTTTCTAGATGTTCCCTCCTACCTACTTGAACTCCCAGCCCATATTTCAATTATACCTCAAGTACAATCAGTCACAAATCTTTTGATTCTCCTTCATATGCATCGTTTTCTCTAGAACCCAACTTAGTTAAAATCCTCATCATTTTCACCTGGATATTACCTACCTGGTCTTCACATTGTTCTAGCCCCAGAATTCCCACAATTAAATTTTACCAATGGCTTCCTCATTTAAAGTCTAAACTCCCTAGAAGTTTGACAATAAGCACATTCTGACTTTTGCCTATATATATTTCACAGTAACAAATTATATATTTATTTCCTCCAAAAATGTAAGCTCCTTATATGCAAAGGCCATATTACCATCACAATAAATGTGCTAAGTGAATAAATATTTCGCTGGTCTTTCTTGCCACTCGCTCCCACCCACCCATCTTCCAGGCATAGTTAACTACTCACTGTCATCATGCCACACTCTCAGGCTTCCACTCCTGCCTGTGCTCTGTGCCCCCTTTTAGATGCCTCCACTTCATTATCCACCTGAGCAGGCTTTACATTTGTCCTTAAGATTCAGCTGAACCATCAATTCTTTCAGAAAAACTTTTTCTCTAATATTCCATGTGTTCCCGTAGCCCCCTGTATTTGCCAGTGTAATTGTTGATATTTAGTCACCTGCCTTAAAGGCAGAAATGATGACTGTCTTTGCCGTATCCCCGGTTTCTAACACAGTATCAGGCACTTAGTAGGCCCTAAATAAATATTTGCCATCTGTCTTGTGTGGTAATGCCAGACTACATCTCTTTACAAATCTGTAGTCTAAGTTTGTGGTCTAAAAGAACCACAAAGATACAGAAATATTTCTCTTTTAAAAATATATACACCGAAACCGGTTTGGATAGAGCGTTGGCCTGCAGACTGAAGGGTCCAGGGTTCGATTCCGGTCAGGGGCATGTACCTTGGTTGCGGGCACATCCCTAGTAGGGGGTGTACAGGAGGCAAGCTGATCAATGTTTCCCTGTCATCCATGTTCCTAACTCTATCCCTCTCCCTTTCTCTCTGTAAAAAATCAATAAAGTATATTAAAAAAAAAAAAAATATATATATATATATATATATATATATATATATATATATGATACTGTTTTGCAAAATAATTTAGTTTTAAAAGAAAATATAACCCATATCTTACTTATCTCAACTCTATTTTGGAAATAATATGTATATAATTATGAATAATTTTTAATTGCATATGCTTCTTTTAAGAGAGGGATAAGAGAGAATAATATTTGTGGCCTAAAAATTATGTGTATCACACCAAAACATTCTCTATTCATTTCAAAGATATTCTAAAGTTAGTTATGAAAACTAATCTTTTTAAAATCCTCACCCAAGGATAGGGTTGTTTTTTTTTTATTATTTAGTTTTAGAAAGGGAGAGGGAGAGAGAAAAACATTGATTATAAGAGAGAAACATCGATCAGTTGTTTCCCATACACGCCCTGACTGGAAATCCAGCACATAATCTTTTTTGGTGTACAGGACAATGTTCCAACCAACCGAGCCACCCGGCCAGGGCTATAAAAACTGATTTTTAAAATTACTTTCTTTTAGCTAAATTCAATAAAAACCATTTTTTCCAAAGATTCAATAAATTAAACACTCAAACCAATATATGTTTGTGGATACTACCTAAATCATCCCACTTTATATCAAGTTGTTTAAAATAGGCCCCTCATAAGATCAATTAATAGAGTTAGAGCCTTTGTCTACATCTTCTTATTCTACCACACACATTAATGGAACTCAAATTATAATAGTAAATGTTATTTTAATAGAAGAGCTGACTTATTAACCACTTCTGTCAAAGTACCATATATGGACTCCCACAGCCAGGCCACTGATTTAATACACAAGGTAGAGAGCCAAAAGGCTTGTCTGCATGGAAGAAAGGAAAAATATCATTATAGCTCTCTTAACATTGAAGACTTGGCTAAGACACTTCTTTTTTAAAAATCACTTGGTAACAGCTCTATTATCTGAAGATGAAAACAAGGTTTAAAATTCAGTTAAGTGTTTAATCTTGCCCTCATCAATATTTTATCCTTTTGTGGCAAAAGGATAAACTTTGATGACAAATTTTAGAAGCATAATGCTAACAATGAACCAAAGGACAAGTTACATATATGCTGAAAGTATCTGCTTAACTTTACTTGTTTTTCACAGAACTGTATAGAAATAATTTTGAGAGCTGTGACTATATGTCTAATAAACCATTTTAGATTTATATTTAAGTACAAATATTTCTACTATAGTTTTTAAAAAGAAAATACAGTCAGTTCTCAGTATCTGGGAGTTCTACACCTGTAGATTAAACCAACTGTGATTGAAACACTTGGGGGGTGCGGGCAGGGGGAAAGGGGGGCCAGAATGTTACCCTGTTGCTAACATGTATAACATGTACTATGTAGTGAGGCCTAGGATGGTTGCTTCTATACTGAACATGTACAGCATTTCTGCCTTGTCATTATTCCCTAAGCAACACAGTGACAGCTATTTACATAGATTTACATTGTATTAAGTATTATATGTATTATAGACATGATATAAAGTATACAGGAGAATTATATGCATAACCAATGGACACAGACAATAGTGTAGTGAAAGCCTGGGGTGGGGCAGGGGCTGGGAGGAAGATGATTAAGGAGGTTGGGGAAATTGAGGTACTTCTTCAAAACTATCAACAATAAAAATTTTAAAAATAAAATATTCAGGAAGATGCACATAGGTTAGATGCAAATTCTGTATCATCCTATATAATAAAAGCCTAATATGCAAAATGACCAAATGGCAGAATGACCAGTGGAACGACCCATAGCTATGATGCGCACTGACCACCAGGGGGCAGACACTCAACCCAGGAGTTGCCCCTAGCCCATAGGCCCCAAGCCAGCCAAGGTGGGTGCCAGTGGGTCCTCCCTACCCCCGTTTGCCCCACCAGTCACCCTGCAGATCGGCCCTGATTGCCGGCCAGGCCTAGGGACCCTACCCATGCACAAATTTTATGCAGCGGGCCTCTAGTTTTATATAACAGACTTGAGCATCTGTGTATTGGGGGATGGGGAGAGATGACTGTAACTAATCAGCAAATTGATAAGGACTTTAAGTTTTATTGGTCTTTAGCTAGGGATGTTCTCTAAAATGTTAAAATGGTCACATGTATGATATATTATGATTTGATTCCTCAATCTGAATAAAAAAATAATTTCCTTCACACATATTTTCTCTTCTGAGAGCAAAAGAGAAGAACATTAAACCAAAACATAATGCTAACACGTAAAGGTTTAAAAACTTAAAAAGCATGTACATCTTTATTTGAAAACTTCTCTTGAATACATGAACATAACTTCCTGCTTAAAAGTAACACAACTGAAATAAAGTATTCTTAAAAGACAATGACATTAAGATTCATGTTAAATGAGTGTTAAATATTACTTCTATTTAGAAATAGTTTCTTGTAAAAGCAATAAATTATAAACATAAAATATTCTTAGATTGTTGGTTTACAATTTGTATAGGATAGATAATTTTGAGAGAGATAAGAAGAAAGTAGAATGAACAGCATAATTAAAAAATGTTCTATTTGGCCAAAGCCATTAAGCAGAGATTATAAACTTCACTTCCATTTTAAGTCCCTTCTCATGTCTAGAGGTTAACAAATGCATTCTAAAATAGTAAAGGAAATGCCTCATCTCTTCAGAGGGATTTTCAACAAAGGTAACAAAGACCTAGATATAAAGTCATGCTCCAACACTGAAATGAAGGAAAACATATGATAGAGAAAGTCATTTTTGGATAAATAAGATAGCTATTAGCTTTTTTCACTCTGAACCAAAAATTCTTTATTTACTACTCAAACCAATAATAAAATTACAGAAGATAGGTTTTTAGAGCGTTTCAAGTAAACAAATCCATAATTTCTAGTAAAAAAGGAAAACCTATTAAAACACTCTAATACACACTACACCCTCGAGTGGGCAAGTATCCATGGAAAAATATAAAGATTTAGTTTGATTTTCCACTCAGTTAAATCAGTCCTATAACTAATAAAATTATGGTTCTCAAACCTCAAATTTCACATTATTTTAATCACTGACTATCTGAGTTAGAAGTACAGATTTTTTAAAATAGCAATTTAGATCTTACAGAGCAGTAATGTAAGAAATAAAATCACAATCTGCTTATATATTCCCTTAAAAAACAAAGTGCTTTGAGATTCTTATTTCTTCAACTTATAAAGTGAAAAAAGATAAACAGAGTAAATCCCATTAAAGATGTATAATTAAAAGATGAAGTACATTTATATCATGAATTGCAAAGGCAGCACTAATATTTTAAAGCAAAATATAAGAATTATGGTTCCTTAGTGAAAACTGTGGCAGAAAAGCAGTATGTTCATTAAGTTTTTCAGGAAAACAACTTACATTATCACCTGGTAATATTTAGTATTACTGGTCTCATGGGGCTATGTGGTCACTACACAGAAATATAAACACACTTAGAATAAAATTAAGACACTACCTAAAAGAGCCCTTATTCTATATGGCTAATGTTTTGGCACTTAAATGATATAACAGAAGCAAAAACTAGATTAAAAGTATTCCACAATGGCCCAAATGTCAAAGTTTCTCCAGTTTACAACAGAATACAAAACATATATTTAACACATAAATATAGAAATCATGTGTGAAGGTGTGCATTTCCAAAATGTATCAAGGAATTTTTGATAAAAAAAATATACATATATATATATATATATATATATATATATATATATATTCTCTAGGAAAAACTAGTACAACGAAGAACTGCTTCAGGTCTTGAACTTATTAACTAAGAAGTGAGACTAGTAATTAAAGGACAACAGTGACATCTAGTGAACATTTCAAATATATACCACATATATCTTGAATCAAAACTTTATTTCCAGTGTTTCACATATTTCAACCTGCCTGAGCAATTATATGACAAATCTTTCGTTTTAAACCAATATAAGGCAATTCTGATCCAAAACGACTTCTCAATATGATGACCCATTCATGTGATTAATACAAGTAAAGACAAGGTCTTAATATAAACAAGTCAAGTAAGAGTCCAGGCCAACAAGTTAACTAAAAGTATTTCAAAAATCACAGGTGCTTCCCAGATCCCCCAGAACCAATGAATTTAAAGCTTTTAATTATTATTTGAGTTCAATGATTTTTCTGACAAGAAACAATGCTAACTCAACTGGCTGGTTTAATTAGCATATTATACTTTTATTATTATAGATTTACTAGAGGCCCAGTGCATGAAAATTTGTGCACTGGAGTAGGGAGAACAAGAGGGAGGGAAGGGAGGGAGAAGGGGAGTGTCCCTCAGCCCAGCCTATCCCTTCTCATAGTCTGGGAGCCCATCAAATCTGGAATGTCCTACTGTGGGACGATTATGAAAAGGCACCGCCTTCATCACCCTGCTGTAGCTACTGGCCCCTTGCTTCTTAGCATTGGCCCCACCCCCTACCCACTTTTGGGTGGGGGGTGACCTGGGGCCAGGCCGGCTGGGGGAGGGGCAGTGGGAGGTGGAGGCACAGCAGGTCACAGCCTGTCCAGCCTCTGTGGAGGCATGGTGCCGGGATTAGGAGGCCTCTCCTGCCCTAGGCCCTCGCAGCCACTGTGGCTTTGTTCGGATGGATGTCTGGAAGACATCTGGTCTAATTTGCATAGTATCCTTTTATTAGTATAGATTATTGTATTATTTTCCATACAAATGACTGTTTCTCTACTTTTGCCCACCCCTGAATTAACATTTTAATCTCTCTGAATATCAAACATGACTATCTTCTAAAGAGTCTGATTGATACATAAATATTTTTAAAATGTGAAAACATACCCGAATTTCTTGAAGGTTATGGAAATTATTTCCTACTCTGACTGAAATCTTGCTTGGAGTATAGCTTTCATCAGATTTGTAATCCGCATAAATGCATAATGTCTTCACCGTTGTTTTTCTTCTAAAAAGCAATAAAATAAAAACATGATCTTTATCTTATGGAAAGATTATATCCAAAACATCTTATCTTCTTATTTTAAAAATCACTGTTTGCTAAAATGATTATCTAAATAAAAAGTTTTGATGTTCTTTACTTTTAACAATGATAAAAATGAAAAACATGTAAAAAACATAGAACATAGATACATATTTTGCTTATATAGACAGGCATTGCTTATCTAGAGCAAAGTCAAGAACCAGATGTGAGCAAAGAAGAAACAGTTAAGCCAAAATAGAATCATACAAAAACGATTTGAAAATGATAATTTTGGAGGTGTGGAACTATGGGAGATATTTTTCTTCTTTATCTACCATGTGTATCGGTTAATAATGTAGATTTTGTAATCAAAGAAAACATGATAATTTCAAGAGAAACATCAAAAGTGCTTTATCCAAAGTAATGTCCATCGCTAGCTATGCATTTCCCCCATCTTTCAGGTAATTTATGGATACTGTCCCTATAAAATGTGTCTTGTTTTGAGGCAAACCATTCAGAGACCCAATTTTCCACTTTTTCATTCGTTTTGAAGTGCTGTTCAGAAAATGCATGTGCCATCGATCTGAACAAGTGGTCATCTGAAGGAGCAAGGTCTGGTGAATATGGTGGGTGGGTTAATACTTCCCAGGAAACATCTTTTAACGTGTCTTTTACTGGTTTTGAAGTATTTGATGGTGCGTCATCATGAAGCAAAATTACTTTGCCATGTCTTCTGGCACATTCTGGTCATTACACGATCAAAGCATGGTTCAAATTATTTGTTGTTGGTAGCGATCAGTATTAACGGTTTCACCTGGTTTTAGAAGCTCATAATACAACACACCTTCCTGATCCCACCAAACAGAGCGTTGTCTTCTTTCCGAAGCGATTTGGCCTTGCAGTCAATGTGGATGGTTGACCTGGATCAATCAATGATTTTGTGAGTATGGGATTCTCAAAATAAATCCACTTTTCATTGCCAGTCACTTTCTTTCATGCAGTTGAAGCAACATTTTACTGATCACTTTCAGTTTTCCATTTGTCTTTTGTTCAGTTGATATGGCACCCATTTTCCTTCCTTTAAAATATTTCCCATTGCTTGTAAATGATCAGAAATTGTTTGCTGAGCAACATTTAATCTTTCTGCAAGTTGTTTTTGAGTTTGACAGGCATTTTCATCCATTAATACTTGTAATTGTTAGTCTTCAAACTTTTTCAATTAACCTGAATGTTCTTTGTTTTTTACATCGAAATCATCACTTTTAAAGTGTTTAAACCAGCATTCAAAAGTATCTTGAGATTGAGAATGTTCACCATAAGCTTTCGAAGTATACGATAACTTTCAGTAGCACTTTTCTTCAAAATGAAGAACTAATGAATTAAAACTTCCCACAAATGCTCTTCTTTGGCATGAAATTCAACATTTTTTAATTTTTATTTAAACATTTTTAAGTGTATTATTAACACCTTCAGAAAATTTGACATATGATGTTTTGAAGCTTGCTGTCAACATAACAAAACAGTATACATATCAAATTGCATATATATCAACATAAGTGTAACGCCATCTATTGAAAAAAATCCACATTATTTTACATTATGGTACATCTGGTATGTGGTTTAAAAAAAATTTTTTTTAACAATAAGCATTTGTTATTTTGGTCCTTAAAAAAAATTTAGACAATTTTAAACATCAACACACACACACACACACACACCAAGAAGTCCATTTAAATGTGCTTTAAAAGTTAAGTTCTGGTATAAACTGGCACTAACTTAACAACAATGAGCTCCTTGAACAGAAGAAGTCTGTGTCAAAAGTCAACCTATAAAAACAGCAGGGGATCTGTAACTCTTAGTGAGGGGACCAAACTTCTGTAGACCAAGCTATTCATCAGAAAGGAATGGGGAAAGTTAAGGACTTTCCCGCAAATAATAAAGACAGATGAAGATGTAAAATGCTAAATACCCAGGAACTGCTGACAGGATAAATACCGTTACCAGGTTTTAAAAAGAGGCCAGAGGTATCAAACGAACATCTTTCTGTTACTGCAGAGCCAGGAAGGAGATATGAGAGGAAGCAAAGGAAGAAAGGAAAATTCTGAAGGGCACACAAAAGACTTTCTCTCTGATGAGCCATAAGGAGGCAGTAAAAGGTCTTAGACAGAAAGATCTATATCATGAAGATTATTCCTAAGGACTTCTTTCTAAAAAAATGAAAACAGATCTAAAGGACCAAGCTTTTTAATCAGAGTAATTTTATCTCCAAGTTATAAAATACAGGACAATTTAGGCACTGGAACCTATAAGATAATTAGGGTGAGGTTAGAAAGACAAAGAATAACAATAACTCTAATCACTGTAAACACAACAGCTACAGCAGCAAATAGCCCACTGGATAGAATACTCTATCCAGCCCAGAAGTAATGGCTTAAGTGTATTAACTCATGTATTCCTCAACTTTGTGATATGGGAGCTATTATCACCTTCATTTCATTGATTTAAAAAAAAGATAAAATAATACTCAGGTTAATAATATGTTAAAGTCGAATAGCTAGTAGGTAAGAATTGTAGGAGTTGAAACATGTCTGCCTCACTTGATCTTAAACTATCACCTTCCTACTAGTATGTAACAAACTGTACTTAGCTTATTCAACAGTCATTGATGATGATTACAGTATTATGCAGGTATTTACACTTCTTTAAATTTTATCTACACCACGGGATGTTATCCTAAGGCCCATGTATCTCCACTAATCATATGTATAATCTATGCTATATACATTGATTCATTAAATTTGCAAAGGAAATTGTGACCCCACCAAAGTTTAAAGTTATTGCTCTAAAAAGTATCAGTAAAGCCTTTTTAAATTATTTATAAACTAGAGGCTCGGTGCACATTTGTGCATTTGGGGGGCCTCTCAGTCCAGTCCAGGAACCCTTGGGTGATGTCCAACTGATGTCCCACAGGGAGCAGGCCCAGGCTATCAGCCGGAAAGGACATCCTTAGTGCTGCCACAGAGGTGGGAGGCTCCTGCCATCACATCTGCACTTGCCAGTCGTGAACCCAACTTCTGGCTGACCACCAGGGGGCAGCTCCTGTATTGAGCGTATGCCCCCTGCTGGTCAGTGCGTGTCATAGTAACCAGTCATTCCGCCATTCAGTCCATTTGCATATTAGCCTTTTATCATATAGGATTAGAATTTATTTCATGGTGAATTTAAAATAGCAGTGCATGTGGGAAGGTTAAATACATAGATTATGAGAAGTACTACTAGCTACTCAAACTGCTCAAATCATCAATGTAGTAATAATCACCAAAAACTAAATGCTTTCTATACTCTAGGCATCCTGCTAAACTCTTAGGATAAGGTATTATAGGAAGGGAGAAGGCACAGGGTAACACTTACTCATTTCTGATGACATAAGTAATTCCCAGCCTCTCTCTATTCCCTCACCCACTACTTTCTTTCTGCTGACAAAGAGCTGCTGGCAGACAGTAAACATTTAATAGGGACAGGCTCTACCTGGTCTATTACTTTCTTAACTGGATGGGTAAGTCTATGTAATTCTAGATTCAATATTAGGAAAACACTTGACTGCAGATATAAATCCCTTTCTCTTATAAAACTTTGTTAGTTTTATAAAAATGATGTTTCAGTCTCCACCTGCTATAACTCTTGAATAATTTCCCAACTAACTTAGAACCCATGAAATTTCAACAGAAGAGATTAGTGACAAACACTCCTAGTGACTAACAGCCCCTTTTCCTTTTTATCTTCATAACATCTGGCTAAAAGGCATTATTCCCCTACTCGCCTGATCTTGCCCCCAACTGCCTTCCCCTGTCAGCCTGATTACCCCTAACTGCCTCTACCTGCCTGATCACCCTAACTGCCCTCCCCTGCTGGCCTGATCTCGCCCCCAACTGCCCTCCCCTGCTGGCCAATTTGGTTCTGATTGGTTGGTTACTATGCCAGTCAGTGTCAAAAGCTCCACCTCCTAGGCAGCCATTGGCTCCTCACAGTTCACCCAGATTTGGTTCTGACTGGTAGGTTTCTATGCCAGTCAGTGTCTCCAGGCCTATCTCCAGGCCTGATCAGAAAGGTGTGGCTGATTGGCAGTCTCCATGGAGAGAGAGAGAGGCAAGAGCTGATCAACACCTGCCATGAAGGATGCGGATCAGACCCTGCCTCTCTCTGGGCCTGTTCTGCAGCCCCCTCAGCAGTCAGTGCTGGGTCACTACGGCAACCCAGCACTGACTGTAGGACTGACCTCCAGTGTTCAGTCGAGCTTTCAGTTGTTACAGACCCTAGGTTTTTATATATTAGGATTAGGATATATATGCATGTATACACACACACACACACACACACACACATCCTATATAATAGAGGCAATATGCAAATTAACCTTCACGCCATCACAAGATGGCTGCACCCACAGAGGAGATGGGGTTCCCATAACGAGTGATCAACAGGGACTTGAGGCTGCATGGCGCCAAGTCAGGGCAAGGGACCTGAGGCTGTACCCCCAACTCAGGAGGGCTTAATGGGGGATCTCAGGTCACATCCTCCCCCTCTACCCCCCACCCCACCTGGCAGGGCAAGACAGAGGGCCTCAAAGTGCACCCCCAACCCTGGTGCCGGGCTGGGGGACCTCAGGTCACACCCTTCACCCCAGGCCAGGGAACCTGAAGCTGCAACTCTGCCCCAGGGGACTTCAGGCTGTACCCTACCCCGGCACTGACCCAGGGGACATCAGGCTGCACACCCCATCTGGCAGGGCTTGATAGAGGATCTCAGACTATGCCCCCCGCCTGGCAGGGCTTGACGGCAGATCTCAAGGCATGCCCCTCAACCCGATGTTGCGTGGAACACCTCAGGCCACGCCCTTCACCCCAAACCGAGGGACATGAGGCTGAGCCCCCTGCCCTGAGGGACCGGAGGCCGCACCCCATGCTCTGGGCCAGAGGACCTGACAGTGTGCCGGGGGACTTGAGGGGGCTTGACGGGATGCCTGAGGCTGCACCCCTACCTCGTGCCGGGCCAGGGGACCTGAGGCTGTGCTTCCCACCTGCCGGGGCTTGGCAGAGGTGGGGCTGGCCGAGTCTGGATCTCGCCCAATGGGGGTGGGGCTGGCCAAGTCTGGGTCTCACACGACTTCAAGGTGCACGCAGGTGGGTGGGGACTTGACTTTGTGTCCCACAGTGTGCCCCAGATTCTGACAGGAGAAAGATTTTCATATACATTTTACTAATTTTCTTTCATCTCTGACACTTCTATTGTAGTGAAAGGGCAAATAACAGTATTAAAATATTTCCACTATTTTGTTCCCTTTTAATGTGTACAAATTTTGTGCACTAGGCCACTAGTTTTAACAATAAGTGAATAAAAAATAAAAGTTCTATTACTAGCCTGGCTGATATGGCTCAGCTGGGTGAGCATCATTCCCATGAACCAGGAGGTCACAATTCAATTTCCAGTCAGGGCATATGCCGGGGTTGCAGGCTCAATCCCCAGGAAGGGGTGTACAGGAGGCAGCTGACTAATGTTTCTCTCTTTCTCCCTCTCCCCTTCTCTCTCTGAAATCAATAAAAACATATTAAAGAAGAAAAAATAGTTGTGTTACTATTAGAAGTTCTCATTCTTGTTATGCACCGATTGCAGATAAGGAAAACTGAAGCTCAGATCGAGTTAAGCTACTGGTCTCATTTCCACATCTAGGAATTTTACACAGAGCCAGATTGTGTATTCTATATAACTATACTATATTGAGTAACTCTTGAGGTTCAAGGTATAAAGTCAAAAAACAAAATAGAATGTGCTAAAACCAAAAATTTGGATCCCTAGAGTAGGGATTATCAGCAAACTACACACAGGCTAAACAGAGCCTGCCACTTTTATAAATAAACTTATATTGCCCTAACTAGGTTGGTTCAGTGGATAGAGTGTAGGCCTGCAGACTGAAGGGTCCCAGGTTCAATTCCGGTCAAGAGCATGCACCTTGGTTGCGGGCACATCCCAAGTGGGGGGTGTGCAGGAGGCAGCTGATCGATGTTTCTCTCTCATCGATGTTTCTCTCTATCCCTTTTTCTTCCTTTCTGTAAAAAAGAAATAAAATATATTTAAAAATAAATAAATAAACTTATATTGAAACAAAGCAATACCTACTCACTTACATACTGTCCACAGTTGCTTTTGCACTATAATAGCAAAGTTGAGCAGCTGGAAGAGCCTAAAATATGATTTGCAAGACCTAAAACACTACTGTTACTATCATAACCAGCTAGTTAATATTGATAATGGAAAGAAAGCAAAGGGGAAGCCAGACATTATAAGCATGGTCCTCTGGGCAGCTTTACACTGCCCAGGGACATCAGTCCATTCTCTACAAATCATGGAGGAAGGGCCCCAACAAAGGGGAAGATGGGCACATGCACTGTGAAGTTGGTGTGACATAGTGAAAGTCCTTGTCAGTCTAACCTGGGGAAAAGATAACTGGCTACAGGGGCAGAGCCATTGCAAGCACATAAGATCCGAAAGAGTTAATTGGATAAGTTCCCAGTTATAATCCCCAGACAAATAAACTTTCTCTCTTATGCTCCAGCTCCCTTGCACTCTCTTGCTCCCTGGCCCACCCCCAACTGTATATTAACCTGCCATGTGGTCTAAGCAGCCTCACAGCCCATGGCCATGGGGCTCTCACACACAATGGATTGTAGCTGGGAACACAAGCTAAACCAGCCAGTTGCTAAATTGGCCTGTGCTTTAATATGGAGCAAAGACTCTGGGCAGTGGCCTTAACTCTTGCCCTGCTGAAGAATTTTTCCATGAGAGATGGAGGGAGATAGAACCCTGGAAGGGAACTCCCTTAATTTTACATCATCAATAAAGCTTCCCACAATATCTCATCCTCTCATGGGGGGCCTCAGAAAATTCTGGTTCAGGCGTCACCCCAACAACTCCATTTCTACTAGCAACAGGTGAGGAAACAGAGGGCACCCACTGATAACACTACTATTTTATTATAAAAAGTTTGCTACCCCCACCTTAGAGTAAAGGGTGCTCTAGATTCCCTATAAAGAAGCTTAAAAATCAAGCCTCAAAAAAGTCAAATTGATTTTTAACTAACTTAACTGCCTGCTAGAACAAAGTTCAATCCTCTTTAAAAACAAAGAAACAAATTAACAACAACAAAAAGACCAGCACTCACCAACATCCAATAAAAAATTACCTCAAAGAACCAGAAAAAATGTGAACCATAATAAGGAAAAATCAGTCAATAAAGGCCAATATAAATATAAGAAGATAAAAGATAATGGAATTAAAAAAAATAAGGACTTAAAAATACAAATATCTACCTATATGTGTATAATAAACCATCTCAAAGCTTAGTGCCTTTAAAAAATAGTCATTACTTTCTCTATGAATCTGACTTTGGGCTCACAGAGCGTCAGGGGTGGCAACCCGACTTGAGATCTGAAGAACCTGCTTCCAAGATGGCTCATTAATACGGCTGGCAAGTTGATGCTGGTTCTCAGCTGAGCCTTGGGCTTTGGCTCATTTCTTTATGGGCTTCTTCATTTGATGTGGGTTTTCTCACAGCATGGTAGATGGACACCATGGGAGAGGATAACATAAAAGAGAACAAGGAAGAATTTGTATTGCTTTTTATGACCCAACCTCAGAAATAACATTATACTCTTAGGCAAGAAATCCACCAAGACCCAACCAGTTTCAGGGGGAGACACATTGATGCCATCTCTTGAATAGACAAATTTGTAGGTGAGCATGTGCAATAGGTAATAATGTTGTGAGCACTCTGGAAAATATAGTCTGCCATAAAACTGTTTAAAGAATTAAAAGAAAACATGAAAATGGGAAGAGACAAAATATATTTTAAAAACAAAATAGAATTTCTGGATATGAAAAATAAATCTGAAATAAGAAATTTATCAAATGGGATTAACAGCAGTTTAATCATTGCAGATAGTGAATATAATGATATAAATATAGAAACTCTCCAAAAAGAATAGAAAATAAAAAGTTCTCATCCCTCATTAAAATGTTTAGAAAATCAGTGGTCTATCAGACAGTATAAAGCAGACTAATATGTAACTGAAGTCGCATACCTATGATAAAGTTTAATTTATAAATAAGGCACAGTAAGAGATTAACAACAATCTATATAAAAGCCTAAGCGACGTCACAACCGAACAGACAACCAAATAGGCTGTGTGGGGCAGGGGGGTTAGTGCGGGGTGACCAAACAACTGAGCAGCAGGCTGCATGGGGAAACCAGGCTGGCAGAGGCGTTTGTGTGGGGCAACCAAATGACTGAACAGCAGGCTGCGTGGGACAATCAGGCTGGCAGAGGGGGTGGGCGGGGGCAGTTGATGGCAATCAGGCCGACAGGCAGAGGCAGTGAGGGGTGATCAGGCTGTCAGAGGGGGCAGTTAGAACCAATCAGGCAGGCAGGTGAGCGGTAAGAAGCCAGCAGTCTAGGATTGTGAGAGGGATGTCTGACTGCCGATTTAGGTCCGACCGGCAGTCAGACATCCGCCAGGAGGTCCGATTGGAGACCTCTCCCCACCGTGCATGAATTTTGTGCACCAGGCCTCTAGTAACTAATAATAAATTAGAACAATTATAACCATTCAATGAAATATGACACCAAAGCCACAAGGAACATAAATAATTGGAGTTTATAAAAGTTAAAAACTTTTATAAAAAGGCAACCTACAGAATGGGATAAAACATTTAAAAATCATATTTGATAAGGGATTAATATCCAGAATAAAGAATTCCTAAAACTCAAAAGCAAGAAAATAAACAAAAAACAGTTCAAAAATGGGCAAAGAACTTGAATAGACATTACTCCAAAGAAGATTTCAAATGGCCAAAATTGATAGATATAAAAAATAAACATACAAAGCCCTGACCTGTTGCTCAGTGGCTAGAGCATCAGCCTACAGACCAAAGGGTCACAGGTTCAATTCCCAGTCAAGGGCACATGCCTTAGTTGCAGGTTTGAACTGGCCCTGGTCAGTGCACATGCGATGTCTCTCTCTCAAGCCCATGTTTCTCCCTCTCTCCCCCTCCTTTCTCCCTTCCACTATCTCGAAAAAATAAATGGGGGGAAAATATTCTTGGGTGAGTATTTTTAAAGAAGTTAAAAATTAAAAAGAATAAACAAACAGAAAAGTATAACAGTGGTGATCAGAGTTTGGGTAAAGAAAAGTATAGGGAGTTATGGTTTCAGTCTGGGATAATGAAAAGTTCTAGACATGGTAACAGTTGTAAAACAATGAGAATGTACTTACTGCTACTAAACTATAGGCTTAAAAGTGATAAATGGTATGTGTATTTTACAATAAAAGAAATTATTAAAATTGACCATCTCAACAGACCAAAGAGAAATCATATGGTCATATAATTAGAGAAACAGCATCTGAAAAAATCTAATAGTATTCATTTTTAAAAAGTGTAAGTACACTGAGTGGAAGGGAACTTCATCAACCTGGTAACCTAAAGGGTTATATTAGTTTCTGGCTAGTAAGGATAAACAATCCTCATTAGGAAGCTGGAGGTATCCCTAAAGGCCTAGGAATTAAAGAAGTAAATGATGAATGTATCCTCATCAAGAGAGTTGCAGGTGAATCACCCACAGCAGCACTAAGTGACTGTGGAAGCAGATTCTCTCAACCACAAAAGCGTGCATAAGATACAGTTAGCTTTAAACATATAGTCACATACAGGAAACTCCAATGCTAGATCACCAAGAGAGAATTGGCAATTACGGATTTTCCTTCTCCACTTCCATACTAGCAGGCCTAAAGAGTTCAGAAATTAGTTAAGAATATAGGAGAAGCCCTGGCCAATGTGATTCAGTTGGTTGAGTATTGTCCCATGCACTGAAAGGTTGCTGGTTCAATACCCGGTTAGGGCATATACCCAGCTTGCAGGTTCTATCCATAGTCGGAATGCAATGGATTGATGTTTCCCTCTCCCCCTCTCTCCTTTTCTCCCTCAAGTCAATAAAAACATTTTTTACCCCCAAAATGAACATGGGGAAAGGTAAATAAGTGAGGTAGGGAAAGATAAGCAAACCACACTTTTCTTATGCCATTTACAACAGACTCAACTTTAGGTAAAAAAAAAGAAAGCTTACTAGAAACTAAAGTAAGTTTGAAGCTTTCATTCAGCTAGGGCTGAATGTTTTCATTTTAAATCTACCTTTTGCTATTTTAAATGAACAGAGAACTGTTACCCAAAATGTCATACCAGCTCCTTATTGAGTTCTCACCCAGGCCAACGAAAAAACTTGCCCCTGATTTAAAGCAGCAATGCGATCTAAAAGAAAAATGCTACTTTGTAATTGTGCATTACATGTCCACCTTGACACATTAATAAGAACTATTTCTAAAATCTCACTCAACTAGCTGAGAAACTACTACAAGAAATAAGAGTTGCTTATTTTCTCTGTAAAGGGGAGAATATCGAAGGAGTTAAATATTTTGTTTTATATTAACAAAATAAAGTCCAAATTGAACTTCTTTCAAGCTTACATGTAACATTTTTTTTTTTAATACAGAAAGTCCTTTCTTTAGTGCATAATCTATAAATATAAAAGCCTAAGCAACCAAATGACTGCTCGACCAGTAGTTATAATGCTCACTGACCACCGGGGGCTGATGCTCAACACAGGAGCTGCCCCCTGGTGATCAGTGTGCTCCCACAGTGGGAGCGCCGCTCAGCTGACCATTGGGCACCAGACGCTCAGCAACACTAATCTTACCTAATAATAGAAAAAACATGTAAATTGACAGTACCTCCACTATGCCCACAACCAATCAGAGTGAGTATGCAAATTAACCCAACAAAGATTGTGGTTAATTTGCATATGTAGGCGCCCAACAGCCTGGGTCCCCGGAACTTTCTTGGCCCCAGATCACTCCAAGGTAGGCACCATATGGGCCCTGAGCAACCTGGGAAGGGCCTGAGCAACAGGATTCCTGGGCAGGGCCGAGCCTACAATCAGAGCCAAGGGGGCAGGGCCAGAGCCGGTGATCGGAGGGAGCTGGGGGGCCCTGTGCAGGCCCCAAGCCTCAGCCAGAGGCTTTTAACCTGGGCAGGGGTGGAGCCGGCTACCAGAGTGTCCCTCTCATATTGATGCTTCTCTCTGTTTCTCCCTCTCTCTTCCACACTCTAAAAACCAATGGAAACATAATCTCAGGTGAGAATAAAAAAAATAAAAAAAGAAAGAGATGCATATCCTATGAAAGACACATCTTGAAAATGCCTAAAGAAAGTTGTCATTTTTTTATGGTGAAGGGACTAGAGTCCATGTTGATGAACTAGATTCTACCTTGGTGGCTGTGGTGGCTGGCAGTGGTGATGGGGCTGGGGCCTTCCCCTGATCAGCCCCGTCGCTTCCCACAAAGGGAGGCCAGACTGCGGCTTAGGCCCACTCCTTGTTAAGCTGTCAGTGGGACATTTCCTGAGGGCTCCTAGTATGTGAGAGGGGGCAGGCTGGGCTGAGGGGATTCCCACCTTCCAGTGCACGTATTTCATTCACCAGGCCCCTAGTCATTAGTAAATGCAAATTAAAACCAGGAGGTATCACCTCAAACCTGTCAGAAGAATGGCTATCATCAATAAATCAACAAAAAAGGGTTGGTATAGATGTGGAAAAAAAGGGAACGCTTATGCACTGTTGGTGGGAATGCAGATTGGTACAGCCATTGTGGAAAGCAGTGTGGCGTTATCTTAAAAATATATAAATGGCCAAAACCGGTTTGGCTCAGTGGTAGAGCGTCGGTCTGCGGACTGAAAGGTCCTGGGCTCGATTCCGGTCAAGGGCATGTACATTGGTTGCGAGCACATCCCCGGTAGGGGGTGTGCAAGAGGCAGCTGGTCAATGTTTCTCTCTCATCGACATTTCTAGCACTCTATCCCTTTCTCCTCCTCTCTGTAAAAAAATCAATAAAATATATTAAAATAAATAAATAAATAAATAAATAAAATAAAATATAAAAATGGAACTGCCTTATGACCCAGTTATTCCACTACTGGGAATATATCTGAAGAAACTGGAACACTAATTTGAAAGCATATATGCACCCCTATGCTCAGTGCAGCATTATTTACAACTAGTGGCCTGGTACACAAAATTCATGCATGGGGGTGTGTCCCATAGCCCAGCCTGAACCCTCTCTAATCTGGGACTCCTGGAGGGATGTCTGAAACAGGCATTTGGACATCCCCCTCACAATCTGGGTATGCTGACTCCTAACCGCTCACCTGCCTGCCTGCCTGATTGCCCCTAACCACTCTGCCTGCAGGCCTTCTCTCCTCCCCCCTTTCCCACTTGCTGGCCTAATCACTCCCAACTGCCCCTCCCCCAAGGCCTGCTTACCCCCAATTGCCCTCCCCCACTGGCCTGATCACCTGCCTCTGCCTCTGTCCTGCCACCATGGCTTCGTCCGGAAGGACATCTGGAAGGTCTCCTGGAAGGTCTCCCGGGCTAATTAGCATATTACCTTTTTATTAGTATAGAAGATAACCAAGATTTGGAAGCAGCCCAACTGCCCATTGGTAGATGAGTAGATAAAAAAGCTGTGGTAAATTTACACAGTGGAATACTACTCGGCTGTAAAAAAAAAAAAAAAAAAAAAAAAAAAAAAGGAAATCATACCTTTTGCAACAGCACAGATGGACACTAAGAGTATTATGAAATAAGCCAGTCAGAGAAAGACAAATACCATATTATTTCACTTATTGATGGAATCTAATGAACAAAATACATTAACAAACAAAATAGGAAGAGACTCATAGATAGAGAGAACAGACTGGGTGAAAAATGTGAAAAGATTAAGAGGGGGGGGAAAATCCAACTCACAGACAGTATGGTGATTACCAAAGGAAAAGATAAAAGAGGATAAAGGGAGGATAAATGGTGATGGAAGGAGACTTGACTTTGTTTGGTATTATAGAACTGTATACTTGAAACCTACATAATTTTATTAACCAACATCACTGCAATAAATTCAAGAAAAATTTTATTTTATTTTATTACCTGAATTGGATGTTTACTAAATGAGGCTGGGAGCCATCTGATTGCCAATAAGTTTCTAGATTGTCATCTCGTAATTGATCCACTCCAAATCCTAAAACACCACAAGTGACAATAAATTCTCATGCTAAAGAAAGAACTATATATTTAAAATATAAAATAACTATATATATATACATACATACATATATATAAACACACATATATACTGAGTGGCCAGAGTATTATGATCTCTGAATGCCTAATAATCTGGCCACTCTGTATATCCTATAAAATAAAAGGCTAATATGCAAATTGTCCCCTCGATCAGGAGTTCAACCAGCAGGCAGGCCAGCCAATGCCCATGTCCCCTCCCGCTCTGGCCAGGTTGGCTGGACCCCACCCATGCAAATTCATGCACTGGGCCTCTAATACACACACACACACACACACACACACACACACACACACTCTGAGTGGCCAGATTATTATGCGTTCAGAGATCATAATCAAGCCACGAGGTGCGAGTGTGCGTGTGTGTGTGTGTGTGTGTGTGTGTGTGTGTGTGTGTGTGTGTGTGTGTATCTGTCTAGAAAGTTTGATAAACAGGATGGTTTAAATCAAGCACATCAAATTCGATGCCCACGGGCTGCATGTGGCCCACAACAAATATTTTTGTGGTATTTTTTAATTTTGTAACTTGCCGAAATTGGTTTGGTTCAGTGGTAGAGCGTCGGTCTGCGGACTGAAAGGTCCCAGGTTCAATTCCCGTCAAGGGCATGTACATTGGTTGCGCACGTCCCCGGTAGGGGTTGTGCAGGAGGCAACTGGTTGATGTTTCTCTCTCATTGACGTTTCTAGCTCTCTATCTCTTTCCCTTCCTCTCTGTAAAAAATCAATAAAATATATATATTTTTTAAATTTTGTAACTTAATTTTTATAACATCCTGTTATACATAATTGTTAAGAACTACAACGTTCGCTAATGACTGATTACTATAATTGTGTTGCATTCGTTTCCCTTATATGACTTACGTGTGGGCACACTATTTCTCTCCACTAATACTAGCAGCGAATATTTTAACAGCCAATTGCCATGTCATTTGTCTTGGGCTGACTTGTTTGGTATGAGCTTCAGGAAATATTTCGCTTTTGGAGGACAAGAAAAATAACGTTATTTGCGTTATGATTATTAATTAGTGCAGTTATTCAGTGTCTGATAAGTTAATGTTCAAGAAAAATTTTTATTAAGTTATTGTATTATTTTATGTTAATGGTTACTCATTTATTTCAGCCCTTTGAATTCAGCATGTCTCTACCAAAATAAACCCACATTTCTATGAAGCTTTTGTGTGTGTTTTTTGCAGCCCACATAAACAAACCTTGTTTATTTGGCCCATGTTAGCTTTTGAGTTTGACATGCTTACTTTAAATGCTTCCAAAAACCAAGTAATATAAAAAAGAGAGTGGGAGACAAGCATAATCATCTTATTTGCAATATGACATCAAAGAAAATGCTATAATAGCATCCACAAATTTTTGAGAGAAAAAGACTGACATTCAAGATTTCTCTCGACCAAGAGTAAAATAAAGTTACTTTGGGATAGGTAATCATTCAAAAAAATGTATCACCCACTTATCCCAAATAACTTAATCATAGCAGAGATAGGAGAGGATAAAGAGACTTTATGACATATGCAGAAATTCAAGTGGGTAGTAATAACGCAATTGGGAAGAAATATATAACAGATGAAAACTCAAATTATTTTAGAATTAAAATAAAGTATATAGACAAAAAGAATATTAAAGTCAGTCCAGAATAGAATAAAACTGTACTGGTTAAGTAGTTATTATAAACAGCTTTTTTGTTTTGTTTTACCTGGTTTGCAAGATGAGAGTGACCAAACAGCTTGTGACCCAATCTCCCGTACTGTTCCAGTCCTTTCCAATTGCTTAGGGTCAGCACCAGGAGGTGTCTTGTTTGGTGTGGTCATTTTTAAATTATTCTATGTAGAAAAAAGAATATTCACATTATACCAGGACCTGAATTTTTTTCAAAAGGTAAAAATAAACATTTAATAGCAAAATGGATCACTCATAGACCCTTGATAATAATCACCTTATTCTCAAAATGCAGTTAACATAACCACTGTACTTCTTAAAATCTTGGGAATTCAGCTTCTAAAATATATTATGTGCCAAGCAGCACAGTACAGGAGGCAAAGGGGCACAGAATTAGGAATTAGGGTTTTAGCTTCAGCCCCTTCTTTAGCCTAGACATTAGGAAGGTCTGGACTTTATTTCCTCTCCCGTCAAAGAGGTTGACTTGATTTATAATTCCATAGCGTTATACAGTACTATTCTTCTATGAGTAAAATTTCTTAATTCAAATGACTTTTTCCCCCCAAGAAAACTCAGATAGAAATGCTCTTATTCCCGAAATATGTGAATATGGGTCTCCATTTTAAATAGTCCATTAAGTGATGCAGAGAAAAATCACATTTCCCCACTAGTTGTCAAAAGCTCCATTTAGCCGAGACCGGTTTGACTCAGTGAATAGAGCCGGCCTGCTAACTGAAAGGTCCCAGGTTCAATTCTGGTCTTGATTTCAGGCACATCCCCAGTAGGGATGTGCAGGAGGCAGCTGATCGATGTTTCTCTCTCATTGATGTTTCTCTCTATTCCTCTCAATTCCTCTCTGTAAAAAGTCAATAAAATATATATTTTTTTAAAAGCTCCATTTATATGTTCTATTACCATAGAAGATAAAGTCAGAAAAATGGCTTCAAGGTCTGGTTTAACTGGCAAATTCTAAACCAAAAGTATCTTCATCTTTTGCTAATCTTGTTATATCTATGCAAACATGAAAAAAAAAGAACTTTTTTCAGAATGAACGGTATATAAAACTGCCTCAAAAATTCGAAGTTACAGCTACTGAATATCATTATACATGCTATTATAAATCTGGACCAATAGTTTCACATACTATCTCCTTGATACCTTGTATTTTATCTCAGTTGTTCCCTAATCCCCACAACAGCACTTACTAAATAGTAGAGGCCCTGGACTGTAAAATTCGTAAAGGCCTAAAACTTAAATTTTCAATTTACTGTATGAATAAATGAATATTTATATATATATTCAATATACAGTGAAGTACTTGCCACGTACAAGTTAAGTAAGGTCAAAGGTGAGACAATTATTGGGTCTAGTAATAATTAATGTCGTTTTTAACATTCGTTTAAAATCTTGCTTGGCGTTGACTTGTATTGACATAACCTTCAAACACGTGGTATCTACAGAACGTGTGAAGTGCAATTAACAAGTTTTGCTTGAAAAAGTTTGTGTTTGGTTTGGTTTTTGTTGCAAAACTAGGGCTAAGAAGATGGCGGATGAAGAGCATATTCGGCACTGCATGCTTTACGAGTTCCAATTAGGAAGAAAAGCAAGTGAGGCTGCAAAAAACATCTGTAGTGCTCTTGGTCAAGATGCAGTTAGCGCCAGAAAATGCCAGCGTTGGTTTGAGAAATTTCGCGAGGGAAATTTTTCGTTAGATGACAAGAGTGGTCGAGGCCGTGTGTCCAATTTTGATCAAGAAGCTCTTTAAGCTCTTTTGGTGCAAAATCCTCAAATTACCCAACAAGAGCTTGCGACAACTTTAAATTGTTCACAAAAAACAATTTCCAATCAATTGCGTGCACTTGGCAAAGTCCAAAAGTTTGGAAAATGGGTTCCTCATGAGTTGACCGACAACAACCGTAATCAAAGAGTCCCAATTTGCAGTTCGCTCCTCTCTCGTCAAAACCGTTTGCCGTTTTTAGAGCAAATTGTTACCGGAGATGAAGAATGGGTGCTGTATGTTAATTTGAAAAGGCGGCCTCAATGGTTGGACAAAAATGAGGCTCCGCAGCCCACGCCAAAACCTGACTTGCATGCGAAAAAAGTGATGTTGTGTGTTTGGTGGAATTTTAAAGGAATTCTTCATTATGAACTTTTACCATCTAACCAAACCATTACAAGTGCAGTGTATAGTGCCCAATTGGAAAGGTTAGCCCAAGCTTTAAGAGAAAAAGAACCCGCGCTGATTAATCGGAAGGGCGTAATTCTTCACCACGATAACGCACGACCGCATACTGCAAGAATCACTGCTGAAAAACTGCCCCAGTTGGAATGGGAAGTTCTCCCTCAACCTGCATATTCTCCTGATATTGCCCCTTCCGATTACCATTTGTTTCATTCTTTGCAAAACTTTCTTCTTGGAAAAAAATTTAATAATGAAGAATGCCTCAAAAATGCATTGACCGAATTTTTGGCATCAAAATCACAAGAATTTTACAACAGAGGGATTAAAATGCTTCCTGAGCGTTGGGCACAAGTAGTAGAAAACAACGGCAACTATATTGTTGATTAAATTTTGTTGTATTGTTTAAATAAATTCGATTTAAAAAAGTATTAGAAAACGACATTAATTATTACTAGACCTAATAAACCTCTGACCATTATTACAAGCTGAATAATGTTGAGGGGAAAAAAGAATACCCACATTATACCAGGCCCTGAATATTTTTTTTCCACAAGCTGAATTACAAGCTGTGTCCAAAAATGTCAAATTGTAAAAAATAAAAAATAAAAAAAATTTTAATTTAAAGGCCCATTTCGCTACTTAGAGCTGAATTCAACTGCAGGACTTAGTACTGGACGCCACCAAGTGGATAAAACACGGAGTTCAGATGAGACGGGGTTCCTGCCCGTACAGTCCAGAAAGAAATGAATCCGAAGAAGGACCATCAGCATCTGGACCAGACTCTTCTGGTCCTGCTTGACATCTGTGCTAGAAGGGCTAAAACGGGCAATGGCTAAACGCTCCATTCATTCCTGACCCACCGGCCTTGAAACTGGGCGCGGAAAACAAAAAAATAAAGACTGAGGATGGAGAAGAGAACGCATGTGCTTAGGGTAGAGCCATTCTCGTGCACTTACGGCTTGCAGGCCGAGTACGCTGCAGGTCAAGTTCCTATGATTCCCCGCAGCAGAGCCGCACCACTCCCACTCGGCTTCTCCGGATCGCCCGGCTTCCCGGTGACGTCTTGTTGGCGTCGCGTCGCAATGACGTCACGCCTCCCCGCCGCGCCCGGCGCTCTCTGTCGCGTGCGCGCACTGCGTCGCTGAGGCCTGCGCGAGGCGCGGCTGGGCACCGCCATTTTGGCCGGAGGCCGTAGGAACACGTTGTGGACCGGAGAAGTGACAGCCATCGCGGGTTCGGCGTGTGCGTTCCCCGCCTCCGCAAGGGGGTCGTTATCTCCGAGTAAGTAAGTAGCCCCGAGGAGTTTGGCCAGGAGACGCCCTCCGCCACGATTTAAAAGACTGAGGAACCTTGGGTTAGGCCTCCGGCGGCGGCGGCGGCGAGCGGGGACTGCGGCGGCGGCGCGTGGCAGCCGGCGAGGGCATGGCGCGTGGGGCTCCCGTCCCAGCTGATCATCTGGCTCTCGGCCGCTGTGGCCCGCCAACCCCGCCTGCGGCGGCGGCGGCGGCGAGGATAGCCCCCGCTAGAGGCCGTCTCAGCGATCCAACCCTCCCCGCTGCCAGCCCCCTGTGCCCCGCTGCTCCCCGAGAGCGGAGCCTTCTGGAGGGGAGGGCGCCTTCAGGATCTACAGCGCCCGCCGTTTCCTCCCCTCTTCTTCCCCGGGCACAGGAGAGTGGGCATATTTCCACACGTGCGTGCTTGGTTTCGGGGAGTCGTAGCCTTGTCTCCCACCGCTGGGTGACTGTGGGATGAGTCAGTGGCCTCTTGCTGCCGTGAAGTGGAGTTATTCCTCGTCCCCTCCTCCCAGTCTTGACAGAAACGATGGCCAGGCAGCCGCTCTGCTTTTCTCATAGAACAGCGTGCACCAGGCTTTCGGTGGGATGGCCCTAGCTAATCTCCCCGTTAAACGCCTTGAGCTTTTTTTTTTTTTTTTTGGTGCGCTTTTACAGCATCGGGCGCTTTTCCCCTTAGTGACTATTCCCTCTGCCCCCTTAGTCAGGGGCAGTGTCTTAACTCCTTGAGATCAGGGGTGGTGTCTTAACTCAAAACGTCTTTATCTTTTTTTTTTTTTTTTTTTTTTTCCTTCCAAGAGGTTCGTACATGGTAGTCACTGCGGGCAAAGCCCCTCCACCTGTGAGTAGGCTAACAGACATTGGCCTATTTTTGCTGTGTATGGTTACGTAGATGACTGCCAAGACAATGTCTTGTTTTTCTGTTATCCTCTTCCACGGGACTGCTAACTAGGCATTGATGACAGGGGCGTTGGTGTTGCAGTCCTCAGTTCGTTAGTCCCTTATCCTGGAGATATCCATTCTGTCCAGCTACCGGATACTAATGCTTTGTCAATATTAACCAAGGTTCTCTTAGCCTGTGTTTGAACCAAAAGGGTTTCTTTTATTTTAGTTAAAAACCTTGTTCTCCCTATTTAAAAAAAAAAAAAAAATCTCTTAGGAAGATCGTTTAATTGTTGTGGGGAAAAGAAAGCAATATTAATTTAGTGTCTCTTCTAAATGTCTTCAATTTAAGACCCTGAAATCAGTTGTGTGCCACTCCCAACTTAGATGTTTTATAAGACTAATAATCCGCAGTAATCATAGGTTAGACTACTTCGTGCGATATTAAGCAACACTTAACAGTGATCTTTAAATGCTTTCACACAGTATTATGCCGAAACCGGTTTGGCTCAGTGGATAGAGCGATAGCCTGTGGACTGAAGGGTCCCAGGTTCGATTCCGATCAAGGGCATGTACCTTGGTTGCAGGTGGTGTGCAAGAGGCAGCTAATGGATGACTCTCATCGATATTTCTAACTCTATCTCTCTCCCTTCCTCTCTGTAAAAAAAAAAAAAAAAAAATCAATAAATATATATTTTTTTTAAAAAAGAGTTATGGTTGGTGAATGAGGTATTTGTAATGGAGACTATGGAGAGATTGCAGTTGGTAAAGGTGATGTCAAGGGTTTGACCAAAAGAATGAGTGGCTGAAGGAGGGTGAAAAACCAGATCATTGGAGGAGAGGGATTTATTAACAATGGGGATAGGCTATTAATAGGTGATTCATCTATGAACATATATTGAACCAAGAATTATGACAGGAGTTGTAAAAGAGGGTGAAAGTTAGCCAAGGTCTGAAATCTTCAAAGCGTGGGGGCAAATGATCTGATGGTCAGTAAATGACAAAATGCAAAAATGAAACTTTTAGTGAGAAGGAAGAGATAATAGCCTGGTAGGAGCATAATTTCTTTTCTTTTTTAATATATTTTATTGATTTTTTACAGAGAGGAGGAGAGAGAGATAGAGAGCTAGAAACATCCATGAGAGAGAAACATCGACCAGCTGCCTCTTGCTCGGATGTGCCCGCAACCAATGTACATGCCCTTGACCGGAATCGAACCTGGGACCTTTCAGTCCGCAGACGGACGCTCTACCACTGAGCCAAACCGGTTTCGGCAGGAGCATAATTTCTTATTCTCCTCCATGTATAATGATATTGAAGTGTGTGAGAAATACTCGAGAGATCTACAAGGAGCCAGTCTGTCAAAAAATAGCGGATTGAGGATCATAGTCATAAAAAACCAACAGAATGTCTGTCAATAAAATAGTCTTGGCCTCAGGTTCTTTCATTACATATTGGAAAACTGGTGTATTAAGGCACTTTTGGGACTTATTTTCTTTAAATCACAAGTCTAAGAAAATTAAGTTCAATTAAAGTCTATCACTAGCCCAGTATTGTAAAAAAAATTTAAGTTTACTTTAACCTTAGCTACATAATCGGTGGCACTGTTAAATATCCAGACTTATAAAAGCTTTGAAAGTGAATACAGTCTATACTTAGTTACTTTGTTTCCTTTTCTTTTCAGTGCTCTTAGTATAAAATTCATCTTGTGCATATTGCAGATTCCCAGATAAATGCAGTTTTTACTTTTTCTACTTTACCAACACAATGGTCAGAATCTTAGAAACTCATTTTCATCAATAGAATCATTATAGTCAGATGGATAGTTTTATTCATGTATTACTACATGAAGTAATGCTTTGTTTGAGAGAGGAAGTAAACATCTTTATCATGAGTATTATCCTATTTCCCCGAAAATAAGACAGTGTCTTATATTAATTTTTGCTCCCAAAGATGCGCTAGGTCTTATTTTCAGGGGATGTCTTATTTTTCCATGAAGAAGAATACGGTACACATTTATTGTTAAATGAAAATAAAGGAAATTTATTACCAGTATTCGGTACTGTAGTTGTCAACACAAACTAGACAAACTGAATCCTACAGTATCAAGAATTTACTCATTTATTTAATGACAATCATGTCATCATCTTCTGGAACATCATCATAACAATCCAATTCCTGAATTTCCTGGTGAATTTCTTGTGACTCCATTTCTTTCAGAATCAGTGGACCAAATCTCTCATGTTTAGCCTAGAGGGGCCTTATTTTCGGGGGCGGGGGGGGGGGGGTGCCTTATAATTCACTCAGAAGGAAACCTGTAAGTAGGCCTTATTTTCAGAGAATGTCTTATTTTCGGGGAAACATGGTAGTTGTCAGGTTTTTTTTATTCTGTATTCATTCATTGGTCTATATTCATATACTGGTAACAGTACTAATTACGCAGGCCTTATATCATGTTTTTCCTTCTGCTCTTTTTTCAGCTTTCCTAGCTGTTACTGTTTTTTTCATAAGAGCTCTAAATTTGGTTTGTTTGGTTAATTTTCTCTCTTCTCCTCTCCCCACTTGAGATTGGATTAAATGTATAAATTCGGGGAAGGTTGAAATCTCTAGTGTTACTATTCTCTATGTAAAATCTCATTCTGTTTGTTGAGTCTTTTATGTTTTTTAATGGTATTTTAAAAGTTGCCTCACATTTGCATGTGTCTTGTTAGGTTGATTTCTAGATCATTTATTTTTTTGTGACAATGAAAGATGGTATTATTTCACTTAATTCCAGATAATCATATCAGAATATAGGGATAATATATGATCTCCTATTTAACTTTTTTCAATTTTAAATTCTTAATTGTTTAAAATATTATATATATGTCTCCTTTTACCCCATTGACCTCTCCCCAGCCACTCCTACCCCCCAGCACAAGCCCTCACCCGCACCCCTCCTGTCTCTGTCCTATGGTTATGCTCATATGCATGCATACAAGTCCTTTGGTTGATCTCTCCTATCTAACTTTTATGCCTGACTTATTTCTCAATTAATTGCATTGATTATGTCATAATTTTGTTAATTTCTCTTTAACAGAAGAGCTGGATATTCCTAGCTAGAATTATGGCAGATAAATTAACAAGAATTGCTATTGTCAACCATGACAAATGTAAACCTAAGAAATGTCGGCAAGAATGCAAAAAGAGTTGCCCTGTGGTTCGAATGGGTAAGCTATTCCATGGATCATTTAAAGATAAGAGTTTTAAAAGGAATAAGTTGGCTTCGTAGTTGTCTAAACTTTTGCCATTAGTTTCTTTGAAATGTAAAGACACCAGATTTTGTTCTGAATTTTTCGTTTTATGACTATATGATTCTGTTTCTTTTAAATTATAGGATAGTGTATTAGTATCAGTATTTTTAAACATTTATTGAATATAAAGTCAAACCAGAGTTTAAGTTACTGATATTCTTACTATTCTATAAAACCCTGTAATTACTTTAAGTCATGGAGAAAGGATTGCCAAAATGTTTGTATTTGATAATATTCTCACTTTAAAGAGCTTAAAAAGAACCCCTGTTCACGCCGAAACCGGTTTGGCTCAGTGGATAGAGCATTGGCCTGAAGACTGAAAGGTCCCAGGTTCGATTCCGGTCAAGGGCATGTACCTTGGTTGCGGGCATATCCCCAGTAGTGGATGTGCACGAGGCAGCTTATCAATGACTGTCTCTCAACGATGTTTCTAACTCTCTATCCCTCTCTCTTCCTCTCTGTAAAAAGTCAATAAAAATATATTTTAAAAGAATCCTGTTCATGAGGTTTTGCTATATTTTCAAGATAAAATAAATTTACAGCAATTCAGAATTGATGAACTGTGTTAAAATAATTGAACTTAGGCTTATTGAATCTTAAAAGACTTTAGATATCATAGATGTTGATTCCTAGATCATAGTCTACCATGCTGTTCAGAAATTCTATTATTAATAGTCTTGTTTATATGCCAAGTTTAATTTTGTCTGTATATTAGATGACTACTTAACTTTTTAGAATTTTTCTGAGCTAGCTAACATTTCATTCCTTTCTCTGGTATACTGGTACATTACCATTTGCAAGGCATATTTTGTGAATTAAATATTTAGGTCAGTCGGCTTAAAAATAAAACTTTTAGGATCTGCCACAATTCTACCAGCATATTTTCTTCCCCTGTACTAAACTAAACAAAATAAATATGTTAGTCATCTCCCTCTTGCCTCATAAACATATTTTTCTTTTGCCAGGAAAACTATGCATTGAGGTTACACCCCAGAGCAAAATAGCTTGGATTTCTGAAACTCTTTGTATTGGTTGTGGTATTTGTATTAAGGTAAGTGATATTTTATTTACCAGGTCAAATTTATAACCTAAAAATGAAATCTGAAAATTCTGAATATATTATAATTGGGTTTTTTTTGTTTGTTTTTTTTAAAATCAATCTTTATTGTTCATATATTTCAAAGGTTCCTCATTTCTTCCCCCCTCCACCAGGTTTATAATTGTTTTAAAGAGGCAAAATATAAAGCATTGAGTAATGAATATAAATTTTGTACTTGTATCAATAATCAAATATTGCTTTGTAATTAGGCCAGATTTTTATTTAAAAGTTATCCTCACCATACTCAATTTTGTAAAGCCATTTCCAACCAAAATTAAATTTTTCCCCCACCTTTTTATGAGAAGAATATTCTTCACCAGAACTTTTTGGGAATATGAATACTAAAAATATGAGTTATATAACATACATTTTTTTTCAAGTCTATATAACTTTAAATTTGCAACTTATACGCATGGGGGAGTTAATCCTCGCTGGAGGATATTTTTCCATTGATTTTTAGAGAGTGGAAGGGGGAGATAAAGGGAAACATCAACATTGGTGTGAGAGAGTCTCATTGATTGGTTGCCTCCTGCACATGCCATGACCAGGACCCTTCAGTCCGAAAGCCAACGCTCTATCCATTGAGCAAACTGGCTAGAGCTAAATTTGCAACTTTTAAATAGAAGGGCATATGGCCGAAATTTTTCAGCTTAACCTTATCTTTTAAGTGCTTTTTTTGCTGTATTTGTACATTCTTCTCTTGTTGAATTTACTCCATAAGTATAATTTTTCAAAATACCCCAAATTAGATTTTGTTGCATTGAAAAGTTTGATTAAGGTTTTGACTTACGAATGATGAATTTCCAACTTAAATTCATGAAAGATATTTAGGAGCCAGTTCAGAAAGTTCTTAATTTAGGTGTTTTTATTTGTATATCGTGTGCATTTTAGAAAGGACCTTTACCAGAGTATGGATACCACCCTGTTACTTATTCTAATAAGCTTATGTGTACTTTGCATTGGCTTCCAGAAATAAAATACCTGAAAACATTTTCCCATATTTTGAAAACATAAGCAGGAAATATTTCTTCCAGCAAATATTTACTAATCTTTTATATACCAATGTTCTCTGGTGCTGGAAATCTGATTTTGAGTAATATATTTTTAATTGTAGAAAGAAAGAACTTTATTTTCTTTTTTTCACTGCTGTAGGAAAATGAGGTTCCAAGATTTGGGGTATGCACTTCAGTGGCTGAAAAGATACTAATGTGATGAGTCTGTTTTGGGAGTGAGGATAGTATATACCTGAAAATTAAGATGCTTATAATGCAGTTCACATATGAACAGTGTGGATTTGTTTTCCCTTGTAGATTTAGAGAAGTTTAAATTACTTTTAGCCTCTAAATATTTTATGTACATTGATGGAATAAAAAGAATTCTATAATATAAATGAAGGTAACTTGATTGGCAGAAAATATCTCATGTAAAGAATTAATAGTTTTGTTTAGACAGTAGTAATTACTTATTTAGAAAACAAAAGTTTTATTTGTTTAATTATCTATGTTTTTTAAACATAAAAATAAAACTCACTGAAATTTTTCTATACGGACTTTGAATTGGTCCCTGAGCTCACTGAACAGTTCTTCTAAACAAATCTCAAATGTGATTATACTCTGGGATGTACCTTTTTCAAGTTTATGTACTTCTAATAAGTTTCTCTAGCCACATTACCACTCTTTTTATATATTGATTTCAGAGAGGAAAGGAGGGGGAGAGAGAGATAGAAACATCAATGATGAGAATCATTGGTCAGCTGCCTCTTACACACTCCACAGTGGGGATTGGGAATGTGCCCTGATGGGGAATCAGACCCTGAACTTCCAGTTCATAGGTTGACATTCAACCACTGAGCCATGCAGGCTGTGGCACATTACCACTCTTAAATGAACCTCTAGTTCTTGCCATTCTTGTTTCATAGACATTTATCTGATTACTAGTCAACTATTATTTGAATAAATTTTTCTGTAAGTCTTTTTTTTTTTTTTTTTCATGTGAATTTACTCAGTTGGAATAAGAAACATCTTTTTTATATGGGATAGTTAAAAATCACAGCAGAAAGACATTAATCCTTGTTCTATCCAAATGTAATGCCAGCTGTTGTTGGGACATAAATAGACCCAAAAGGTACAATCCATGACCTTAAAGGACTTAAGGTAGAAATGGATGCATACAGAGACAGGAAGAAGGAAGTAGAGGGAAGGAATCTGTCATAAGCTGAATATGCAGTTGTATAGTGCTCAATAACCATGTTTCATCTTACCTTTTAGCCTTCTTTTATCTAATGATGTAAATAAATGCACACAGAACTTCCAAGTTCCATGAAGTTTTTCAATAAGTATTAAATGTCTAAGATTATGGCATTCACTAAGTGTAATGCAAAATTAGTTGATACAGTTTTTGCCTTCTAGAAACTTTTAAGTAAATAAAAGGAAATGAAAAATATTGTACATCTTTGTGCAACTCCATGTTCAGAAGATTGCTTATAAAAACTTCTTAATCTTTACATTTTACTTAAGTGTTTACTTCCAAAAATTAACAAAAAATTAATTCTTTAAATAACAGAAATGCCCCTTTGGCGCCTTATCAATTGTTAACTTACCAAGCAACTTGGAAAAAGAAACAACACATCGATATTGTGCCAATGCCTTCAAACTTCACAGGTATATTTTCAAGTCAACATTCCTCTTTACTTCGGTGAAAAGTAAAATGCATTTGGAATTTTCAGAGATATGCAAAACTGGGGGAAAACTATTACCCATGCACTAACGAGAAATACAATATTGTAACATCATGTGGAATCATATTATATATATCAGTTGTTTATTCTGGCCAGCATTAGAGTTACCTGGACTTTTTAAAGCTAATGCCCAGATTTCAGCCCAGTTGAATAACATCCTATCTCTGGATGAAAAGTCTGGACCTCAGTAAGTTGTAAAAGCTCCAAGATGATTCTAATATAACTGGGGTTGAGAATCGCTATTGTTAATAAACCTGTATTCCCAAAAAGACTTTTAAGAAAACTTGTCCTTGATTTTATTTATCTATTAATTTCATGATCAACAGATAATATTACTCTGAACTTGGACATACATTATTAAATTACAGGAGTCCTTTGAGGTGTTTCATCTGCTAAACACTGATATTTTTAATCTGGGAGTCTAGATTTAACTAATAAAAAGGTATTTCTCAACCTGCCAGCTTTAAGGGGCCTCCTGCAGCAGGGAGAATGAAGTGGAATATTTCTGATTGATGTGGCACTTCTCTCCTTGTAAGTAAGTGGCAGGAAAACAACAACAACAAAAACAACAGTGTGAGGTTGCACCTGCTATAATATTTTTTACCAAAGCATTTTTACATTAAAACTGAGCCTTATATGCAAAAAATAATTGTTACTTTAGTACAGACTTTGAATAAATAAAAGTTGGAGTAATATTGCCATAGATGCATATCTAACAACGATTTAAGTTAATCTTAGCTGGGGAGTTTTCTAATAGCCAATAATATTATACCTGGCATATATCTCTTAGCTTAATGGATGTGTGTGGAGTGCAAGTGTTTTAAAGTATATCATTTTGATATTATGTAGCTTTTTCTGAGTTTTATTATTTTTTTATACTTTTGACAGGTTACCTATCCCTCGTCCAGGTGAAGTTTTGGGATTAGTTGGAACTAATGGTATTGGGAAGTCAACCGCTTTAAAAATTTTAGCAGGAAAGCAAAAGCCAAACCTCGGAAAGTATGATGTATGTATTACCACCTTATAAAAAATGGATATCTTGGGTTGGTTTTGTGAGACTGAAAGAGAGTGTTTATGTCATTTTTTGTTTTGCTTTTGTTAATTCTTACCCAAGGATATTTTTCAATTGATTTTTAGAGAGAGTGGAAGGAAGTGGGGAGACAGAGAAAGAGAAACATCTATTTGAGATAGATACATTTAATTGGTTGCCTCCTACATGCACCCGACCAGGACCAGGGATTGAGCCTGCAACTGAGGTATATACCCTTGACCAAAATCAAGTCTGGTACTCTTCAGTCCTCTGACTAACCAATGTTCTATACACTAAGGCAAACCGTCCAGGGCTGTGTCTTTTTTTTTTTCCCCCTCTCAAAATTATTTGTGGAATTAATGCTAAGAAACTATACATAGATGAAACTCCTTCATTTTTTAATTAAAATTTGTTAGTGCTACTTACCTGATTATTCTGAGAGTTGGTATACCTTGATTTGAAATTAAATCCTCAATATTAAGTTAGAAGCCAAAAGTATTCTATTTGGATACATGTTATATTTTGTATAACAGTCATCCTCATTGCAATTGTATTATTAAATTAAATTCAGTTAATTATATGTATATTTCTAGGATCCACCAGATTGGCAAGAAATTTTGACTTACTTCCGTGGATCTGAATTGCAAAATTACTTTACCAAGATTCTAGAAGATGACCTCAAAGCTATTATCAAGCCTCAGTATGTAGACCAGATTCCTAAAGCTGCAAAGGTCAGTTGCTTTTTAGGAGGAATTTATACTTTATAGATATTGATGGAAGTATAAAATATATATCAAATTAAAGCAAAGATTGAAGGGATTTTAACATTGAATTTAATTTTAATATTGGAGAAAAACAGTAATGACTGTTTTTATCAATATTATGACAGGGGACAGTGGGTTCTATTTTGGACCGAAAGGATGAAACAAAGACACAAACAATTGTATGTCAACAGCTTGGTAAGTGTTTATTTTGTGTATGTGTTTGAATAGGCCCTAAACTTAAATTATAAGACAAATGTCTTTATATGGATTATTGAAATACATGGGGAAATCTCTGATAGTTGTCATCTTTACTTTTTATTTCGCACAATTTTCAACTGAAATAGTCAAACTCAGAATGACCTACATTATAAATTTTACTTAGCAGAGGTGAAATAAAACTTAACTTTAAACACAATGCCTCTATGTTCTTTGTAGATTTAACCCATCTAAAAGAACGAAATGTGGAAGATCTTTCAGGAGGAGAGTTGCAGAGATTTGCTTGTGCTGTCGTTTGCATACAGAAAGCTGACATGTAGGTTAATTTACACCTTTTATAGATCTCAATCCTTACTTTAGAGCTTTTATTTGGAATGCTGTAATAAAACAGTGGTTTTGAGAGAAACAATACAAGCAGTATCTAAGATTCTCATTTTGAGGTAAGAAGCTGAAGCAATTGTGCATCCACTGCCCATTCTCCCTGTTCTTCCTGCAGGGGGAGATACTCATTTATTTAGATAAATACTTTACAATTGATGGGGTCCAGAGTTTCTTACTCTGAAGTAAGTTGTTTATTATTTAAACTTTCTTTGTACATAAGAAGAATATTTTTTAAGGCTTAATTAAGCTCTCCTACAAAGCCAGCAAGTTTTTTATAAATACCGCAAGTAGAATAGAAGGTCTTTTAGATAACTCTAAATCAGGATGGCATGGTATGTGAGAGTAAAAAAGGCCAGTTTCCTTCCTACCTTCCAGTGCCTCTCTTCTTCCCAATACTTCCTGCTCCATGTTCCACGTTTTTGCTCTGGCATCCAAAGCAGGCTAGCTCTCTAAAGTAGTCTATAATTCTGTGCACTGCCCTTCACTCCAGAAACTATTTGCTTAATGCAACTGACTTAAGCTATTTAAAAGAAAAGCTTTCCGTATTACTTTGGACTACATCAGAATATTTTTCATAAGCAGGTAACAATTTGTAAGGTAGCCTAATCTGGGAGTGTCTCCTCATGTTCGGCTTTCCTTAATTTCTTTTCTTCTGAAGAAAATACGGAAGTTTTTCTTACAGGGTAGACTCCTCAATAGAATAAGGGATTTTTTGTTGTTGCCAAACATAAACTATATTATAGTACTTTAAAATAACATGCAAGATAGAATTATGTCATACTTCTCTTTCAAATTACATTTGCTTTTCTTTTTCATAGTTTCATGTTTGATGAACCTTCTAGTTACCTAGATGTGAAGCAGCGTTTAAAGGCTGCTATTACTATCCGATCCCTAATAAATCCAGATAGGTAAGTACAGATTTGCCATATGCCTGTGTTATTTTGTTTCGGGAGTTTTACAGATTTCTAAACACTGAACACTGGGGCCCTCAATGTCATATACATGTGCGTTTTCCATGTTGATTATTTGGAGCTACCATTTGAATTTACCTTCCTCTAACTAGAACATAGGTTCTTAATGTAAGATTTATTTACTACTAAGCCTATTTCCAGGGAATTATGAATACTCTGAAATGATTGGCAAATTCTGGTACAAATAAATGGGTTTCTGTGAAGCAGATCCTTAGCTCTTACCAGATCTTCAAATGAATATGTCACTCAGATACACACAAAACTTAGAACATAAGGATCAACAGAATAATTCCAGTTCTTCATGGTGTTACTGAGCACAAGAGAATTCTGAGCCTCTACTAAATAATCATAACACCCTATATATATGGGGTGCTTTTGTAGTTTGCAGAGTTTCTGAATCCATTATCTCATTTGAGCCTCATAGTAATCTTTTAAGTTAGAATATAATATTTCAAATATCAGTGATAAAGAAACAAACTTAGTTGGGCCAAATAGCAGCTATAGTTTTTACCTTGTACATAGGCCTGACTCTTTGGGGAATGCAGGAGTATAAAATATAGTCCCAGTATTCAAGGACTTCACAGCCTGGTAAAATACATAAGCAATCAAATCAAGTTTGAAACCCTAGCCCTTTTTTATAGAATGTATTTATATCCCTTTATTATACTGAAATGAAAGTCTTAGACAATCTACCTTAACACATAATTTTTTTTTTAAATGTCAAGTAATGGCCTAACCATAATGAAAAGATTAGTGATTTATAACCAACTGACATGTATCTCAATTTGTAAATATTCCGCCAAATCACTACAGTTAGAAATTATCAGACTACAGAATCTTCATTGTAAAAGGATAACATTTCAAAGCAAATTATACTGATAAAGTGAAGAAAATGGTTGAGTTAGACATTTGCACATATGTGCCAGGTCTTTGGTATAGGGTTAAAATAATCTCTCTAGTGATAAATTGACAAAAAGTTAAATGAAGTATATCTGTATCCTGAGATTCTACATGTCAAATCACATGTTCAGTCTTCCTGAAGTAATGTTTTTTCATACCATTCTTGTATTCTAAAATTAGGTTGTAGCTTCTAGCCATATTTTGCTATTTTTATTCTAATTGAAATAAAAAATTAATTTCTTTAATCAAACTAGTTACATTCTAAGTGCTGGGCCTTCCATGTAGTTAATTACTACCATATGGGACAACATAGAGATAGAACATTTCCATAATCAGGGAAGTTCTACTGGATAATGCTGTTTAAAAATCTACCATTTCCCCCAATGCCAATTAACATAAGTCCAAATTCTTCATCATTCAACAACTTTATTAAATACCTGTTTGATGCATAACACACAAGTAAAGATCATGAGATTCAGATTGCAGCCTGTCTTTGGAGTCTTTGGGACAAGTAGTAGGGTACTCAGAAAGTGCAAGAATTAGATCAGAGTGACAAAGGTTAAAGAATGAGGGAACAAACAACTATAAGGGTGTTTCTCAGAAGTTAGGATTTGAGACGGTAGAAGGGACTTCCAACAAGTGAGGATTTAGGCAGGAGACGTTTTACAAGCTAGAATACCCCTGAAACACACACAAATTGAAAAGTGAATTGTTTAGTAAATAATGAAAGGTCCATTTTTTCAGTGTGTCCTATATTAAATGAAGTAAAAAATAGTAGCTTCAGTTTTAGAAGGTCTTAAAAGAAAAGTCTAATTATGTCATTTGTTTCTTTGGAAACTGAGAGCCATGTCTGGGGACCTGAAGAGAGTGAGATTTGTCTTTCCCAGCTACATTGGAAATTCTCAGATTCAGGATTCTGTCTGTCATTCTCATGTATCCCCTACCACAGCCAGCATGGGACAAGTAGAAAGGTTGAATGTGTAAGAGGAATAGCATACTAATCAAACAATTAGGGTGCATCTGATTTAAATCTATTCATTGTTCTGCTTTGTAAAGTTTATTTAAAATGTTTATTAGTAAAATACATTTATTATAACATAAACTATTTAATATTAACTTTTTTCTTTTAGTTTAGTATACCAATTTGAAATAGGAATATCGCTAAGTCATATTTAAATAAATATTTTACTTTTGTTTAATATGGTCATTATACTTAATTTTTATTTATACTTAATTTTTAAAAAAAATATCTTTTCCTGAAATTTACACTGTGTTTTAAAAAAGTTACATAGAAGTTGTTATTAAATATAATCTTAATGTTATGTATATATATTGTTACATCTTAAATCTATATTTTCAGATATATCATTGTGGTGGAACATGATCTAAGTGTATTAGATTATCTCTCTGACTTCATCTGCTGTTTATATGGCGTACCAAGTGCATACGGTGTTGTCACTATGCCTTTTAGTGTAAGAGAAGGTAACTTGCAAAAGTATATTCACAATGCTGTATTCTCTGTACTCTAATGCTTAAAAAAATGAACTTTTGTTGGTATTAAGTTGCTGTAATATGATTTATCTAAAACTCTAGTCTCATGGAATTTAATCACATAACAGAATATATGATATATATGGTTATATTCATCAATTATGATACAGAACATCTTTTTGGAGAATTTTTTGTTGGGGTGGATAGAAAGAAATTTGGCAGAATAGTTTTACTATTTATTTGCTTTATTAAAAGTTTCTTGTGTATATTAGCTTCTATAGAAACTTTTTTTTTAATTTATCATCTTCAATTTCATCTGTGACAGGCCAAGACCAATAGTGAAACTCCTAAAATTCATTTAGTGCTCAGCTTGTTTCACATGTATGTTGTCTATCCTAAGTTTATAGAACTAGGGCTGCCTAAAAGTCTAATAAGATAGTTTAGTAAATATATATTACAGTTTAGTAACTGACTATATATAAGCCTAGTAAAATAGCTTGTGAGTATATTTTTATTATATTCCTTCTACTTTCAGGAAAGAGGGACTCTCTGCCTCTCTTTTCCATGCTCCTCCCTACCTAAGCAAGTTAGACAAAAGTAAAAACTAGCCTACCACTCAGTGGCTCCTGAAACAATGTCTGTGCACTCTCCATCTGGTATGCCTTTTCCTTTTCCTTCCTGTTCTATTTCCTTTTGCTGCTTTCTTACTTTTATTTTCTTTTCTATTTCTTCTCTTTGCCTCTGCCTTCAGCTGACAACCTAGAATACCGAAAAGGACTACTTAATCCATATTTTGAAAATAGAGCATAGTCTATAAGTGATAGTTTTTGAGATACCTAAGACACTTTTGGAAAAAGAAATTTGCATTATACATTTTGCATAAAAAGGCAGCGGTGGCTTTTTTTGTTTGATAAAAATATATAAATATTTTTAAGATATATTTTTATTGATTTCAGAGAGAAAGGGAGAGAGAGAGAAATATCAATAATGAGAATCACTGATGAGTTGCTTCCTACACACCCCCCACTGATGACCGAGCCTGCCAACTGCGCATATTCCCTGACCAGAAATCAAACCATGACCTCTTGGTTCATAGGTCAATGCTCAACCACTGAGCCACACCAGGGTAGGCTTAGTTTAAGATATGGGGAAGGATTTGTTATCACTTCTTAAACTTTGAGGTAAATAACATATTTAAAGGAAAAAATTGTGAGATTACTCACTTTTCTTTCTAATCATTTTAAAGAGATGATATCAGAAGTTATTCTTTGTTTTATTTGCCTTAGTTGGCCAATATTTATTGAGTACCTACTCTATACCACATAGTAGTAGTAGTTCTACAATCATGTTGAAAATTCTGTGGATAATCACTTGTCAGTTCTGTTTATGAATGAATACCTTGTGTAAAGGCTTTGTCACTGAAAAAATAGTCACTGGTGAGGTTTTTAATGTGCCTTATCTGTTAAAACAATTCAAATAGCAAACCACTTAATCTTTCTGCTTTCCTTTAATAAATAAATTAATGCAATGTATATAACTCTTTAAACTGTAAAAGCGATAAGAGAAACATTGCAGTAGGAATATAAAGGTTGATTTATTAATGTTTTGCTCAAAGTCTCTTATTTCTCTGGATCTTACTTTCCTTACCTTGTAAATTATGCACTTGGACTAAATGTTCACTAAAGTTCTTTTCCTTCAAGTTTATGTTTTTATTTAATTTTTGGTTTTACTTTTTTTAAGCTCACATATTTTTTTTAAATGCTACTTTTGGCAAAATCAGTGTATCTCTTCATTTGTTCTGTTCGTAAATATTTATTGAACACACCTATGTTTTAGGTTGAGCTTATAGACCCCGATATGGCTCTCAGTTGCAGATGAAACAAATAATATTCTTAGACTCTCTTTCGAGACCTTCCAAAACTTCAACCAAGCTTTCTGTTACTTCTCCTTATATATAGGAAACACTAAAAAAAGACTGTTTTGTTTTTTTTTGTCTCCTAAATAATCCACTTTTTTATTTTTGTGTCTGCCATTATGAATCTTAACAACTTTAGTATGGAGGGATTCTCAATGTATAATATGTTAGTTTATTTCCAGTTTTTATATCTTTTTTTTTTTTTTTTAATTTTAGAGAGAGGAAAAAAGAGAGGGATACATACCATCAATGACGAGAGAATCATTGATCAGCTGCCTCCCACATAACCCCTATTGGGGATCGAGCCCGAATCCTAAGCATGTGCCCTGACCAACCAGGAATGGAACTGTGACCTCCTCGTTCATGGGTCGACACTCAGCCACTGAGCCACACTGGCCAGGCTTTAAAACCTTTTAGATAATGGTGTTTAACTTTGTATAATGAAGCAAAAAAGTGTCAAATGAAGTTCATTATTATCAAATGTCTTAGAAACCTACAAAAATAATTAGGGGATAAATGCAGTAAATTGTAACTTCAATGTGTAATTATAGCTCATGTGAAAATGAATACTCATATTTTAAACTGTTTATTTAAAAAATTATTCCCCAGTCTGGCTGGTGTGGTTCAGTCGTTAAGCATCAACCTATGAACCAGGAGGTTGTTCGATTCCCACTTGGGGCACATGCCCAGGGTGCTGGCTTGGTCCCCCATAGGGGGCGTGCAGAAGGCAGCTGATCAGTGATTCTCTCTCATCATTTATGTTCCTATCTCAGCCTCTTCCTACCTATAAAAATATTTAATTAAAAATAAAAGAACTTGTTGCTTTTTTAAAAAAGTTATTCCCCAAACTATTTTATGTCAATCTATGAAAATATTCCACTTTTACTAGTCATTTTTAGAGAAAATTAGAATTTGTGAGTTGAAAATGAGCAGCAGAAATGGCATTGTATGCTTTTGCATTAAACCTGCTGGGGGAATATCTTATAAAATCACACCGTAATGTAAGGATGTGCTTTGTGTGTGTGTATAACAGATACATAAAACCCTGTGTTGTCACTGCATGTTATCATAAATCCACAGAAATTTAAAGCCTGTGCTTACAGTGATCCCAAGAGAGCCTGAGGTTTGAGCTCTTCTGTAGTAATTTCTTGCTGTAGAGAAAGTTTAATTTTTAATTGATCTTTACTAATCTATTGTCAATGATTTTTCACTAGGCATAAACATTTTTTTGGATGGTTACGTTCCAACAGAAAATTTGAGATTCAGAGATGCATCACTTGTTTTTAAAGTGGCTGAGACAGCAAATGAAGAAGAAGTGAAAAAAATGTGTATGTATAAATATCCCGGAATGAGAAAAAAGATGGGAGAGTTTGAGCTAGCAATTGTAGCTGGAGAGTTTACAGATTCTGAAATCATGGTGATGTTGGGGGAAAATGGTAAGTTTTTCTAATTTTATGATATGTGAACAATCAAGTTCATATTATTTTGTCTGACAACCTTCAGTAAAAATAAGATTTTTTTTAAATCTAGTTTCTCGGATACTGACTAGACAGGAAACAATATTTGCAATTCACAAGCAATCATGTTTCAACTGTCCTGTGCATCAGGCCTCTAGTAGCTTATAAAACTGTGGAATAAAAATTTTGAACTAGGTTGCAATTAACTTAAGTATTTCATGTAAATTGTCTTTATAATGATGGTATGAATCATAACAATACTATTTTATCTTAATAAATTGTTTGCATTGACATTTTATTTAAATATTTTTTTAAAGTAGCCAAAGTCTAATACTTTGTAGGCCTATCATTTATTAAAATGGTCATTATTAATTTTAACTAGTTTATATTCCTCCTAATTAGTTTAGAGCAGTGGTTCTCAACCTTTCTAATGCGTGACCCTTTAATACAGTTCCTCATGTTGTGACCCCCAACCATAAAATTATTTTTGTTGCTACTTCATAACTATAATTTTGCTACTGTTATGAACTGTAAATTTTTTTTTCCTGATGGTTTTAGGTGACCCTGCTAGCGGTTCCCAACTGTGCAACCCCACAGGTTGAGAACTGCTACTATAGAGCCTAAGACCATCTGAAAGCACAGATATTTACATTACGATTCATAACAGTAGCAAAATTATAGTTATGAAGTAGCAACGAAATAATTTTATGGTTGGGGGTCACCACAACATGAGGAACTGTATTAAAGGGTTGTGGCATTAGAAAGGTTGAGAACCACTGGTTTAGAGTTATATTTGAAAGGTGAATCATGAAAGTTTTAAGTATTTTTCTGTATGACCTTCAGAATTCAGTAGTGTCAATGCATATATTTAAATTCATTTCTCAAGTAAAACCCAGTAATACATAGTGATTTACACTAAATATGGAGCATCTTTCAAGTCAATTTGTTGTATGTTGTGTTGCCAGGTACCGGTAAAACGACATTTATCAGAATGCTTGCTGGAAGACTGAAACCTGACGAAGGAGGTACTGTTGTGATCTTTGATTCCTTTTACTCAGTTCTACATAGTAAACTTTAAAGATCAGGGCAGTTTTCAGTGTGTTTTTTATTTGCATTATTTTGCAGGAGAAGTACCAGTTCTAAACGTCAGTTATAAGCCACAGAAAATCAGTCCCAAGTCAACTGTGAGTTATTCTGTTATTTGGTTATTAAAGAAAAGTTATATATATATATATATATATATATATATATACATACATATATATATATATATACATACATATATATATACATACATACATACATATATATACATATATATATATATAATGTTAATCTTTTCTATAACAAAATAATAATTAATTTCTGTACAGTTTTATCAAAATATGTCTAGAGTCCAGCCAGCATGGCTCAGTGGTTGAGTGAATGAGGTCATAGTTTGATTCCCAATCAGGGCACACGCCCTAATTGCAAGCTTGATCCCCAGTAGGGGGGCATGTAGGGGGCAACCAATCAATGGTTTTCTTATCATTGATGTGTCTGTCTCTCTCTCTCCTCCCTTCCTCTCTAAAATCAATAAACACACACACACACACACACACACACACTAGAGAATTATTAAGACTAGTCATTGATTCATTTCCACTAAGAAAATGCTTTTAAAAATCTAATAGGCAGCTTTTCCCAAAATGAACCTTTAAAAACCTAAATTGTTTTGTGCTGCAAATAACACAATCAAGAAACTGAAAAGACCTCTCGTAGTATGGAATAAATTATTTGCAAATCATTTATCTCAAATATATAAAGAACTTTTTTTAAAAAATATATTTTATTTAGTTTTTACAGAGAGAGAGGGATAGAGAGTTAGAAACATCGATGAGAGAGAAACATTGACCAGCTGCCTCTTGCACACCTCCTACTGGGGATGTGCTCGCAACCGAGGTACATGCCCTTGACCAGAATCGAACCCGGGACCCTTCAGTCCGCAGGCTGATGCTCTATCCACTGAGCCAAACCGGTTTCAGCTATAAAGAACTTTTAAAACTCAATTTAAAAATATGCAACAGATTTGAATAGACATTTTTCCAAAGAAGATATATAAATGCTCAATAAGGATATTAAAAGATGCACAGTATCATTAGTCATTAGGGAAATGCAAATCTAAACCACGATGTAATAACCACTTCATACCCACTGGGATGACTTAAATTAAAAAAAAAAAAAAAAAAGTATTGGTGAGATATGAATCTCATACATTGCTGGTGGGAATGTATAATGGTACAACCATTTTGAAAAACAATTTAGCACTTCCCCAAACAATTAAATATAGTTACATACGAAGCAACACTTCCACTCCTAGATATATCCCCAAGAGAAATGAAGACTGTCTCAACACAAAAATTTGCACACAAATACATTATTTATAATAGCCAAAATGTGGGAAATAACCCAAATGTCCATCAGCTGATGAACAGAATAAACACTGTATATCCATAAAATTTAATGTATTCACCCATAAAAGGAAATAAAGTACTAATACATGTTGCAATATGGATGAACCTTGAAAACATTAAGTTAATCTTCTCCAGTTTCTGCAGGTGTATAAGGAACTTCTTGACTTCAGAATCCATACTCAGTACCTCAATACTCACTTAGGACTATTTGAGATGGCTTAGCTGTACAATAAAAAATTTTACCATCGATACTTTCTATAAGCTTACCTTTTTAAAAAATATATATTTTTATTGATTTCAGAGAGGAAAGGAGAGAGAGAGAGAGATCAATGACGAGAATCATTGATCAGCTGCCTTCTGCACACCTCCTACTGGGGATTGAGCTCGCAACCCTGGGCATGTGCCCTGACTGGAAATCGAACATGACCTCTCGGTTCATAGGTCGATGTTCAACCACTGAGCTACAGCAGCCGGGCTAGCTTACCTTTAAATTCTCAAATTCACACCTTTCCAGAAATAACAAGCAATACATCTCAAGATTCATTCCTATCAGTTTGTATTATCTTACTGATTATTCCTATTCTCAATGATTTCTCCCCTGAAACATTCAGCATTTACTTTCAAATTTCAAGATCGCTTTTTTTTTTATTGTTGGACATGATGGGTTTAATTTAAAATTTTCAGAACATGCCATAGATGACAGATAAGCATGAAAACACTATTGATATCTGTTGGTGGCAAATTGACATAGTTTTGCTCTGGAACTTAACTTTGTTACAATTCGTAATTAGAGTAGTTCTGTACTGAAATAAATTTTCAATATTTATCCATTAAAAACAGGGAAGTGTTCGACAATTACTACATGAAAAGATACGAGATGCTTACACTCATCCACAATTTGTGACTGATGTAATGAAGCCTCTGCAAATTGAAAACATCATCGATCAAGAGGTACTTTAATTTTTTTTTTGTTATTTCATTATTTTATTATTTATATCTCTAAATCATTTGCTAACCTTCTCCAAATAGGTACAGACATTATCTGGTGGTGAACTGCAGCGAGTAGCTTTAGCTCTTTGTTTGGGCAAACCTGCTGATGTCTATTTAATTGATGAACCATCTGCATATTTGGACTCTGAACAAAGATTGATGGCAGCTCGAGTTATCAAACGGTAATAACCTCATGAAAGTATTATTTTCGTTATGTGACCTGGCATACAACTGTGCTTAATATAGCATTTGAGTATTTGATTATATAAAACTATAAAAGATTTTGCAATCATGTGTTTTAGCTTCATACTCCATGCTAAGAAGACAGCCTTTGTTGTAGAACATGACTTCATCATGGCCACCTATCTAGCAGATCGAGTCATTGTTTTTGATGGTGTTCCATCTAAGAACACAGTTGCAAACAGGTAAAACTACTTTCTAAAATATTCAGCCTAATTATAACTTTTAATAATTAGAAAGTTATCTAAAATTTTCCAATAAGCTTATAAATATTACTCATACTATTTTAATGTTTTTTTTTAATTCTCACCTGAGGATATGTTGTGGGTTTTTTTTAATGATTTTTAGAGAGAGGGGAAGGCAGAGAGAGAGAAACAGTTGGTTGCCTACCATACTCGCCCTGACTGGGAATCGAACCCGCTCTCTACCTTTTTTGGTATATGGGACGAAGATCCAACCAACTGAGCCACCTGGGGATTCAAACCATTTTAATTTTTAAGAAGGAAAGAGAGAGCCAGAAATAGAAATTATACTGTCACATCTAAGATCATTCACATGGAATTCTTTTTTTTTTTTTTTTTTTTTTTAATATATTTTATTGATTTGTACAGAGAGGAAGGGAGAGAGACAGAGAGCTAGAAACATCGATGAGAGAGTCATCGATCAGCTGCCTCTTGCACACCCCCTACTGGGGATATGCCCACAACCAAGGTACTACATGCCTTTGACCGGAATCGAACCCGGGACCCTTCAGTCCCCAAGCCGACTCTCTATCCATTGAGCCAAACCGGTCTCGGCCACATGGAATTCTTGATGTGACCCGGCAGAATCATTTTCAGACTATTCTAGAACTCCACCCGGGGGGATTAGCCCCTCGCCTTTTCATTTTTGTTAACTTTTTACTGTTCCCTTTTTTTCCTATCATTTTTTTCCTTACTGGCTTGAGAAGATTTGTAATGTAGAGAAGGCTAACCTATAAGGTTTTACTGTAAAACCTTAAATTAGGTTGACCCATATGAAATTACTATATTCAACCATTTTGACCTATAAAAACAGAAATTTTATGTGATTCCAATGTAACATTTTCTGGTGTTAGGAAGGAATGGAGTTGCTATTTTAATTCATTCATGAAATATAAGTAATTTACTAAGCTTCCCAGAATTCCATTCTTTTCATTTTTAAATTCATACATCAACTACTGAAAATTACATATTTCTTTGAGAATTAGGGGCATTTCTTAGGCCATATAAAGCTTATTTATTCAAATATTGATCCTCTTTGTTTTTATACTAGTAAAATGCTTATAAAATGTTCCACATGTATGATGTGATTTAGCATGAATAAAGCATAGACATTTTAAAAGTTCTTTATTACTAAAAACCATTACATTGTACATATTCCCTCCAGTGTCTAATTTCTAACCAAGTCTCTTCTCCCCTAAAAATGTCATGTTTGAAATTCTGTAATTTCCTAGTTAATGATCTTTGCTTTTCTATAGTACTCCCTAAATATTTTTTCCAGATCAGAAACAAGTTAAACTATGTTTGCACAAAAATATTATAGCCAAACTATAGAGTCTACATGAAGATATTTCAGAACCTAGAGTTTATCATATGCTGTAGTATACTACTATCCAGATGGCTTATGATTGGAGAATTAGAGGGAACAGTGAATTTAAGGGGTAGAATTTAATCAAAATTGACCTTGTTTTTTTTCTAGTCCTCAAACCCTTTTGGCTGGGATGAATAAATTTTTATCTCAACTTGAAATTACATTCAGAAGAGATCCAAACAACTATAGGCCAAGAATAAACAAACTCAATTCCATTAAGGTATGTAAAAAAACTATCTTAAATGTTGGATAACTATAGGCATGTTTCAAATTAAAATCTGTATAATATTTTATTAATTTCCAGAGTCATGTTTTCATATTTTAATTCCTGGTGGCATACTTAAGTTTTACGGGCAGCAATTGTGATGTAGCTGCCAGTGCAGCATGAACTCCAGCAGAGCTGTTCATGTCATATGAGTTGTACCCGCTGCTGCACCACGTGTGTTAATTGCCATTTAACTGCCTTCAGAAAGATTACACTAATGCACCAGTGAAACAAGTTTTTAAGAATACCTTAGTTTGTTTGTGTGTGTTTTTTCTTTTTGTGCATGCATAGGAGCAGCATAATTAAAGCATATAGTTGAAGAGTCTAAATAAAGCTCCTTCAATGATCGTAAAATTTTAAACAATGGAAAAATATTTTGTCAGTTTAATTGGCCCTTTTTCTCTCTTTGTGGTATCTAAAATAATTTGCCACCTACACTTAATGTAGTCTGTGAAATACCATTTGTTATCAAAAGGCAATAATTTTTTGGGGGGTTGCTAAAAATTCATTTTTAAAATGAATTCTAAAAAACCCATTTGTTTTTACATACCCTGCAAAGCCTCTTTAAAATTCTGCTTACATTTAGTGGTCTTCTGACTATCATAATACTTTAGAAACTGTAGAAGTATGTTATACACCATTCCCGTAGCAGTCATTAGATTTTATTTTTTGGTCCTCCGCTAGCTTTGTGACTTAACCATGAGTTTTTGGAATGCAAAGACAAGGTCATCGTACACATCATGTTGCCTTTAGCCATCTCTGTGTTTTGTTTATGACTGTTACTCACTGGCCAGGAGAATGAGATGACAAATTTTAACTTAAAAGTGAAGTTTCCTCAATTTTGGAAAACATTAGGCAGAAAAGAGGACCTAAATTCTAGAACATTCATTATGCAGAACCTATTTTTCCTAAGAATTTCTGCTGAAGTATTATGAACACGGTGTTTTATTTTTGTGTGTCCCTCCCTCCCCCCCCTTTTTTTAATTGAATGAACACTGTACTGTCACTTTTTTTTTTTTTTGCAGAAATTTCTGGTTTGGTTCTCTCTGCCCACTCATCTGAGTCATACCTTAACCCTAATAAGCGAGCAGCTAGGCTAATAGTTAGATGGATATGGATCATTACTGGCCAGTCAGTAAAGAGCACTGGGGAAATTTTTTATGTATTTTGTGCACTAGGCAGTTTTCATACCAACGTTATGGACCTTTTGTACCAAGAGCTTAAAATGATGAAAATGGAATTTAATAGTTTTCCTGGAAACAGTATTTTTTGTGGCAACTTTATGAGTGTAAATAAGTATTTTATGTGAAGGGCTTGGCTTGATGTGAACCAAAGGAGGTAGGTGTTCTGTAGTAGGAATGGGTAGTAATCTTGCTTTTAAGTCTTGGACCAAGGAATATCCAGAAGCAGACCTGGTGTTGATTTTTGTTGCTTCTCTATTTTTCAGGATGTAGAACAAAAGAAGAGTGGAAACTACTTTTTCTTGGATGATTAGACTGAATCTGACAATATCGATAAACCATTTATGAAGATAAACATTGGGATTTTGTCATATAAAACTTAAATCAGGTTTAATGCCCCACTCCCAAGCCTGAAGTAGAATTTGCTGATTGTAACATAAGCCAGTTGTGTTGTAAATTGTAGTCTGAACCACAAAAAAAAAAAAAGACGACTTTTCTGTTCTTGATAAGGCCCTTTTTGCCTCTAACATTCTAAAATGAACACATTTCAAGCTACATTAATTACCTCCAAACTTTCATGATGTAGAGGAAGATTTTTCAGTAGACGTGCTACTATATTCATGTACCAAATGCTGACCAGTGTTGCCCCCTTTTAAAAGTCTTAAGTTTCTGTACTTATAAGTAATTTAATGAACTGCCCTTATTTTAAAGTTGGTCCAAGTCTCCACTGATGAAATTTGATAAATAAACCTTAGGATTATATTTGTTTCCAGTCTTTGCACTATATTATCAGTGTGTTTAGATCATCTACTATAAACCACCACTGTCAGAAATGCTGTTACCAACTTAATCGTTGCTTACAATTTTTGGTGCTTTTGAATATCTTCGTAAAAATCATTTCAGTATCCCAACTCTCACCAAGAAAACAACATAATTTCACTTTGATATACTCACGCTTAGCATACAATAAGATTCTGTTTTCTGTAATTGCTCTCAAGGTAATACCGTGTTTCCCCGAAAATAAGACCTAGTGCATGGAAAGATAAGACATCCCCTGAAAATAAGACTTAGCGCAACTTTGGGAGAAAAAATTAATATAAGACACTGTCTTATTTTGGGGGAAACAGGGTAGCTCTCTAAACAACTTTATAATCACTAAACAAGATTTAGGAAAAGGCACTGTAAAGAGCACTTGCTTCCCAGGCACAAAAATCTCTCAAGTTGGTGCCTAAGCATTTATGTTATTAAGTTTCCACAGATTTCTGATGGGCAGCCAAGGCTGTGAGCCACTTAATCTAAAGGCAACATTAATGCAAACACTCCCCAGGTAACAGTACAAAGTATCCCTTGTACTACCAGATACACTCAATTCTAAATTTGGATCTAGAGGCTATTATGTAAATCTATTACACTTTTTTTTTTCTTTTTAGTTTTGGTTAATGTAAAGCACGAGTTCTAATATTTTATCCAAGTCCTCAGTTTGAGCAATAGGATTTTAATATTTTTATTGATTTCAGAGAGGAAGGGAGGAGGACAAATAGAAATATCAAAGATGAATCATTAATCAGCTACCTCCTGCAGGCCCCACACTGGGGATAAAGCCTACAAGCTGGGCATGTACCCTGACTGGGAATCATACCATGACCTGGTTCATAGGTCAAGGCTCAACCACTGAACCATACCAGCCGGGCATAAGTTGTAAAAATTTACCCCAATTCTCAGTTTGAGCAATAGGAACCTCTAGTGTGAAACCTCTTTCAGTTATGCTTCTGACTAATGCAGTGAACTGGAACGACCATGCTGTAAATGAGGGAAATTACTGAACAGCTCTAACCCGTTTGGCTCAGTGGATAGACTGAAGGGTCCCTGGTTCGATTCCAGTCAAGGACATGTACCTTGGTTGCGGGCATATCCACAGTAGGGAGTGTGCAAGAGGCACCTGATCAGTGTTTCTCTCATTGATGTTTCTAACTCTCCCTCTCCCTTCCTCTCTGCAAAAAAAATCAATTTTTTTAAAAGAAATTATTGAACAGACTTTTATAGTTACTTGAAACAATAGCTTAGCTTTGATTGATATGCAAATTGGACAAAGTATAACAGGGCCCCACTAGGCCTTTTTAAAAATATATAAACTAGAAGCCCAGTGCACGGAATTTGTGCATGGGCAGGATCCCTAGGCCTGACTGGCGATCAGGGTCAATCTGTGGGGCAACAGGCAAGGCAATGGGGGGAGGGGAGTGGCCTCTGGTACCCACCTTGGCTGGACAAGCACCGCCTGCTCACCAGCCCCACTTCTCCCTTCCCCTGCCCGGGGGCAATCCAGGGGTGGCACCAGTTCATGCACCAGCCACCCCACCACTACCAGTCACCTCCTCGGTGGGGTGTCCAGGGGGCCCCTGCTGGCACCCACCCTGGCTGGCCTGGGGCTTGCAGGCTGGGGGCAGCTTCTGCGTTGAGTGTCTGCCCCCTGGTGGTAACTATGTCATATGGTGGTTCCACCATTCATTTGATTTGCATTATAAGCTTTTATTATATAGGATACATATTTGTGAAAAATTCAAATGTACCGAAATCTATGGAATAAAAAGTTATGATCTCCCTTCATATTACCCTCCCAAAGTTTACCAGTGTTAATATGTAAAGGGCTTGTATTGTATATAAATGGGATTATACTAAAATATGTAGTGCCTACTTTTAAGGATAGGTTAAATTTGTGGATGATTATTTCAAAAAATTGAATAAAATAAGCCAAAAGCTATTTTTATTTACTGATTCTGTATTGAACTAAAGAATATACAATATGTAAAGAGCACAATTCTACCTATTGCTTATGACAGAATATGTATTACATTTTTCATGCAGATGAAATTTAAAAATACAGCTGTTACTTAAATTTTTGTGGCAGTAGAAAAGGGCTTACAGTTGCTAACGAAAAATTTTTTTCTATAAAATCAGTTATTACCAACTCAGAAACACCATCAATGGAGAAGTTAGCTATTTAAAAAAAAGACTGTTGAATATGTCCTGATTGGAAGAAATCTCTAGGCAAAAAAGCATGGTGCAAGAGAGTTTATATAATACACCATTCATATGAAAATATACAGAATATTAAAGTACACAAAAGGATACTCAAGCTTAATGCTTTGAGGAAGAATAACTTGATTAACTTAGGAAAGGTGATATATATATATATATATAACACCTGTTGCTTTCTGAATTTTATATTTTGTACATATCAAATGTTTAGAAATCATTTTGGTACCTTAAAATCCAATCCAGTATCTCTCTTGCTAATAATTCATTGTATAGTTTGGTATGTAGTGTGCCTACAGTATTGAATGAATCTATTTGTCACAGGAAGTAGGAAGACAGGATAACTACTTGGTTCTATAATTTTGTTCATGTTCATTAACATCTAGATATGTGTATGTCAGACTTAACCCAGTGCCTGGTGTAATATGAGCACTCAGTGGTCCAGGCGAGAAATAGTTGAGTCAGAAAGGGCTACATGAAGGAGGTAGCTCCCAGAAAAATATAGTACCTGTAACAATAAATGGTAAAATAATCCATGTAAAGCAGAGCACATGTCAGGTCAGAGGCAGAGATCAGCATGTGCATTGAAGAGATGCAGGGGTCCTCAAACTTTTTAAAGTGGGGGCCAGATCACGGTCCCTCAGAGAGCTGGAGGGCCGGACTATATGAACTACTAATTCCTACTGTAACACCTCGGCTGCACTCACTGCCCAAAAAACCTGGCGGGCCGGATCAGACTCCTCTGCGGGCTGCATGTGGCCAGCGGGCCGTAGTTTGAAGACGCCTGTGTCTCTCACAGTTAGGCAAAGTCATGTTGATTCAGCCCTAGTCATGAAATTGAAAGTAACAGTCTTTTGGGAGGAGGAGGGATTCTGGAGGCTCTCGTTTTTCCAATAAAAGGATATCTGGTAACTGTCCTTGTAGATGTTGTACCCATAAAGTGGCGCAAGAAATGCCAAAAATGTTAGTCTGAGGTGTAACCAGCAGCTACTCTCCAAATATCTTAAAGGGAAATAAATCCCTATTTGTTTAAGCTACTATAAGTCAGATTGTTAAAATAATCTTGGCTCCTTGACTGAGGTCTGTCCAAAGGCTTTCAGTTTTCTTCTACCAGGTGATCCAAGCATATTTCAAACTTGGAACCACTTTTTATCTTAGCTCGTAGATTCCTGGACCTCAAACCTAAACAAATGTGATAATGTCTGTGTTTTGTATTTTCCCTTTAAGAATCTGGAACCCAGGCCAGGAAAGGCTTTGTTTATAGTAAATTTATGCTATGCTATTACCATTAGTGCCCGTTTTACTGGGGTGCTCCTGGTTGTAATGTAAATTTGTTTCAGCTCTCAGCATTGCCTGTGCCTATGTCTCCTATCTACACAGCTCTCAGCTAATGAGGTTACGTCATGTCTGTCCAATAATCCCTTCCTGTAGAGCATGGCTCCATGCCTATGCTAGTCTCCATTTCTGGCCTCTCCCTGATTTGTAAACACACCTTTTAAAACTAGAGAAGACTTACATGCTTTTACTAATTCCTAATTTAGAAAGTAACTTACAGAAAGTATGCAACAAGTTACACAGTAACATATCATAGGTAGGTATATAGCATTACTTTTGTTTTCTCCACCTGGAGATCAATAAAAATAAAAAAAATTATGCAGTTAGAAAAAAATAGCTTACACATATTTTGTGTGGGAATCAATAGCTTGCCAGTTTAGTTTCATTAGACTATTGAAAGGTACAGGAAGCCATAAGATCAACACTCTTCATTTTTTATATTTGCATCTTTAATCTTTACAAGATTTTTCTGTAAATGTAATCGTAGGACTGGTATGTATTTTTAAATAGTTGACTTTGAGCTCTAACGAATTCCTAGATTAAAAAAATATTTAGTATGACATTTTTACCAATGGCGGAGTGCAAGACTCACTTTTGAAAGAGTTTCTTATTGTCTCTGAAGAGAAGTTGTGTTTACTTCTTTTGTAGTGTATTTCTCAAACTATCCCTAGATATGTACCTAAAGTTGAATGAAAATATAAAATATTCAAAGTGAAAAAGCAGGCCCTTCCTATAGAAACTTCTGGAGAAACCCTGGACAGGGCACACTTACTGTGGACCAGTGGTCAATTGGTCTTACCTACTTACTTACTGTTCCATTTCAAGTGACCAGTTCTATAAGGGTTCCAATCAACACTCCCAGCTTTCCTCCCCATGCTCTGGCTTCTCTATTGACTTGTTGGCAAAAGATAGTGGCACTCACAGATAAATACTTCCCCCTTTTCCTTTCTTTCTCCCTCTGATCCTTCAAGGTTCTGTGATACTTCACTCACCACCTCAAGCAATCCCTAAAAACTGGCCTCTATGACTAACCAACTTAACTAACCAGGATACTACCTTATCACTTTCTGTCAAACACCTGTAATGAATGAAGCCTTTGCTTCAGGCTCTGCCTACTGGAGAAGCCATTCTAAAACAAAGTACATATTAGTAAGTAGGTTAAAGTACTGGACTAGCCATACACTTAGGTGACTTAACTTACTTTCACTTTTCAAAAAACAAAAAACTTTTCAAATGATTTGCCTTATTTCTCTTCAGAACACAAATATTGAATAGTAATTTTAAAAATAAAAGGGCCATTTAATCTAGAAATTACTCTTAGTCTACATTCCCATTTCCAGGCACAGTCAGAAAAAGAGAATACTAGCTTTAAAACCTCTCAGCTAGGTTCAAAATTCAAATCCTACCAACTTAACTTGCAATGAGTTTAATCTAATTACTTGGCCTGTCTGTTTTATTACATACTAGAGCCCAGTGCACAAAATTCGTGTTGGGGAAAGGGGGGCTCTCACCCCAACCTGCACCCTCTCCAAACTGGGACCCCTTGGAAGATACCAGACTGTCAATTTAGGCCATTCCGCAGTGAGCCTAAACTGGCAGCTGGACATCCCTCTTGCAATCCAGGACCGCTGGCTCCTAGCCATTCTCTCCTGCTGGACTGATTGCCCCTAACTTCTTCTGCCTTGGCCCCTGCCATGATGACTTTGTCTGGAAGATGTATGGTCTAATTAGCATATTACCCTTTTATTAGTATAGATATATAGAAGTAGGGAAAAGAATAGTACCTACCCCGTAAATTACACATGGTTTTTAGTTATACACACTAGAATTTTGACTGGATAAAAATCACTTATTTTTAGTTCAATAAATTCCTCTTAAGATTTATATGCTATATACTGAGTTAACTCTGGAACCAAAGAATCACAAGCAAAATCAACAGACAAAATTTAATATATGCACACAGTTTCATATATAATGCAGCATCACACCATGTAGGGCATTTACTCTGATACATTCAGATATGTTTGAAACACTTCTTAAGGCTACAAAACAGAACATAGAAAAATAAACAGGAATATATGCAACACTTACAAAAAGTGATATGATAAAGAATATAAAGTACTATTTTCCTTTCAACACTTCCAAAGATATTTATATATAATTTTTTACAAGTAACATCACAAATGATCACATCTTCACATGCTTTTAAAGTATTATTTGTACTCAGTATAAGGCTATTATTTTTCATACTTAAATTTTTTTCTATCTCTGTAACAATGCAATTTTAATCCATTCAAGTAAAATTCAACACCAAAGTTGCTGTTCCCCAGCATTAAGACATGCACTCTCCCCTTTACTAGGATTTTCTAAAACTTATTTCGGGGGCTGGGGGAGGGGTGTCCCGATTAGTGGGAAAGTAAATGGCTGACACTAGTAGTAAAACCTTAGTTCTTTGAGACTGACATGCTGGAACTGAGCCATTATTAAGGTTTTAAACAAGAAACAAAACATAGTAAACAGAAATAGTGTAGCCAAATATGCATTCTCTTCAGCTACACCAAAATGGACCTTGCTTAGTACCCACAAGTGAAAGACTACAATTCCCTCATCTAAAACTGAAGGTAAAATAAATGAGACATAAATAAATATTGCTAGTTTCTAGGATGGCTGAATGTTTTCTAAACCAGAAATGGTTAGAAAGGAACTTTATTGCACCAAGTCAATCATAAGCAAGTTTGCAGTTCACAGGCATTTTAATTCAATCTTCAATCACAAAGGAAACATAATGCAAAATATACAGTTTATATCAACTAAGCACTGTGGTTTGGGAAAACCTACTCCTGCCAGATCAAGGCAGGGTCTGAGCTCAAGTCAAGATGAAAATGAATATATGGGTTACCAGAAAACAGAATGAAAATTACACAGATGCTAGCATCCTGGTTCCAAGGAGTACATGGAGCAAGAGGAAGATTTTATCAGAAGAGCTTGAAGAAAAATATACCCAGTAATAAAAAGGTCAAAATCAAGTTTAGCAAAAGCCAAAAGAAGTGACCCTTGGTCATTCTAAACATTTGTTTTTTAAAATGTATATAATCTTAATACAGTGAAGTTCCATAATTTCCGACTCAAAATAAAAATGATTCTCACTTCTAAGCATTAGTTTTTCTTATATGGAAACATTGTCTGATAAACATTGTATCTCATGTCAACATACCATATGACTCAATCAAAATGAAGGACAAAAGCTCACTTGGTTCAACCTCGGCATAAGGCAAATCCCCTGAAAACATTTAAAACAAAACTTAAAATAAAAAACTGACCTTCATGCAAGGACTCATAATTTTAAAACTAATTATCAAAATTCAGAGTTCTTTTATTCCAGAGGTCACTGAGTAAAGTACCATCTGCAAAGTTCTCTTTCAGCACTGTTTCCATCATGTCCTGGAGGTAAATATGGGAAACAGGAAAATCAGTATTTCTTACAGGAACTATAGAGTATGTTGTTACTCAACTGAGGTAAGACAGTGAAGAAATGAACAGTATTCTTTCCTATCCAATTTCAACTTTTCCAAAAGAAAGTGAGAAGATCAAATCCCAGTCAATAAAAGACGTTGGAAACACCATTTTTTTTTTGTATTTTTTTTTTTTTTTTTTGTCTCCTGAGTTTAAATTTACATTGAACTTTTAAATCTGGCCATAATATCTAAAGGTGATTTTCATAAAAACTATCAGATACACTAATCTTACATTAAAAAATATGAGCTGAGAATAAAGGACCCGCTAGTCTCATTCCATAACAACTGATGTTAACTAAGAAAAAAATGGCTTAAGCAGTACCTTCCCCAATTGTTAGAGCTTAGAAGGTGACAACAGAAATTCCTTTCAGCAGGTTCTCTCAGTACTTCCCACACAATCATCTTAGTCTTTAAAGTTTTTACTTAGCACCATCATAATACATCTTTCAAAGTGCTCGCTAAAATCCTATGTTACAAAACATCTAATGATAATCACTACTTGAATCAGCAGTTACACAGACATTAGGTAATTAAAACAGAGGTAAAATAACCATTATTACAGTACAGTGGAGATTCAGAGCCTGGCTGGCATCCCAAATAATTCTGTATGTTATCAGAGAACCCAGAAAACTCATCTGTTTCAGTTTGTCAAATTCAAGTGAATTGTATTTGCTTTTTTTTAAAAATATTCATTTTTGGCTAGGTATATTATACATGGCATGCAAAGAGAAATTACTACTTTATTTGCATAGCGCTCAAACTTCCTGATCAAAAAAGAACATAAAAAAGGGTATATATTCACATTAGTATATATAAATGAGAAATAAAAGTTATAATTATACAGTATAACACAGATTAATGAATACTGTGTTAATTCAAAGTCAAATCTCCAAATGAGGACAGAGTGCAACATGCAAAGGGAACTTCTAGTGAAATACTGCGAAGACGAAGACAAGAAGGAAGCAGGATGGACAGGTTACCCAAGAGGTAACAAGATATAAAATGCAGAGCAAAACCACTTTCTAGCAGCATCCTCTAGAAAAGAACCAGAAGTCACAATCATCCTTTTCTGTACAATAGTTCCAGCTGTGACAAAGTGAACATGCAAATGTAAAGTGATGCACACAACCAATGGTGCAAAGTGAAAAAACAAAACAGGAACTCTATTGAAACCTGTCAAGCTAAAAATTTTTAACATTTCGTCTCTCAAAATATTTAAATCTGTCAGTGCATTAGTGTTAAAGTGGCATTAAAAAACTTCTGCAGTTTTAACAGATGCAGATTATTTTCAAAATGCATAGCATCTACATTTCTTTCGAGTAGGCACCATATTTACACCAGTGCTAAGAATTCTTGGTGGAAACAGCCATTTCATTGTATTTCCTATTATTTCTTAAACGTATGTTCTAGTATGCGATCTCAAATTCAACAAATACCAAAATTCAAAAATATACCCTATTAATATTAAAAGAACTATATACAACATTTCTAAGACACAGGTTAATAGGCTGCCTTATGTGTAATATTAAAAAGAAGACATTATTCAAGTTTGACAGATATTGAGATGAAAGGCCTTTGGGTTGGAAGCATTTCAAAAGACAACAGTGTTTTAGCCTAAGAACTGTTTGAGCCCAGTTTATGACTAAGGCATTGCATAATAAAATATACATTTCTATTTGGTGCAATGTTATGTTTTGGAATCTATCATATGTCAAATGGTGTATTTTCTTGTAACTTTAGTAAACACTATACAGCACACATTTCCAACATTTAAAATTAAACTTATATAAGGGAAAAACAAACAAACACTAAATCTATAATGTTTTATATTAAGCTGTTTATAAAAAATACTTTAATAAACTTATTTTCTACTTATGGGGCAGTCACCCCATAAATAAACAGATTTTGAACAAAGAGAAATGGCAACGCCAGGAATTCACCTGCCCCCTTGAACACATATCCAAAATCTCTTGTCCAAAATAGAAGTGAGGGTAAAGGGGTAGGGGAGGAGATAGTTCCAATTTGGGTTTTTATTTTAATGTATTTTTTTAAAGCCTTTAGAAACATTCCACCTAAGAAAAGTTTCTGCTCTAATACACTGCAACAACAGCCATCAAGTATGTTGTCCCCGATGGCCATCTCCCATCCCTGACCTCCTCCTATCCCCCCTATAGGGCCGTCCTCTGCCATTTCGATGGTACTGATAGCCTTCATCTCGGCTTCTGCTTGGCTGCCCTTTCCAGGACTCCTCACCTCTTGTATGTTGATATCCTCCCCTACCAGAATAGCCCCAATCACTTTTGTACTTTCTGCCTCCATACGTCTGATTATAGAACTGCTTTGATCTACCACTTCTCAGAATATTAGACACTTCATTCTCATCTTCTGAACTCTCTTCTTTTGGTCTCTGTAGTCTGCTATCCACAGAGTTGGCCCCACTGACCACATCAGCAGCAGTCTTAGGATCTTTCACTTTTTCTGGTTTTTCTTTCAGACTTGGAATGGTCCTTTTAGGCTCAGGTTCAACAGGCACAGTTTCTCTCTCTCTGTTTAGATTCTGATTGGGAAGATGAGCCTTTCCCTCTGCTACTGGAGGGATGGAAACCAATGCCAGATCTGCCTTAGGTGTCTGGGACGACTGCTCTGCCCGGCCTTCATGCTCACGCACATCTGCTTCAGGGATAGCATGTTGTGTGTCTTCACATCTGGCCTCCTGAAACTCACCTGCTGAAGCTGAACCACCTTGTTTAGACAGATCCAGATTTTCCAAGGGTAGATCCAATTCTTTCTCATCAGAAGGCAGAACAATATTCTGCCTCATTACTGGACTTTCTATGAATCCCTGAAAGGGGTACCCATACCAAACAGGAGGAAAGAAAGGAGGTGCAATGGGAACTGGGCCTAAGAATGGATTAGGCCCAAAGGATGGTTGTGGGAACATATTCTTGCCACTTAGTGACTCTTCATATTCAGCATGAAGAAGATGTCCAGAGTTTTCAGATTCAAGATCAGCCTGGTAAGACAACTGTCCATGACTTTCCGACACCTGAGATGGAGGGATAACCAGAGGTGAAGAAAATGTTGGTGGTCCAATCTCTGCATGTGGCATTTGACCATTAACACTGGGCTCAGTCTGCATAGGAAAGTGTGCATCAGCACAGGGACAATCACTTTCATTCTGAGCAGGAGCTTCTTGGAACCAAGGGTTTTGAGGATACACAGGGACAGGGACCTTTGGGTACATCCTGCAGGCTGCCAGGTAAGCCTGGTGCAGAGGATACAGGTAAGAATGTGGAGCCCACATAGGACAACTATATGCCTAAAAGAAACAAAACAAAAACAAAAACAGTTAAAAAAACAAAAGGTTGAAAGTTTAAAGCTGGCTCAAGATGGTTCTTATGTCTACAAAGAGCATATAATCTGCAGTCCAAGCACTACATCACTGTGAGACTCAACATGGAAAAGAATTATAAAATCAAAACTGCTCTAAACCTCCATTCCTTGTCCTATCCTGAAACCAATCCAAAGTCCTGTATAGATGTTGACAAATGACAATATAATGAGCCTACCCAAAGATTATCATGACTATTAATTTCATTCTTTGGATATAACTGCACGAAAACAATTATAGGTGATATGGATCTCAAAAGCCACCAACAGAAAGCACTTGAGCCTCCAGCTTCAACTACCTCAATCATTGGCTGTATAGCTCGACCTGCATTTGTATTTTGGCTCTATCATTAGCTCACTGTGTGTGAACCCATGCAAACTAAATAATTGGTCTGGACCTGCTCTACCAGAGCAGTATAGGAGTAGATGACCCCCAAGGCTACAACTCCACAGTTCTGGGAGACCCCAGAGCACTCCACAAAGATAAAAGTGAGACTCCTAATCACAGAAGGTAATACAGGAGACAACACAGCACTGACAAGGACAAAAAGTTCCCCCCGTCTCTCTCCAAGACAAACTATTGTTTGGCTGACCACTTCCCAAAGGAGTCCTCCACTCCACTAGTGAACACCCCACCTTCTATAGGGATACTTTTACATGGTATTTCCTTGATCCTTTAAACAATGAGGCAGGTCAAAGAATGCTACCACTATTCCATAACTTCAAAAAGCTGGGCTCAAATACATTAAATGTCTTGTCCAGAGCTATCCAGCTAAAAAGTGATGCAGCAGAACTTTAAACCCAGATGGCTCACTCCCTCACTGAGGGTATTTCCACTAGGCCACCCAGGGACAGAGCCATCTCCTGAACATACTCACAGGGCTAAATCACTGCCCATTAAAAGGAAACTCAATCAAAAATTGGAGCCTCAACCACCACCAAAAAGAAACATACTACATAATTCTGAAATTGCTAGTTAAGATGAGATTTAGTAAATCTTAGGGAATTTACTCTTAAGATAATTAAATAAGAATTTAAATCTGTTTACTTGAAAATAACTTTAAAATGATAAAATGTAAATACCTTTACACCAAGATTAAAGAAGAATCGAAGAATGTTCTTATCTGAAAATAAATAACATAATCATCATTCACTATAATTATACATTTCAATTCACATTGAAATCATCACTTTTAAAGTGTTTAAATCAGCATTCACAATTATCTTGAGATGGGGAATGATCACCATAAGCTTTCTTAACTATTCAGCAGCACTTTTCTTCAAAATAATGAATTAAAACTTCCCTCAAATGCATTCTTTGGCACAAAACCAGACATTTTTAAGTGTAAAAAATGTCTATGATGTTAACATCTTCAGAAAACTTGACATATGAAGATTTGAAGCTTGTTGTCAACACAACAAGATAGCATACATTTCAAATTGCATATGTATCAACATATGTGGAACTCCATCTATTGAAAAAAACCCCAGTTAACCTAGATGTACCTAGTACATCTCTAACTCAACCAGTACCAGTACTTGACAAATAAAATCAGTTTTAACTTGGAGAAGCAGCTCACCTTTAGGCAGGTCCTCCCCAGTGTGACACAGTGAATAAGGTGGTGCAATGGCTCTATCTCCCTTTTCATTACAAGGAAACCCAGGGTAGAGTGGGTCTTGGTAAAGGCTCAGAGTCTGAGGCAAAGGCATCAAGGGCTGGTTAACTGCCTGTATTGACACAGGAACTGGAGAGGGTGTTAAATGAGCTTGGGACACGGCAGAATCAGGTCCAGTGGTCAGGGTCTGTGTCACTGATAAAACCGGGATTTGAGCAGGGACACCTACAAAAGAAAAGGAATCAAAAACTATAAATAGTTGAAAATAATTTTCTACAACTACAAGTTTACATTAAGGTAAAAAGAAAAGTGTGCTATACAAATTATATACCTGTTAAAAATATGTGTACTTAAGCAATACAAAGAAACTTTTTATATTAACCAAGGACCCTTCCTGATATACAGGAGAAAATGAACTCAAGAAACAAGCTTTTCATCAATGTCACGAGTGTAGCTCTTACAAACATATGTACACAGAGCCTGACAAAGTTTTCAATGAGGATCATTAGAACTGGTCCACGGGGAAGGAAACTTTGGTGTCAGTGCTGAGTAAGCAAAGCAACCAGGGGAGATAAACAGCTCACACATCTTCCTCCTGGGATGTTGAGGGAGTTATCTCAAATGAATTCCACACAAGAAGCAAAGAAGAGGAGAGGATAGCAAAAAAGAGGCTCCATATATCTAACCCTACTGCGAGGTCAAACTCTCACTTGAACATTTGAAGTCTCTAACTTGGAAAGCTTACGTTGGATGGTTCACTGTATTTTTAAAATTCATAACTAACCTGTTGGTCCAAAAGATGTAGGCTCACTTGGCCAGGCTGGCACAGTGGCTGGTAAAGAAGGCACCGCAGGAGCTAGATGTACCTCTGGAGAAACCAGAAGGGGAGCTGGATTTGACAAAGACACATGTTCTGCTGGCTTCTTCAAAAAGAGAGGATGAAAAGAGATAAGAGTTCATTTTAACCACAAATGTACTCTGAGTTGCCTACCTTTCTACTGCAGCTTCTATATTAATGGTCTTTCTGATCTTATAAAGAAAGAAAAAAAGCACAGTAGCTAAAAATTCCACACAAACAAATTTGATTCTAAACAGGGACTGCCTGCCGAAAGTCACAGAAGTCATTGGCAGAGTTACAAACAAACTTTGAAGCATTGAACACAAGGCTTTTAAGGCAAGGAAGCAAAACCATTGAAATCACTTTGAAATTCATGAGTTTTTAAGAACAGTTCCTCACACGAAGACATGCCACAAAACTGTGTATGCTTTCTAACTGACATAAGGATGTTAACTGAAAGGCAAAAACTACAACCTTTCTCTAGGCCTGTATTAGACCAAGAATCAAAATGCTGCTGGAACTCGGGTTCCTTCATCATTAAATTCAAAAACTGGTGATATGGCTCTTTAAACATTGTTTCCCCCTAATGTTAATGCAGACTACTGAAAAGTTTTTAAAGTAGAAAATTCCAAAACTCAAATTTTCAAGCCAACCCACCAAATACAAATTTATTCAAAATCAATTTAGAATGACTTCTATGTCCAAAATATAGTGTACCTAAAAATAATATCTCATTAAAACTGAAAACATTCTGAACAACAGCATTATAAAAATTACAGCTATCCAAATTATGATGTTAAAATATATCCTCCCATTTTCTATGTAGATGTTTTCTGTTTTTAAATGTTATCAAATACAGAGCTAAGAGACCCAGAGAAGGGAGCCTTCCATAACAGATGCAACAATGTACTTACTTGTTCTGCAGGAGGTGGGCATTCTAATTTCTTTGACTTTGATGGTGATGAAATTCTTGCACACTTATCATCATTAATATTCTTTAGAAGCAAAAAACAAAACAAACAAAAACACCAAAAATGTAATTTTGTATTTCAAAGACCCACATTCTAGGATCATAGTGGTTGCCTTTATTGTTCACCCTACCACGTGATTGAACCCTCTCAATGGTCTTTTTTTCAATTACATCTGGCCTTCATCAGAGAGTAACACAGCTTGCACATCTTTATATCAAACTACTAATACATTTTTATTGGGGACAAAGTTTCAAAGAGCACACTTTTCCTTTAAAAACCTCAACCCACTGCCCTGGCCAGGTGGCTCGGTTGGAGTGTCCTCCTGTGCACCAAAAAGGCTGCAGGTTCGATTACTGGTCAGGCACATACAGGTGGCAGCCAATCGATGTTTCTCTCACACATCAATGTTTCTGTTTTTTTCCTTTCCTCTCTCTAAAATCAATGAACATATACTCAGGTGGAAATTTTTTTTTTTTTAATCTCAATCTACTATAGATTATTGGAAAAGCTACTCCCCACCAATTCAGATAGGTCATCATAATGTACCCAAGAAATGGTTACAATGGTGAGTGAATTCTCCTCAAGCACTATTATCTTTTCCCCATTTTTTCTCTACCTTTCTACTTCCCTAACAGTTATCAAATGCTACCGCTTCTTTCCTGATATATTATTATCACAGTGTTATAAGGAAAACAAAAAGATGCAATTAGTATTTAAAACATTTACCTCTGATGTGCTTGGCCCAGGTTTTTTATCCAGGTGAGTATATCCATGGCTAGAGTCTGTAACAGATCAAGATTAAAAAGACAGCATCAGCCAATAGGTTTGAAGACAGAAAAACACATTATAAAAATATAGAAAGCCAAAAGTACTATTTGCATAATTTAATCCATAAAAAATACAGTTTTCTGAATGACATTTATTTAACAGGAGTGTTAGCCTGAGTCAGTTTCTGTCAGCAACAGATGTATGACATTAAATTGCTTAATGATTTTAAAAGTTCTTTTTCTAATGGATGACTTTAAATCAGACACAGAACTCCAGTACATGCTTTCATATGATGAAATAACATACCTTTATCTTTTCGTTCTTCGGTATCCATTCTCCGCCTGCTTCCTTTTCTATCACTCACATATGATGATTTTCTCTGGATGCATGGATTGCTACTCTGAGAAGATGACTGACTGACTGATGAACTCTTCAAATGAACAAAACCCAATTTTGTGTTAAAGATTTACCCATAAATATATTCTTTGTACATCTGATTAAAAATCTCAAAATTCATAGTCATGTCTTTATACTTCCAAAAATAAGACCTAAGATTCATATTTAATTATGTCCTCTACAGTTATAGGCTTATTAATAAGTCTAAGTGTTACGCAATCAGACAGATCTTTGGCCTAAATTATTTTAACACTTCTTCATATCCTTATAAGGGAAAGCTGCTCTGACCAAACTTTCACCTTGCAATTTATATTCTTTGGACAAAGAATAGCAAGCACCCTTCCGAGCAACCTTCAAAAACAGTTATTGTAGAGCCACAGTCCTTTTGTGGGGAAAGATACCCAAGTGCAAATTAACAGATACAGTGCACTATGATTGTTATTCACTGAAATGCTACTGATGTAAGCACTGCATGAGATCTAACTTTCTAATTGGTGTAACAAAAGGACTAGAATAAGTCAGGTTTTTAAGCTAAATTATCATTGAAGGTCCTCTCCTGTTCTGGTATTAAGAGCTGAGAAGGGGATCTTAGGAGTTTTCTAGAAGACAAGACAGGATTCAAACTGCCTACTAGTAATCTAAAAATGATGAGTATGACTCCATTCTGACAATCAAATATTTCACATTGTATTCCTACATTACAGTAGTCATAGTCTTACCGTTCACTAACTGAAAAAGGACAAAAAGCTATGAGTACAAGCTTAAATAATTTGTGTCTGTTTTAAAATCTAATTATTATGGGAAAATAATATCCTATATAATAAAAGGCTAAATATACGAACAGTAGAATGACCAGTAGCTATGACACACACTGACCACTAGGGGGCAGAAGCTCAATGCAGGAGCTGCCCCCTGGTGGTCAGTGCACTCCCACAGGGGGAGTGCCGCTGAGCCGGAGTCATAGCTGGCAAGCACAGTGGCAGTGGCAAGACCCTCTCCCGCCTCTGGAACAGTGCTATGGATGTCTGACTGCCAGCTTAGGCCTGCTCCCCAGAGAGAGTGGGTCTAAGTCGCCAGTCAAACATCCCCTAAGGCAGGCATCCTCAAACTTTTTAAAGTGGGGGCCAGATCACGGTCCCTCAGAGAGCTGGAGGGCTGGACTATATGAACTACTAATTCCTACTGTAACACCTCGGCTGCGCTCACTGCCCAAAAAACCTGGCGGGCCGGATCAGACTCCTCTGCGGGCCGCATGTGGCCCACGGGCCATAGTTTGAAGACCCCTGCCCTAAGGGCTCCCGGAATATGAGAGGGCGTAGGCCAGGCTGAGGGACCCCCCTCCCTGAGTGCACAAGTTTTGTGCACTGGGCCTCTAGTATTACATAAAGATAAATATACTTAACACACAACCCATGTCTAATAATCCCTAAGCTCCAAACCCTATTCCAGACTGAACTATTATTTCAGACGAGCTGTTTTCAACCAACATCTCACACCTCTAAAAGATTCCACAGAGGCCAGTGGACAGATAATTGAGTGTGAGGGACATTAATGTTTTACACTGGTATACTGGGAAGCCTTCTGTAACATTTCATTTTGTTTCATCTACTGTTGAGAAAAAGTGTCCAACAAACATTCTGGATCACAGGTCCCTTCGACCACTTACCAGTACTTCAAAGCCATAGTTGCATGGCTTCCAGTGACCCAAACTGAATCACATTCCCCTATCCTGTCAATGAACCCTCTTCACAGACCATTGACTTCACTCTATATGAGAACTGTTTTCCCTTCTGACTCCACCAAAATAATTAAGAAACCTAAAGAGCCCTAGCTGGTTTGGCTCGGTGGATAGAGCCTTGGCCTGTAGACTGTAGGGTCCCAGGTTCAATACTGGTAAAGGACATATGGCCAGGTTGCAGGCTCGATCCCCAGTAGGAGGCATTCAGGAGGCAGCCAATTTATGATTCTCTTTCATCATTGTTGTTTGAGAGAGAAAAATCAATCAGTTGTCTCCTGCACACACTCCAACCAGGGCCAGGGACCTAAACCAGCAACCTAGGCATGTGCCCTGATGGGAACACATCTTTTGGTATATGGATGATGCTCCTACCAAATGAGCCACACCAGCCAGGGCAAGGTACCCTTCAGTTTACAAATTATTAGTCTTATGGTTTAATATAAAGTTATGGTTTAATATAAAAACTACAGTTGAACCTTAAACAACATGAGGTTTAGGGGTGCCAACCTGTCCCAGGCAATCAAAAATCTATGTATAGCTTTTAACTCTCCAAAAACTTAGCTACAGGTGTCCCTCAATATTCATAGGGGATTTGTACCAGAATTCCAAACAGATAACAAAATCCGTGAAAGCTCAAGTCCCTTTTATAAAATGACATAAAAGAATGCATACAGTTTGTCTTCCATATCTACAGATTCTGTGATTAGTTGAATCCGCAGATGGGAAACAAGGGGAATTCAGAAAGCCAACTATAGTTATTGAGGGGAAAAAATCTGCATTATATATAAGTTGACCCCCAAATTTCAAACACATGTCGTTCAAGAGTTTGCTTCTATTAAGGAGAGATTTCAAACCAGTAACTTTTAAAATCTCTTTTTATACATACGGAAAGGGCTGGGAAAGCGTGCTCATCTCGGTTCTGAATCTCATAAAGTAATCGAGATTCTTCTATAGCTTGCTTCTCTCTGCGCTCTTCTGGGGAGAGGCCAAAATAATTAGATTCTCGACTGGCGTGCTCAAAATCCTCAACTCTCTCACGATCAGGTTTTCTGTTAAATAAAACATTGTCACGAAAAAAAAAAGATAAATGTATTGACCACCTAAAATAAAATAACCTATTTCGTCAGTATAAATATTTAATTTAACTACACAGTGACTATAGAACTTTTGGCAACCTGAATAAATGTTTACCAAACGCAATCTCCTATAGCATCATGCACGCTACATAACAGAATCAAGAAGACAAACTTATAATAGGGAGAGACAGAAAAAAGAAAAAAAGAAAATAACAGACATATAGACCAATAGAACGGAACAGAGAACGCAGAAATCAACCTAAGCCATTATGCTCAATTAATATTTGATAAAGGAGGCAAGAGCATACAATGGAGTCAAGGCAGTCTCTTCAATAAATAGCGCTGGGAAATTTGGTCAAGATACATGCAAAAAAATGAAACCAGATCACCAACTTACACCATACACAAAAACAAACTCAAAATGGCTGAAAGACTTAAATGTACGACAGAAAATCATGAAAGTCCTACAAGAATCCATAAGCAGCAAAACAGCAGACATATGTCAGTAATACCTTTACAAACATAGATCCTAGGGCAATGGAAACTAAGGAGAAAATAAACAAAATAAAAAGCTTCTGCACAACTAAAGAAACCATCAGCAGAACAACAAGAAAGCCCACTGCATGGAAGAACATATTTACAAACACTATTTCAGATACAAGTTTAATCTCCAAAATTTACAGAGAACTCATATAACTTAACAAAAGGAAGATAAACGATCCAATCAAAAAATGGGCAAAAGATGTAAATAGATACTTTTCAAAAGAGGACATACAGAAGGCCCAGAGACATATGAAAACATGCTCATAGTCACTAATCATCCGAGAGTTGAAAACCAAAACGAGATACCGCCGAAACCAGTTTGGTCCCAGGTTCAATTCCACTCAAGGGCATGTAACTTGGTTGCGGACACATCCCCAGTAGGGAGTGTGCAAGAGGCAGCTGATGGATGTTTCCCTCTCATCGATGTTTCTAACTCTCTATCCCTCTCTCTTCCTCTCTGTAAAAACTCAATAATATATTTAAAAAAAAAAAAAAAAAAAGATACCCTCTCATACCTGTTAGAATGGCTATCATCAACAAATCAACAAATACAAGTGCTGGGGAGGATGTGGAGAAAAAGGAACCCTTGTGCACTCTGGTAGGAATGCAGACTGGTGCAGCTGCTGTGGAAAACAGTATGGAGTTTCCTCAAAAAGTTAAAAATGGAACTCCCATTTAACCCAGTAATGCTACTTCTAGGAATATATCCCAAAAAATCAGAAACACCAATCAGAAAGGATATATGCAGCCCTATGTTCATAGCAGCACAATTTACCACAGCTAAGATTTGGAAACAGCCTAAGTGCCCATCAGCAGATGAGTATATTAAAAAACTGGTACATCTACACAATGGAATACTATGCCATTATAAAAGAAGAAGGAACTTTTGCCATTTGCAACAACAATGATGAAACTAGAGAGCATTTTGTTAAGAGAAATAAGCCAGTTGAAGAAAGATAAATATCACATGATCTAACTCGTGTGGGATATAATGATCAACATAATTTCATGAACAATAATAGATCCAGAGATAAATAGTAGAGGGGAAGGGTGTTAGAGAGCAACCAAAGGACTTGTATGCATGCATATTAGCATAACCAATGGACACAGACACTGGGGCAGTGGGGGCCTGCCTGGGTGGGAATGGCAGGGGGCTGGGTGAGGGGGAGTTAACTGGGGAAAAGGGAGACATGTAAAACTTTAGACAATAAAAAATAAATAAATAAATAAAATAAAGATGACTTACTCTGCAGTTACTTTTATTTCTTTAAAGAGAACTATGAAGAACTGAAATTCTCACATAGTATTTTATCAATGATACTTTTAATATTATTCTGTAACTAAAAGCATGAAATGTGGCAAATAAAAGAAATGCCCCTCCCTTACCTTATGATCTGTGAGGGTGTCCTGCTAAGATTCTTGTGCTCACTGGAGGGTTTCTGAGATGGTGACCCGGCAGAATGACTAGAGAATGCATGCTGTCTTACTCCTGAAGGGTGCTGGAGTCGAGGAGGTAGTGCTGATGGAGCTTTTACCGGCTTGCTTGAATTCTTTGGCCCTCTGTAATCTGTATCTGTGACAAGAATCCAAAAATACCCCATAATTTCCTGTAATCAACAACGCCATGGATCTTTACCCCTCCCCCTAAAGAAGAATAACTTGATGTGCGCTTACCAGAATGGGAATTTTGTCCAGAAGGGGAAGGTTTTTTCATCTTCTTCCCTGACACTGTGTTCCAGCTTTCTGGGGGAGGTGGTTTGAGGGTCTTCGGTGAGTGCCTTCAAAAGGAAGGAAAAGACATGTAATAAGTTAAAGTGCTCATAGCAATGATATCTACTTAAATATTCAGCAGAGCAATTTTATTTATAACTTATGTAAGAATTTCCAGCTTTTGTCCTTATATTAAAAATGAAGTACAAACAAAGCCATTTAGCAACCCAGATATAATTCTAATAAATAAAAGATAACATAAATCAAAAGTGTGTTTTCAAACCCAAAAATACCAGAAGACTAAATGGCCTTAAATCACAATCAAAGCAAAAGATACGAGGAATGATTGCTATTCGTTAGATGTGAAAATGGTACTGTCATTCAGGTGGGGAGAGGCACAAGCCCTTACTGTGCTAGAAACACATAAAAGCACCTACATGTCTATGAGAAATGGTATAATGTCCGGATTTTTTAAATTATTCCAACTCCATTTATAAAAAAGGGTTAGGGAGGATATATTAGAAAAGGTTGCTAAATGCGGTTAACTGATGAACCAGAATGGCGGTATATTAGGGTTTTCTGCACTATGCTCCTGACATTTATGGGTGATTGAAATTTTCCATAGTACAGTTTAGGTGTGACTTACTAGCTTTATCTCTAGTAAGGGCAGCAGCAACTAAAATAAAAGGTATTCTAAAGTAACACTGTAAATCTACCATAAAATTTTACTCCATCTGACATTTATTTAAAATTAATTACATGCAATGCAGTACCAAATAACATTAGGAATGGATATGGTCCCTGTCCTCCAAAGCTCGCACTTTATAGTTGTAATATAGTCAATTTCCCAAAATGCCTTTGTGAAGAATGGCACATTTTAAATAGTAACCGACAAAATTAGTTTTTATTTTAAACTATATCATCATGCAAAACATTGAATTTAAACTATTTTTCAAAAGCTCTAACAAATATTTCTACTCATAGGCAACACCTTTAAGTGAATTTACAAATACACAAAGCCATTTTGAAATGCCCGTGATTACATTACGCAAGTGAAAAAGACAGTAAATGCCTTATTTGAAGAGCAATACATACTTCCTTCCAACTTCTTCAACCAAAACTGGTCCGTTCTCAGAATGAACCCCTTGAAGGTCTGTATTAGAAAATTTTCCATTGTGATCCAACCTAACCTGCTGAACAATTCCAAAAAGATCAGTCACCTGCTTACTTGCATTAATGATCAGTTTTTAAAATTTATTTTGTTTCCAATTAAAGAGAAAATGAAAAGTATTATTGTTAAACACAAAACTAATTTCAAAACAGTATACAATATCTGTTTCTCTGACCTCCCAGACTTACGTACCTCTCCTAAAATGCTTTTGTGTTTATCCTTCCAAAATTGTTCTAAATTATTTCCTTAATAGTTCAAATAGTAGCAGCACCATCTACTAAGGCTCCTAACAAGAGAGGTATCTTGTCCCAGTCCTGAAGTAGGATTGTGGCACAACACAACCAGGATTCCAGGCCTGGCATTTCTACTTACTGGCAATATGACCTTGGGCAAGTTACTTCTCACACTCATGTCTTCATATGCAAAATAAGGCTAATAATAGTACCAAAGTCATAGGACTGATGGAGATGGAATGAGGTATGTATCATATACGTGAAGGACGTGACAGTATTATTATAATTACTGTGTGTAACCGTGACCTTTCTCCTCCCTAAAAATAGATCCGTTATCTCTTCTCTAACATACTACTGGTATTTTCCAAGAGTAAACTGTGACAGGAAAGTAAGCCTTGAGGTATTTCTATAGTCAATGCACAATGAACTACACCAGGAGCACTAAGAGCCCATCCATGTTGCATGGCTTTGAGTACTGTCGTACTTTTATTAGTAGACAAAGTCCTCGAGTTGAGGTTTCATTCTTCACAAATCAAAATAAGATAGTTTGCCTTCCTCTCTTCGAGTTTATCAAAAAGATTTTTCTGAAGTTTTTTACCAAAAGTTAAAACTGTATTTTACATGCATGTCTTTGACTTCTAGCAGTTTACACAATAAAGTTTCAAGTGAAAGTTAAGTAGTAGAATTAGAAACAAAATACTCTAAAACAGAAAAAATTAAAACAAGTATCTGCTTTATGAACTACTTTATTAATGACAAAAGCAACTGCAACTTCAAAGAAGATATGCTTGATTTAAAATAATGAGTAGCTAAACTTCAGTGATGCAGCGTAATAAGACAAGCAATCTTCTCTTCTCTGTTGAGGGGTAGGGAAGGAGGGGAACCCTAAGCCTAGGCTTTATTCTCCTCTTTATTCCCTTCAAAGACCCCACAATTCTGTTCTATAATTAGAGCACAATTTTAAAATCTCATAAGGAAGAACCTAAATGAATTACATCCTCTTCTTCCTTTCCTTTCAAATATCCCAGAACCAGAACACTATGAAAAGTGCTCAAAAGTACACAGACACAATCCTGGTCAATCAGATACTTTTCACAAACCACTTTGTAACAAAGGAAATGAGTGTTTCCCCCCACAAGTCAAAAAGAATTGTTTGTCAATGGCTATGTAAGATAGTTTTGAAAAGGCAACACTTTTTTCCTTTTAATCCTCATCTTAAGATATGTTTTTATTGATTTCAGAGAAAGAAAATAAGGAGGTGGGAAAAGAGGGAGGGAGGAAGAAAGAGAGGGAGAAAGGGAGGAAGGGAGAAAGGGAGGGAGGGAGAAACATCAGTGTGAGAGAGAAACATTGATTGTTGACTCTCATACATGCCCCACCAGAGATCAAACCCACAAACTAGGTATAAGACCTGACCAGGAATCAAACCCAAACTTTTTGGTGTACAGGATGGCGCTCCAACCAACTGAGCCACCTGGCCAGGGCAAAAGGCAACATTTTTTGATGGAAGCCATTTTGATGAAAAATATCTTCCAACTAATTTTTGTGTATGTGAATTGCTCTTATTTTGGAAATAGTCAATTTTTATCATAAACAACAGAAAAGGGACCTTTGAAAATTACCTTTTCCAGAATTTCTCTAGCCTTGGCATTTTTGACACTTTGGACCCGATAATTCCTTGTCATGGGGAGTGGGAAAAGGTGTCCTGTACACTGTGGAATATTTGGTAGCATCCCTGGCCTTTATCCACTGGATGTGAATACCATCTTCCCAGTTAGAAAACAAAAAAATGTTTGCAGACATTGCTCAGCAGGGAGTGAGGGAATACAAAATCAATTCCAAATTAAGAAACACTGATGTGTCCTTGCCAGTGTTACTTAGTGGTTAGAGCATAGCCCTGCATACCAAAGGGTCTCGGATTCAATTCTCAGTCAAGGGCATGTACCTAGGTTGCAGGTTCGCTCCCCATCCCCAGTCAGGGAGCATTTGGGAAGCAATCGATGTGTCTTTCTCATTGATACCTCTCTCTCTCTCTCTCTCTCTCTCTCTCTCTCTCTCTCTCTCTCTCTCTCCCTCCCTCCCTCCCTCCCTCCCTCCTCCTCCTCCTCCCTTCTACTCTCTCTTTGAAGAGCAAGGGGGAAAATATCTTGGGTAAGGATTAAGAAAAAATAAACACTGATCTAATCCCCAACTTTCCCCTTTAAAAATCAGCTACTTAAGTCCAGAGCAGTAGTTTATTCAAAGTAAATGAAAATTTCTTATTATCAGTCCACTTTCCTTTCTTAATTCAACAGAAAACATTATACACCACTTGGATGGCTTGGCTCAGTGGTTCAGCATCAACCTATAAACCATGAAGTCATGGTTCGATTCCCAGTGAGGGTACATGCCCGGGTTGCAGGCTCAATCTCCCCAGAGTGGGGCATGCAGGAGGCAGCCAATCAATGATCCTCTCTCATCATTGACGTTTCTCTCTCTCCCACTCCCTTCCTCTTTGAAATCAATAAAAAGATATATCTTTTTTATTATTTTTTATTTTTCTAAAATATATTTTATTTATTTTTTATAGGGAGGAAGAGAGAGGGATAGAGAGTTAGAAACATCAACAAGAGAGAATCATCGATCAGCTGCCTCTTGCACACCCCCTGCTGGGGATGTGCTCCCAAGGTACATGCCCTTGACTGGAATTGAACCTGAGACCTTTCAGTCTGCAGGCCGACACTATCCACTGAGCCAAACCAGTTTCAGCTCTTTTTTAAAAAACAAACAAATAAACAAACAAACAAAAACATTGTGTACCTTTCAATCTTCCAAATTAGCTTTTATAAGCAAAACAAATGACCTATAATATCAAGCTTGAACCAATTATAAAATACTTGCTAACTGTAATGAAAATATCTAAAAATCTAAAATACTACTATTACTTCTTCAAAGCAAGCAATATCAAAACTTAGATTATTTTTTTAAAGATCATCTGACAAGATACCATGGTTTTAGATACATACAATTTTGGTAATGTATTCAAATGAATAAAAATGCTAAGTATTTAAAACCATGAAAATGTAGACATAAAAAAATATATTCTAAAATTCCAAATTAACAACACATTCAAACTTATGTTTACTCAGTTCCTAATATAATAAGATTTCAGGTAAGATCTTTTCTTCTATATAATCACTTACTTGGCATTTATCCCCAACTTCATACTGTAAGCCAGCAGCAATGGAATAATCACGTTTCTGTTGAGCTGTAAATAATATCAAAAGAATATCAAGTTGACTTAATTATTTTTACGTGCCACAAAACAAATTCATGGAAAATGCAGATTTTTAAACTCACCTTGTTTAGATTTGAGCCAGAGTTCATATTCCACATTTCTATAAACTGCTGGACTGAGTGACTGAAGAACCTTTCTAGACAAAGGAAGGCTGTGGGAGTTCCCAGTGTTTTTCAGGTGCTAAATAAACAAAGTCACGATTAAAAAAAAACAAAACGATTTTGTATGACCTATGTATAAGAAAAAAAAATCAAAAGAAAACTTCAAAAATTACTAAGTTGCTGAAAAATTTACTAGATGTGCCTGACTACTGAAAATGTACCAGAAAGAGAAAAAAAATTAAGACTACACTTTCATAAGCTCTTATATTAAAGAACAAGACCTTTAGAAAAAATACCTGATCACTTGACAGCGCTTTAAATCCATTTACATCATTAGCAGTGGTAGTTTTTCTCCTATAAAGGGAAAAAAACTATAATTAGTACAATATGTGTTCACATGCAATTAATTTATTCTAACTTCACATAAAAATATCAGAAGCCAGAGTTATATTCCACAAAGTCAAAGCTATATTCCAATGAGCCCTTACAAATTTCAATAAACTGTGCAAGTAGCCCTAATCAGTTTGGCTCAGTGGATAGAGCATCAGCCTGTGGACTAAAGTAGTGGTCGCCAATCTCTCAGATCTCACAGACCTCCGTGGACCACTGGTTGGCAACTGCTGGACTAAAGGGTCCTGGGTTCAATTCCAGTCAAGATCATGTACCTCAGTTACAGACTTGAACCCTGGCCTTGGTCAGGACACATGCGGAAGGCAACCAATCTACCTATTTGTTTCTCTCACATGGATGTTTCTCTCTGTCTCTTCCCTTCTCTTCCACTCTCTCTAAAAATCAATGAAAAAAGTCCTTGGGTGAAGATTTAAAAATATATAAACAATAAAGTGTGTGTGTGTGTGTGACTTATAAAATATTAAGTCAAAAACTTATATCAGTAATTCTTACTGGCTCAATAAAACAAACAAATAAACTGAAATTCAGGTAAGTAGAATAATTGGGTTTATAAAACATTCAATGTAAAAATTTTTCCTTTAAATACATAGATGATGATCCATTAAACAAAATATTCCACTACAAAAAGACGTACCATCTAGTGATAATGAATGCAAACCATATTCACTATGCTAATGCTAAAAAAGTGCTATTGGGGGTGTTAGGAAAAAAATCATAGTGTTGAGCCATAGGCTTAAATAATAAAAAGTAGGATGAGGAAAGAACTTGTTGAGATGTCTTTTTGAATAAGTAATTAAAGGTGATGAGATAGCAAACCATATGGCTACTCAGTATTCCAGCAGGAAAAAACAGAAATCAAGTGCAAAGATCCTGGTGTGGACAAGAGGCTGGCAAGGCTGGAACAGAGGGATGGCAAACAGAGTGGGAGATGAGGTGAGGAGCCATCTATAGTACTCTTCTGTCCTACACTTCTTAATCAATCAATTTCTAGTCTTCAGGACAATTTCCCAAGTCTACACCCTTAAATGCAACAATCTTTAAGAGACTCCAAGTAGCTAGTGTCTAGGTTTAAAAGAAAGCACCCATAATTTCCAGTACTTCAGCACTGGCCAATGTGAATGTGAAAAGAATACAGGCACGAGAGTAAACAACATCCCTAGTCTTTCCCCCTTGCTATCACATTATGCCTACCTATCATACCATGGTTGTGTAGCACTCTTCCCTGCTTGAAGCCTTGTCTTCCCTAAGCCAAATATGACACAAAAATCTATAATAATGCAAAAAGTTAACGAGAAAGGCTCGCATGTTCCAAGGGCTACAACAGTAAAGTATAAAAAGAAAAACAGCATTATAATGAGCACACCATCCCTAATTAACTTTCTACTATGTTCAATGACATATCTTAATCAGAGAGGTGCTAGAGAAAACCATGGAGCAAAAATTTTACATGGGCAAAGTTAGTCCATTCTAGCATTAAATTTATAATAGATCCAGATTCTAACCTAACTGTTTCTTTCTTATAAACAAATGGTAGACAATTTTTCAAACAGGATCAGGAAAACTTAATTTAAGACATGCCTAAAATTACAAATGAAAATATATTTAAGTACTATTTAATAAAGAATTAAGACATCAATTTCATTTCTTTCTCTAGTTTCATAGTATGTAACACCAATAGGATACTTTCCTATTTAAGATACAACAGCAATAATATAGTTTAACTTCATTAGGAATGGAATATGATTAATTGCTATAAAATATCCTATCCTATATAATAAAACCCTAATATGCAAATCAACCTAACAGCGGAACAACCTATCGCTACGACATGCACAGACCACCAGGGGGCAGATGCTCAACGCAGGAGCTGCCACCTGGGCGGCACCAGGCCACCAGCCAACGTGGGTGCCAGCAGGGACCCCGATCCCCCCACCCACCTATCGTCCCACAGATGGGCCCTGATCACCAGCTCGACCTAGAGACCCTACCTATGCACGAATTTCACGAACTGGGACTCTAGTATTTTTTAAATATTATTGATAAAAACTAATATGTTGGGCACTTTATCTAGGAACTAGCTTATGCACTTTATATTTCATTTAATTATTATAAACTGGAGGCCTGATGCATGAAATTCATGTGTAAGTAGAAGCCCTAGGCCTGCCCGATCTATGGGGCAACCAGTGGGGCAATCGGGCCCCCCCCCCCCCCCCGCACCTGTCTTGACTGGCCTGGGGCCTGCATTGAGCATCTGCCCCCTCATGATCAGTGAGCATCATAGCGACTGGTCGTTCTGTCATTCGGTGGAATTGCATATTAAGCCTTTATTATATAGGAGGATTCTGCCCTTTGAGAAACTACTAATATATCTCATTTTACAGATGCAGAATTGAGGCTTCTTAAGTGAATTTAAGTAACTTGCCCCAAGTATAGTAAGTTGGAAGGAAGCCAGTATTGAAACAAGGTTTGGAAGTCTACAGCCCATGCTCTTGTCCACCAGTTTACATGTCCTGTGTGGGGGTAGGGGATGAGGGGGAATATCCTAGACTCGGAGTTAAAAGGTTCTTATTCACAACCTAAACAAAGGCATTATCCAGAGCTGTTCCCACACTATAACCCTAATTTGGAATTTTTATTATCTAAAAAAGAAAAAAAGGTGGCATTATTTAAAAAAAATAAAGGCAGTCAAGGAAATCAAAATGGCCATTTTTTTAGCACTGAATACGCAAACAACTGACAGGTTAACCTTAAAATTTTATAATGCGACAGATATAGGTAGACCAAATCTATTCCACATATACACATACAGATTACATAGAACTAGATGCTTTCTAACCAAAATATAAGCTTTATGAATTAAAATTAGTGGCAGACATAAAGAACCTTCTATTGCGGATTGCTATATTTTAGGAATAGCATAATATTTCAGTGTCAGGTAACTCCTTTCAGAATCATTTACTCAACTGTTTCTTTGTACAGCACTATAAAGATATTTTAGAATTTATTTTTACCTGCAACTATCATCCTCTGAATCCGATATTTCACTGTGGCTTTCACCAGCTACTTCAGCAGTGTTGAGTCCCATCAAAATTTTACTAACATCAGTTTTAAATACCTTCTCATACAGTAATTCATAAAGGAGAGCTGTAATTAACAAGAGAGATGTTATGAAACATTAACTAATTTTATGTTCTAATATAAAATTGAGTATCTACTGCCCAGGCTTCTAAAATCTTAACTAGACACCTGCAACATCTATGGTCAAATTTAATCAGAAAGTTGCCTACATGGAGAGCAACCAGAATTTGTGTGTAAATCAGTTTAAAACCATTACATTAAGATATCTGCCATTTTTTAAAAAATATCAACACAAAAAAATATCACAGCTCTGAAACAAGTATGATGACAATAAGTAAACATGCATATTGAGCAATTATTACACTCCATGCGGTAAGCCTTTACATTATCTCCATATTTAATCCCAGCACAGTGGTATAATTATTCTGTACAGATGAGGAAACAGAATTATAGATAGCATACAACATGCCCAATCTTAAGAGACTTGGATAGAAAACATTAAGAAACATTAAGACTGCTTGCCCTAACCAGTTTGGCTCAATGGATACAGTGCTGGCCCACGAACTGTAGGATCCCTCCCAAGTTTGATTCCGGTCAAGGGCATGTATGTACCCGGGTTGCAAGCTCGAACCCTGGCTCCCGGCCGGGAGCAGGGAGTGTGCGGGAGGCAACCAATTGATGTGTCTCTCACATCAGATGTTTCTCTGTGTCTCCCCCTTCCTTCTACTCTCTCTAAAAATCAACAGAAAAATATCCTCAGGTGAGGATTAATAAATGAAACAACAAAACAATTTTTTTAAAAAAAGACTGCTATGAAGAAGGTAATTTCCTATAAAAGAATAAAAAGAAAGTGTTATAAAATGTATTCTCAGCCCAGCAAAAGTGGCTCAGGGATTGAACATCAACCTATGAACCTATGAGTGAACTATGGTTCGATTCCCAGTCAAGGGCATGTACCTGGGTTGCAGCTTTGATACCAGGTCAGGGAGGCAACCAATCAATGTGTTTTTTTCATATCAGTGTTTCTCTCTCTGTCTCTTCTACCTTCCCTTTCACTTTCTCAACCTCATGTGAGCATTTAAAAAAAAAAAAAAAAAAAAAGAGGAAAAGCTGTTGCAGGCCCAACACCACTGCTTAGTACGAGTGATGTGCATTTAGTACAGACAAAGGAAGGAACTAATAGAGCAGTAATTCTCAATTGGGATGGAACTGTACCCTTCCAGGAAATATGTGACAAAATATAGTGACATTTTTGGTTGTTACAATGGGAGAGAGATCTACACAGCAGATCCTAGGTTTACTACCAAACATCCTACAATGTACAGAACAGCCCCCACAACAAGAATGACCTGGTCCAAAATGTCAATAGTGCCAAGGTTGAGAAACCCTGCTCTAGAGCCAAATATAATCAAATGTTTGATTTGCTCGGCCATTTAAATTTTCAAGCCATATACTATCAGCTTTTAAAATACATACAAAACCTTATTATTGATCTTATTTACCGCAGAAAATAAATAATGTTGCATTTATAAGTCAAACTCTAGCTACTAGATCTTTTTTTTATATACAGTATTAATATTTTTGGTAACCTAAGGTTTCTAGAAATATTATTTTATACAACAGAACAGAGTGTATGTGCCCTGACTTTTGTGCATTAAGACTGTGTATCTTAGGAATATAATTTCCTATACAAACACAAGGGTGAAACTCACACTGACACATAGCAGAGCTCTCTTTATATTTTATGGGATAGACAATATCATAGTGATTTCCATTCGAAAAACACAGTAATACCTGAAAGGAAAAAATAAAAGACACTTTTCAGTACTTCATATTTGATATTTACCTAGCAACTTACTATCTCCAATATTTCTCAATCACTAGTAAATAATTTTCAAACAGAAAATTAGTATTTTAGAAGCAATTTAAAGCTCCAAAGTAGTCAACTATGGTATATCTACATGCTGAAATGTTACACAGCTATTAAATCAAAAAGTTCTTAATGACTTGGGGAATGCTTATGGATAAAAAATAAATACATTGCCCTAGCTGGTTTGGCTCAGTTGATAGAACATCGGCCTGATTTTTCTGTTAAAAAATCAACTGTATTTCCTAAATAGAAGGGTCCCAGGTTCGATTCCAGTCAAGGGCACATGCCCGGGTTGTAGGTTCGATCCCTAGTAGGGGGGGTGCAGAAGGCAGCCAATCAATGATTCTGTCTCATCATTGATGTTTCTCTCTCTCTCCCTCTCCCTTACTCTCTGAAATCAATAAAAATACATATATTTTTTTTTTTAAAAAAAACAGTATGATTTCAGCTACTAAAGAAACAAGATGTAGAGACCGTAAGAAAATATTCCAAAATGTTATTAATACTTACCTCTAAGAGGCAGAATCAAAAATAACATTTTTCTGCTTCTAACAGTTAAAGTACAGTTAACCCTTGGCCAATGTGGGGGTTAGAGGTGCCAACTCCTTCGCATTCGAAAATCCAAATATAACTTTCGAATCCCCCAAAACGTATCTACAGTCTTCCCTAGGTATCTGCAGGGTATGGTTCCAGGACACACTAACCCCCATACCAAAATCCACGAATAGTCAAGTCCCTTATATCAAATGGTGTAGAACAATGCATATAATTGGCCTTCCCCATCTGCAGATTCCCAACTTCTAATCTCAAATCGGAAAATACTGTTTTCAATCTGCTCTTGATTGAATCCGGACACTTTGGGATACAGAAGACAAACTATATATTCATTGAAAAAAATCCACATATAAGTTCAAACTCATGTTGTTAAAAAATCAACTGTATTGCAGAAACCGGTTTGGCTCAATGGATAGAGTGTCGACTTGGGGACTGAAGGGTCCCGGGTTCGATTCCAGTCAAGGGCATGTACCTTGGTTGTGGGCATATCCCCAGTGGGGGGTGTGCAAGAGGCAGCTGATCGATGACTCTCTCTCATCAATGTTTCTAACTCTCTATCTCTCTCCCTTCCTCTCTGTACAAAATCAATAAAATATATATTTTTTAAAATCAACTGTATTTCCTAAATAGTTAATTACTTATTCAAAGAGAAATGCACACTTATTTTATTTAGACTACGTATGTCATATTCCATTAAGTGTACTGGAAAAGGCCAGATCCAGAGACAAGCATGTTAGGAACCTCTAAGTCCTTATTAAGGTAGTATTTCACTCAATATCCCTCCCCCTTACCACCATTAGCATAATGACAAAGATACTTCAACTTGGCCTGGATGGCTCCAAAACAACTAATTATAATAAAACAAAGTATCCTTATAATGAATCAGCTGCAATTTTTTTCCTTCTAGAGTATATATTTTTCTAATTGTTTCTGCTTTGAACAGATAACAACTTAGTCAACAAATTATCTTTATAATGGGAAATATGATTACCAAAGTATTTCTGGATGTAATGGAAGAACCTATTTTTACAAGTTATTTTACTATTTAATGTTCATAAACACTAGTATCTCAACTTTTTTCCTCTAGTGATAGGGTTCAACATGGTGATTTGTCAGGAAAAACTAATACAAAGTAATATGGCTCAATGATGATTAACAGGGGCTACACTATATAACTCAGTATTAGCCTTCATGTACAAATATTTCCAAAACCACCTTAAAATTATAGCTTAGGAGGTCAAGGTGGCAACTGAGTAGTTCTTTCACTTAAAGCTTTTAAAAACATTGAAAAAATTCTTACCTTTTCAGGAAAATTATTTTCAGTTACTTGTGAAGGAGAAACATTTGGTTCCCGATAAATTACAAAATCTTTCCTGAAAGTAACATTTTTAGAAATTACTTCTGATGGTATGTTTAGACACTGAAGATATAGCAGTAAACATAAGATAGTAATAGAATACTAAGCTGTAAAATACCTATATAAGAGCATCTTCTAAAAAAAAAAAAAATTTCAAATATAGCTTGTATATGTCTGACTTCATATATAATTCTTAAAGGAAACCTCAAATACAGAGGTTGTGAAGAGGAAATGTACAAAGACATTTTGAAAAGAAAATATAGCCGAGACCAGTATGGCTCAATGGATAGAGCATCGGCTTGGGGACTGAAGGGTCCCGAGTTCGATTCCGGTCAAGGGCATGTACCTTGGTTGCGGGCATATCCCCAGTGGGGGGTGTGCAAGAGGCGGCTGATCGATGACTCTCTCTCATCAATGTTTCTAGCTCTCTATCTTTCTCCCTTCCTCTCTGTACAAAATCAATAAAATATATTAAAAAAAAAAAAAAAGAAAATATAAAGCATTCACCTGCTCCTCTACTAGGCAATAGTAGTAAAATTGGTAATTGACAGAGGTGTTTTGCCTCTTTTCTAATGGCCCTTCAGTGCTACTGGCCATGAGAAAGCAAGAAATCATTTCTCAATAAGGTTGATAAATGGTAACGTTTAGAGGTCTGTAAAATTTTCTGTACTCCTTTCCAAAAATATTTTGAAAATTAAAATTTCTAAACATTGATATATCTAAATGTCAAAATCTAATTCATACAATAAAAAAAACTTAGAAAAGATGCTTCACAACCAAGACATAAAATCACTATTTTCACAATTTTAGTATAATGTAATATATTAATTTTCCACTAACTTTATTTTTGTTGAATTATATTAGTGTTTACCTGTACATAAGAGAAAGGGCACTTATTTCCACCTGTCCAACCCATTCCTGTATTAAAGAAAAAAAAAAAAAGGCCTTTAAATGTCTGACTTTTTACAATATACCTCTAAACCAGCGATTTTCAACCATTGTATTGCAATAATTTTTAAAACATGCAATATTTGACTATTTAATAAGGGCACTGACCTCTTTTCCCTTAGAATGTCAAATAAAAAATGACAACAGTAACCATCAGGTGTAAATGAATCAAAATTATACCTATTTTTTTCTGTCAGATTAGTAAAACATATATTGTTGGTGTGCCGCAGATTTTGAGTAATTAGATTATGAGTCATGAGATAAAAAAGACTGAAAATCGCTGCTCTAAACAACATCTTCATACATACCTTTATACAATATAAAGCTCAGAAAGCTTATTAGTAGTATCATAAATATTATAAAAACATTTACATAAAACAAGTTATATATACTAAAAAGCAGCCCGTATGTTGCAAAAATCCTTAGTAATGGGGTAGAATGACAGGTCCTAGTGGTGTATTAAAACCAAGAAGTGGTATCCTTAAGTTGAGAACTTATCGAATCCAAGGGTTCTGTCCTCTAACCTTGCACCCAGGACAGAGCTTGGCACGTGTTGAAAGTACAAAGAGAGCAGTATCCCAGCAATCCTTTTCAAATGAGGTAGAGATTCTACAATCCTAAAGGAGTCACTTTAAGTCTCTAAGGAGGAAATGGCCAGTATATATAAAATCTTAAAATATTTTCATAAACTCTTAGACAAAGCAATTCAACTTCTATAAACCTACACTACAGAAATGTTTCCTATGTCCACAAACATAAACAAGAATGTTCACTGTAGCTATCTGTAATAGTTTTAAAAAATGTTTGTTAGAGCCCCAAATTTCACTAACAGGTAAGGAATAATTAAATAACTTACACATTTTATCCATACTATATATGAAACATGCAATCATGAAAAAAAAATGAGGTATACCCATGTGAAGTGACTTCGAAAAAAATCACTGACTAGTATAAAAAAATCACTATAAAAGAATCCTATTGTATAAAACAAAAACTTATCCTATCTAATAAAAGAATAATATGCAGATTGACCATCACTCCAACATACAAGATGGCTGCCCCCATGTGGTCAAAGATCCTGCCCCCATGTGCACACAAGAAGGCCACCACTAGATGGCCAGCAAGAGAGGGCAGTTGGGAGGGACCAGGCCGGCAGAGGAGGGAAGTTGGGGGTGAGCGGGCCTCAAGAGAAGGGCAGTTGCGGGGGACTCAGGCCTGCAGTGGAGAGTAATTGGGGGGATCAGACCTGCAGGGGAGAGCAATTAGGAGTGACTAGGCTGGCATGGAAGCAGTTAGACATCAATCAGGCTGGCAGGGGAGTGGTTAGGGGGCGATCAAGCTGGCAAGCAGAAGCAGTTAGGGGCAATGAGGAAGGCAGGCAAGTGAGCAGTTGGGAGCCAGCAGTCCTGGATTGTGAGGGAGATGTCTGACTGCCCATTGAGGCCCGATCCAACCAGGATCTGGTCTAAACGAGCAGCGGGACATCCCTTGAGTGGTCCCAGATCAGAGAAGGTACAGGCTGGGCTGAGGGACAGCCCCATTCCGTGCATGGATTTCGTGCACTGGACCTCTAGTGTGTATAATATGTATGCATACATTCCTTGAGAGGACTGGGAGGATAACATCCTAAATTGACAGTGGAGACAGGGAAAATAAAGGATTTTCATTCTATATTAAATATTTTACCATAAGAATGTTTCTACACTATTTTTGAAATTAATAAAGACTTAATACCAACAGTCACTAAAAATAATGAGCTATGGTACATGAATGCTGCCAACTTTTCTTTGAAAGAAAAGAAATTTGAGGTAAAAGATTTTAGACAATGAACACAGATGAGGATAATAATCTTTTCCCCAGAGATTTTTTATTTTAATAGTTCTTAAAAATTGGTTCTGGTTTTCAAAATGAAATGGATGCCATATATTAAAATTGATTTCTTAAAATAGGCCTCTACCTAACAATGGTTTTTTAATTAGCTGCTGCAAGCAATACCCCTCTGATGTAAACGAAATCTCTCAGATTACAAACAAAAGCGACACCTAATGCAAAATGTGTTACATCACTTTAAAAAATGGAAAATTATTCTATTTGTCTCAACAAAATACTACCTTTCATATAATGAACTATTTTATATTTAATCTTCAGAATAAATTCTGGTGTAGTCTGGTTAAGTAGACAATGGCTATCACAGTATCTTCTCTAACCAGGGTCAAATAAAAATATCTTAAAACCACTGCAATTGGTCTTCTTGCCTCTGATCTCATCTCCCTCAAAACCACCTTTATACAAAATTCTTTCATCCATTCATTCAGTCAATATAAATGTCAGGCACTGTTATCTAGTTCACAGTGGTGAACAAAACACACTCACTCACTTCCTGCCCCAAAAAACTTGCAAGGCTTCCCAATGCCAGATTCCCAGGCCCCAGGCACAGACTTTGATTCAGATCAGGAATAAAGAGGCGGGGACTTGCATCTGCACAACTACCTCAGGTGATTCTGATGCAGATGGTGTGTAACTCACACTGAGATATGCTGGTCTAAAGCATAAGCTTCAACTTGGTGAGCTTAGTTAGCACTGAGGGCTTTCTCATGATCTGACCCATAGCTTGCCTTTTGACTTATTTCTCATTACCTCCTACTTTCAAATGCTCCATGCTCCACAAAACTGGACTGCATTCTGAATCTGCATTGCTCACAATTTTCACTACCTGAAATTGACCTTCACCCCTGGCGTTTCTTATTCAGAATCTATTCAGACTCCAAATGCCAACTCCAACTCTTGGCTTTGCCTCCCCAGCTAGAAACAAAACTCTGAATGCTTATAACATCATTCCTGTTCTTCTTATGGCATATGTACTTTCTCACTTCTGCATCCCCAAGGTGACTGGCAATTCTTGCACCACAGCAAAACTCAAACTAATGTTAGGGAATCAAACTGATATACCAGTTGTTGACCAAACACCCTGATCTCATGTTACTATTCCCTTCCCTCCTACCTGACTCCTCTCCTTAGCTTCATCCTTTGCTAATGTCATTTTAAAATTGACAGTAATTACCTCTGGAGATAACAGAACATTCTACATGACATCCCATGATATTTGGATTTTTTACAGGAGTTTTGTAAGCAGAAAAAAATTTATTTTAACATCAGCATTAACTGAGGAAGTGTGGCTGTTAGACCTGGAAGTGCTGACCTTTTACTCTCAACAGACATTTCCTTCTTCTCAAGCTAATTATGGGAAATAAAATCTCCATAAAAGAACCTATCTTCTCAGTTACCTGAAGAAGTAATCAAATCTTGCCCAGGCCACCAACCCCCATACACCTACCAACATAGCATCATGAAATTCATCAGTAGTTTTATTTTAGCTCTTTTAAACTACAGTCACATGCCATTATAACAAAGATAAAGATACCACAACCCTGTCCTTAGGCAATATCTAGTGCACAGTACAGTACAAAGTTCCAACTGTCTTCCAATTAAATGCTATGTAAAATGTGCACCTAAGAAATGTTTACAAGGAAACAGGGTAACTCACTATAACCCTTCCATACACTATAATATTAATCTTATATATATAATAGATAAAAGACTACTGCATACCTGTGGGTTTTCCAAACGTTTTAAATACTCTTCAAATGATCCTTCTATAAACTGGAAAAGGAAAAAGAAATCTATTAGGAATACATCAAAACAACAGTTAACCTCTCCACTGTGAATTACTGAGTTCTTACATAAACCTTGGATACCTCAGTAACAGTAAAATATATATACACATATATAATCTAATTATGAAAATACATACAAATCATTAAGTGAGGATCATAAACACACACAAAGAACTTAAAGAAGGAAGTTCTGTCAGAAAAGGTTTCCTGGACAGGATGTGAACAGACACAGGGACAAGATGGCATGTGGAAACAGTGAGGACACTGTGTTGGGCAGACAGGAGTGACCTAGTCAGCAAGAACAGGGTACTTTCATGAGGAGAGCAGAGTGAGAGAGAACTCAGACTGAACATCTGTTTATAGACAGTTTGAGCCCAGGCAGGACTTTCAGAAGAGGGAGAGAAGGCAATACAAGGTCACTGCAGGTGACATTATGAACAGAGAAATGATATGGTAAAAGCAGCATTTTAAGGTTAATTTGAAAATGGCCAATACGTAGGGGAGAATAAACAAAGACAGATACATTAGCTAAGACATTGGTTTACTAATACAGATATGAATATTCACTGTTCCTTAAGTCAGTTATACTAAAAACAGAGATGAGAATTAATAATGCTAAAGATATTTTGAAAAATCAGTAAGATATTTTCTAATACACTTTGCTTCATTGTCACCTTAACATAAAAATAAAAGTTTATTCAAGCTATGTGAGCCCTGGTTGGTTTGGCTCAGTGGATAGAGTGTCTGCCTATGGGAATAAAGGGTCCTGGGTTTGATTTCAGTCAAGGGCACATGCCCAGGTTGTGGGCTTGATCCTCAGTTGGGGGTGTGCAGGAGGCAACCGATCCATGATTCTCTCTCATCAATGATATTTCTATCTCTCTCTCCTTCTCCCTTTCTTTCTGAAATCAATAAAATTAAAAAGCTATGTGAGCCCTGGCTGGTGAAGCTCCCGTGCACCAAAAGATTGTAGGTTTAATTCCTTGTCAGGGCACATGTTTCTCTCTCTCTCTCAATCCCTCTCCCTTCCTCTCTAAAAATCAATAACAAACCTAAAAAAAAAAAGCTGTGATAACATTTTTTTTTGTTTTTCTAATGGTCATTATACGAATTTAATCAAGAAAGCCCTAAAACACCATCTGAAACATCAATTTTATTTAAATTACAATTTTACTTAAATTACAGGCTCAGTCAATTTTGCAAAATTAAAAAACATTAAAGTACACTACCTAGTCTATAAAAATCTTTTAAATGCCCACGGATCTTTTTTTAAGACTGAGATTATTTTATAGACAGTATACTGTCAAATTTCCAGACAGTATCTTGAGTTCAACACATTATAACAAAATAGCTAATTATTTTAAATATCCACCAATCAGAGGCTACTGTTTTATATTAGATTATTTATAGACTTAAAACCCCAAAGAACCATTACAGTTGGTAGAGACCCAAGCAGTGTTTTACAAGCCTATCCTATATAATCCTATATAATAAAAAGGTAATATGCAAATTAGCTATCACACCCATTCACAAGATGGCCGTCACAAGATGTCCAGCAGGGGAGAACAGTTGTGGGCAATCAGGCCTGCAGGGGAGGGCAGTTAGGGGGAACCAGGCCAGCAGAGGAGGGCAGTTGGTGGGGGGACCAGGCCGGCAGGGGAGGGCAGTTGGGAGGACAAGGCAGGCAGGGAAGGGCAGTTGAGGGGCGGAGGGGAAACCAGGCCTACAGGGGAGGGCAGTTGGGGGCAACCAGGCCAGCAAGGGAGTGGTTAGGGGATGATCAGGCTGGCAGGCAGTAGCAGTTAGGGGCAAACAGGCAGGCAGGCGATCGGTTGGTAGCCTGTGGTCCCGGATTGTGAGAGGGATGTCCGACTGCGGGGACTGGGCCTAAACAGGCAGTCGGATATCCATGGAGGGGTCCCAGATTGGAGAGGGCGTAGGTTGGGCTGAGGGACACCCCCCCCTTAGGGCAAGAATTTCGTGCACTGGGCCTCTAGTATCCAATATAAGACTCTCCTTTCTAATCAGAAAAGCATCCAGCTAGGCTCTGACTAACATCCTCAGTCACAAGGAATACCCTGCCCACTTCCCATGACAGCCTTTTCCCATTCTGGCCAACAGAAATGGCAAAGTGAAACTTACCCCTTTGGAATTTTCAACTTTTGGTAATAACTTGTAAGATTGCAAGGGTTAAATAAATATATGCAAAGCATTTAAAATAATGCCTGGCACATATTAAGTGCTCAACCAGTGTTAGTAATTTCCATTATTGTCAAGAGAGTTTTACCCTCTGGGGTCAATAATAATGACTAACTCATTTGTAATTTCTTCAAATACTTAAAGACCACTACTCCACTTACCTTTCTCTTCTCTACCACACCCTAATATTCTATGTAGCCTCATTACCAGTTTTCTTTTTGTAAGACAAGTTTTCATATCTCCAGACCAAGTAGGTAATTCTCCTTTCTGAAATGTATTATTGTCCATTTTATAAAATGGCACTCAGGAAAATGTTACAAAGTAATATTTTGCTTGAATATAGGAAAACCAACCCAAGAACATAGCCAAATTGAGGACCACTTATTTATTAGCTCTCATAATTGAGTTATTTGCAAAACACCAACGTTCTTTTAGCAGTCCACAGGGGAGCATATCATTGAAAGTTGTCATATGACTTAATTCTAAGCAAATCTTACAAGGCTCTCAATGTAAAATGAAAATAGGTCACTGTCATATTTTATAACCTATTACATACTACTGAGAAAATTCCAGTAAATTGTTCTACAACATTCTATTAACTATTAATCATATTTACATAATTACAGTATTCTAATATGATTCACAATGAAGCCTGAAAATTAAAAATATATAAATGCCTTCTGATAAAATAAAAGATGTAGTATGAATTCATAGGGGAAATCACAGAAAACTCTATTAACCACAACACTCCCATTTAATCTATGTCATACAAAACTCACTCTTAATATGTAAGGAGCCTGCCCAAGTCATCCTCTGTCCTCCATAGCTGTGTCTTATCTGTCACAGAAGCTTTCTAAAAGCCTGAATAATAAATGAATACCACTAAATGGCAATAAAAACTACCACAAAAAAATATAATTGGATTTAAACTCAATAAAGCAGTTCTTTTTTATAAGGGGGATTTTCATAACCCCCATTAAGATCCATCCTGTGAAATTCCCACTAGACCACTTTTCTAAAGGGTGAACTGTAAAAGCAAGTCGAGATACCATTTCGTTTAAAATTACAAATTACCGCTTCAAATTTCTCTCTGTTCTCTCGAAGATAGTGAATACAGGCCATTCTGACTTCAACATGGCGAGACTGAGAATGCAATACCTAAAAGAAAAAGCAACATACTATTAAGCATTTTGTTAAAATAAGATTTAAATTACAACCTAGACACTCCCAAAAAATCTCACAACCAACAGACACATCATTTGTCTTTCTATAATTTCTAAATCTTTATTCATTCCCATTTCTTTCTCTAATCATAAGGATGACATGACACACACAAATAGCAGTATTTCTTAAAACAGATGCCATTCTACAAAGAGCTTATTATCATTTCTCCTTTAGGTCACTGAAATACTGAAATCATTCCTTAAAGAAAATCTTTGTAAACTTAAGACACTTTCTTCTCTTGGTCAGCCCTCTACTATAAATTGGCTCTTCACAAAGCAGAACTAACAGAATCTCTGCTGTGCACTGCTTAGATCCACCCCAGGCGTTTTAAATTACCTGCCTTATGTAGAAACTAAGTGCTTTCAGAAAAATTAAGATACTCAATTCTTTTTTTTTTTAATATATTTTATTGATTTTCTTACAGAGAGGAAGGGAGAGAGATAGAGAGCTAGAAACATTGATGAGAGAGAAACATCGACCAGCTACCTCTTGCACACCCCCTACTGGGGATGTGCCCGCAACCGATGTACTTGCCCTTGACCGGAATCGAACCTGGGACCTTTCAGTCCGCAGACCGACGCTCTACCACTGAGCCAAACTCAATTCTTAAATCCTTACAGGACTCTTAAAAGAACATCCAAGTGAGCAGCACACAGGATGCAAATATGCTGCTGTGCTGTCATTCCAATAGCCTTGAAACTTGCTCTTATGCCCAAAATATTTTTTAAAATATATTTGTATTGATTTCAGAGAGGAGGGAAGAGAGAAATAGAAACATCAATGACTAGTAAGAATCATTGATTGGCTGCCTCCTGCATGCTCCCTGTTAGGGATCAAGCCACAACTTGGGCATGTGCCCTGAAGAGGAATCAAACCCTGACTTTCTAGTTCATGGGTCAACGTTAACACCTGAACCACACAGGCCAGGCTGCCCAAAATCTTAAAGCACCACCTGAAATAAGCCACACTACAAAATGAACCAAATCCTCTCATTCTGTAGCCTTTGTTCTTAATTAAGCTACTAATTCAACAAAAGGATAATTTATTGGCCTTTTGTCTCTTACTAAAGTTCCAAAGCTTTGGTTTCAAACAAACCATTATCAAGTAAATGCTTAGGACCCTTTGGCTAGCCTCCAATACTTTAACTTCCACACTTAAGATCAATATTATTTTCTATTGCTAGGTGTCTCAAAGATGTTCCTGGTACCCTATAGCACAAGGTGGAGGGAAAAAACAAAACACAAAAACTGACATTTAAAATAACCACATCTCAACTACTCTGGAGGCCACTTGAAAATTTATATTATAAAGTAATTTTAGGAGTTACAACTCCAATATATCTGATAAGGGATTGATATCCAAAATACATAAGAAACTCATAAAACTCAGTAACAAAAAAAATAATAATCCAAAAATATGAGCAGAGGACATGAAAAAAATTTTTTCCAAAGAAGACATACAAATGGCCAACAGACATCACTAATATCAGGGAAATGCAAATCAAAACCACAATGACATAACACTTTACAACAGTCGGAATGGCTATTATAAAAAAAGTCAACAAATAGCATGTGTTGGTGAGAATGTAGAAAAAAGAGAACTCTGGTCTGCAAATTGGTGCAGTCACTATGCAAAACAATAAGGAGACTCTTCAAAAAATAAAACCGGAAATACCATATAACCCAGAAATACACTCCTGGGTATTTATCCAAAGAAAACAAAAACACTAATTAAAAAAGATACATGCATCCCCATATTCACTGCAGCATTATTTACAATAGCCAAGATATGTCTAGGTATCCATAGACAGTTGAATGGATAAAGCTGATATGGTGGGTGTATACATAGACACACAATGGAATATTGTGCAGCAATAAAAAAGAACAAAATCCTGCCATATGTGACAACATGAATGGACACCTACAGAGTATTTATGCTAAGTAAAATAACTCAAAGCCAAATACTATATAGTAATTTGACTCATCCTATCTAATAACGAGAAGATATGCTAATTGACGCTCACATTGTCACAAAGATGGCAGCACCCACAGCCAATCACATTGTCACAAAGATGGCAGCACCCACAGCCAATAAGGGGGAATATGCTAAGTGACTGTCACACCCTCAAAGATGGCGGCACCCAGTCCCCTCAGTCTCTCATTTGCCCAGGGCCAGCCCGAGTTGCAGGCAAGCCTCAGATGTTTGCTGCCCAGCCACCCAGGGCCAGCCCAAGGAACAACCAAACAACCAAACAAGTAGGCTGCAGGGGCAACCAGGCCAGCAAAAGGGTTAGTGAGGTATGACTAAACAACTGAACAGCAGGCTGTGTAGGGTGACCAGGCCAGCAGGAGGGACGTGAGGGGCAACCAGGCAGGCGAGGGGGCAGATAGGAGTGACCAGGCCGGCAGGGGGGCCAGTAAGAGGTGACCAGACCGGTGAGGGGTAGGCGACAGTTGGGGGCGACCAAGTTGGCACGGGGGGGGGGGGGGGGGCAGTAAGGGGTGACTAGGCCAGTAGGGGTGGGGGACAGTTAGGGGTGACCAGACTGGGGGGGGGGGGGGCAGTTAGGAGCCAACAGGCCAGCAGGGAGGGGGCTGATGGGGGAGACCTGGCTGACAGCGGGGGACAGTTAGGGGCAACCAGGCAAGCAGGCAGGTGAGTGATTAGGAGCCAGCTGTCCAGGACTGTGAAAGGGATGTCCGACTGATGGTCTAGCCCGGCAGTCAGACATCCAGAGGGGTAGTGGATTAGAGAGGGTGCAGGCTGGGCTGACACCACCCCACCCCCCCACCCCCCCACCCGTGCATGAATTTCATGTACCAGGCCTTTAGCAAATGGAATAAAAAAAAAAAAAGAACAAAACAGACTCATATAAAGAGAGACCAAAGGGATGGTTTACAGAGGGGAAAGAGATGGGAAATTGGGTGATAAGGGTGAAGAGAAATATAGTCAGCAATATTGTGGTAACTTTACATGGTGACAGATATCAGAATTAGTGTGGTGATCACACTATCTTACCTAATAAAAGAGTGATATGCAAATTAACCATCACTCCACTACACACACCAGCCACGCACACCAGCCAATCAGGGTGAGTATGCAAATTAATCACAACCAAGATGGCTGCAGCCACTGAGCCAATAGGAGGGAGATTTGGGTTTCCCTGGCGATAGAGGAAGCCAAGCTTTCCACAAACGCTGGTGGGCCCAGGCCTCCACACAAGGGTACAAAGTTTCAATTATAGACGATAAATTCCAACAGAAATGGCGGCAGCCACAGAGGTGGAAGAGCAGGAGACTAGGGTTGCCCCTGGCAATAGAAGTCAAATTTCTGCAGCCCTGGCCAGACCAGGCCTCTGCTTAAAGCTATCAAGTTTCAATAATAGAAGTTACATTAATTCCAACAGAAATGGTGGCAGCTCGAGCAAGAGGCTTGGCTCTGCTCAAGGTTACAAAGTTTTAATTGTAGAAGATAAATCCCAGGTACCACTTGAGTTGTAGGAAGGGGTTGGAGGGGGGGGGAGCGTGGCTAGCCTGCAAACTGCCATAGGCTCCTTGCCCAAGCTGCCCCACACCCCAAGAAAACCCCACCCTGATCTGGACACCCTTCAGGGCAAACCAGCTGGACCCCACCCACGCACCTCTATCCTATCTAATAAAAGAGTAATATGCAGATTGAACATCACTCCAACACACAAAAGATGGCTGCCCCCATGTGGTCAAAGATCCTGCCCCCATGTGGACACAAGATGGCTACCACAAGATGGCCAGCAGGGGAGGGAAGTTGAGAGACCAGGCCAGCAGGGGAGGGCAGTTAGGGGTGACTGGGCCTGCAGGGAAGGGCAATTGCAGGGGACCCAGGCCTGCAAGGAAGAGCAGTTTTGGGGACCTGGCCTGCAGGGGAGGGCAGTTAGGGGCAATCAGGCTGCCAGGGGGGCAGTAAGGCATCAATCAGGCTGACAAGGAAAGTGGTTAGGGGTTAATCAGGTTGGCAGGCAGAAGCAGTTAGGGGCAATCAGGAAAGCAGGCAGGCAAACAGTTGGGAGCCAGCAGTCCTAGATTGTGAGAGGAATGTCCAACTGTCCATTTAGGCCCAATCCCACATCCCCCAAGGGGTCCCAGGTTGGAGAGGGTGCAGGGTGGGCTGAGGGACACCCCCCACACACAAACCCTGCGCACGAATTTTGTGCACCAGGCCTCTAGTAAAGTATAAAAATGTCAAATGGCTCTTTTGTACACCTGAAACTAATATAATTAATATTGTACGTCAATTATACCTTAAAATGTTACAATTCCAATTGAGAGATTCTCCCATATGCTCACAGCGAGCAGGAAAAGGGAGGCTCCAGCTGCACATTTTATAGGTCTCTTTGGATAACAGCCAAGGCTCATTTATATCCACAGAACCAGAGGCCCAACTGTCTGGACAGCTAGTGTGTCCCTTTACTTTGAGATATACTGAAGATGCACTGTCTGAGATTAGCAATGAATTTGTTTTCAGTGTAACAGCTGATTTTGCAATGCTGTCCTGAGAACTATTAAAAAGCATCCTTACATACTATAAGCTTCCAGGACTGAAAGAACTGTCCATATATAAAAATAAACACCACATATTTTTTTTTTTTTGCCAATGAATAAATGCTGATGACACTTCATGTATGTTAAATCAGACACCATTATGAATCAAAGTATTATTAGTCTGAGTAAATTGTAGTGTCATTTGATAGGGCTTTCTTGCAGTTAGCAAAGTGAAGCTAGTCTTAATGCAATTTACCTAGCAACAGGTGGTTAGTGAATAAAGCTTATTTTCCATCAAAAACAATGGTAGGAATACTATTTTTTCTCCTTTTAATAAAGATTTTATTAGCACATGACATCTGAACCTGTTACTAAGAAGCGAACTCTAAGCCAACTTCCATAAAGTGTTGGGTGCTGGTGCTTTACAAAGCCAAGCACTGGAAGAGAAGCAACAAAGTTACATGACAACTGTTTAAAAAGTATAATATAGTACAAGTTTAAGGACACTCAGGAAGATTTGAAATGACAAATATCTCTGCAATTATAGATGAAATAAGCTACAAATAGGAGGCTTTTCTATCTTTGCTTAGGACAAGATAATGATAAACACTGGGAAAGACTGAGATACACTGCTTTAGCAAGTCCTCTAAGAGTGCCCTATTTTTAGCTCCATGGCCACAAAGCTGATTGAGGTCAGGCCTCCCGCAGGCCCAAGTCCAGAAGTGTAAAAAGGGAAGGGCCTATCTAAATCAGGTAAATTGGAGGGAAAGACTATTCCTAACTCAAGTCTCTACCCCACTCCCCGCAACGACTGCCATTTAGATTACTTACTGTGACTCCTTAGAAACAATAAATTACTTTGATACTTAAAATGTTGGCAACAAAATTAAATCCTTTGTACATATTTTTAAAGGGCAGCCTGAGGTTGGTGTTACTTCCCTTGCTCCCAACCCCCACACAAGCTTTGCCTTTGGCCACAAGGCTCTATGCTTAGCCCATGTCCAAGAACTGAGCTTTCCCAAAATTCATGGTGTTAAGCTTCCGAAACTCTGTATACTAAAAATCACGAGCCGCATAAAGAAAGAGGATATTCCCTTAGGCCTAACTTAACACATTTTATTGTATCTCATTGTAATGAAATTTATCTGATGTTAGCAATGAGTTCTTACTTAATACAACTAGCTCTTGCCCCCTTCTATTGTACTTAAAAACAGAGATCCCACTACAAAAGAGAGGCTTCTGTATACTCGAGTTCACTAATTATCTATGGCATGGAATACTGAAATAAGGTACACCTTTCTGCTTCAATATAAACCAAAGATCTGGAAATCCAATTCCAAATAAATACCACACTACTCTTACTTTTATTGATTTCTACCTCTTCCGTACTGAACTCTTGCTAGAGCTAACCGAATATGTAATATACTTTCACCACTCCCCTCTGCTTCTGCAGTGCTGAGGAGTTCAGGGAGGCTGAGACGGAAGCAGCAGAGCAGCCGGAGATGTGGAAAATTCATAAATGGGACATACTGTTTACCTACTACTGATAGTAAAGCCTAGGGTGGGTAGGTGTGAATATATCCCACAGCAACACTGGAACATCTTAAATTTCTAAAAATGAGAGAAAAATCAAGAACTGAAAAAGAGCTTGATCGGGAAGCTTTACGAAGAATGTTTTAGCCGAAGCCGGTTTGGCTCAGTGGTAGAGCGTCGGTCTGCGGACTGGAAGGTCCCAGGTTCGATTCCGGTCAAGGGCATGTACATTGCTTGCGGGCACATCCCCGGTAGGGGGTGTGCAAGAGGCAGCTGGTCGATGTTTCTCTCATCAACGTTTCTAGCTCTCTCTCTCTCTCCCTCCTCTCTGAGAAATATCAATAAAATATATTTTTAAAAAAAATGCTCAAAAAAAAAAAAAAAAAGAATGTTTGAGTGACAACGACATTTAAAATACAAAGGTGTATACCAGTTAAGTCAATTTCTTGTTTAAAAAAAAGATTTCATGCTACTGATGTGAAGAGAGGGCCTTTGCAAAATAAATGACTGGCCTTTTGATGTTGAAAAAAAAAATTAGAATAGACTGGTTTACAGCTGTTAAGTAAAACATTTTTAATAAACAGAAATTTTGATAGCTATTTAGCATTCAAAAAAAGGTGAGAAAAACAGAAACCTAAAAACTCCATGGATGGGGAGGAGTGAATCTTAAGCAAAGGAAAGCAAAACTGTGAATGGTATGAAATTACTAGTACAAACCAGGTCAGCAAGTGAAACTTTTATCCAACTATTTTAGCAGATATTTTCAACATAGGATGGATCTTGGTGACTGCATATCTACCAACCACACGGTGTTATATAACGCGGAAAAGTCTCTCTTACCCCAAAAACAAACAAACAAACAAACAAAAACCAAACAAACAAACAGAAACAACTTCCTAAGCCACTGTGTTAGAATGTGATTTTGACCATTAACGGGAAAATTCGGCCAAGAAGGGCCTAAAGCACCCCCGGTTACATCCTTCCTACAATCAACACTAAACAGACTTTTATTTTTAAGTAAATTTTTTTCAGTATACCTACACCGCCTTGCAAAGCCAAATAAAGAATGGAAACTAAGACAAATATTTTAAAACATTCTATATTTTTTAGAGGTCAGCTTGCCCTAACTGCACATTTCCCCCCTTCCCTAGATTCACGGGGACCACGGCGGCCTTGACCACCCCCCACATTCCAAAGTCCGGCAGCAGAAAAAACAATGTCCTACGAGTCAGGTCTGGTGCACCGCCTCCTCCAGCAAACATCGGGTTTTACGCTCTGCTTGTAAAACGAAAAGGAGGTGAATGCGGAACAGAATGGGGGGGGGAATCATTTCGCCAAGTCCCCAGCAATCAATCAACTAACTGTGCATGCTCCCGACGGCGGGCCTCGCAGGGGGCCCACAACGCATTACCTCTCCGCCAGGAGGGGCGACACCCCGATCATCCACGGGTTTTTAAGTTTCGATTTGCAGCTTCCAGACCCAGGACGGCGTCCCGTTCCGGCAGCGTTACAATGGGCGGCTGTGACGACAGCGGGGCCCGCGCAGCCCCGAACGCAGGCCGCCGGGGTAGCTGCGGGCCACCCCACCCCCCGGCCCCGGCCCCGGCCCCACCGACCCCGATCCCCGACCCTGGACCCCCTTACCTGCTCCGCCACAGCCCGGAACAGGCAGGACCCATCCTTGGCGATCAGTTTCCGATACAAGCCCAGTTTCCGCAGATAGGCGTCCATGGGCGTCACGTCCTCGCGGGGCCCCGCGCCGCGCTGGTCCCCGCCGTCGGGCGCACCGACGGCCGCCTCCATGTTGCCGGTCCCGCTGCAGGCCAGGCGCGGCGCGGGCTTAGCCCCACATGGCCGCGCCGCCGGCTCCTCTGCGCCACGGGCCTAGGACGGGCGGCGGCGGCGGCGGCGGCGGCTGTGTCTAGGGCTCCGCAGGCGGCGGCGGCGGCCCCAGGCAGCGGTCCGCGCCCTCCGAGTGCATAAGGGAGCCCCTGCCTAATGCATGGCAGTGCGCACGCGGCCGCCTTCCGAGAGAAATGTTTAGAGAAAACCCGAGAGTGAGAAGTCACTTCCCGGCGGCCTCGCTGCCGTGCTCCAGACCCCGGCCCGGGGTCGCCTTCCCCACAAGTTTCCTCCTCGTCCCGACTCGGGGGTGCGGTGGGGGGGTGAAGCGAGGAAACCCCGCCCCTCGCGCGCGCGAGGCCGGCTCCGGTGGAACAAGGCCTGCGTACGCCGCACTCCCGACACCGGGAGCCAAGAAAGCCGAGAGAGAGAGAATCGCGGCCTTTCAGTCTCCACGCCTCGCAGGAGGGCACCGGTGGGGCGGGGAGCGGGTGGGGGAGCCAGCAGGCAGTGAGGGCAGCTCCCTCGCAGCCCAGAAATTTGTTTTCGCTTTCGGCCCGACAGCCGGAGAGGATGCCGGGAGGTGTGGTTTTGGCAGCGGCAGGAAGTTTGGCTTGCGACGGGCGGGGACGCGCTGCCTGGGAGGCCAAGTGGACTACAAATCCCGACAGCCCTTGCGCCGCCGGAGCCGGCTTCGCGTTTCCCGGGGGCCCGCGCCGGAGCGAGAGCAGGCCGAGGGCTCTCCCGGGAGCTGACGCGCGGTGACTTGCGCGCGCCGCCCGCCGGGCTGCCCGCTGCGCCTCGCGGCCGCGGGAAGTGCGCGCGCCCCGAGTGCGTGGAGTTGCCAGGGACACGGCGGCGGCGGCGGGGTCGGCCCTTTGTGTATTCCCACACAGAGGGCGCACCTGTCTGCACCCCTCCCCCCGGCGGCCTCTCCTCCCGTTGTTTCCATGGCGGTGGCTTGAACGGCTGAAGTGGCAAACAGAGCTGATGGGCGAAGCCCGCTGGGGCCGGCACGGTGTTGGACGACACAGACACAGTCCGTAAATCAGCCGCCTGCCGCGGATTCCTATTGGAAATGCCGAGTGCAGCTCACGCACTGTGGCAAGATGCCTTTGCCACCGACGTTTTTTGTTCCCCCTTCTCTGTAGCTGCGCACCCAGCCCACAGAAATGGCAATGGTCAGAAAAATGCTAGTTGTTTTTTCCTTTAAAATGTCACCATGTAATTGCTTGATAACAAGCTGGTTTGGCCGAGGTTTCCACTAGTGCCTGGAGGCTTCCTGCTCCAGGTCCCACCCTTGGAAGTTATGTGACGCGTTATGTTGAGAACCCGGCATGTTTTTGTGAATCCGTAATTGTATTTTGCTAAAATTCAACAGCGGCTGATGTCCTAATTACTTAAACACATGGTTAATCGTAAAATGCACTCCAGTCTGAGGCCAAGGTGGAGCTGGGGGAGAAAGAAACGCGGGTGTTACTGTGAGGTTAGACATGTAGTCAAAGGCAATCTGGAATGGAGATAAGGCAGGCCCGAGGGTGAGAGTACAGTGCACATTACCGAAAGCTCTAGAAACTAGTTTTCAGTGCGTTTGGTGCAAGCAATGGGTGACTAGCTTGTGTACCACCCTGGAGCTTCTCAATATGATTTATTTTTTTTTAATTGATTTCAGAGAGGAAGGGAGAGAGACAGATGAGACAGAATCATTGATCAGCTGCCTCCCGCAGGCCCCACATTGGGACTGAGCCTGCAACCCGGGCATGTGCCCTTGACTGGAATGAAACCCAGGAGTCTTCAGTCTGTAGGCCCACGCTCTGTCCACAGGGCCAAACCACCCTGGGCTCAATGTGATTTCTTACTGCTTAAAAACTCTTTCCAATTGTGCTGTTTTTAGAGAATATATGTTATTGTGACCTAAATAAGTTTTCTTGTCGCAATATTAAATTTTGTACATGGTGTAAAGAAATAAACATTATGGAATCTATTAGAAAAATCTAGTTTCAAGTCAAACCTGTTCCTTTTCTTCAAAAATATTTACATTGCATACACTTCTCATTCCACTCAAAAAGAATTACAGCCCTAACCAGTTTGCCTGTGGACTGAAGGGTCACAGGTTCAATTCCAGTCAAGGACATGTACCTTGGTTGCCTGCACATCCCCAGGAGGTGTGCAAGAGGCAGCTGGTTGATGTTTCTCTCTCATTGATGTTTCTAGCTCTCTATCCCTCTCCCTTCCTCTCTGTGAAAAATCAATAAAATATTTTTAAATAATTATAGAGGTTTGCCATTACTTACAACATAGCTTGCCTTTTTTTCAAAATAGGTTTGATTTTTTATTTGTTTTTATTGATTTCAAAGGGAGAGGAAGAGTGATAAAAACATCAATGATGAGAAGCATTGACCGGCTGCCTCCTGCACGCCCCTTACTGGGATCAAGCCAACAACCTGGGCATGTGCCCTGGACTGGAATGGAACCTGGGACCCTTCAGTCTACATGCCTATGCTCTAGCCACTGAGCCACTGTGCCAAACAAGCTAGGGCTAGCTAGATTCTCTTTTAAACCCACAGAAGAATTCAAAGTAACATCTGAACCATAGAGCTTAAATATTGAATTCCTCAAGTGAGTAGATCCTATAGTGTTCATTTTATAAGCAACAGACTTTCTGATATGACAAGAAAACCATGTCTTTCTTAACTATTTTAATACTATAGGCCCCTTGCAGGAATTCCTGCAATAGGGCTTCCCGAGGTGGTCTCCACAGCCCCTCCTGTTTCCCTCCCTTCTTCCCCACCCTTCCTGCTTCCCTCCCTTCTCCCCTGCCCCTCCTGCTTCCCACCCTTCTCCCCAGCCCCTCCTGTTTCCCTCCCTTCTCCTCTGCCCTTCGTGCTTCCCTTTCTTCTCCCCTGCCCTTCCTGCTTTCCTCCCTTCTCCCCCACCCCTCCTGCTTCCCACCCTTCTCCCCTGCCCCTCCTGCTTCCCTCCCTTCTCCGCCATCCTTCTTGCTTGCTTGCTTCTGTAGAGTTTGGCTTCCTTCTATGCTATCTTCAGTCTTCTCTCTGCACCTGGATATGCAAATTAACCGCCATCTTGGTTGGATTAATGTGCATGCTCACTCCTGATTGGCTGGTGGATGTGGCTGGTGGACATGGCTTGTGGGTGTAGCAGAGGTATGGTCAATTTGCATGCTTCTCTTTAATTAGATAGGATACTAAGGGCCTGGTGCAAGAAATTCATGCACAAATGCAGTCCCTAGGCCGTAACTGCGATGGAAGCGCAAGAGTCTGGTGTGGAAGGGCAGGTCCCAGCTGACCTCTGGGCCCTGGGCAGCACCTGGGCCCCTGGGCCCCAGTGCCCCCCTCTTCCTGAGTCACAGAGCCTGACTCCCGGTACGGAGATGCTGTGAGCGAGGCCAGATGCCACGGGCTGGGGCACAGCATGGCCCTCTGGACCACCTAGCAGCGCCACAAGGAAGCTGGCAGGCAGCACGCTCTCTCCAGTCGGCCTTGCAGACTGGCTCCTGGGTGAACCCATGGGGAGCCCAACCAGCCCCTGTGGTCCCAGAGGCTGTGGCCTGGCTCACTGGAAAGAGGCCAACGCCTGGCACCTGAGCGTGGGGGCTTCCTTGTCGGGCAAGCCCTGGTGCCACAGGGGAGGATAGCAGAGGGAGTGAGAGAACCTCAGCAGACACCCTGCATTCTCACCACAACTCCATCCCTATCACCCCTGTCCCCAGCCCCTAGGTACCCAGCAAGAGGTCACAGCATATAGCTGATGCCCGTCATGTTCCGCGACGCCACCTGGTGGTCAGTGCACATCATAGCGAGTGGTCAAACTCCCAGTCAAACAATTGCCCAAGGGGACAATTTGCATATTAGGCTTTTATTATATAGGATTTCTTCAATAAGAATTTTGAAGCTTATCTCATTTAGTGTGTATTTATGGGAAATGTACTGTATATATCATGCTAAGATTGCACTGAATATCTTGAGGATATATTAGAAACATTTCCAAGGACTTTACATTTGAAAGTTTATGAACCCTTGTAATTGAAAAGTTCATGATAACAATTGCTTTAATTTTTTTAAAGTCACTCAAATAAAAGGATTGCTCACATTTATATGCAGAAAAAGTTCATTTGGGGTGGCTAATAATGTTTCAAGCATATTTTATATTTTAAGGCTTATATATATTTTAATCTTATTTAAATGTTTCCGTATTTTTAATAAAGTAATATCACCTTCTTCTAAAGCGCACAAATTCATTTAAAGTATTTTGACAAGAACAAATATATGCTTAAATCTAGAATGTCTTTATTTCCCATTGCAATAATTTAATTCACTGGCAATAGTATAATAGAAACAAGAATGGACATAATTATTTCAATAAGTATTCTAGTATAGAACCTGAGACACTAGAGTCTACTTTCAATATTTTTTAATTAATTGCTATAAATACTGAAAAAACAGAGGCCTTAATCAGAATTCATCAAAATTCTGTTATCTTGTAAAAATGTGGTTTTTAGAACTATGAGAAGAATAAAACATCCACTTTTTCCTACACTTGATGTCTTGGCAAAATTACTTATTGTCCCCACTCCTGCTGAATGAGTGCATAGCAGCCTCATTCTAAACTGGCTGCTTCTGCTTCCAAAATTAGAAGTAAAACACCTGTTGTGTCTGACACTGGGCCTGTTTAAGGAAATCCTTTAGGTATTTTGAGACCTAATCCAAGACAGCCCCTTTGAATGCCAAATCCCCAAACATAGCTTGCTGTTCAGACAACTTTAAAGGATCCTATGCCTTTAAACTGGACCTCTTACTTACTTTCAAAGGATCTTTAATTGTTAGCATTAGCTTCTGAAAATTTTTGAGAAAACACATCTGAAATTAAAATGTTCAGGTCTTCAGCCATTCCACCCTGGATACACCAGAGCTTGTCTGATCTTGGAAGCCAAGCAGGGTCGGGCCCGGTTAATACTTGGATGAAATGGAAATGTTCACTCTGACTAGCAAAAGTTAAAAAATTCTTTAAACAGAGATATTTTAATCAAATAAAACCTGAAAGATTCAATACTCCTGAGAACCCACCTCTCCTGTGTGGCTCAATAGTTGAGCGTTGACCCATGAACCAGGACAGTGGTCGGCAAACTCATTAGTCAACAGAGCCAAATATCAACAGTACAACGATTGAAATTTCTTTTGAGAGCCAATTTTTTTAAACTTAAACTTCTTCTAACTCCACTTCTTTGAAATAGACTCGCCCAGGCCGTGGTATTTTGTGGAAGAGCCACACTCAAGGGGCCAAAGAGCCGCATGTGGCTCTCGAGCAGCAGTTTGCCAACCATGGAACCAGGAGGTCACAGTTCAATTCCTGATCAAGGCACTTGCTGGGGTTGCAGGCTTGATCCCCAGTAGAGAGTGCACAGAAGGCAGCCAATTATTCTCTCTCATCATTGATGGTTTTATCTCTGCCTCCCCTTCCTCTCTTTAAAATCAGTAAAAAAAAAAAAAAAAAAAAAAAAAAAAAAAAAAAAAAAAAATTTAATAGCTGAAACTGGTTTGGCTCAGTAGATAGAGCGTCGGCCTGCGGACTGAAAGGTCCCAAATTCGATTTTGGTTAAGGGCACGTACCTTGGTTGCGGGCACATCCCCAGTGGAAGGTGTGCAGGAGGTAGCTGATGGATGTTTCTCTCTTATCAATGTTTCTAACTATCTCCCTTCCTCTCTGTAAAAAATCAATTTATATATATACATACTACTGAGAACCTAATAAAATTAATCAAGTTCATCTTATGCAAATGGGTCAACTAGCTTTTTTTCTTGTACACAATCAAGTCTATTTAGAGCTAATAATTGTACTGGATGGAATTTTTTATTAAAAAAAAAAAAAAAAAAAGATGGGTGTGGATGAAAGGGGCCACATGCTAACCTGACAAGCTCAGGGAAGGCCTGCATGGCGGTCTTGCAAACTCTAAGTCCTAAAGAAACCAAAAAAAAGTTGGTCTGAAATTAAACTAACTAAAAGCAGTTATGGTGCATAGTCACCTATTAGGTCGGTATCATCCCTGACAAGGTCAACCTTTACCTTAACTATCTGTCTTTTTGCATCTATGATAATACATCCTTGAAATGTCTGGGTAACTTGTAACTTCCCTTTTTCTGGAGCCCCTGGGGTACAACCTAATGTGCCTGGGTGCCAGGACAAATACCAAAAATTCGTTCATTGTTATCATATTAATTATTCCTGTACCCACTTAAGTATTTGTCTATCATTTTACTTCTTATCCAATCCCAAAGGATTCCCAGCTTTGCTTTCTCCCACCTCTCTAATCTATCACCAATGGATTTCATATAACCTACCTACGTCCCCTCCTTTGACTGCCATGTATAAAAACAGGTGAGAAACTGCCATTCTCTGGAGCATTATCTCAATCCATCGAGGATCTGCTTCCTGGCAATTGTTGACAGTTTGGCTCAAATAAACTCACAAAAATTATTTACAAGTTTCAATGTTTTTACGTTAACATAGAATTTCTGGAGGTTTTGTTTCTCCCCCTCACCCCCCAATAAAAGTTTAGATATTATAGTAGCCAGCCTCTAAAATGGTCACCAATAATCCCTACCTCCTACCATAGAATTCACAACCTTACAGAATTGTCCCCACCTTGTACTGAGGTTAACCTACATGATCAATAGAATCTAGTAGAGCAAAAGTGACAGCATGTTGCTTTTACTTTGTATGTCACTTCTGAGATTAGGTTATAGAAGACATGGGTATTTTGTTGCTGTCTGACCCTCCCTCTCTCATGAAAAGGTAACTTTGGTGGAAGTTAGTTGCTATCAGTCCTAAGCAGAATTTCAGAGGTTCTCTTGGTAGAAAACTACAGCCTTCTGCCAACAGCTATGTGAGAGCTTTGAAGCGATCCTTCAAAGCTTTCAGATGATTGCAGCCCTGGCTGAAATCTGGACTGCAACCTCGTGAGAAACCTGGAGCCAGAACCATCCAGCTAAGCTCAGGTTCTTTTTAAAAATTTTTAAATATATTTTTATTAATTTGATAGTGGGAGAGAGAGATTGAAACATTAATGATCAGAGAAAATCATTGATTGTTTGCTTGGAATCAAGCCTGAAACCCAGGCATATGCCCTTGACCAAAATCAAACCCAGGACTCCAGTCAGCAGACCAAAGCTCTATCCATTGAGCCAAACCAGCTAGATGCTTGATTCTGAGATTCTGAGATTCTTGACTTCAGGAACTGTGTGAGATAATAAATGTTTGTTGTATTAAATTAAGCACTTAGATTTTGAAATAATTTGTTATACAGCAATCAATAAGTAATTCAGATATAATACTTTATTTCTCTTCACTGGGTAAACATAGAATATATTTCAATAATTCATCAAAATAATCACTAACTTGCCGGGACCGGTTTGGCTCAATGGATAGAGCGTCGGCTTGGGGACTGAAGGGACCCGGGTTCGATTCCGGTCAAGGGCATGTACCTTGGTTGCGGGCATATCCCCAGTAGGGGGTGTGCAAGAGGCAGCTGATCGATGACTCTCTCTCATCGATGTTTCTAGCTCTCTATCTCCCTCCCTTCCTCTCTGTATAAAATCAATAAAAAATATATTTTTAAAAAAATAATCACTAACTTAATGTCCTTACTGGTTTTCTTAATAATAGTTCTCTAATAATCTAACTAATGAGTGAAATTTTTAAAATATAAAATCCTTTACAAAAATAGAGTAACCTGCCCAGCCAGCATGGCTCAGTGATTGAACGCCAGCCTATGAATCAGGAGGTCATGGTTTGATTACCAGTCAGGGCATATGCCCAGATTTCGGGCTCTATCCTCAACGTGGGGCATGCAGCAGGCAATCAATCACTGATTCTCTTTCCATTATTGATCTCTCTCTCTCTGTCTCTCTCTGTCTCTCTCTGTCTCTCTGAAATCAATAAAAAAATATTTTTTAAAAAGAGTAACTAAAGGATGTCTGGACTTGATTGCCTTATAGTATTTTGATTTGCTTTCTGTAAAAAATTAAGTAATTGAATCCCACAACACCAAATTGACCATTATATTTATCCTAGGACTGAAACTTTGCAAATTACTTTTCCCAGAGTCCTTTGCCATCTGGCTGTTGGATTCTGCAATTAGGAAGCACTCAGAGGTAGCAGATTCCCAGCTCCGAAGGGGCACTTCTCCCAAAGAGGTGAATACTAAGCTCATTCTTTTCCTTTTTGTCTCCTCAGGCCTAAATGTAGCTGTTGTTTCTGCTGTTGGCTCTGGGTTAACCCAGTGTTCTATTCTTGTTTTCTCAGTCCTATAATTCTTGAGTAATTGATTCTCTACATAAAATCTCATGTTAAAATACCTAGTGCCCTTCCTTCTCTCTTCTCTCCTCTTCTCTCCCCTCCCCCCCCCTTGAACTCTGGCTAATACAATATTTCACTCTGCTACCTGTAAGATGCAGGAATTTCCACCTCTTCCTTCATAAAGATATGAAAAGACTGAGTCTACTCAAGATTCATTTGCTGTAGTTCACATTTCAACTCTACATCTGTTCCTGGAGAGAAGCTTGAAAAGATTGATGGGGCTGTATTGACTGCTTGCAATCAGAAAATGTTTTGGTAGCTGTATTTATGATGTCAAAACAGAGAAAAAGCGACATACTTGTTATATCAGTCAAGTTTTTGTTCTCAAGTATGGCAAATAACTGATTTGAGTTATTATCACACAATAGACAAAGTTTTCCCTCTATTTCTCTTTCTCTTTTAACTGAAATTACAAGCCACCCAGAATTCAAAGGCTAATTTTGTACCGAAAAAGAAACAGCAAGGATAAAAAGTCTTTGCTTTGAAAACCATCAGAAAGCTGGACCAATTAAATCAGGCTTCACTTAATGTTGAATTTGAATTTAAAATTAACAATGGGAAAAGCTCTAGTGAAAGCTTAAGCCCTCCGTATCCTTTTGTTTTAAATACTTCCCTATGGTTTAGCCCACATGCAAAAAACGGTTAATCTGCAGATGGGCACACATTCACAGATAAACTATTCAGTGTTGCAAATAAATACATTCACAGCCAATCGAATCCTTTCTTCAATTGGGCAGATTTTCATCTGAACCCCAAGAGACAGGAACACACACATACACATCTCTCTGGTGTTTCTGAAGGCTCTCTTAGAGGCACTATTTTCCTGTAACCAATAACACGAAGGATTGTATATATGTTTACTTCATGTGTTTACTTCTGAGAGATTTTCCAATAGCTCTGTTGCATTCTTTTTTATGATTATAAAGAAAATCAAGCAAGTAGATGCATTTTTGTCCTTGGATAACACTGTTTATTACTCTTAATTCTTAATAGCAAAAAAAAAAAAAAAAAAAAAAAAAAGAAAAGAAAAGAAAAGAAATTCAAATATATTTAAGTAATAGCAAAATTTTCTACTTAGAGGGGCTGAAAATTAAGTGCAAACCCATAATCAACCCCTCCCACCCTGCCCTCTTTCCATGTTCTTCCATAAAGAAAACAAATTAGTTTCTCAAAAGCCAGAGAGCAAAGTTGAAGAGGACCTCAGAGAGCAAAAGAGCAAATCCCTAAACACACACCAGAAAAACGCCTAAATTGAACCATCGCCCCCCGGCAAGGGGAGTGCCACTGTTTTCCTATGAGGACTTTTCTTATCTCTTCCCTTTTTAAAACATGAAGTGGGTAGAACATTTTAATCCATAGTTTTTACTCTGGTAACCTAAGAACAATAATTTGAGGGTTCTAAATAGGTTAAGTGTCACCATGGAAACAAAAAGAAATCTCTCTGAGACACTAGTATGCTTCTGCCTGGAGGTTAACACTAATAAAAGAATGTGGGGCTCAAAGGATATGATCAGGTCATGCACTTTGGAGCTGGCTGAACCTTTGGTCTGCAACTAGCTCTGAAAATGGATTTTTGATGTCCAAGTATATTATTGTTGGTTGCTTTATAAAACGGTGTGATCTCTATGGGGAACAATTTGCAAATAATCATCAAAATTACAATTACACATACTCTCTGACCCAGCAGGTCTTCTGGGAATTTGTCCTACACATGTGCAGAATTTACTGATATAAATAGTATTTACATATATGCTAAATAATGCATAGATGAGGTTACTTGTTGGAACATTATCTGTAATAACAAAAGCCTGGAAACAACCTACATTTCTATTAACAGGGCACTGGCTACAATAAAGTATGGACTATTATGCAGCCATATTGATATGGAATGATAGACAATATATAATTAAGGCAAAAAGGGCAAGTGCACTAACAAGCAATTTGTATAGCATGCTACTATTTAGTAAAAGGAAGGGATCAGGTTTATTTGTTTTTATGTGCATTACATATCTTGTATGGATTCACCAGCAAAGTGCTGGCCTTGATGGCCTCTAAAGCAGTAGAGCTGGGTAACTGGGGGACAAGGATGACAGGGAGATCTTTCATTGCATATTTCTTAGTAGCTTTTGAATGTTAAACCATGTAGATGTACTATTTGAAAAAAATCAACAAAAGTAAAACAAAATGAAAAAATATTCAGGTGAACAAACTGTTCACTGACCCACAAAAGTTTTACTGGTTCTGCCCACATTTAGAGATGTCTTATTATCCCTGTCTTTCATCTTTTTTCTAAAAAATACATTTTATTGATTTTTTTTTTACTGAGAGGAAAGGAGAGGGATAGAGAGCTAGGAACGTCAATGGGAGAGGAACATCAACCAGCTGCCTCTTGCACACTCCTTACTGGGAATGTGCCTGCAACCAATGTACATGCCCTTGACCGGAATCTGGGAACCTGGGACCCTTCAGTACGCAGACCGACGATCTAGCCACTGAGCCAAACTGGTTTCGGCAGCTGTCTTTCAACTTGTAAACAAGATTTTCTAAAATGGAAAAAGTTTGATCTGAATAATGTATTAAAATAGCAATAGCTAGTTGAACACATGATATGTGCCAGGCAATATATTCAGTTTTTCACATATATTGTCCCTTTTAATTATAGTTCCATGAGACAGCTACTGTGCTTATCTTCACTTACAGAGAAGGACATTCATGTAACTGATGCAGCTAGGATCCACCCCCAGTCTTACTGACTCAAAAACTTGGTGTTCAATCACTCTGCCATACTGTTGGGCTTTTTTTCTTTTAAAATACTTAAATTCTTCAAAGACCTTTGGCTGTACATTAGCTTACTAAAATTGGATAAGTGGAAAACAATGTTTAGGCATCATTTGGCAACTGGTTATCTCATTTGATCAGTACAAAAAAAAAAAAAAAAAAAAGGAAAACATTGTTTCAGAATAGAAGCCAAATACATTGGCTGCATTTTTGCATGACAATACAATGTAATCTTGAAGCCATCTGGTCAGAATCATAAATCATTAAATATAATTTGTGTTTGAAGAGGAACCTTCACCATACTAGAATTAACCATCAACGCCTCCCCCCACTACCAAAAAGTAAAAATAAGTGAATAACCCATTGTTCTTTCATGGCTTTGTACCAAGAGCTAGATGTGAAAACATTAGTTAGCATTGGGTATTGTGCAGATTTAAGATGTCTTAGGTTCACTGGACTTGAGTCTTGTGTAGTTCAAGTTTCACTTAGTTTTGGCAGGCCTCACCCTTGGTCTTCAAAGGATAAAGATATTTGAAAAGCATCATAAGCCTTCAAATATTTTTTTTTACCAAACATTGCTGATTGCTTAACTATAAACAAATCAGTAACATCTGGATCACTTGCAACTTCACATGCAATTTTAAGGAGAAAAAAAAAATGCCTGGAAGAATATACTTAGCGCTTAGTCAAATATAAAATTTGGGAAATAGACTCCTTTGGGTATGTTTGTGAAGTTTCATCCATCAAAAGACCATCTACATCCATTGTGTATATCAAGAGACTAAAATGTAAAAGGTAACTTTTTTGCCATATTACAAGAAAAATTACTCAACAGTATTCATGTAAATAATAACACCATCTTACATGAAAGTTTACTATCTACAAAAGAACAGTTTTTTTTTATATATTTTAAAATCAATAACTGACTTTAAAGGAGGCAGTGTGATAAAATTTTCAAGTATTTACATGATTTTAATATCTTTTATTTTTAAAAACTCCCATCTATTTCCAAAAGAGTTTGAGGTCCTTTATAATGAAATACACATATGTTTCTTTCTGAGTCAAGTCAGGAAAACAGAAACCACTGAAGGTCTTTCACAAGAGGGATATTAATTCAGAGAATAAAATGATCACAGTGATAGAAAAGCTGAGAAGCCAAGCATAGGACATTGAGGCAACCCAGAGATTAGTAACACAGGACATTACCCCCACCCTAGATGCTGGCCTTGTTTTATATTTCAGATTGGAGAACATGTGCCTCTCAGGCTGTTCTCACAAACGGCCTCTTCTGTCTACTTTGAGCCCTACCTTGTCTGTATTATGGGGCTCACACTAGATCATTCCTAATCACCTCTAGTGTCACCTAGAGTGACCAGCCTCATTGCCTCAATGGTTGCTACAGAGAACTGACAGAGTGAAATATGAAGTCTAGAGGCCAAACTTAGGGATCAGAATTGTTGGTGTGTTAGACTGACTGGCTTTCCCATCCTGACCACACTAGAGCATGGACTGGAGCTCCCCCAACTGTAAATGTTGAGGTGCTGAGTCATACAACCCCTCACAACATCATATAGCTTCGAGGATTGGACTCCATGCCCCATCTCATGTCAGGAAGTAGAGGGACAATGCTGAACTGGTAGGATGGAGTGAGGATGAAGTTTCTGCCTTGTTATGTTGCTGATCATGCCTGGTAGTGGGGTGGAGGGGCTGAAACCTTCCTCATAATGCAACATAAAAGCCTAATAGCCCAGAGGTTGGGGTCCCTCTCACACAGGCTGAATCAGACAGAAGTCTTTGCACTGCCCCACAACGTATGGGCAGTAGGAAGATCTGTGCGCCTGAGACTTCTTTTCCATGAGACATCTCCTAGAATGCAACAATATCTGGAGGCTGTATGGTCCTTTTCCTTGTTTGCTCAACACTTAGGCCTCTCTTCTGATTTACATACTGTTTGCTTAGAGTTATTTCTCAAGTATTTTTCTTTTTGCTGCAAAAAGCTTTATTGTTTCCAGTTGGTCCAATGCACGGAAGAGGCAGTTCTATATGTGCTCCTACTCCCCCCATCTCTCTGATCTTTGAAAATGTCTGAAACCATTCTTGCTCATTCTTCTGTAGGCCCACTGGCCTCCTTGCTGTTTTTCCTCTGACACAGGCACTCTCTTACCTCAGGACCTTTGCATGTGTCTGGAATGCCCTTCGCCTTTTACCTAGGTATCTAAATACGCAACTTATAATTCCTTCATAATTCCTCTAAGGTGACCTTTCCTTATCACTCTACTCACTCCCCTCCAAAACTCTCTATTTTCTTTTTTTATTGGTTTTATTTTAAAACGTTATCTTTAGCATAGGGACAAATGTTTATTTTTATTTTAACAGAGTAAGCCATTTAAGTTCAAGCAAAGTCTAATGGTGGCAGAAGAGAGATGGTGGTTTTAGGTACAACTTATTTAGTCTAGTAAGGCCATCACAATTTCACTCAGAGTGGATCCTCACAGTGGTAGATATGATGTATTCTTTTTAATTTGAATGTCCAAATAAGTTTTCTTTCCTATGAAATAAAGAACTAGTCATATTTTAGTAAAAGCCTTAAACACTATTAATGGACTTATTATGAATTAAAAGAGTTTAGTTTTTTTTAAAAAAATTATACTTTTATTGATTTTAGAGAGAAAGGGAGAGGGAGACAGAAATATCAATGATGAGCCCTAAATGGTTTGGCTCAGTGGATAAAACGTTGGCCTGTGGACTCATGGGCCCCAGGTTCGATTCCCATCAAAGGCATGTACCTTGGTTGCAGGCACATCCCCAGTAGGGAGTGTGCAGAAGGCAGCTGATCAATGTTCTAACTCTCTCTCCCTCTTTCTTTCTTTCTATAAAAAAATCAATAAAACATATTAAAAAGAAGAAGAAGAAGAAGAAGAAGAAGAAGAAGAAGAAGAAGAAGAAGAAAAAGAAATATCCATGATGTCAAGGGATTGAGCCCACAACCCAGCCATGTGTTCTGATTGGTAATCAAACTGTGACCTCCTGGTTCATAAGTTGACACTCAACCAGAGAGCCACACTGGCCAGACTAGAATATAGTTTTTGCCATTAGTATAATGTGACATGAATTATTATGAGGCTTTGCTTAAGTAAAATTAACTTTATAATGTATTTCAAATAGAAAATTAATTTAACACTTTTATCAAGTCACATATTGTGTGTGTATTTTATATAATGAAAACCTAATATGCTAAGTGTTTGGTTGTCCATTCAACCAATCAAAGAATAATATGCTAATAATATGCTAAGGTTGCTCAACTGCTAGCTATGACATGCACTGACCACCAGGGGGCAGATGCTCCAACTGGTAGGTTAGCTTGCTCCTGGGTTTTGGCTGATCAGGACTGAGTGAGATGGGCCAGACATGCCTTGGAGCCCTTCCATGGCCCCTCCCAGGCTGGCCATCCTCCTGTGTCCCTCCCCAGCCCCCCACTGTGTATTGGTGGGGTCCCTGGACCTGGCCTAAGCCCTCTCACAATCCGGGACCCCTTGGGGGATATCGGAGAGCTGGTTTTGGCCTAATTCTGCAATATATACATTTACCAATTAACAATGAGAAATTCTTATAATAGAATGCTTGTAATATATACAAACAAAAATAAATCAAATATGAATACCTCTATTTTTCCACTTAATTGTTCAGGTCATTAAGTATTTTTCACATACAATAATAATTGCAACACAATAACCTTATGGGTCCTCTATAATTTATTTATTTATCTCCCCATTATAGGATTTGTGATTTGTTTTCTACTTTTCTCTATTATAGATAAGGCTATTATAGATATAGATCATCCCTGAACACAGTTCTTTGAACATATCTCTGTTATATATATTTTAGATGGAGTCCAGATATAGAATAAATTAAAAGATATAAACATGGAAGTATTTCTTGCTACATATTGTCACATTATTTTTCAGAACTATGACACCACTTTTTCCTTCCATCAGCAGTGTATTAATGCATCCCTGATACTGAATTTTTTATTATGTAAAATATACGTAACATAAAAGTTACCATTTTGATCATTTTTAAGTGTAGAGTTCTGTGGCATTAAGCATATTCACATGGCTGTGCAACCATCGCTACCATCCATTTCCAAAACTCTTCTCTTCCCAACTGAAACTCTATATCCATTAGGCACTAAATCCCTCTCTCCATGTTGTAACATGGGTCAAAATTTCCTTCCTTTTGAAAGCTAAATACTGTTCTTTTGCAAGTGGACACCACATTTTGTTTCATATTCTGTTTATCCATTCATCTGTCACCAGACACTTGGGTTGCTTCCACTTTTTGTCTAGCCAGCATTACATTTTAAAAAAAATATATTTTATTGATTTTGTACCGAGAGGAAGGGAGAGAGATAGAGAGTTAGAAACATTGATGAGAGAGAGTCATCAATCAGCTGCCTCTTGCATACCCCCTACTGGGGATATGCCCGCAACCAAGGTACATGCCCTTGACCGGAATCGAACCTGGGACCTTTCAGTCCCCAAGCCGAGGCTCTATCCATTGAGCCAAACCGATTTCTAGTCAGCATTACATTTTAAGAAGACTTTTCCCTGTGTTAATTATATTTATTTGGTTTATTGCAATGCTGAACACCCATAGACGAACATACATAATTACATATACTCACATCTCCCCCTCTTGATTAGTTATTTGTATTTTAATTTTCCTTCTGTGGAATTTTTGGACAAAAGCTTTATTGACTTTAATAGAAATTATGTGGAATTGAGGGTGAGCCAAGTTTGGCACCTTACATTATGCCTTTTGAGGATATTGGTTATTTTAATCTGGTTAGTTTCAAGAAAGGAGCGACTCTGGAAAAACCTTTGCCCTTTTTCCAAGCTGCCACGAAGACTTTAAAATAGAGGCCTTGTTCCGGGAAGGGATATATCATCACAGATAACTAGAGTTTAGTATGATAAACAGGGAGGAACTTAGCAAGGACCATTTTATCAAAGTCCTCTCTGTATCTCATTGTTTCTAAATGGCTCAACAAACATTTGTTTACTAAACATTAACTTTCACCTCCCTGTGAATTGCCTTACTTCCTTTTGAAGTCTCAGGCTCCCTACTTAGCTCTCCTTAATCCAGAATGAGATGGCATTTTCATGTTTGTGAAATCATGGCGTAATTTTCTCCCGTTAATCTGCTGTATGTGTATTATTAGACCAGCCAGAAGAATTTAGGAGGGCCCTAGCTGGTTTGGCTCAGTGGATAGAGCGTCAGCCTGCGGACTCAAGATTCCCAGGTTCGATTCAGGGAGTGTGCAGGAGGCAGCTGATCGATGTTTCTCTCTCATTGATGTTTCTAACTCTCTATCTCTTTCCCTTTCTCTCTGTAAAAAATCAATAATATATATATATATATATATATATATATATATAAATCAATAATATATATATATATATATATATATATATATATATATATATATATATATATAAATTTAGGAGGGTAGAAGGAAAATTATTTTTTCTCCTCATCAGAATCAACACAGGATTTGTGGTTCCTTGCTTAATAATATCAAGCTGCTAATAACATGTATTAGCTTAGTGATATCTATCTATCATCTATCTACCCTGTTTCCCCGAAAATAAGACAGTGTCTTATATTAATTTTTTCTCCCAAAATTGTGCTAGGTCTTATTTTCGGGGGATGTCTTATCTTTCCATGCGTTAGGTCTTATTTTCGGAGGATGTGTTATTTTCGGGGAAACACGGTATTTATCTATCTATCTGTAAAAGCATAATATGCAAATCGACCCATAGGAACCACTGGTCACTATGACGTGCACTGATCACTAGGGGGCAGAAACTCATAGTAGGAGCTGCTCCCATCCAGCAAGCCCCGATCGATCATCCAATCAGAGCTGCTAGCCAACCTCTTGGTCCCTCCCACTGACCAGCAGGCTCCAATTGCCCAATGGGGAACGGGGGAGCTGGGGGTGGGTGGTGGATGCACGTGATGTCAGGCCAAGGTGGGTTCGAGTGAGCAGGCTCCAATGGCCCTGCTGGTCACCCCACACAGAGGGCAACCAGTGTCAGCAGCAGGGGCTGGGATCGGCTGCTGGCAGCCAGGGAAGATTGACCCTGATCGCAGGCCAGGCATCAGGACCCTACCTATGCACAAATTTCGTGCCCTGGGCCTCTAGTTAATAATATTAACCCAGAACATCTTATTTATGTTTATATCCAAAGTGAAAAGTTTTTTTGTTTTTGTTTTTTTTTTACCAGCAGATGAAACAATTTTATTTCACAGTTGTATTTAAAACCAGAAAGACACTATGTTCTTCATATAAAAACATTAATAAAGGCAAATGTACTTTCTAAAAAATGATTATATAGACCAGCGTTTTTCAACCGCTGTTAGTGTGCCGCGAGATGTTGCCTGGTGTGCCGTAGGTGCAGACAAGACAAGAATTTTATAATTTTTCACTATTTTGTTTACTTAATATTTCATAATAAAGTAATTATAAAATACTTTCTTTGTGTTTGATTCCTATTCAAGAGAATTACTTTATATATAGTCAATATAGGCACAGAGTTAAATTTTTTTAACATTTTCTAATGGTGGTGTGCCTCATGATTTTTTTCATGAAACAAGTGTGCCTTTGCCCAAAAAAGGTTGAAAAACACTGATATAGACCCTTTCCAAAAAAAAAAAAAAAAAAAAATGCATTCCATTATATGGTTTCAGTGAAGCTGCTTGCAATTCCAAATCTCACATCTGACTGATTCCTAAAACATACCATTCCACCACTGCACCTTTTGATTCAAAGTATAGATTACTGTCATCAGTACATGTTCTTGCATTCTTACACATTTGCTAATACAAATATGAACTGGGGGTTATCACTTAATGCTCCATTAGTTCATCAACCTTTCTGCAGGTTCATCAGCAGGTTGAGCAGGCTGTGACTTTCTCTGTGGTCTTTCTTCAAGGCCTTCCAGGAATGGAGACACATCATCATCATCATCATAAATCGTAAACTCCAAAGTCTTTACCAACAATTCCAATGGATACATTCTTTGTAGTTAGGTCTTGTTTTGCAGGAAGTGTCTCTCTTAAAGCACACAGGCCATGCTTAACCAGTTTTTTTTTTAAATTTAATTATTTTATTTTATTTTTTAAATTAAATTATTATCTTTGTACATATACCATTGCTTAACCAGTTCATTCAAATTGCAATAAACTCAGACATATGTCTCTCCAAGTAAGTATGAGCTGATTGAGAACGGGCTCCAATGGACATAGCTCTGCAGTCAAAATAGTTAGCTGACGGACAGGTTTGGAAAATATGAGGGCCCATATCATCATAAGCAGCAATAAGCAGTCCAACACCATATGGTCTTCGGCCATATCTTTGGGCTGGTATCTGGGTCTTGCTTCCAATTAGAGCTATAAGACAAGACACAGGAAGAGGTCTGTCAAATACAAATCTGGAATCCAAACACTCCTGGCGCATAAAATGACATAGCAGTCTAGCATCAGAAGTAAGTCCCGAAATTGAAATACCAATATGGTTGTCAACATGGAGAATTTTTTCTGATGAGCGGCAAGCTCTGATTGTGCTCTCTTCAATGCAACCAATACTGCATGGGTTTTTGATTTCAGACCAACTGTGGCTGAACCTTGTTTGACAGCTTCCATTGCATATTCAATTTGATGAGTCCTGCCCTGAGGGCTCCAGACAGTGACATCATTGTCATACTGGTTGCGAAACATGGTTCCGACTCTGCCCGGACTGTGTGCTCCTCCTGCCCCAAAGTGAAAAGTTTTAATTCATGTATTTATTTTGCAATTTGTCACAACTTCCTTTAGATGGCATTAGATCCTTGGACATGTGTTGCAGAGATTTTTGGATGTTGCATGTTTATGTATATGTTTTGACAACTTGATGAATTTCAAATATGATCCAAATATTATTTGGGATCTAGAATGCAGGGTGAATCCATATAGAAGCTGGACATCCTAAGATCTCTTCTAGTGTTTAGTCTTTAATCTGACTACATTCTTCCATCCTGCTTTTTTCTATAGCAAATATTTTTCAGGTCTTTGCCTTGGGTTAGATAGCTATAGAACAAAAACGTTTACAATGTTTTAAAGTTAAGTGTGAGGCCCTAAGCAAAATAGACTATCCTCGCTTCTACACATGGTAAAAGCTGAGATTGAAAGGGGGTTCCTTTGTTTATATACGGAATCTCTTCCACTTGTTTTTCTGAAACAACACTTCAAACAACAGATTTACAGTTCTGCTTTGGCATCTTGAACGCTTAAATATCTAGCAATGAAAAACATGGGGAATTGTCATCTCCATGATTCAGATATTTGGATTTTGATGTGAAGCAATATTTCTATTCTCATTTTTTGTTCCTGCATTCAGAGTTTATTTTGCTGACTGTTTATGCCTTTTTTTTTTTTTAAGTTCTTATACTACTTCAGCCCCTTTAATATATGTTTTACTCTCAGGAAGGTCCTGCATTTGACCAAAGCTGGCGAGGTCAAAGGATTTGAAAGGGGTCTCAGCTTGGGTGATTTTGTGGCTAGTCTCCCTTAAACCATGCCGGCCTCAAGACCTATGTTCTGTCTAGCCACTAGACAACATTGACTTCCACAAGAGACCAAAGTACTACTGAAAACCAGAAGGAAACTCTTCAACTCACTTAATTGTTTGGGCCAAGACTTCTTTTAAGGCAAGGAGTGGGGGCGGGGGCTATAAGAATAACCTTTTCCATAAGCAAGTGACTTGGACCATCTCTACCTTTTGAACTGTTAACATTTTCTTTAGTAAATTATTCTGAAAATGTTCTTCCCTGTTTGTAAAAATCAATGACATATGCCATCATATGCGATAGTCCCCTTGGAAAGAAAAAAAACATATTTCCATTATATATATATTTGGTGAAAAGCGAACAAATTTGGAAAACTGTTAGGAACCAGGTGCTGATATAGTAACTCACAATAACTTCACAATAAATATAATTATCTCCATCTTATTGGTACAGAACTGGAAGTTCAGAGATTTCAAAGAAAAATTTGCTTAAGGGTACACAATTCGTAAATGACAGGAGGAAGATCATGATCCATTTCCATTGACTATGTGGTGGAAATAGAAACAATTTATTTGTTTGAAACATATTTGGTTACTTAGCCTGAATTACCATCTTTTGAATGTTTGTAAAATTCCTGCACCTTTTCTCTCTTGAATAGTCTCAGACAATAATCACCAAACTTTTAGATGGGCTAAAGAGAAAGTCACAGGCTCAAAATGGCATCACCTGTGCTCAAAGCGGAGGAAATTAAACCTAGATTTAATACCAGCTTCAACTTCTAGAAATGTAATCCGACCCAACTTCTCGGGAATTTTCTAGTCAAGCACCAGTAAATTAATCTGTCACGTAGGTTCTCTCCACAATTTACCCCCAGAGAAAGAAGAGGCAATCTGCATGACAAAAACCCTTCCCATTCCCTTCCCCACAAAAGACGGACGTTGTGGTCTAAAAGTAATCCTTTCTTTTCTTTTGCAGGAGCTCCCTTGCCCACCTATAAAAAACTTCCGTGTAGTTGCCTGATGGGCTGCTGCCTGCTTCGTGAATCCCTTAATAAACCCAATTAGATCTTCAGATTTATTCAGCTGAATTTTGTTTAACAGATGCATTTCACAATATCTCTTTCCATAGTCATAGCTTACTCATAACTGGCAGCATTTTGCACCTTTTCCACTGAAGATGTAATTAGTCTGTGCAGGGCTTTGAGAAACGTGGGGCTCGTCAAGGAAAAGGGTGAGGGAGGAAAGCAGGAACACAGGCTTTATTGGATGGCATTTGAGCAAGGCAGCATGAGAGGGAAAGTCCCTCACAGCATGAGACCACCCATCGGCTTACTGAAAAGGGCCCGAGGAAGAGGAAGACTAGGGGCCTCCCGGGGGAGAGAGGAATGAGAGAAGGAGCTTACCAGGAGTCTCTGGGTTTTGAGAGCTCCTGGGGCTTATCTCTGCAAGGCCCTGTCTTATCAATATGAAAAGCTGTGAAGTTTTTGGGGTATACAAAGCAGGCACATACAAAGTGTCTCATATTTCTATTGTTCTGGCCATTTTAAAAATAATTGGATGTATGTTAATTTGAGCCTGGCACCAAGGAGCTTTTGAGTTGTTTGCAGCTTGCAGAGAAAAGTAAACAATTTAGGAGCTAATACACAGAGGTCATCTGTGACTTATTTTAAAATCTATTTATTGCTTTTAGAGAAAGAGAGAAAAGAGAGGGAGAGAAACCTTGACTTGCTGTTCCATAAGTAAACCAATTTATTTATGCATTCATTGGTTTATTCCTGTATGTGCCCTGATGGGGATAGAATCCACAACTTTGGCATATTGTGACAAGACTCTAAGGAACAGAGCTACCCTGTAAGGGCTGACTGATTTCTATAACAGTCTACCTTAAGGCACCAGGAGTACTTAATTGTTCTGGAGACAGAGAATAGCTTCTTTAGATTATAAAAGTATCTAATCCCACCACACTAATAGTTTTATGAGTTCAATATTATTCTCTTTGGTTTTATTTACTTATGTTAATGGAGAATGGCACCAGAGGTTAGACCTTGGTCCTTGAAACTGGCTAAGAAGGAATTCTGAGCCAAGACTCTAACACAAGGGAGAGTTTACTTAGAAAGCCACCAAGGTAGATAGTGAGCTGTATAAGAAGGCAGTCTCAATAGAATATTCATCAGCTTTCTCCACCTTCACTCACCATGGGAAATTAAGCTAGCAACTTGTCCGTTCAGGGTGGTGGTCTCTACTGATTGGTGGCCACTAGGTAGGGGATCACTACTCCTTGCAGCTGGTCCTGTTGTTAGTCATGGCATCGCTTCATCTGGTTTTGCTGCTTTTCTGGGCCTGGAACTGAAACTCAACTGAAGGTTAAATATTATCTCTAGTTTGACCAAAACTCTGTCTTTGTGGTCAACAGACCTGAGGCATTGTTTCTAAGATCATTTGATGCAGGCCAGAGCCTCATTGTCCTGAGGGCTTAATGCTTAAGGGTGTGGTCCTGCAAGGGATTCTATGGGAATCAGATGAGGCTATTCTCCTGCCCCCTTGTTACTCCTCTAAGGGGGGCCAAAACCTCATGACTAGTGATGTGAAAGCTCAGAAGGTCTAAACCACGTGACCAGCAATATGAAAGGTCAGGGAGTCTAAACCTCATGACCAGCGATATGCTAAGGGAGGAAAGGTCAACCTGGGGGTCAGATCCTACCCAATGCCAGGTACCCAGGGCCCTCCACCCTGGGTGACCTTCCATATCTGGTCTAGCATTTCTACTCAGCTCATGTCTGCCTAACTGCCTACTGTATCACCTATACTTGAATATAGCACAGTTTAAAAAAAAAAAAAAAAGACTTTGATAAGAACTTTAGCTTGGAATGGTCACTGGCCTGGGGACACCTGGCAGCATGTTACGAAATCCCTGATTACAAGGGTAGATACTGCAGATGAAATCAAAAGTTCCATTGCTTGCTTTTCCAGGCAGGGCTGGTTTGAATCAGAATGTTAGAATTCTCAAACATGCTGGATTCCATTTGTTTCCCCTCCAGTCACTGAGGTCATCTTAGTCAAGATCTGTTTCATGGATACTGTTTGTATGGTATTTTGAGCAGAAGTAGCATGCAGAGTTCTGCAATGTTTCCCAGTTCTAGAGGTTTCTTCCTACAGAGAAATTGCTACTCTGAACTCTAGCTGGTAGGAAACTTCCCCAGATCTGTCAGGTTTTCAGAGCTGTCTACCTCCACCATTCACTCCAGAAAGGTAGCGTGATCCTGAAGCATCCATCTTATATAAAAACTGCTGTTTGAAATTTTAACACTGCTATTTGACTTCTATAAATGCTTGCTCGCTTAAATAATAAGGAAAATGAAACTACTCCCACTTCAGAGAGGCCATTAAACCTTCTCCAGACAAAATGATCAGTGCTGGCACCAGGCCAGGCCTTTGGTTGAGGTCTCAAGGCCCCAACTCATAGAGGTTCTTTAAGAACTTGCAAAAGGGGCTGGAAACACCACATATTTTGGAGGCAAAGAAGGTAAAAACATAATATGGAAAGTTCTTCCATGTTGGGGCCCAGAATTTGAGAGACATTTTCCTCCGGACCTGCACGTAATAAATGTAACTCCAAACTCTCCAAGCATTGCTTGATTTATTCCTGTTCTCTGTAACAATCTAAAGAGTTACGTAGTTTTCCAAGAACTCTCCAGTGAGTGAGTACATGGGGGACGTTGAGTTAGTAGTATGCACTCCAAATTTAGACTAGCTGAAGCTGGCTCCACCTTCACTCACCATGGGAAATTGCATAATAATAGTATCTATTTGATAAGATTTTTGTGAGAATCGGCTTACTTCAAATACAGCCTTATATTAAGGGCAACCACATTTTGTTATTATTCAAATGAACACATATAAGAAGGCTGTGGAAAAATCTGTTTCCTGCCATTTATTTGTTCATTCATTCATGTATTTCTAAATATGCCCAGCACTATGCTAGGTGCTAGAGATAAAATGATCAAATAAATTGAGTTAGTCTCCTACCTCATTGAGCCTATAGTCTAGTGGGGAAAACAGTTATTAATTAAATAATCACAATCACAAATACAAAATTACTATGGAGGAAAGGTATAGGGTTCTATGAGAGGTGATAATGGAGGGATATGACCCCAAAGAAGTGTTTTGTGGTTTCTAAAAAATAATTCTTTTATTTATTTATTTATTTTTACATATTTTATTGATTTTTTAAAAAAAATAATTCTTTATTGTTGAAAGTATTACACATGTCCCTTCCCCCCCTTCCAATTGATCCCCTCCAGCCTGTTTGTTTGTAATTATATATTTTTATTGATTTCAGAGAGAAAGGGAAAGGGAGAGATAGAAACATCAATGATGAAAGAGAATCTTTGATCGGCTGCCTCCTGCATGCCATCTACCGGGGATCAAACCTGCAATCTGGGCATGTGCCCTTGACCAGAATCAAACCTGGGACCCTTCAGTCTGCAGGCCAGCGCTCTATCCACTCAGCCAAACTGGCTCGGGCCAAAGAAGTGTTTCTTAATGTGAGATCTTAAGGCTGAATAAGAGTTATCTATCTCGAATTCAATTAAGTGCTACTAGATTTACCTTTTAGACAACAAGGTAAGTCTGCATAGCAGAGGATAACTTCATTCTACTTTCCTAACATCACTTGAAAAGACAGAAATTCAAGACTCTGATGCTGAATAGGTTGATGCCTTTTGTGGCAGTAAACAAATTTATTCAGGATTTGCCTTTGACACTAAGGCTGGCCAGTGCGGAATGGGATGACTCTCAGTGACACATGGAGTTCTTCTCCAAGGCAAAACACCCAGAGGTGCTCCAAGCATTGCTGGCTCTCCAACTATGCCCAGTGCCAACTACTAATATTGAATTGAAGTTTTGTTTGACAAATAATGTTTTTCCAATTTCAAAACCATAGCAGGCCTTTGAACTTTCCAAAAGGGCTCCCAAAATAGGCATCCTCACTGCATGCTATCCTTGTGCAAATAACATGAGAACCAGGACTTAGCGCCATGAAAAGTCAATACTTTCATTTTGAACAGAGATAGCAATTCCTCTACGATCTGCTTCAAAATATTGGAATTGATTTTAGTGGTCCTGGAATGAATGAGAATATATTGATTTCAGAGAGGAAGGGAGATGGAGAGAGAGAGAGAAATATCACTGATGACTGGCTGCCTCTTGCAATCCCGCACTGGGGATTGAGCCCACGACCCGGGCATGTGTCTTGACTGAGAATTGAACCATGGTTCATAGGTTGAAGCTTAACCACTGAGCCATGCTGGCCAGGCATGGGTGAGAACTTTTGACAGAGGCATTGTTTTAGTTTTTTAAATTTCCCCCAAGGCACAAGGCAGCTTAACCATTACCAAGACACATGGCTTCACTAAGGTCTTTGATAATGCAATAAGCAATTCTGCAGACACTATTTGTGTTGAGGCAAATCCAATTTTGGTTTTCACGTTTTCTAATTGAGGCTTTTACTTAGGCAAAAGAAGCAGACCCTGTGTTTTTAGGATGTAAGGGACCATTTCAGCTTTGCTGACTTCCATTCCCAGTGGTAAGAATCCTGTTATACAAGTCTTCTGACTTTTGTGTTCCATTATGTTCAATGATACAAATAAAACTCAAGGAGCTATGTACATTCTTCTCTTTTTTTTTTTTTTGCAGGGAGAGGGTGGTATTTCTAAGAGTAGCAAGGTATAGATAGATAAATGTTTATAATTATGATGGCATATCATATTTTCAATTCATATCAAAGGAAGGCCTTGTGTGTATTATAACTGGACAATGATGACAATTATAAATTACAAAATTGTACATTGCTTGGCATTTGCCTTTTGCTTGTTTAGTATAAAACAATGTTTTAATAAAAAAGTACATGCTGCACAAAATATTTTTCTCCCCTAACTAATTTTAAATATTGGGGGAGACATAGAAGAAAAAAACATTTCTCCCAGGATTGTGGGTCCCATGAAAGCCATCAGGGGTGCTCTAGGTCATAAATTTCAGGCTAACAATCCTACCTATCAAGTCTTTAATTTTACAGCACTAATCTTTCTTGCTCTCATTCCAATTTTAATTTCACTTTTACTTTATCTATTAGGTATAATTGTCTGAAGTGAGACAGAAACGAATTAAAATAACTTGACAAAGCGATTTATAAATTGTGGAGTAAGGGATCACTGATAACTCATCACTTTCCCAGTCTTCCTAGCCCTGTGGCATCAGTCCTATTGCCATCTCCTCTCCTCAGACTTCTTTTTAATACCAATGGTTCTCTGAAATTCTGAAAAGTCTCTCAGGAGTTTTTGTGTATCAGATTGACCATCTGCACATTTCAAAGGATATTGTCTACTCCTAGGAAGTTTTATTGACCAGCCAGGTCTATCAAGGGCGGTTGTAGGGCCTGTGAACTCTTAGGAAAGTCACAAATGTCCTTCAGGGGGATCAAAAAACCAAAATCTGCATATTAATTAAGCCATTTGGATTTTCATGTGCCATGATTATTTTCTTGCTATGACTTTTTCCCCCTTATTTTTCTAGAAGGCTTATTACTCCAGCCTGTCACTTATGATCACATCTTCTTGGATTTGTTTCCTTTTCTTATTCTAAATCCGCATCCATGTAAATTTCTGAATTACAACTTCCTGAATGGAAAGCCCTTTGCTTCACCTCCCCAGCAGGGGTCACCCTAGTTCCTTCTCAGAGAAGCTTATAATGCAAAGACCCATTATCAAGTTCAAGAATCCATGTTTTAGCCTGATATAGTCCCAGTTTCCCTGTAACATTATAAATACTAAAGGCTCAGTGTTCACATTGCAGTCATATCTATCCTTATCTGATACTGGGTAGCACAGAAATTTTTTATTTTTGTTTTTGCTGCAAAAAGCTTTATTGTTTCATTTGATCCAAAGCATGGAAGAGGGCTTCAGGGTGGTTAAAAGAATGGTTAGCAGTTTCAGGGAGAGGCTCAAGTAAAAGCCAGATACCAGGGAATGCAGAGGGACCCCTCAAAGGCCTCTGGGCTCCAAAGCTTTTAGTCCTGCTTGAGGGTGGGCCTTGTGAAGGCTCAGCCCTGCGGGGGCCTGCCAGCCTGTGGATGTTAGTCAGGTGTGGCTTTCCAGGAGGTCACAGAGATGAGGGTCTGTGAGGGTTGAACCCAGGGCCTGCAGCTCTAAAAGGGCCTGGTCCAGGTTCCTGTCCAAGGCCAGGGCGGCTTCCATGGGGTCCTGAGATTTGCCCACTCGTCTTGGGGCTTCAGCACGTCCTAGAAGAGAAAGCGGCCATCGTGCTTGTTGTGCAGTTTCAAGAGAGGCTCGGAGCCCTTGGGCTTCTCCGCCAACTCGGGGAAGAAGTGGCTCACGCCCTCCAGAGCCACATGGTCCTGGTCGAAATAGAAGCCCAGAGGGAGGTGGATGTGTGGGGCTTGCAATGCAGGCTGGCCAGGCTGTTGACCGCAGCCTCCACCTTGGTGGGATAATTCTGAGGAATTTGGGAGCTCATGATTGTTCAGCAATAAGGAGTTAAGGTAGGAAAAAACAAAACAAAACAAAACAAAACAAAAAAAACACTGGTGTGTTGGCTGGTCCTGGAGGTGGTCCTGAAGGGGTGACTGGATAAGACACAGGAGAGTGGCCAGAGACTGGGAGAAGGGGAGAACCTGGGTCTGTTCTGTCCAAACACTGTTGAAGCAACAGACAGATCCTGGACCACCGAGGGCACTGCCTAAAGGCAGGAATTGGGTGGCGGGGAAAGAGGAACATTTGTGATAATATGAACAATAAAGATTTATTTAGAAAAAAATAAAGGCAGGAATTCTAACATTGTATTTGTGCTCTAATTCCCACAGGAAAGGCAAACTCAAAATCATGCCTTACACATTGCGGGGCAAACTATATCATACTTAGATACAAATTGCACTTTTCTCCTTTTCTTTTGTCTTCAGCTCATACTTACTCCAATTCATTGGAGATTTACATGTGTTTGTATTTGAAGCATTTAGAATCTACTTTGGGTAGTGAGCACATGGTGCAATATACAGAACTTGTAACATAGAAACTCACACTTGAAACCTGTATGTTCATGTTGACCAATGTCACCCCAATAAATTTAATTAAAAATAATCTAAATGATATAATTGACATACATTTAAACTAGAATATGCTAATTGTTTGTTGATCAAGAATGCCCTTTAAAATTCTTATGCCTTTTTTAGGCATTGAATTTATTATTTTAAAAATCATGCTAGCCAAAACTGGTTTGGTTCTCTGGATAGAGCGTCGACCTGCGCACTGAAGGGTTCCAGGTTCGATTCTGGTCAAGGGCATGTACCTTGGTTGGGGGAAAATCCCAGATAGGAGGTGTGCAGGAGGCAGCTGATCAATGTCTCTCTCTCATTGATGTTTATAACTCTCTGTCCCTCTCCATTTTTTTCTGTGAAAAAATCAATAAAATATATTTAAAAAATCATGCTAAATAAAAAACAACAGGAAAATTAGCTACATGAGAGCTAGTTATGAAAACATAATTTAAGTGATTGTTAGAGTTAATCTCAGAGAGCAACTTGATTTAAACAAAGATATTACACCAACAGTTCTACCTTCTCATTGTTGCATCATTTAATAAAGTCATTCCCACACCACCCAACATGCTATTATTTTTATCTTAAAACAAACAAAATATTTTGAGTCTACTACTCCAGCTATTGCTCCAACTATTTGCTCTTCTTTGAAACAAAATAAAAAGTTGCTTGTACTTTCTCTCCTTTCATTCTCTCTCACACCCATTCAGATCAGGCTTTCCCCTACTGCTCCTCTGAATTCGGCTTTGTCAGGTTGCCAGTGACCTCCATGTTGCTAAATCCAATGGTCAATTCTCGGTTCTCATCTTACTTGACCTATGGACTGCATCTGACAATTAATATCGCTTCTTAAAAAATGTTCTTCACTTGCTTCTTGGACACCACACTGGCCTGGTTTCCCTGTTACCTTGTTGATCCCTCATTGACAATTTCCTCTCCTAGATCCTCGTCCTCCTCTGGATGTTAGCATTCGATAGGCTCTAGCATGGTTCTCTTTTGTTCTATATCTCCACTCATTTCCTAATGATCTCTTCTAGCTCAGTGGTGGTAAATGCCATCTGTTCCCTAGTGAATTATGTTCCACACACTTTAGAGTTCATTCTCTTACACACTAGGAGTCAGTTCATAGCTAATATGGCAGATACACCAAGCCATAGAACTGATTTTCTGTCCTATCATTGTAGCAGTTGGCTTCCACTCTCAGGTTCATTTAGGATTGAAGATTTAGCTCTAGGCATCATCTATACATTCCACAGAGAAGGAAATGAGAAAGGAAACCTTTCCCAGCAGATCAGCTTTTTTCAAGGAACCCTTTTGCAAGCACCACCCCCCACTCCCACCACACACACACACACACACACACACACACCTTTGCATGTTTTTCTCATTAATTCAATGGCTAGATTTGGTCATTGGGCTTCTATCTTGCTGGGATGGAGATTAGTAGTTGTGGCTTTTACTTTAGGAAGCAGTATGCTCAGTTAAGATTGAAGATCTGTACGGAAGAGACAGAAGAGAAAGAATTTTATAAGCACCTAGTTGTCTCTGCCAATAACATCAATATATTGAAGGGTCCATATTGATATCTCCAGTCCTGAACTCTTCTCTAAGCTTCAAGTCTATTTGCTCACTGTCTCTGGATGCCGACTTGGCAACTCAAACTTAACATGAGCAAAGCAGTCCTTTTAGAATGCAGTCTCAGACATGGTGCCTGAATGGAATGAGTTGAGGGGAGAATAAGGAATGAGACATGGAAGGGCATGAATATAAAGGACTATTTCAAAGAGTTTTTGAATAAAGAGGAGCAGAGAAGCAAAAAAAAAAAAAAAAAAAAAAAAAAAGGAAAGTAGCTGGAGGAGAATGTGAAGTCTAAGAAGAGTTTTGGGGGTGTTAAAAAAATAAAATGAGTGCTATTTCAGCCTACTTGTCTAATGATGAAAATGGTCCAGGGGAGAAGAAGAAATCAATGAGCCCAGAAAGAGGAAGAATGATTATAGACACAAAGTGCTCAAGAAAATAAGGGCAGATGAAATGCAGTGCACAAATGAGAATTCTGGCTTTTGATACACAACAGAGAAGACAGAGTTCATGGGTACAACTTTTAGGCAAGATGGCTTTGATAACCCATGCTGCTCTAAACACAGGACAATAATAGATCAAATCTAAAGGGAGAAAACAATAAAGATAAATTCAGGTTCAAAAGCAAGACAGACATCCTTTTGTTGGAAATAGAACAAAAAATGTCAAAATGTGTAGGCTGAAGCCACAAAGTTTATGGAAAATTTAGAAAGCATAGAGTGCTAGCCAGGATTTCAGCTCCGGAGGAGTAGAGGACACTAAAGTTGTTCCATAAGAAATCATATCAAACCCTACAGTTTGAAAACTCCTCCCTTCTTAGGAGTGAGGCTGACGAGACATTAAAACTCCAGATGTCTTTTACTTGGAGACATGGCTTTTAGAAAGGAAGATGGGGGTTATCTAGATACAGTCTTACAATAAAAAAAAAAAAATTGAGCCTAACTGCCTAATTGCTCTGTGGCTGGATCTGAAGAATCCAAAATATCACCTTAGTGCAGGAGTTCCAAGCTGCTATTATAAGAGTTGGCTTTTGATGGAGAGTCTGCTGACAGAGAGGGGTGAGCTCATGGTTTGAAGGCATGGGGAGAGATAGAAAGAAAAATGTTAAAAGCTTCCAAATGCTTCACTTTGAGCCTGCAAACCCAAATTCCAAAACATGAGGATGGGTTTAATGCTTAGAAAGAAAGCCAACAGAATCAACAACGGGAATGTAAATGGACTATAGATGAAATCAGTTTTATCTCTGGCAAAGTTTGGTAAGGTTTTAATATAACGATGATGGAGATGATTTGAAGAGATAACTCCTACTAAAAAACCCAAGAAATTATAGAATAAAAACAAGCAAAATTATAGAATAAAAACAAGCAAAAAATGAAATTTGTAAATGAAAATAGTCATTGGAGTACAACAGTGTTAGAAGATTTGAATTTTATTATATAATAGTTGAAGGGGGAATTAATGATTTTCAAGATCCTAAGGAAAGAATAGCCCAGAACACAGCATAGAGAACAAAGAGAGAGGACATGTGGGTGTGGGCAGTGTGTGTGTGTGTGTGTGTGTGTGTGTGTGTGTAGTTTATTTGGTGGTGGGAGACTGGGCATGTCTCTCTCTTTTTTTCTTTTTAATATATTTTATTGATTTTTTTTTTACAGAAAGGAACAGAGAGGGATAGAGAGTTAGAAACATCAATGAGAGAGAATCATCTATCAGCTGCCTCTTGCACACTCCCCACTGGGGATGTGCTCGCAACCAAGGTACATGGCCTTGACTGGAATCGAACCTGGGACTTTTCACTCCACAGGCTGACGTTCTATCCACTGAGCCAAACCGGTTTTGGCTGGGCATGTCTCTTTGTTTTGCTTCTACATTCTCAGTGAAATTAGAGGTGGGATAACCAAGTGAGATGGAGGAGGAGGTGTTGAATATTTGAGAGGAAGGATAAAGTGTGACAGTCCTTTTAGAGAGTGGGGAAATAGATGAATAAAATATGAAGGATTGCCAGGAAGTGTTGATGACCCACTCTAATCTAACTATGATTTAGACTCTGTAAAAAATTATTTTCTGCCATTAGGGCAAATCCTGAGCAAGGGGCAACAAGGTAGTTGAATGGAAAGGCAGGTATCAGGATAGGCATATGCTCAATTAATTGTGATTTTTACTTTGATAGTTGAATAAAAAGGTGGATTCTGTCTATAAAAAGCCAGATTTTCAAATGAAAGTTAAGAGAAAAGAGGAAATGGATAACTTCTGAGGAAAGAAGAACAAAGAGAGAGAGAGAAAAAAGAAACCAGTAGAGATATGTCACAGTTGCAGGTACTGTGAAAAACGAGTATTTAGAAAGTAGAACAGATAATTTAGAAGGCAGACCAACTTAGTTCTTGTGGGGGTGAGGGGTCAAATAACTACCTCCAGCCCTAGCTGGTTTGGCTCAGTGGATAGAGCATTGGCCTGCAGACTGAAGGGTCTTGGGTTCGATTCCTGTCAAGGGTACATGCAGACTCAATTCCTAGGAGGGGATGTGCAGGAGGCCATTGATCAATGATTCTCACAATTGATGTTTCTATCTCTCCCTCCCTCTTCCTTCTCTGAAATCAATAAGTAAGTTGGTCCGAAGGTTGTGGGTTATTGTTAAGCTGATTAACATTGAAATCAATAAGTAACAAAAACCCAAAAACTACCTCCAGTCCACTGGCCTTCAAAATATTTTTGGCATATTTTAGAAAATTTTCATCAAAATTAATTAAAAGTTTTAAATTTAGTCTCTTAAGAGAAGTGTCTATCTGCAAAAGTCTGCTATTGAAAGCTCATGTCTCTCCCCCACCTTTTATTGAATTTATTGGGTTGACACTGGCTAATAATATTATATAAGTTTCAGGTGCATAATTAAAAGCTCATATTTTTTTTTATTATGACAGTTAATAAAAATATGAGAAAGTTTCCTTTTCTTTCTTCATTTAGAAAATACTAAATGTCATAGGAATCTGGCAATGTTATAACTACGTGAAATATAGGGATCTATGTATGCTCATTCGGTGAACCAACACATATTTGTTGCTTAGGTACAATGCACATCACCGTTCTAACTGCAAGGAGATGTCATAGCATGTCAATTCTATTACCTGGAATCCATTCCAAGTTCAACTACTCAATACCATTGAACTGAGATTGGGTGAGTTACTTAAACTCTTGAGTCTCAGTTTCCTCTTCTGTAAAATAAAGATGATGATAACACTACCCTCCCTCATTTGGTTCTTGTAAGCATTAAATGATATAAAGTATTCCAAATGTTTAGAATAGTGCCTGCTAAGTGCTCACAAAATGTTAGCTATTATTATTATTTACTAATTAAAATTCTGGGGAATTTATATGCTTATATGCATAGCACATGGACACAGACAGTAGTATGGTGAAGGCCTGGGAGGGGCAGGTGTGGGGTGGAGTCAATGAGAAAAATAGGGAAATCTGTAATACTTGCCACAAAAAGATAAATTATCCCAGCAAGCATGGCTCACTGGTTGAATGTTGACCTATGAACTAGGAAGTCAAGGTATGATTCCCAGTCAGGGCACATGTTGAAGTTGCGGGCTCTATCCCCAGTGGGGAGAATGAAGGAGGCAGCTGATCAGTGATTCTCTCTCATCATGGATGTTTCTATCTCTTTCTTCCTTACTCTCTGAAATCAATTAAAAATAAAATAAAATAAAATAAAATTTCAAGAAGCAGATTATACTGTTCTAGACAGTGATACTAACCTAAATATTTCAGAGTGAGCATCATACATTTCATTATGTATACAGTGCACCTAGCATCATCTTGCAAGATGCTTTGTGGCTAGTCAGTAAATAACATCTACCATTATTATTAATAACTAGAGGCCTGATGCACAAAATTCATGCACTCGGTGTGTAAGGGGGCTCCTTCAGCTGGCCTGTGCCCTCTGGCAATCCAGGAGCCCTCAGGGAATGTCCGACTGACAGCTTAGGCCTGCTCACCACAGGGACCATGCCTAAGCCAGCAATTGGACACCCTTAGTGCTGCTGTGGAGGCAGGAGATGCTCCTGCATTGAGTGTCTGCTCCTTTGTGGTCAGTGTGTGTCAGAGCAACTGGTTGTTCTGCCATTCAGTTGATTTGCATATTAGCCTTTTAATATATAGGATAATAGTACTTTGGGTTCAATAGTACTCCACAATTCTCAAAATGCTGGCATAAGCATTACCTACATTGGTGCTCACTGCACCTGGAGAGATAGATAAAGGACAAAGATTATCTTTTCAGTTTAATAGGTGAAGAAGTAGAGAAAAATTAAATGACTTGACCAAAATTACATGGTGTGTAAACTGAAGAACCCAAAACAGAATTCAAGTATTTGTTATTCATGGCTGGGCTAATAATAAGCCTCATAGAATCCTTAAGCAGTCCTTAATAGAATTGTTGATTAGCTTAATAATTATGCTAATCATTTATTTGTTTTTATATATAAATTATTTTTTTCAGTGATTAATATATCTAAGATATCTATAAACCACAAAGTAAGTTCATATGCTATATGAGTCATCATTTTCCTTATACTTTTACAGTGGAAGCCATTCATTTTTTTTTTTTTTTATCAATCTTTATTGTTCATATTGTTACAAAGGTTCCTCATTTCTTACCCCCTCCACCAGGTTCCCACCCAACCCTCCGCCCCCTCCCCATCCCCCATTGTCCTCATCCATAGGTGCAGTTTATGTTCAGTCTCTTCCTCCCTCCCTTTCTCCAATAGTAAATCCCTTTTCAGATAGTAAATCAGTTACTTAGCATTTTCTCATATCAATAATACCACCACATGCCCAATGATACATTTCACACAAAAGACATTTCCAAATAGGTCAACCAGCCTCATCCAGGCCCCACCCAAGGCACTCACAGATCAACACAGATCAACACCCCAGCCCTATACTAACTCAACACATCCAGATCTAAGCCTTCATCACTTGATTCAGCAGACCCTCAAGTTCCCACAAAAGTTTCCAGCCATGTCTGAGAGGCAGCCGTGGGGCAGGGGCAGGCGAGGAGCGAGCTGTTCCGGGCCTGGCTGCTCCGGGCTTGGCCTCTGTTGCTCTGGTTCGTTCCACAACCAGCTGCTCCAGGTCTGGTCACCGCCGCTCCCGATCTAGTTGCTCTGGACCTGGCTGCTGTTGTTCCCGGCCTGGCCACACCAGACCCGGCTGCTCTGGGCCTGGCCTCTCCCAGCCTGGCAGCCGCTGCTCTGGGCCTTCATTTTTCTTTTTATTAATTGATGGGGCTGAAACAGGTACAATAACATTAGTTGTTGTGGGTTTTTAGAACATTTTATTGATTTCAGAGAGGAAGGGAAAGGGAGAGAGATAGAAACATAATGATGAGAGAGAATCATTGATTGCTGTCTCCTGCATGCTCCACACCTGGGATTGAGCCTGCAATTGGGTATGAGCCCTGACTGGGACCTCCCAGTTCATAGCTCAAAACTCAATCACTGAGCCACGCTGGCAGAGCCAGAGCCATTTCATTTTTAAATAGAACACATATATATTTTTATTCAAGAGTTTAACATCCTTATTTTCAGCAGTCCTATTTTCAGGTATACGAAGTCTGCTAAGGAAAATATAACTATTGCTCGTACTTTTCTGGAAATGAGATAGCAGCATTTTCCCAGCAATTTTTCTGAATTGTCTATGTGGTTGGCTTCACGGCCCTCTTTGCTAGGAAACTTTGGCCTGTAGTCCTTCTGAGTTAGCAAAATCAGTGAAATTTAGTGTAAAGCTGTCATTTTTTCCCAGTTAACCAGTATTATTGTCCACTGGGTGATTCTCTGCTGATTAGCTCCACCACAGATTTATGATTTCCAGCTTCTGTTGGGTCTTCAGTGCCATTAGGCAATCATTCCTGTGGCAGAGACCATGGATGAGTTCTCCAAAACAATCCCCAACCCCCCTCTCTCTTATCTTCATCTACAACTTCAGCTAGAAAAGAAAATTCCCTACTTCCCAGTCTCCTTTGTGGCTAAGAGGTGGCCATTTAGCACAGTTCTGGTTAGTAAAGTAAAGGGCTTTCTTTTGCAAATAGAAAAATCAGTAGCACTCTAGGTAAACATTTCCCCCTTTAGAACATCATTTGCCTCTTTTCCTTTTTACTGCCTTGAACTTGGATGGAAGCCTGCAAGTGCACGAGACATCGTTTGACCATGAGGTAATAATTATGAGAATCTGGGTTTCAAAGGGCATCATTTAACTACTCTACCAACCTTTGATGGCCTACCCATTGTTGCTTCATTGAGTGACATAAATAAGCCTCTGTCCATTTATTCCACGTTAGGTTTCTGTTGTTTGATTATACTTTGGACTAAAACACTCCTTAGTCCCATATGTCTCCTCCCTTTCCTAACAGTGACAGGTCTGCAATTCTACTTGAGCGAGTACTTCTTGATGGCCTCTTCAGCCATAAAGTTCCAATTCCCGTTTCAGAATCTATGTGATTTCTGGCAAGCCATTCTGTTCCTTTATCTAAGGGCGAAGCATTTGACCTCAGTGAGGCCAATTGGTGCATTCCAGATTCTACCCATAATCTTCGGTTTACAATTGAGTATATAACCCAAGACAGTCCAATCAGAATGAGTCTTGGGCCTTTTACAGATAATTCTAAGACATGGTCTCTCTCTCTCTCTTTCTCCAGTCAGTGTGGTGTGCAGATGAACACCAGGAACTGCTGCAGCCACTTTGCTACCATGTGGTAAAGCAGCTGGAGTACTGAGTTGGCACACACATCTCACACCCTCCCAGCCAGCCAGCCTCCTGATTTGATGGAACTTGAAGCCTGTCCAGTAACTCCTTTTTATTGCTTAATCATTTCAAGTGAGCTTAAGTCTTGATACACTGTTCTAGTGTGACTTCTAACCCTTAGTAGAAAACCTCACAGACAGGATATCTTTGCCTGGTCCTCTAGAACTTCTCTAATCCTTTGTTCCCTGTTCTGTGCCTCATGAGGCTGAACTGTTCTGACCACAATAATATGTTCTTTGTCTTTGACTTCCAGACAGATTTTACTAACAGGAAGCACCAGGAGGTGATCAAAGGGAAGGGAGGACTGGAGTAAAATCAAGGTATTGATTTCCCCAGGCCCCTCCTTGTGGAAGTTACCGCAGGCTGTCTATGTCCTTAGGCCAAGGTCCAGAGCTCCTGTCAGGTGACCTCTCTGTACAGACTATCTCCCTGTTCTCATAACTACACCTTCCTCTTGCCCTTAGTGCTATGCCGGGTAATGGTTCCTCACGGGTGCCAACTAGAGACTCTACTAGATCTTGTGGTTTTCCTACACCCCGAGCATCCTTTGCAAATAGTCCCTTTGTTAAAAATCTCTTAAAATTGTCCAGTTTGACCATGTCATCGGTTTCCTGCTGAAGCCCTCATTCCCTTCTTCACCAAGGAAAGGAGATCACCTCTGCATATCTTCCAGCCATCACTCAGAGTGCCCACACATGCCTCAAATAGCATTCGAGTCTTCAGCTCTGTGTTCTGAGATTGCTGGGGGATGTGGAACAAGTTTGTACCTCTTTTCCTTTTCATAAGAATGGGAAGAATGATGCTTTTCCTGCATATCTTGCAAGGAATGCTGTAAGACAAATCATGCAGTGGTTGTGAAAGTACTTAGAAAAGCTGAGTACTAGACTCACACAAAGCACTGCTGTCATTATTGTTACTACTACAGAGCTAAACATCAATCCAGGCTATGGCTGCAGCCTAATGAAAGATATTTAAGTCTCTCTCTCTCTCTCTCTCTCTCTCTCTCTCTCTCTCTCTCTCTCTCTTTCTCTCTCTCTCTCTCTCTCTAAACACATGTGTATATTTTTGTGACAACTGCAAATACCTCTAATTACTGGCCATGTACTCAATCAGCTATCATTTTGGTACAATTCATACTTGTCCATCACATCCTTTCCTCCACAGGTGGTTATGTGGCGGAAAGAGCGTGAGCTTCGGAGCCCTCCAGATTTAGCTTCAAGTACTACTTTGTCACTTACTAGTTATCGGGTACCAGGAAAATCACTTAGCCTCTCTGAGCCTTAGTTTTTGTCAATGAAATGGTGCTAATTGCAAAGATGGCGTGAAATACTATACCTGAAGGACTGCATGGATGCCCCTCTTTCTCCTTACCTGGCACAGGAAGAGCTCCTGCAATGTTGCAGCACATGCTTCCTGGACCCGGGATAAGCAGGTCATGGCTTAGCTGATGCATAAGGGACAGACAGTCAGAATGCCAAAAGATGACTTCCAAGCTGACTGTGGCAAAAGGGCTGGGAAGTGACAGCATGCTCAGGTCAGGGAGGGGACACTCCCTTTGATTGAAGCTTACTGGAAACTACATAACTGTGGGTGGGACTAACTGGCCACAGAAACCCTTCCCAGAAGTTATCCATGTGCTGTGAGGATATTTTACTGATGAGATTAAGATACTAGGATGCCATCATGAAGCAGCCTACCTAAAGTATAATTAATGTCTAACCAGTTATACACTTGGAAATTGTAATATTAGATGAATGTCAATTGAAGTGATGATATTGGCATGAGAAAAATAGTATTTATAGAACATCTACATTGGGCCTGGCATTTTATATGTATGATCACATCAGAGCCTCATATTAACCCTGTACAATGGACATGAAAATTCTTATTCAACCGATGGGGAAATTAAAAGGCATCTAGCATGTAAGTGTCTCTGGATCAACTTCTCAAGCTCACAGGAACCTGAAGTATATAATATGTATTGTGGGTATGAATCTAAGGCCACAAACTTAGGTGTGCAAGAAATATGTCAACTTTCTCTCTTATGTAACTCAGCTAAATATATATTCTAACTTGCCATTCCATCAGGATGGCAGAAACTTAATCTCTGCTAACTTGGATTCCTGCCTTTCCTCTTGCATGTAGTTATATCTGAGTTCTGACTTTACAATGTTTATACAAGTTTATATAGTTATATGGATTATATGGCTTTAAAGCATCGGTGGCGGTAGTGCAGGATAGGAGGAAATCTGGTCTTCACTGGGGGTTAAGAATTGGTCCGTGCAAGCTGTCATCAAGACATCTTTTGTCCCTATCTGTGCAACCCTTCATACTTAGCCAGCTCTTCTCAAAGATGCATGAGACTCATTCTGTTGTACCCCCCCCCCCCCAATTTACATGAAGATTAGATGTTTGTCTGACTACATAAATCACAGAAATATTTCTTCTCTGGGTTTACTCACTTCATTTCTACCCAGAATTCTATCCCGCCAAAACCGGTTTAGTTCAGTGGATAGAGTGTCGGCTTGGGGACCGAAGGGTCCCGGGTTCGATTCCGGTCAAGGGCATGTACCTTGGTTGAGGGCAAATCCCCAGTAGGGGGTGTGCAAGAGGCAGCTGATCGGTGACTCTCTCTCATCGATGTTTCTAACTTGCTATCTCTCTCCCTTCCTCTCTGTACAAAAATCAATAAATTACATATTAAAAAAAAAAAAAGAATTCTATCCAGTTGCTCGGTATGTCTCTTGCTATCAGATTCCATAATCCTGCCTGGGGGTTTGGCCCCTTGCTCACATCCCATTGCTCAGCCTGGAGAGCATGGCACAGACTCCCTTTTTTAGGGTCAAACTGGCATCATATTCTCATTGCTTTAGTTCTTTTCTTTTACCGGGTATAGAGAATCTTTTTCTAGTTGGTAGGGAAGGTGGATGGTGAATACCTGCTCTTACTGTTCTCACACATTGCCATGTTTCTTAAAACAAAATAAATAAACAAAAAACATTAAAAAATTCCAAGGAGCTAGCTTTTGAAACACAAAACTAAACGTTTCCACTTTTTCTGTTTTCTACTATTGCATATCTTTTTGAGCCAATGAATCCTAATGGTTTAGCTGCCTTATCAGAGAGAAGGAAATGCTAGGAAACCAATAACAATTTTTTGTCTGCACACAAATTACTTTTTAAAAATTTTTTTGTTTAAACAGTAAAAAATATAACTACAAGGTGGACTGACTCCATACTCTGCCATCCTCTGCTGATTGGGATATATTTTCTCTGTGAAAAGATACATGGGAAGCCAAGTGATCATTAGAAACTTGCTATCAAAGCAAGTAGATAGAAGTGAGGGATATTGACTCACTATGATGGTCTGAAATGCCTTCTACCCCTCCTCAGGAGAGACCAGAGACTGAGACTTATATTGACCTTGGTAGCTGGCCTCTGAATGAGGATAAATCTTGACTTCCCCCTTGCACTTTCCTTGACCCCATTTTGCCCATCTCTCTTTCAGTTTTCCCATATCATCTTTTCCTTGGTTCGTTTATTGGTCAGGAGGCTCTCTCCAGGTGGAGTTGTTTAAGCCTTAATTTTCAGAAAGTTGTATATCTATGCCAACCTGCTTCTGAAAGACTGTACCCAAAGTAGCTTGGCTGAGCTTGAGTGTCACCCAGATGCCTGAGCCATGCACTGCTGGGCAACCTCATGCATTCCTATTGTGTTTTGAAATAAAAATAGATATACATGATTAAAACATGCAACACACATATTTAGCAAAACAGTCTACTCTTCACCCTTGACCTTACTCCTCAACTCAGTATTTCCAATCCCATTCCTCAGAGGCAACCATTCTTAGATTTTCCTGTGAGTCTTTCTAGAGACATTTATATCACACACGCACACACACACACATACACACACACCACGAATTGTAATATATTCTGTCTTTTCTTCTCCACCTGCCCTGTTCACTTTACAATATATCTCTCCATTATGTTTTGAGTGTCTCACTCCCATTCCTTGTGATCAAACCATTCCATCATCACTACACATCTAATTGTTGCTCCCAACCTTCTCTTTAGCCCTCTATCCATCATTACATGCATCTTCAGAGGAAGTTAGCTTCTTTTCTGTTTCAAGTCAGCATTGTCTGAAGATAAACCATTAACAGCACTATTAGATATGTACCATTAGCAAACCATTTTAAAAAGCCACCAGTGAGCTTAACAGTACCACAAGCTTGTGAATCCTTGTGAAGTATTTCCTTATGACGAGCAGAGAATAAGGCATTAAAATCTTTTGAAGAGATAAAGTTCTATGTTTGTTCCATGACTTTATTTCTGTACCTGTAATCTATGACCATGGATAGCACATTGAAATAATGTCTTTTAATGTGCTATGACTACAAATTAGACTGGCATGAGGTCTAGAAATGGATGCTTAAGTGGCATATCCTTTATATTTAAATTGTTTCTACTCTAATAGTATGATTTTTTTGTGTGTGAACTTATACACCAGGGTGGAAGCATTTTTTTTTTTTTAAGAAGAGGCATTTCTTTTAAAAAATATATCTTAAGGCTACATTTTATGGCATAGAAAGAGATCTAGTAGTCTGAAAGAACCTTCTAATATCTCACACTAGGGATGCTGTGGGATGAGAGTGATCCTTGGGGGAGGGTTGTTAGAAATGTCACCACATCTCTGTTGGCAAAGGGAACCCACAGCTGTGTGGGCACTCAGCATGCCCCTCTGGGAGCCGGGGAAAAAGCTGGGCTTTCAGGACTTTGTGCTGCTTCTGAAAATCCGTGCAGACTGTGCTTGGGAACGCCTTATTCTTGAGAGCTCTATGTTTAACACTTGGTTTTATTATCACTTCCTCCTTCATGTCATGCCCAAATCTCTATTTCACTCCAAAAATGGTCCTTAGAGTCACACAGTCCTGGATTTGGATACTAGCTCTGCCACTTATAACTGTATAAACTTGGACTTGCTGCTCAACCTTTCCGAACCTTGCTTTTTACATCCACAATGATGGCAATAACAGTATCAACCTCACAGGAATTTTGTGAGCATTAAATGAGAGTGTGAACATTAAATGAAAGGATGTGCACTCAATATTTGATAATTATTCATTCAACAAATATTTATTCAGAACTTAATATGTGTCAGAAATTTAGTTCATGAGGAAGCTGAACCTTGAGTATAAAAAAGAATTTGTCAATGAAAGTGGCTAGAAGGGCCCTGGGAACAGGGAGAGGAGTAGTCTTCAAACAGAAAGAAGGGCGGTGCAAAATTATAGGGTATGAGTGAGTGTGTCATGTTCTAGGAATGAAAAGGGAACTGGGATAACTAGCCAAAAAAAAAAAAAAAAAAAAAAAAAAAAAAAAAAAAAAAAAAAAAAAAAAAAAAAGGCAAGACAAGGAATGGCCAGGATGAAGCTAGAGGTCATACAGGGATTTTTATAGCTCAGGCTAAGATGTTTAAATTTTATATTAAAAACAATGGCTCACTATTATGATGCCTATTCTTCCAATGGAGAAGGTGACCCAATGAAGGTAAATATTTTTCTAGTGCCAAACAGCTGTTGAGTGGCAGAGCACTGAAGGGTTTTAAGTAAACAATGACATGACCAGATTTTGCTTTAGAAATATCCTTAAGGCAACAGAAGGGAGCTTATGTGTGTGGGAGGGTAGCGGAGGCAGACAGGAAGGCTGAGAGGCAAGGAGGCTGTTGAAGCAACTTATGTGAAAGAAAATGGGATGAGATACTTAGGAATTAGGGGACAGGGAAGAGTCAAAAGTGTTTCTTCTTTCCCAGGCAATCCTGGGTCCTTCACTGGTGACATGTCCATCAGTGTCTCTTGCTTTAGGGACACGGCGTGTGGCCTGACAGATTTAAAGCAAGAGCAGGGGTGCAAATGACAAGGTGAGGAGAGGGGAAGACAAAGCCATAGATACCCTATGACAGGTCAAGCAGGAGGTGGGAATGACAGTCAAATCCCAAACACGTGAGCAATCTTCCTGAATGGGTGGAAGGGTAAGCTATTTTCAAGGTGTCTGTGTACTTGTTTAACATAAAGTCATGGAAAACAAAAGCCTACTTTCCAGTCCATAATGGGGGCTACGAGAGGCTATTTAGTCTGGTTGCTCTGAACCAGTGACTTGGGAGGTTGGGTTATTGTGTGCATTTGGTCTTGGTCAGTGCCTGTTACTTCATTGCTCTCCACAATAAGGCTAACACAGCTAAGCCTGCTGACTGCCTCGGTGTGCCAAATATTTTACATGCATTTTCTCATTCATTCTCACAACACCTCTGTGCAGAAGATATTATTTTCATTTTACAGGTTAGGAAACTGTAAAGTGTTTAGAGAGATTAGATGGCTTTAACACTTACAGTTATACCAAAAGAAGTTCTATCATAATGTTTAGGTTGAAAAAGACGTTCTTAAGCAAAATTAAAGCCCACAAGCTTTTAGAAAAAACAATTATAAGTGATTATAAAATTTTTATTTTTTTACTTTATTTTCTTAAAACTGTATTTTTATTCATTTTAGAGAGGAAGGGAAAGAGAGAGAGTGAGGGATAGAAACATCAATGATGAGAGAGAATCATTGATTGGCTGTCTCCCTACATGTCCCCCACTGGGTATGAGCCCTGTCTGGGAATGGAACCATGACCTCTTGATTCAAGGTCAATGCTCAACTACTGAGCCATGCCAGCTGGACACATTTTAAAATTCTGAATGTTGAAGGATGCTTAGAGACAGTTAAAAGGCAAGTGCTAGGCTGAGAGAAAAAAAAAATCAAGCAACACATCAATATATAGACTATATAAAGAGCACTCACAAATCAGTAAGAAGAATTGCACATGCCCCATAAGGAAAAAATGGGCAAAAAATATAAACAAGCAATTCACAGAAATGGAGCTATACTAGTAACTGGTTCAAAAACTATGAAAAGATGTTCAACATCTTTAGTAGTCACAGAAAAAAATCTTATTTTTAATGTTAAGAGTGGACATGTTTTATTTTATTTTTACATTTTATTGATTTTTTTACAGAGAAGAAGGGAGAGGGATAGAGAGCTAGAAACATCGATGAGAGAGAATCATCGATCAGCTGCCTCTTGCATACCCCCTACTGGGGATGTGCCCGCAACCAAGGTACATGCCGGTGGCCAGAATCGAACCCGGGACCTTTCAGTCCGCAGGGCGATGCTCTGTCCACCGAGTTAAACTGTTTTGGCAAGAGTGGACATGCTTTAAATTTAGACAACCACATTTTTTAATTCCCAAGAACTGTAATCGATTCTTTTTTTCATAGCAGCCTATTCTGTTTTAATGGGTGCTATATTATCTTAATTTCTCTTATGAGAATAATCATATGCTTTTAAAATGGTCTCCATTTCCTGTATTAATTAGTTTGTCACTGGTTAATCTAATACAATGAAAAAATATAAGAAAATGAAACAAGTTGGTTTTATTCCAGTGGTTGGCAGTTTTCTAGTGTCTGTTTATATTTGTAGGAAAGACCTAGACGGGCTGATGTGTACTTGAAGATATTTGATCTCCTGGCAGTGAGTCCAGGGGCAGGTCGGGGGGACTTAGTGTGGCCAAATAGGCTCTTTATTTTTAGTGTGGCTAGGCACTCTCTTTTCTGTGTGGGGGCTCTGTGTCCCTCAGGTGGGACAGTTATAGGGGCTTCTGCCTATCTTCTCTAGTCCCAGTGCTCACAATGAGCCTTAATCAGAACTCTAATTTTACTTGCCTATTTAAGCATGTAGTCATGGTTTTACCCCAGGGCAGAGGCTCAGTCAGTGGCAAGCAGACACAGGTATTCCCCAGACCCTTAATTACATGGCAGCTGCCTCTCGGGCTGCTTTCTCCAGCCCCCAGCTACTTCTCTCAGGGCGTATTCCCATTCTCTAGTGGGGAAATGTGTTTAGGGGTCTCTTCTTTCACGCGGATTTCTGGCTCCCTGCCTCCATCAGTTTTCTCCTACCAGGATTAAATCTCCTAAAGTTCCATTCTCTTTTGGCCTGTTGGTATCTTTCCTGTTTTGGATTTATTTGTATTGCCGTGTTTCTTTCATTATCTCAGAAGGACTTTGGTGGGGAAGAGAGGTAAAGTGTGTGAGGTTAGTCAGGGATCTTAAACTGAAAGACCACGTATAGTAAGTGCTCACATTGTAGGTAGATTCTTAGGAACTGTGACTTTAATTGAAACGACCTACAATGAAACCAATTTTACCACAGGTGGATTGATGTAAGGAAGAGTTAAGTTCCTACAGCAGGTTTCTGGTCACAAAACATCTCCAAACTTCTGATATCAAAGACTGAAACAAATGTGAGCTATCCAGATATTTTTAAAAGATGAGTAAAAACAAGTAAGGTAATGATTTTTCAACCTTATTTCCGTTCAGGGCCACCGTGGCCGGAGCCAGCAGCTCAGGGTGAAAGGCCAACCTCAACCTGGACAGGACGCCCTTCCCATGAGGGACCGGATAGTGAGGCCAGTTCACCTCACGTGCACATCTCTGGGATGTGGGAGGAGACCGGAGCCCCCAGAGAAAACCCACGCAGACGGGGGAGAACTTGCAAATTCCACACAGACTGTGGCCCCACCAGAAATCGATTCTCCCCACCCCCCCTTGTCAACATTATAACATAAAGGCATTGAAACAAAATGATGTTGCTCAAGGACCTGCAGTAATGATTTGGGTCCATTTGTAGTAAGTGCTTTGAAGAAGAAATAGCAAACGATGTGAACGTGTACACCAAGAGACCTAACCTAGTCCAGGGGAAGCTGTGGTGGTAAAGAAATGCTTTCCCTAGAGGTAAATTTTAAAAGATAGACCTACATTTCAAGTTTGATTTTACTCAGAAGCAGAGAAATAGGCTAGATGAGTTTTAGAATTTCTTGCATATTTATAATTCACTGGTTTGCCAAGTTTGTGTTCATAGTTGATGATTTTTAAAAAATGAAGTAAAGAAGAAAATAAGTTCCTTTTCAAAACAGAGAGACTTAAAAATCCAACCTTGGAATGGGCTGAGCCCAGCATTTCAGCCAGCACCTCTGTCATCATCTCATCGGACTTGCATTGCTAGTTGAGCTTCTCCAAGAGTTAGAGCTTTTCTTGGAGACTTCAGCTTGTGGAAGGCTTACCTTTTTGTGGAGAAGGAATGCTCACTTTTTTTTTTCTTGGAACATTTTAAAAAATTTAAATTTAACAGAGTGACATTGGTTAATAAGATTATATAGGCAACTCTATGACACATCATCTGTATATTGCATTGTGTATTCACCACCATCACAAATCAAAGCTTCTTTCATCACCATATATCGAACCCTCTTTACCCTTTACTACTCTTTCACACCCTTGCCCTCTGGTAACTATTATCCTGTTGTCTGTGTCTATGAGTTTTTATTTGTTTTTCTTGTTTGCTCATTTGTTGCTTTCAGTTTTATATCACACAGATGAGTGAAGTAATATGGTTCTTAACTTTTTTCTGCCTAAGTTATTTTGCTTAGCATAATATTCTCAAGATCCATCCATGTCACAAATGGCAGAATTTCATCTTTTCTCCGGAGACATCCGTCATCAATACCATAGTCGAGATTTTTCATGTAAAGGTTAACACCCCGGTATCTGGTGGCCCTATCTTGGCTCATGTTCTCAAATTTGCACCTATGTTCCGTCTGCCATTCCACTTTTTTATGAGCTCGGCTAATGTAGATTTGTTTTCCATTGAGCTCCTTTCCATTCACCTCATCCACAGCTTTTTGTGTATCTTCATGCGAGGTTACAAATCCAAACCTTTGGATGTCCCACTTCACCCATCATGACTTTGACACTTAAGGCAGGTCCAACCTTGCCTAAGAGGTCCTTAAGGTGCTCGTCATCCATGCCTTCTCCAAAATTCTTGATGTGAATGTGGTGAACTCTGTTGCCCTAGTTCCCAGGCCTGCTTCTTGTTCTTTAGGATACTTAGCTCGCCCAACAAATACTCTGTGACCATTTAGAAGCACATTCCCCTTCATTTTTTCCAATAGCCCTTTCAGCTGCTCCCTGGCTCTCAAAATGTACAAATCCATAACCCGTGGGACCATGTTCATCACAAACCATATTGCATGAAAGGATGTTACCAAAAGCAGAAAATGTATCACGCAGTATTCTCAATGGATTTGCCCACATTTTTAACGACTATGCTGTCCACTCCACTTTTGTGAAGTGAAGGATCACGCTGAGACCCACATGCTGCAGCTTTCGTAACATCCGGATTCACGGTGTGCACCGCACGCTCCGCGGCGGCAGGAAGTTCACCTACGAGCTGCCCAAGGGGCGCTGGTGACATGTCCCTGCAGATGCAGATGGATAGGATGGGCCGGCCGGCTGACCTTCTCACAGAGCATTGTCTTGGTCACGTCGGGGTGTAGGTTCCCCAAGTAGAGCGAGTTCCTAGGGTGGCTGGGGACTCTGTGGTCCCGCGGAGCTGAGACCTTTCTGTGAGGGGAGAGTGGGTGCTGGAGGTGGGAGGAGGGGAGCTGGAGCAAGCGCTGGGGGACAAAAATCCACTGGAATAGAAAACTGCTCACGCAGTAGGGACGCAGGCTGCCGGGTGGAGAGCGAGGGGAGTGGTGTGGAAGCCACAAGAAGGCTTGGTCTTTTGGTTCCTCTTTGAAGCTACTGCGGGACCACGGATGAGTGCTTAACCAGGTTATTTTATAAAAAGGAAGAAAAAAAAATCTCTGGCAGGGGAGATGAGGATTTTTTTTTTTTTTTTTGGGGGGGGGGGGGTGTAAAAACGATTTTTAAAAAATAATAAATGTGTGTTCCAAGCCTGGAGCACACACTCCGCACTCTCAGCACTAATCTGGGGGAGAAGGGGCTAATGTACTTTTTAAAAATTGTGGTAAACTACACGCATCATCACCTTAACCATTTTTCAGTGTACAGTTCAGTAGTATTTAGTGTATTCACATTGATTTCCAGCCAGTTTTCAGAACCTTTCATCCCACTGTGACCACTGTGAGGTTCAACTTTATATGTCAACTTGGCCCGACCACAGCGCTAAGATAGTTGGTCAGATGTTATTCTGGATGTCTTTGGATGAGATTTACACTTAAATTGGTGGATTTGGAGTAAAGCAGGTTGGCCTCCATAGTGTGGGTGGGCCTCATCCAATCAGCTGATCGCCTGGATAGAAAGAAAGATTGACTTCTCTGGAGGAAGAGGGAATGATGTCAGCAGATACCCTTCAGACTGAAATGGTGGCATTGGCTCTTCCTTGGCCCTCCAGCAGAAGGCCTACCCTACAGATTTTGGACTTGCCAGCCTCTGTAATTGCATGAACCAATTCCTTCAAATACATTTCTCTTGATGTATCTGAATACTTATTGGTTCCATTTCTCTGGAGAACTGTGTTTAATACATCCATTCAACAACAACTCTTCCTTTTCCCCTCCCCAAGCCCCTGGAAAGCACCATTCTACTTTTTGTTTCCACTTTAGGTATCTTATGTAAGTAAATCATGCAGTATTTGTTTGTGCCTGGCTTATTTCATTTAGCATACTGTCACAAGATTCATTCATGTTATACTATGTGTCAGAATTTTCTTCCTGAAAATTTGGAAGCAACGAAAGGGTCCATTTGGGTTGCTTCCCTTTGGTGGACCCTTTGGTTGCTTCCACTTTTTGATTAATGTTGCTGTGAGTACAGGTATACTAATATCTCTTCAAGGCTCAGCCTTCAATTCTTTTAAATATAAATATAAATAAATATATATATATTAGAGTTCTGGTGCATGAGTTCGTGCACCAGTGGGGTCCCTTGACCTGGCCTGCACCCTCTCGCAATCTGGGACCCATCAGGGGATGTCAGAGAGCTGGTTTTGGCCCGATCCCCGCAGGCCAGGCTGAGAAACCCCACCAGTGTATGAATCTGTGCACCGGGCCTCTGATATGCATATAAGATCTTTGGTTAATCTCTTCTCCCTGTTCCCTCTTAGACTTATCAGTCTGTTCCATGTTTCCACGCCTGTGGTTTCTGTTCCTGTGTAGAGCATCTACCCCCTGGTGGTCAGTGCGTGTCATAGCTACTGGTCAGCTGGTTGGCTGGTTGGCCAGTCGGTTGGGGATGTGTGTGTGTGTATGTATATGTATATATTTATATATATATTTTTATGTATATTTCAAAAGTGGAATTGCTGGATCATATGAGAATTCTGTTTTTAACTTTTGAGGATTCGTCACACTGTTTTCCATACTGGTTGAACCATTTTACATTTCTACCATCAGTGTACAAGAGTTTTAATTTTTTCACATCCTTGCCAATCGCTTGTTATTTCTAGCAATAATAATCTTGCAGGAACCTAAAATAACCTCTTACAGTGGTCATTTTTGTTATGGGATAGTATTCTGAATGTGTGCATGTGGAGGGAATGCTGATACAGACTTGATCCTACAAAATATGTTAAGACTTGATACATACATAATTTAGAACACATTTACATGGTGTCAAAACAATTATTTGGAAGGGAAAAAATTCTGTCAAGAAGTTACTTGCCTTGTGGGTGCTAAGTGTCTGGAGTGGCAGGTTTTATTGTTTAGCATTTGTAGAAAAGCCACCTTATTCAAGGTTTTCCCTCCTAAAATGTACATATTGTAGATCATTATAATTGTGACCAAGTCATTTTGAGAAGTAAGTATTTTAAAACTCTGAGGGAGTTTAAACTGTAAAGCAGAAGGTACACACTGGCAGGCCCCAGGCCAGATCAGGCCTGCAGACTTATTTGATTTGGCCTGCATATTTATTGGCTCACATAGCATTTTTTAAAAAAAAGTTTGAGTCAGTTGACAACTTTTTAAATGGAGAGATTTCATGCACAAATCTTGATTTCTAAAATTTGAGGAAAAACTAGCTGACCTGGCAGGACTGGGCCTACATTCCCACATGGCAACAGTTGGCTGGAGCTGAGGAGCAGCTGTCCTTTCAGCCTGAGCTTGTGTTATCCTGTTCTCCACGGTCCCACCCAGCCTGAGACTCCAGAGCTCGTGGACACCCAGGCAGCAGACATTTCAGCTTTGCCAGGAACTGCTTACAACTTCCTGTAATGTTTAGTGGGATGTAAGGCCCAGGGTGGGCTCTCAACCAGTGTTTTCTTGGTTGTTTATTGATTCTGATTTTTTATGTCCTAAAATCATTTAGGATATTTTCTTTCTTTCTTTCTCTTTCTTTCTTTCTTTCTTTCTTTCTTTCTTTCTTTCTTTCTTTCTTTCTTTCTTTCTTTCTTTCTTTCTCTTTCTTTCTTTCCTTCCTTCCTTCCTTCCTTCCTTCCTTCCTTCCTTCCTTCCTTCCTTCCTTCCTTCCTTCCTTCCTTCCTTCCTTCCTTGGTGGAGGAGACAATAAGACTATGGTCTTACCTGAATGAAATACAAAAATAAAAGGATTTAGACAACACAGAGATGGGGAACATCTTAAAAGAAAATAATAATGCAAATGTATTTTTTTTACTAAGCATTTAGCCTTGAACTCTTTTTCCTATGTGAGGAAAACTGAAGAAAACAGCACCCAAGAAGTGTTTCAACCTAAGCCATCTGTTTAATACAAGAGGGAAACAAGGGGCAAAAGGTTAGTCAGCCGTCTTACAGTGGCAGAATTCTTGAGTTAACAGATAGAAATAGATATAGAAAATGAGGACCATATGGTTGGCTAGATCAGAGCCACTGTTTGTGTGTGTGTGTGTATGTGTGTGTGTGTGTGTGTGTGTGTGTGTGTGTGTGTGTATTTGCAAGGCCACCCACTGAGAAAAAATTCAACTTATTGTGTCTCAGCATATTAACGACTCCCCTTTAATTACTGAGGCATTGGAGAAGTTCTGTTTTCACTGTCATGTAATAGCAAATAAAAAACAAACAAACGTGTTAAACAAAAATGCAAGCAACTTCTCTCTCTCTTTTATTGATCTGTTGGCTAAGAGACACATGAAAGTCTTTTGGAAGATATGCCTTAATCTCCAACCCAAAATGTGGTTTCAAGAATTTTAAAAGTTCTGATCATAAGAAAAAATTCTGTAACTATGTGTGGTGGCAGGCGTTAACTAGACATATTGTGGTGAACAGTTTGCCAGGTATATAGATATTGAGTCATCATATTGTATACCTTAAACAGATATAATGTTAGAGTTCAATTATACCTCAATAAAGTCAATGAATAAATATAAAATTTTAGAAAACAAAACAAAACAAAAAAGGCAGCTTCATCAAGTTATTATTAGATGTTTCACTTTTCCTTATAATCATATTCTATAATGATAAGCACTAAAAAAACAAGGTCAGTTTAGGTCCTTGGCAGAAAGTTAAAAGCCTTTTAAAGAAATTTAATAAAGTTGCTTGCCGCTGAGTTATTACTGTATTTAAAGGAAGGTTGCAATAAAATTCAGCAACAAGTTGGATTCTTAATTAATAGATGTATAATTTCTTAAAAAATATCTCACCTAATGATTGCTTTTTACATAAAACACATAACGTATATGTTAGCATGTATATGTGAGTACATATACACATATATAGCCTCTTTTGCTATATTATTTATAGATTGATTTTACTCTGAACTTGAATTTGTGGTTTGAGGATAGCACCAAATGAGTCCTTCAAACAAAAAAGGACGTGATCTCATGAGCATTATTTTAAAAGTTCACTCAGTCAGAAATCTTTGTGTCTCTAGAAACAGCCGTCTCTGCCTCCCAAATGGCCAACTGAGGAAAATGAGATAACCCTGGCAAAGGCACAAAGGGAGGCTGGTGCCTTTGGGAGTCAAGTGCTGGTAATCACACCTCAGGAAGTCAGGACTCTTGCCTCTGTACCAAAGAACATCCCAAAGTCTAGCCCTCCAAATAGAAGTGATCAGATAATGCATTAAAAATTAATCTGGATTAGAATTAGCCCATGATTCACTTGATGTAGATCTAACAAAGCAAGACCATGAGTTAGCTTACAACTAGCAGGGCAGCTTGTCTGCCTTGTTAGCTGCAGGGGAGAATAATGTACAGGAAAAGGTGACGTAATGATTGTCTCACTTTCATTATTCTCTCCCAAATGAATAACCTTCCACACCAAGGATGAGCTCACTCACTATTAATGGAAGAACATCTGGTGAGCGAGGGCCCCCAGCCTAACATGCTGTTGGTTTGGGACTATATTTAACCAGCAGAAACCCAATCATTGTTGCATGTATCACATATGCAGTCCAGTTATATTGTGAAGAAAAAAAAAAGCTAAGAGGTAAGGATATACTCCTAAAAGTATTTTAACATGCAAGGTTTTTCCTTATGAAGCAAGGCATTAACCTGTTCCAAAAAAGATCGTAGGCTATTATTAGAGTGGAATATCTTACACATGTGACAGATGCCTTGTCCTCTTTGGCTGAGGCTCGGATGCTTGCCATAGCTATCTAAGTTTAAATTTCAAATCACGGATAGGAATCTCTCTCCTTCAATTTCCTTTCCCATTCTTAATTTCCAGGCAGGCCTGCCACACTGACAATGGTGAATTTTGCAGTGTAATCTATCTAATAGATTTACTGTAAATGATGAATCACCCTCGTATTTAAATCTAATGAATAATGCTATAAGTCAATTTTGTTTTAAAAAATGCAGTATAACTAAGGTCATCTGTTAAATGTGCTAATATAGAGAAATGTCAATGTTCAGAACACACAGCAGCTTGTCCTAATGGTCACAGAGCTGGAATACTCTGGAATCAGCCATGTGCCAAAAACTTTAGGGGGATTGCTCTCTTTAAATCATGACATTTGGAAAATAATTTCATTCCATCAGGATTCAAGAAACTTCCTCAAATTTAAGCATCTCTCATGGTTCTCCTAGTAAAACATGGTAACACATTGTTAAGAGACTAAGAAACTATTATTGTTTTTATTTAAAAGACTTATAAAAATAATGCCTATTTTCTTTTTTTAAATTTTTTTAATTTCCCCCCCATTTTTTTATTCAATTATTATCTGTGTACATATTTTAACATTGCCCCTCCTCCCATACATACCCCCCCCTCCCCAGAGTTTTGTGTCCATTGGTTGTACTTATACGCATGTACACAGTCCTTCGGTTGATCTATTATCTCCCCCAGATTTCCCTACTCTACCTGCTGTAATTTGACAGTCTACTTGTTGCTTTACTGTCTCTATATCTATCTTTTGATTCATCAGTTTATAATGCTCTTTATTATCCATAAATGAGTGAGGTCATGTGGTGTTTCTCTTTCATTGACTGGCTTATTTCACTCAGCATGTTGTTCTCCAATTCCATCCAGGTTGCTGCAAATGATGAGAATTCCTTCTTTTTTATGGCAGCATAGTATTCCATTGTGTAGATGTACCATAGTTTTTGGATCCAATCATCTGCTGACGGGCACCTAGGCTGTTTCCAAATTCTGGCTATTGTAGATTGTGCTGCTATGAACATAGGGGTGCATACATCCTTTCTAATTGGTGTTTCTAGTTTCTTGGGATATATTCCTAGGAGTGGGATTACTGGGTCAAATGGGAGTTCCATTTTCAGCTTTTTGAGGAAACTCCACACTGTTCTCCACAGTGGTTGCACCAGTCTGCATTCCCACCAGCAGTGCACGAGGGTTCCTTTTTCTCCGCAACCTCGCCAACACTTGTCGTTTGTTGATTTGTTGAGGTTGGCCATTCTGACAGGTGTGAGATGGTACCACATTGTTGTTTTGATTTGCATCTCTCGGATAATTAGTGACTTTGAGCATGTTTTCATGTGCCTTTTGGCCTTCCTTCTGTCTTCTTTTGAAAATATTCTATTTAGGTCCATTGCCCATTTTTTAATTGGATCATTCATTTTCCTTTTATTTAGTTGTATAAGCTGTTTGTAGATGTTGGAGATTAAACCTTTATCAGTGGTAACATTTGCAAATATGTTCTCCCACACAGTGGACTTTCTTGTTGTTTTGTTGATGGTTTCTTTTGGTGTAAAAAAGCTTTTTATTTTGATGTAGTCCCATTTGTTTATGTTCTCTTTAGCTTCCATTGCCCTAGGGGCAGTATAAGTGAAGAAGTTCTTTTGGCATATGTCTGAGATTTTGCTGCCTGTGGATGCTTCCAGTATTTTTATGGTTTCCCATCTGATGTTTAAGTCCTGTAACCATTTTGAGTTTATTTTTGTGTATGGTATAAGTTGGTGATCTAGTTTCATTCTTTTGCATGTATCTGTCCAATTTTGCCAACACCATTTATTGAAGAGACTGTCTTGACTCCATTGTATATTCATGCCTCCTTTGTCAAATATTAATTGAGCATAGTGATTTGGGTTGATATCTGGGTTCTCCATTCGATTCCATTGATCTATATGTCTGTTCTTGTGCCAGTACCAGGCTGTTTTGAGAACAGTGGCTTTGTAATACAGCTTAAAGTCTGGTATTGAGATCCCTCCTACTTTACTCTTCTTTCTCAGGATTACTGTGGCTATTCGGGGTCTTTTATTGTTCCAAATGAACTTTTGGAGAGTTTTTTCTAGGTCAGTGAAATATGCCGTTGGTATTTTAATTGGGAGTGCATTGAACCAATAGATTGCTTTAAGAAGTATGGACATTTTGATGATGTTGATTCTACTAATCCATGAACATGGTATGTTCTTCCATCTTGTTTACTTCTTCCTCTATCTCTTTTTTCAGTGTCATGTAGTTTTCCACAAATAGGTCCTTTACTTCCTTAGTAAAATTTATTTCTAGGTATCTTAATTGTTTTGGTGCGATGGTAAATGGAATTGCTTTTTTAGTCTCCGTTTCTGTAATTTACTGTTGGTGTATAGAAATGCCATGGATTTCTTGGCGTTAATTTTGTATCCTGCTACAGTGCCAAATTCATTTATAATGCCTATTTTCTAAAGAAAATATGGGAAATTCAGAGAAGCACAAAGAAAACGCAATTAATTCTGGTTCCGACCACTCAGGCTTTTTATGAATGTTAGCCTTTTCAAATTTAAGTACATATAAGCATTTTCTAATCTTATTAACTATTCTATAATTTCATTCTAATGGCCATGTTACATTACATCAGATGGCTATACCATAATTTTTCAAATTAGTTTCGTATTGGACACTTAGTATAGTACTCATTTCTTGCTCTTATAAACAAAATTGTGGTAAAAAAAAATCTCTATAGCAAAATTTTTGCCTATATAGGTGTTTATTTCTCTGGGCTATATCTACAGAAATAAGATTCAGTCAAAGTGAATGTATATTTTTAAGAGCCTAGACATTGGTTGATGATGCCTTTATGAGGGAATGGGAAATTTGTTTCCTTCTCTGCACAAGATATCCCTGATCCTGGAGCTACTGCCCAGTCCCTCTGCTTCAGTCTACCTCTGGTTCCTCATGTATAAAATAAGAGGACTGGGACATTGGGATAAGAAGGATGCTCATTCTGCTAAATGAATTTCATATGTTACCTCCTTTTGTCTGTACAGCAATCCTGGGAAATAGGATAAGCAACTTGGTGAAGTCCAGACAGCTTATAAACAGAGGAGCCAGAACTTGAACCAGATTTGCTCTCTCAAAAGTCTATGCCCCAAACCACCAAGTTACCAGTTTCTTCTGGGGTTATCACTCATTCTTTCATTTAGTAATTTGATATAATGTGAGAGGATCACTATATAAAGAATATGCAGTGATGAACTGAATAAACTTCTTGACCTCTGGGATTTTCTGGGAGAGTGACAGACAATAAGTTACAATATACACTCTCGTGCTACTTAATGACAGGGATACACATTCTGAGAAATGCGTTGTTAGGCAATTTCATTGTGCTAACATCGTAGAGGGCACAGATAGCCTACTATACACCTAGACTATCTGGTCTTCCTCAGCAATTTTCAACCTTCTTATCTTATGACACACATGAACAAATTATGAAAATTCTGTGGCACACCAAAAAATATATATTTGCCAATCTGACAAAAAAAAAAGGTATAATTTTTATTCATTCACACCAGATAGCTATTGTTGTGTGCTGGCTATTCTCTCTCTCTTTCTCTTTTTAATCTAACAATCTAAAAGAAAAGAGGTCAGTGCCCCTGACTAAATAGTCAAGTATTTCATGTTTTAAAAATTCTTGTGGCACACCACTTGAAAATTGCTGGTCTAGCCTATTGCTTGTGGGCTATAAGCCTACATGCACAGCATGTTACTGTACAAAACAACATGAGATTAAATCAAAAACAAGGAAAGTTTTGCAATCAAGAGAGGATAAACATGAGCTGCCAGTGTAACATACTGTTTTACAGTAAACTTTTAAAAATAAATAGAAACAATGCACTCTAAAATAATAATAAAAAGTGTGGTGTAGTAAATGCATAAACCAGTAACAAAATCATTTACTATTATTTTTTTCTTTTCTTTTTAATATATTTTTATTGATTTTTCACAGAGAGGAAGGGAGAGGGATAGAAAGCTAGAAACATTAATGAGAGAGACACATTGACCAGCTTCCTCCTGCACACCCCCCACTGGGGATGTGCCCACAACAAATGTACATGCCCTTGCCTGGAATCGAACCTGGGACCCCTCAGTCTGCAGACCGACACTCTATCCACTGAACCAAACCTATTTCGGCAAGTCATTTACTATTATTACCAAGTATCATGGACTATATATGATTATATCTTCTATCTATAAAAATAAAAGGGTAATATGCTAATTAGACATCATTTTGGACATCCTTCCTGACTAAGCTGAGGCCCGAGGGAAGCCACCCTAGGTCCCAGGTGCCTGCAGGTGGCAGAGGGAAGCCACCCTGAGTTCCAGGTGCCTGCCAAAAGGAAGGCAGTACCAGCAGCCAGAGGAAGGAAGGCCTATTCTTGCATGAGTTTTCATGCATCAGGCCTCTAGTATATATGTATAAAAGCCTAAGTGACCGTTTGACCATTTGACTGTTTGACCAGTGCTATGATGTGCATTGACCACCAGGGGGCAGACACTCAAAGCACAGGCATGGAAACATGGAACAGACTGATGAATCTCAGAAGGAAAGGGAGAGGCCGGGAAGAGATTAACCAAAGATCTTATATGCATACTAGAGGCCTGGTGCATGGATTTGTGCACTGGTGGGGTCCCTCAGCCTGGTGTGCTGGATGGGTGGAAACTGGCAGTTCAACACCCCCCTAGGGGTCCAGAATTTTGAGAGGATACAGGCCAGGTGGAGGGACCCCACTGGTGCATGAATCTGTGCACTGGTCCTCTAGTATGATTATATGTACTGTACTTTTATACAGACTGGCAGTGCAGGAGGTTGGTTTACATGCAAGCGTGAACAGCGTTGCGTTATGACATCATGACTTTATGATGCTACCACATCTCTAGGCAATTCATCTTTGAATATGAGGTCTGTCCTTGCCTCGAGATGTCCTTACGTAGTGCACGCCTGTCTCATCAGGTAGCAAGTTCTATGAAGGAAGATACAGCAGGAAAGAAGGATAAAGGATGCCGAGGATCCTGCTGAGGAAAGGTGCTGGGAGAAAGCCTGTCTGAGCGAACAGACAGAGGAACCAGCTCTCCAGTTAGAGAAGCAGTAGGGTAAAGGCTCTAGGACCAGAGCACACCTCGTGTGTTTGGGGAACTGCACAGAGGTGGCTGGGGCTGCAGGGCAGTGAGATGTGGGGGAGACAGTTTATACTGTCTATGAGACACCCGAGCCCATTCTGGGGGTGGGAGGAGTTGAAGCCGCCAGGCTGGCGAAATAGACACCGCTGCACACTTTGAGCAGGAAAGAGGGCTAACGACAGTCACCTGATCTCCTGTTGTCCAATTGGTTTAGGTTGGTGGGAACTTAGGCCACAGCATTAAAACCCCAGCCCTCGATGCCCAGGAATGGCCCACACCAGCTATTTCTGGACTCAAAGGGAAGAATTCAGATCCCTGGCTCATTCCACCTTTCTTATTCCATTACCCGTCCTCCCCAGAGGAGACTCTAGGCCTCACCCTATCCAAGGCTTCTATCAAAATAGAAGGCAAATGGTTTCTTTGGCTGGAAAGATCATGTGGAATTGGGAAAACGACCATTTTAAAGTTCAAAACGATGTGCTTATTCATCACTTTGAAGGACAAACACATCTATCCGGAGACCAGCTGTTTCCTGCTGTCATTTAAATCTGTTAGTCCCACATGTTCTGCTACAGGAAGGAATCTAACTTCCTTTCCAATTCTGGTGAATGTGTCTTTTAAAATTTAATTTGGGGTTAAATTAGTTTATTATACATTATTAAAAACCTTCATGTTCTAACAGACGAATTCCAAGGGCCTAGTAAGGATATCATTGCTTGGTGGGACTTACCTGCAGCAAATGAACTGGGTTCATGAACAATGTTCTTCAGACTTAAGAGATATGAAGTAAGTTGAGAGAGTTTATATGCTTTAGAATCTTCCAGTTTCAGGATTTAGTTTATTCTGTGTGCATTAGGAGGGAAAATCTTAACTGCTAGAACCAGAATCTGTTTTAGGGAAATACCTGTACTCCATGGAGTACATGGATAGGAGGTGCATCCCAAGGGCATGGGTAGCTGGAAATAAAGAAATAACAATCATAGCTAGACTGCACAAAGGTGGGAAAACCGAGCAGACTGGTAATGTGCGAGAGCAACTAGGAGAGCAATACTAACTTTAGCAGAAAATCTTAAGATATTGAATAAGCAATGTTCAGTTATGTGAACTTTTTATTTCTGTGGTGTAAGCCCCACTTTCACTGTCCCAAATCTTTAGTAAATCTTATGATATACACAAATGTCTTGTGAAAGTGCAGAGCATGTGCGAGCATGTGTTCTGGGAATCAAGGGGCTGAGTTCCATGTTTGGGTGAATGAAGAATATAGGCAGATAACTTCACATTTAGAAAGTTTATCATCTCTAATATAGATATAGAGAGTATTATCTTTGGAAAGATTAATTCTACTAGAAAAGATATGTGGATGTGTTTAGTCCAACAGCTGTCCACCAGGAAAACTTCAAGAATGACGAGGGTAACAGACATTTACCATTGGATTGGCATGGAAACTGCAAAAAAGAGATTGGACTTGCCATAGGAAGCTCACCGTGGCTATCCGCTGAGTCTCCCTATTAAAATGATGTTCTGCTATGGCTACTGTGTCCTTGAGGTATACAGGTGGAGGACCAGGGGCAAGAGTGGGATTCATACAGTAGTAGCAAGGGTTTGTATTTGGAGGACTGGAGAGCTAAGCCATTTTAGGGGGGCTGGGGTGAGATTAGCTAGACTTGAAGCAGAGGAGTAAAATGGGAAACTAGGATGTTTCCACAAGAGGACACCTGTAAAGGACTGATAATTTACCCTTGGGCTGGGAGAATTGTCAGATTTGTCACTTAATGTTAGGTTTTCTTCTTGTATACAGGAGTTGGCAGAAGTAGAATTACAATTGTGAGCATGTGAAACACAGAGTTTATTCTTGTATTATTTTCCATATGAACCACTGTAAGCCTACTTTTGCCCTGCCCTGTATTATAAATCCCCTTTTAATTAAGTTTTCGCCAACCTTGTAATTAAGTGTATTAGATATGCACAAGCTCTGTATTGGTGTGGTGGGAAATCAAAGAGAAGAGCACCAAAAGGAAGTGTGATCTTATATCCTTCCATGGAGACCATCACCTTGTCATTAGCAATCCCAGGCCATCCAGGTGGGCAGCAGGATGGAGAATCAGAGCAGAACTGAGGGTGATGGGAAGGAGCAAGTGACTCACAAAAGCAGCTGCAAAGAGGGTGACTCAGGAACCAATGTGAGGCAAACATCCTTTTTCTGAAACATCCTAGAGGAAGGTGATCCTCAGGGCTTGAGAAATGGGAATGGTGGTGGGGGCAAGGGGAAGAGGCTGGGGAGGTAAACACTAATTTTATTTTCTGCTACTAGACTCTTCTTCTTTCCCCCACCCCTCTTCCTCAACATTTACTAATTTCTCCTTTCAAGATGGCCCAAATGTACTCTGCTTTTATACGCATTATAGAACTCTTTTTATCCTGCCATGTATTTTTATTAGTTATATGACTGTTAGCCCCACTAGACTGCAAAGACAGTGACTATGACCAGCTCATAGGAGAAACAGAATACCTAGGATAGTGCTTTGCATACTGTAGGTGCTTAATAAGTGTTTTTAAATTGATTTGAAAATGGTTACTTAGTTGATCCTCTCCCCCCCCTTTTTTTTTACAACTAAGTTCCCATTTAATCCTGTCTGCATCTTTAAATTGCCGCATTATCTATAATATTTTAATAACTTTTATCACTTTGAAATAATACTAAATGAAATAAGTTTGTGGCTAAGCTTCTCAAGGAAACAAATCACAACTCTTTCAGATGTCATAAAATTGAAGGTGCTTATTGTTTTTCTGTAAAGGGAAACGTTACAATGGGCATTTGCTCTTTAGGAAAATTCCTGATGTTTTTAGGATAATTTCAACTTACACTTAGGCTGTTTTAGGAAGAGGGTCCGTGCTGGATGAAGAGGAATCAGGTTTTCTAGTGTTCCAATCAGAAGGGTCAGCTATTGAGAAGTTGATAGTTTAAAAATTTTCTGTTTGTCTTACGATCTTCAACTCCAATCTTTTTTTTTTTTAAAAAAAAATGAGTTTATTTTATTATTTCCTAGCTTTGTGGAGATATAATTGACATATAATTGTATACAGGAGTTGGCACAAGTAAATTTACAATTGTGAGCATGTGTAACACAGAGTTTATTCTTGTATTATTTTCCATATGAACAACTGTAAACCTACTTTTGCCCTGCCCTGTATTATAAATCGCCTTTTAATTAAGTTTTAATTAAAAGTTTAAGGTATAATATATATACTGAATGGCCAGATTATACGATCTCTAAATGCAAAATAATCTGGCCACTCAGTATCTATATCTATATCTATATCTATATCTATATCTATATCTATACATATATTGTGAGAAGTTTACCGCAATAAGGTTAGTTAACACATCCATCACCTCACATAATTGCAATCTGTATATGTGTTAACAACTTTCAAATATACAAAACAGTGTTATTAACAATGGTAACCACCTGTATATTTACTTCCCCAGAACTTATTCATCTTATATCTGGAAGTTTTTACCCTTTGATTGCCAACATGCTTTTGTGCCTTTGCATATGCTGTCCCCCCTCTGGCTAACTCCTAGGCTACCCTCAAGTCTAACTTTTGACATCAGTTTAACTGGAAAATTCAGCCCGACTGCCCATAAAAGGAGTTGATAACCCTGCCTGTGTGTTTTCCTAGCAGCCTGTTCTTAAACCCATCTCAGCTTTCATTTCAGGCTTTCAATGAACAGTTGATCTGTCTATCTCTGTCGCTCTACTGTAGGCTCCTTGAAAGTAGAGATGGTGTCTTGTTTAATCTTCAGTGCCTGGAATTAATCTGGCACAAGATAGGCACTCCATAAATATTTCTTGGAGAAAGGGTGGCAGGATGAAAAGTCCTCAGCTTTGCCCTCATCTTTCTTAAGAAGAAGTGATAGGGATATTTATTTACTCTGATGTCAGCTTCTCCTGAGCCCATTGAGCAGCGAAGTGAAAAATTCAGGGCTCTCTGACTAAGAGAGATGATGGAAGAATTACTTGTCTCCACTGAGGGAGCCCATAAATAAGATGAATGAATCATGGTTATGTTCCTGGTAGGGATGCCACGAAAATGGGCTCAGGACTACTGGCAACCCTCTCAAAGTTAAGACAAATGTCAGCGTTGGCTGCTTGAAGTGTTTTCTGGCACCATACATTTGTGAATGCCACACCTGGCACAAAGATAGTATCATAAACTTGAACTTGATTGTGTTGGACAAGTAAACTGTGCTTCTGGTAACTTCAGCACAAAAGCTGCATTTACACTCCCGTTCACTGAGGTCTGTAGTGGTGACTAATGAAGACATATCTGAGATGAGTGTGAGACCAGGGCAGGGTTAGGGCCTAAATTTGACTGCTGAATACAAGTCAACTGACATTTTCAGTATCTGGCAAACTCTATTTTGACAACAGGTTTGTTCTTTAAATTATGACTAGAAAAATTGTAATTGAGTACAGCTTCCCACCCATTTTCCCATTCCCAAATAAGAAAATCTCTTTCTTAAAAAAAAAAAAAAATACAAACTGTCATTTGATTAGACAGGCTCCATATGACAAGTCATTTTTTTAAATATGAGAAGCCCGGTGCACAAAATTCATGCGGGCTAGTGGTGGTGGGGAGTCCCTCAGCCAGGCATGCACCCTCTCGCAAACAAGGACCACTCAGGGGATGTCCGACTGCCGGTTTAAGCCCGATCTGGGTTCAGGCTTAAACTGGCAGTCAGACATCCCTCTTGCAATCCGGGACCGCTGGCTCTTAGCTGCTCGCCTGCCTGCCTGCCTGATCACCCCTAACCACTCTGCCTGCCTGCCTCATCACCCCTAACCTCTTTGCCTGCCTGCCTGGCTGATCATCCCTAATCACTCGCTTGCCTGCTTGATTGCTTCTAACAACTTGCCTGCCTGATGCCCCTAATTGCTCACTTGCCTGCATGATCACCCCTAACTGCTTCTGCCTTGGCCCCCACTGCCATGGCTTCATCTGCGGGGACATCCAGAATGATGTCTGGAAGGTTGTTCAGCTGTCTGGTCTAATTGGCATATTATACTTTTTTTTTTTGGTTTGTTTTTTGTTTTGTTCTTTTTTTAAATATACATATTTTATTGATTTTCTTACAGAGAGAAAGGGAGAGAGCTAGAGAGCTAGAAACATCGATGAGAGAGAAACATCGACCAGCTGCCTCTTGCACACCCCCATCGGGGATGTGCCCGCAACCAATGTACATGACCTTGACCGGAATCGAACCTGGGACCTTTCAGTCCGCAGACCGACGCTCTACCTCTGAGCCAAACCTGTTTTAGCTGTTTTTTGTTTTTAATATATTTTTTATTGATTTCAGAGGAGAAGGGAGAGGGAGAGATAGAAACATCAATAATAAAAGAGAATCATTGATTGGCTGCCTCCTGCACGCCCTGTACTGGGGACTGAGCCCACAATCCAGGCATGTGCCTTTGACTGGAATCAAACCTGGGACCCTTCAGTCCACAGGCTGACACTATATCCATTGAGGTGAGGAAAGTCATTGACTCACACCTTACCAAAAAAGCTGTTTGTTAAAGTGCTGAAGTTTGGAGAGCATCATGGAAGGTCTTTTGGATAAATGCATGTTATTATTACATGCATTGAAATTGATCTTTTGAGTGTTAGAAGTTCAGAGGACTTTGTGTTGATGTATAAAAAGTGCACAGCAAAGTTAATGGAGCAATCTGAATGGCATGAGTTTTCTATAAAACGTAGCGCATCTAACATTCAGATAAGATATGCTCTGTGCATTGCATTAATAAAGTTACTCCCAATTTACACCGTGGTCATGTAATGAAATCTAATCTGCTCAGATAGAGAACTAGGATATAAATTATCATCAGTTAGGTTAGGAAAATAGGTCACCAGCCTAAATCAGATGTTAGTAGTAGTTTGCAGTTTCTTGCAATGTAAGCACTGTTGTGTTTTTTTTTTGTTGTTTTTTTTTAAACTAATCCAATGAAACTTGCATGGAAAAATTTGCTTCAGAATGATATGTGCTCTAATGCTCAGGGGTACTATTCTCTGAGTCATTCTCAATTTGGCTTATGTTCTGCTGAATTAAGCATTGCCTCAGAACGAGGAGTCATGAGCCAACCTGAGGCCAGCAGGAGATTAGAATAGTGAAGCTCAAGGAGAAAATAATTAGCACTTTGTCCTGGGACATCACTTCTGTGCAAAATGCTCCTTTCACACATCTGCCTGGGCAGCTTTTTTTTAATTGTATTTATTAACCGATAGTACATTTCAAAGGTTTGATATTCAAAAGATATAGAAGAGGAGGCAGGGAAAAATTTTCTTTGGTTCTGCTCCCAGCCACCCCTTTCTTAAGGCAAATCATGCATACCAATTTTTAATGTATTGTATCCACATTGTATTGATATATTTGTGTATTTATGTTTTTGCGTATTTATTTACTCTATTATAACATTTATAACATACATAAAAGTAAATATAATAATAAATGAATAATTGTTATCCATTTATGGTCATCTTTCATTCCTCCACTGGATTATGATGAAGCAAATCATAGACATCATATTTTAGCTATAAATATTTTATTATGTATCTATCAAAAATAAGAACTCATTTTATTTTATTTATTTTTAAAAAATATATTTTATTGATTTTGTACAGAGAGAAAGGGAGAGAGATAGAGAGCTAGAAACATCGATGAGAGAGAGTCATCAATCAGCTGCCTCTTGCACACTCCCTACTGGAGATATCCCCGCAACCAAGGTACATGCCCTTGACCGAAATCGAACCCGGGTCCCTTCAGTCCCCAAGCCGATGTTTTATCCATTGAGCCAAACTGGTCTCGGCTCATTTTATTTTTTAATAATATTTTTAGAGATAGAGTAAAGCAGAGGGAGAGAGAGAAAAAACATCAATATGAGAGTGGTACACCTCTAGGCTGCCTCCTGTACACTCCCTACTGGGGATTGAGTTGAGCCTGCAACCCAGGCATGTGCCCTGACCAGGAATTGAACTGGCAACCTTTAAGTGCACGGAACAACACCCAGCCAACTGAGCCACACCAACCAAGGCAATAAGAACCCATTTTTCAAAAGTTAACTATAATACCAGTATCATATGCTACCAACTTAACAATGATTTTTAAATATTATAAAATGACCAATTATCAAACAAACTAATGATTGTACTTTTCTGAGTGTCTTCTCAAAATTATTTTTTCTTTTTCACAGTTGGTTCTAAATAGAGTCTATACATTGCATTTGATTGATATGTCTCTTAAGTGTCTTTTAATCTACAGATTCACTTTACCTCTTTTTTTCCCCCTTGCAATTTATTTATTGGAGAATCTGGGTTTTTCTTGCTATGGAATTTCTCATATTCTGGATTTAGCTGATTACATATTTCTAGAGAATTTAAAAAACCCAAATAGAAAGCAATTAATTACCTGTGGATTTTTTTTTTCAATTCTGGATTTAACTATCCAGTACTTTTCATCCTGCCCAAATAAAATAATTAATTGGTAACAATAAAAGGCAGAAAGAATTTGCTATTTGGCACAAGCCACATTTTTGGAGTTTACCATATCTTCTTTTCTTCTTTCCTTGCTTCCTTCAATTCATCCCAAATCCCATTGGGCTTTCTTTCAAGATATATCCAGGACCCAAATACTTCTCACCATCTCCACCTCTATCACCCTGGCCCAGCTACCGATGTTCTGCCTGGACTATTGGAATAGCTTCCTAGTGCTTCTCCCTGCTTTTATCTTTGCCCCCTTTACCTTTAGAACCAGAATGATCCTAACATAACCCAAATCAGATCACATCACTCCTCCTTTCGGAATCCCCAGTGACTTCCTCTTTTACCTAGAGAACAGTTGAAATCCTTACAATGGCCTACAAGTTCCTTTATGATCTGCTCCCTGCTTCCCTTTGACCTTGTCCACCAGCCACTCTCATACTCTCTCACTTTCTAGCCACACTGGCTTCTTTGTTTTCCTTAAACACATCAACCATACTCCTATCCTACCAGCTGTTTCCTTTGTCTGCAACACTCCCTCACCAGCTGCCCACATGACTTGCTCCCTGGCCCCCCTCACCCTGCCATGATCTTCAGCTCCTTAATCGTTGCCTTTTAGGTGAGGCCTCCCTGACCACCCTGCTTAAAGTTTCAAACCCCACTCCTCAAAATCTTGCCTTCTCCATCTTCCTTGTCCTGTCTTGTTTTTCTTCATAGCACTTGACACCTACTAAAGTACTATGTGACTTCCTTAATTTGTTTTTTGGTCTTCCTTCATTAGAATGTAATCTCCATAGTGCAGATATCCCCACCCCCCAATTTTGTTCACTGCTTTCTCTGTAGCACCCAGAACAATGCCCAAGAAACATTTGTTAAATGGATAAATTTTAGACACTCAATGAAATCTTCCTACTTTTCTTTGCATAAAATACCCCCCCCCTCCCAATTATACCTGCCTAGAACAGGTACAGAACAAAGCCTATAGTACTTGAGAGCTGGCTAACCCTCATAATCCCTCATCATCACTCTGTCCACATTTTTTCCTTAGGTAGACGTAAAGTTGCTTTATTTATTGTGCAAAGTGGATAGTTGCTCTAGACATAGTACCGCTAAGGACCTGGATAGGTTGTATTGTGTCCCTCAATGTTCATGCGTTGAAGTCCTAACCTCAGAATGTGACCTTATTTTGGAAATAGGTTTGTTACAGAAGTAATTATTTAAGACAAGGTCATACTGGAGTGGGGGAGGGCCCTAGTCCTATTTGACCAGTGTCCTTATAGAAAAGGAAACTTTGGACACAGACATACATACAAGGAGAATGGGTGTCATGTCAAGATGAACAAGAGATTGACAAGCCAAGGAATGCATGGAACAGAGTCTTCCTCTGAAGGAACCAGCCCTGCTGACTCTGAGCTCAGACTTCTAGATTTTACAGCTGTGAGAGGATATATTTATGCTGTTTGGGCCGCACAGTTTGTGGCGCATTGTCATGGCGGCCCTTGGAAACGAATACAGGACCTGTGGAACCATGGCCCCTTTGTCTTTGTTTACAAGTGGTTCACACGATTGGTGTCCATTTAGCACTCAACAAACATGCTGAATGCACAGTGGGAAAATGATGCCGTGAATCAGCTTCAAGGAGGGCAAGGAGGACGGGAAATAAAGTCATCACTGGCTTTAATTCTGCTTAGGGCAGCAACAATGTCATTTACTATTCAGTTCCTAGCACAGAACCTATTTCTCAATACACATTTGTTGAACCAAACTGAGTATCAGGCAAAGCAGGTGGCTTTATGCCAAGCAAGAAAGAGGTGGAGAGCTTGGGTGGGCTAGTGCTTCCTGCTGTGTTCCTATCTACTGACTGTCCTGATTTCACACTGCCAGGAGCCCCAATGTCAAAAGATCACAGTCTGCATTGTTGCTTGAATTCACTTCATTTAGGTATATGGTGTGTGATCTTTAAGATATATTTCTAGGACTATTAGTAGGCACAAATTTATCTTCAATCAGGTGGTTCAACCCCAGATTTGTTATTGTGTTGTTAAATTACTATATTGCATTTCTTAAAAACCCACTTAAAGGCTATTATGAATACAAAACCATTCTTTCTTTAGGAGGATTGTTTGAAGCCACAGTGTTATTCCTAATAGATTGCCTTTCGTGGTTGGTTATTTTACATCAGAGGAGAAAGTAATGCTATTGTTGTTGATTAAAATATCATTTTAAATGTCGTTGCTATTAAATATCAAGGACATAGAAAACCAAAATAGTAGTGGCAGAGATATAGGATAAAAGTAATGGGATCCAATATAATATTTTTGAAATGTGCTTATTCATGTGAGTTCAGAATGAGTGCAATTGTCTGGATAACTCAGGCAAAGTTATTCCCCCCACTAGAATATTTTAAAAAAGAAATAATGATTTGTTAATACCTGCCATTTTCAGATGTCTTTATTATCTATTGGTTGACTGAAAAGGACCACATATTCCTTGCTGTGTTACCCTTTGAGAGGTAAGACTGGTTCTCCACCCCTTGATCCTGGCTGAGCAGAGTTGCTATACCAGGAGACTAGAATGGTCTGGTCCTCTCAGTTATCATCGAAGAAGTTTGATAGCCCTGGGGCTATGATACTATAAGGGGACCCAAGATAGCCATGTGGAGAGGATGTGAGGAGAGGAAGGGAGGGACAGAGAGAGAGAGAGAGAGAGAGAGAGAGAGAGAGAGAGAGACCCTCTTTCCCATCTCTCTTCCAACTCCTGCCTTTTGAGTCATCCAAGCTAAAGTCCCAAACAATATAGAGCTGAGGTAAGCTGTCCTTTATGTTCTGACAAATTCCTGACCCACAGAAGAGTAAGGCAATCAAAATAAATTCTTATTTTAAACCATTGATGTTTGGTGTCATTTGTTATGTATTAATAGGTAACTGGAACATTGTCTTTTGAATATAGATAGTTTCAGGTTATAACTTCCTAGGTGTTCTCTTTATGGCATCTAATAATATTTCCAGTCCTCAAAATTGGAATTTCTTCTTTAGTTATCTATATGCCTGGCATATACTGATTATTTTCTCATTACTTATTAGTCAACTGTTCAAACTATTGTGCCATCTATTTGAAACAAAAGGTTCCAAAGCCCTATTTTGTGCATTTCTTTCTCTTGCTGTGGCATGTGCAATTAGGCTCACTAAATTTTTTTTTGTCTCTGCTCATGCAGATTTTATTTAATTGTTATTCATAAAAAGTAGATTTCTTGTTAACACTAACAGAATGTTAAAAACATAGCTGTTAGCCTCCAAGAAATACAATATAATATGTGTTTTGATAACTATCATTAGTAACGGGAATGGCTACCCTCCTTTATGTGCCTACCAGAAACCATATAATATGCCTCATAAGTGTTTGATACATTTAATAAATACTATTTATTACCATCCCTCCATTTTGTTGTTGCTAGGTAATATTTCTACTTTTGGAAACCTAATGCCAGTTTAAAACCAATCTGTTGCACACCTATATTTTAGCCATTGAAAAAGTAACTGCTGCCTGGCTGGCATGGCTCAGTAGTTGAGAGTCGACCTATGAACCAGGAGGTCAGGGTTTGATTCCTGGTCAGGGCACATGCCCTTGTTGCAGGCTTGATCCTCAGTAGGGGGCAGGCTGGAGGCAGCTAATCAATGATTTTCATCATTGAGGTTTCTATCTCTCTCTCTCCCTCTTCCTTCCTCTCTGAAATCAATTAAAAAATAGTTTTTTAAAAACAACTTTTTATTGCTATCAGAGAAATTAGAACTAAGGTATATTATTGTTAAGGGATTTGAAGGTTCCTCTAGTAATTTGCCTTAAAAGGGCTTGTATTAGAAGCTTTCACTTAAGACAATTCATTTTCCTTTAAAAGAGATCTATTTGGCACTAAATAGATTTTAAATAGCACTAAATTTTAAAAATTTACTTTAAAAATTCACTCTTTATCCCTAGAATTATTTCAGACATATGGTAATAGTTGTTTAATTTGCCAGCAAACTGAGTGTTTGTTTGTGTTGAGTTTAAACAAATTACAAACATCCACATGAACATTTTCTTTAGATTAAGTCAGTTGTGCTTTGTATGCTTAACAGTCCCTTCCATTAAATGAACCTCTTACACTTTGATAAAACAAAGGGGTGAAGAAATTCTGCACAAGGAAAATTGCTGTACTTTAACTTGAATATAAGTGGAATGGTAGAAGAATACCCAATTACTCCATGTCTCTTAAAATGGTATAAGGAATAGCTTACTTATGCACATGCTTCATGTCTCAAGTGAAGTTTCTAGCCCTGAACTTCAACTGCAATTATTTTCAATCTCAAAACACTAGCAGTGGTTCTCAACCTTTCTAATGCCGTGACCCTTTAATACAGTTCCTCATGTTGTGGTGACCCCCAACCATAAAATTATTTTTGTTGCTACCTCATAACTATAATTTTGCTACTGTTATAAATTGTAATGTAAATATCTGTGTTTTCTGATGGTCTTAGGTGACCCTGCTAGCGGTTCTCAACCACGGCTGTAGAGCCTAAGAACATCGGAAAACACAGATATTTACATTGTGATTCATTAACAGTAGCAAAATTACAGTTATGAAGTATCAACAAAAATAATTTTAAGGTTTGGGGTCACCACAACATGAGGAACTGTATTAAAGGGTCACAGCATTAGGAAGGTTAAGAACCACTGACCTAGAGGCTTCAGCACAACTCCTAACTACACAACAAAGAAAAAGTTGAAGATTGGTGGATTGGCTAAGCTAAGAGGCAGGTATAAGTCTTAGCAGCCTCCTCGGGGCTTTGTCTAACACATGACTCACACAATGTTACAAGTCACTCCAAAATTCACGCTCAGAGATGACTGTGAGACTTTCAGTAGGAATAGAAAGAGTTCAGCGGATTGGAGGAATGGAAGCTTCCTCCAATTTTGATTCTGTTTTACAAGATAAACTACGTCGCGACCCCGGGGTGAGATTGTTGTGGAGAATGTGTCAGGCTTTTAGTACAGAGGCCAGCTTTTCACTCACTTCATCACCGATGTGCTTAAAGAAAATTTATGGAGGCACTTCTTCCCATTTCTGAGATAAAACAATTGGCTTGAGTTCTTTCCTTTTTAAATACCTCTTTGACCCGAAGAGAGACCATTCTCATCTATCTAGCGGCACTACTGGAATTGCTCTCATTCTATGGCGTGCACTTGGATGGTGCTATTTTTATTAGTTCTCTGGAGCAAAGCATTATATATAGCTGCAGAGCCATCTACACAGTGACACAGGAAATTTGATTCTCAGTGGGGGCAGCTGATATAAATCATTTTTTTTCTCATCCTAAAGTTCCCCTCATAAAATGGACAAGCTTTTGCCAACCTCTTCAAATAGTCTTTTAGCCACCACATGAGTTAGTTCCTGCCTCTGGCCTTGACTGATTGCTTGGCAGTGGCTATGTGGGTGGCTTCAGAGTTGCACTGAAGGCTTTTATGTGGTTTTGGGGCTGATGGGCTGTTTCAGCTGCCTTATCCTTATGGGTAGCATCTCAAATTTGACTGGCTCTGATGAACACATCTTTAGTCATCTGAGAGAAGTATTTAGTGAGCATTCCTTGTGATATAAATACAAATTTGTCTTCTTTTCCCAGCATGGAAAATTTTCTGCCTCAGACAACAGCAAAAGACATGGAAGACTTCAATCATGTCTCATTTTCATGAATAAAAAGCCAACAAAAATATCGTCCTTTTCTGCATTCAAGTTCCTAAAAGTTCTGTGGATTAGACAAAAAAAAAAAAAAAAAAAAAAAAAAAGACAAGAATGTGTTTTATATCTGCCATGTTACTTGACCATGACTAAGCACATAGTTTATCATAGAATGCAACAGATCATTCAGACCTGTGTGCCAAATATTTCTTGAGTACCTATTATGTTCCAGGCACTGTGCAAGATAATCTGTTTACAAAAATGGCTAAAACATGTGTTGCATTTTGGGTTCTCTGGCGAGTAGAAACTGAGATGGAATTCAGAGTGCAAAAGTTTTTTTGCTGGAGAGTAACCCCTGTGACAGAAATGGAAGAGGCAGGACTGAGCAGAGAGGCGATGATAAAGACGGGACACTGTCTCAGCCAGCTTAGCAGGATGTTCCAGAGCAGATTGCCCATTGGAGGATGCCCACATTGTGTGTCCAGGGCCACACCCTCATGCCTCAGTTATTGGCTGGGACCACCCCAAGAAGATCCTGACCTCTTTTACCATTGGCTTGCCCAATCACTAACCAGTGTCTTCTCTAAAGAGAGCCTGACAGCAGCTTGAATGCTGAGGTGAATCCTGAATTAGCTACCAGCTGGTCTCTGTCAGGTAATTATCACTTTCCTCCCCAGGTCAGCAAGGTGGGGCTGAGCAGCACAACTCCCTGTCTGCCACAGTTTGCCACTTGTGCCACACACATCTGCTTCATGATATTTGGAAGCAGCTCCTCACAGGCTCTGGGGGCCTCACTTGGATAGAGGGAGGTTAGTGAGACAAAATTGAGCTTTCATCTCTGTAGTAGGTCTCAGGGCTACAACTGGTGCTCATCATCTCCCTCCTGCACTCTCTCTCCATTCTAAATTCCTTTCACCCTCAGCTACCATCTCTGTTGGCCTTGGCACTTTTTATGAAGAGCCAGACTTCCTACTAAACATAAACTTCTCTGAGAAGGCTTGTTGCATGTACCCATTCATGTGGGACAAGAGTACCAAGAGGTACTCATGGGGTGGCTTGAGTACCACACATATTTTCCCCAGTCTTTTTTTTTTTTTTTTAACAGAGAGGAAGGGAGAGGGACAGAGAGTTAGAAACATCGATGAGAGAGAAACATCGATCAGCTGCTTCTTGCACACCTCCTACTGGGGATGTGCCTGCAACCAAGGTACATGCCCTTGACCGGAATCGAACCTGGGACCCTTCAGTCTGCAGGCCGATGCTCTATCCACTGAGCCAAGTGGGTCAGGGCTTCCCCCAGTCTTTACTGTGTACCAGGGAGCCATCTTCTCATGCTGTTCAGGTTCAATCACTTCTGACAAGATGGAGACTCGCCTTCTTGCTTGCTGGTTCCTGAAAACAAAGGTCTGGGGCAGCTGTAGCTTGTACTTCAATGAGATTCCTGCTGTCTCCCCTGGAGAGTACATGTCCCTTTTGAGAGCAAAGGGTTTCCCACCTGTAGAGCCCATAGTTGTGGAGTCAGGAATCTACAGAATACTCTAGTAAATCAGTGGGAGTATCAAGTCTACTTCTATATCACTTGGTTCCAGACCCAAGTGTTCTATCTGATGGGAACACGGTGCCCTAGAGAGGTACCTGGTTCAATAAGTGTAATGAGCCCTAGAAGACGGTGCTATAATCTCAAAAAACATTGCTGAAGAGCCGATGCCTCAGCTGCCCCATCAGCAGACTGCTCATTACCCTAAAGGTGACAGCCTCTGGGTGATGTGGGTGAAGTAGCATATGGTATGACTACCGGGGTGGTTCATGGGCTCACTTTTTTGCTCCTCTGTTGTGGGAGGGTGGGTTCTCTGGTTGGATGTTACATTATGTGGAATTCCATATCATAGATCAGGCATGCCATGGATTTCCAGATAGTGGTGCTTCCCTGAAGGCATGAAAGACAAACCCAGAAACAAGTGTCTTCTGTGAGAAGAAAAAAAAATGCTAGGATTTCCAAGGTGGGAGGTTCCCAGTGAAGTCAGCTTGCCACCCAGTGGCTAGTTGTTGTTCTTAAGAAACTCTGCCACTTCAAGGACTTACTTAGCATTGGTTTCTGATGTTGGCGGGTTGGACAGTGGACGTTAGACGCGATTGGACATTGTTAGCAAGATTAGCCTTGGTTAATGGAAATCCATGCCATTGGGTCCACGCGTAATCTCTGTTTCAGCTTCTCTGGCCACTTTGTGTATGCATTTTGCCAACACCATAGAAGACACCGATAAAGGCTGGCTGACATAAATGGGCCAATGTCTTTTGTCTACTTGGTTATCTACGTACTTCAATGCAATTCCATATACTTATCCCATTCCTCTAGCCTAGAATTCCTTGCTTTGAAGATTAAATTCCAAGCTTTTAATCTTTTTCCTTCTGTGTCTCTAGTTATCCAGAAAATCCACTTTGTACTCCCAGAGTCCATATATGTTCCATCTCAGGCTGCTTCTTCTTTCACAGAAAGTGAAACGTGTACTACTCTGGTAATACTGTATCCAGTGGGAATATTTTTCCTTTGCAATTGTCTCTCAAAGTCACTCTTGAGTGAGAAGGTAACAGCTGCCATACAACTTTTGGTTTGCGCATGCTGAACCAGTTTATCTATAAACTAAACTTGGGGACTTTTTCCTCTTTCACTGGATCATACAGGACTCTCTCTCTTTTCCCTGATACAACCAGAGGTATGATCTGGGGGTTAGAAGCTGGTGAAACTGTGACTGTTAACATGGGGGTCTAGGCTCCCTGCTCATGCAGCTTGCTGTGCCCTCTGGCCCTGCTGATGTGCAAGCTTGGATGTATACTTCCATTTTATGATGGCTTGCTGCTGAGCCCTCATGACTTTACAGTTTGGCAGTTCAGTAGGTTCCAGTTCATGTTGTATGTTGAAGATTCATAACCACTTTGGTATTTCATACACAACCATTCCTCTCTTTACAATGGCTCAGTGGCACCCTAAGAGACTTTTTCAAAAGTAATTCTCCATTGCAGATTGAATGGTATTGCTTCAGAATTCTGGAGAATGTCTACACTGGCATTCTCCCAGCTGGGCTTGTCATAAACTCTACCCTACATCTCTTTTTCTTCACTGATATCTCCATCACCATGATGTTCGCCAGATCATATGGTCCAAGCAGCAGAGCGCTGTATGCTAGACCCACTGCAGAGCCCTGTCTTGCTCTTGATCCCCCTTAAATATGGCAGCCACCTTGTTAATGGAATGAAGCAATGTGGCATATGGTGTTCTAGAACCCAGAGAAGCCTAGAAAGTGTTATGCTTCCTTCTTCTTGGTAGGAGGTATTAGATAGAGCAATTCTGTTTATAGGGAGTAAATGGGCATTGAAAGCAGAAATGCACTGGCCCAGAGAAAGGGTGCCTTTTGCTAACAAAGATGTTGTAAGCCTACCAAGCCCTGTGCCGTTGGAACCATTATCACCTAAAGGTGGAGCCTTTTTGGCCTTGGCTCTGTTATGCCCTGCTTTATTTTTGTTTAGCTTTAAAACACTGGCCTTGCCCCATGTTACTTAAAGCTGAGAAACATTTTAAAGAAAGGAATCGCTAGACCTAGGCACAACTGAATTTTAAAAATATGAGAGAGTGAAGAGTAAAAAAATAACCCTTGAGTTTTTAAGATTGGTGTTACTGGTATCACTGAAAGGGAGGGAGGAAGGAAAGGTCCTGTAATGGGGTTGAATAGTATCTCTTCCCAAAATTTATGTTCATCCCAAATCTCAGAATGTGACCTTATTTGGAAATAGAATCTTGAGAGAAGGTTATACTGGATTTAGGGTGGGCCCTAAGTCAAATGACAGGTGTATCTTTATAAGAAGAGGGGAAGGTGCACAGAGACACAGAGAGGCAAAGGCCATGTGATGATGGAGGGAGAGGCTGGAGTGATTCATCTACAAGATGTGGGCAGTCATCAGAAGGTAGGCCAGATGGATGGAACATATTCTCCCTCAGAACCTCCAGAAGGAACCAATCCTGCCAACACCATGTGTTCAGACTTCTGGCATCCAGAGCTGTGAGAGACAAATTACTATTATTATAAGCCAGCAGGCTTATAGTACTTGGTTACAACAGCCATAGGATACTAATACAGGTAATTACCTATAGTTTATTAAGAGCTTACTTTACTTACTCAGGTTGAATTGTATGAAATTGTCAGTATTTGACTGTTCTATTTAATAGTTTATATAGCTAACTTATTTCTCTCCCTCACATTCAAAAACACTTTTTTTTTTTTTTTTAGATTTGTTTGTAACAACTTTTTCAAATAAGTCTCCTTATTCTTGTTTTACAGATGAGGAAGTTTAGAGAGAGAAGCTGACTTATTTGCTCATGGTCTCATAGTCTGTAAGTCACAAAACTAGAAAATAAATGGAAAATTGTCAGATAAAATTCATGCAGTCTGATCCTGGGCTTCTCAATTTGTAAGGTGTTGGAAATAACCTAAGGATCATGTCAGAATGTAGATCATGATTCAGTATGTCCGGTATAGGCCCTGAGATTCTGCTTTTCTAAGAAAGCTCCCTGATTAGGCCAACACTGTTGATGCTCAGCCACACTTTGAGTATTGAGTATAAGCTTCCCACCTTTCTTGACATGTTATAATTGATAATGTGATTCCTTTTGGAGTCATTATTATGAGTTCTAGCCAGATCCAAGTTAAGTCACAATGAAAATGGTTGAAAATAAGACAAAGCTGGACTACTTTGGAGAAATGTGTGTGGGGGCATAGACTTAAAAGTCATCAGCAAAGTGTAAATGGTGGAAAACGGAGAAGCTTACTGAGAGACAATTTATTCTATTTAAGAATGTTTATAGTCCATTCCTTTTTGATGTGGCTGATTGATTAAAAAGGAAAGAAAGCCCTCAATATTCTCTGCAAAATGATTAAAATATTTTTTATTCATAAAATGTATTCTCACAGCAGCATTTTAAAGTGTGTTAACTGGATAAGTTTAAATGTTACAAACTAATGTTGCCTCATGGTGAAGTCAATGAACTGATCCATGAACCTAATTAATAAAATACTTACAACTAGAAGTTTAAGTGGATGCATTAATAGCACTTCTTTCACGTAGGGTTTTGGTTTATAGAGAGATGAAGAAACTGGGAAAGCTTAAGGATAGCTACCTTTTCTATGGCCAAGAATGTATCTGAGGTCAACATTCTCCAGATATCTGAGATGCCCAAAAGATTCAGTGGCAACATTTCACGCCAAAGAACAAGAAAGTGGAGGGGAAAAGTGTTTTTAAATTTAAAAAATATATTTTGAGAATTTACATAAAATTCTGGGATTGGTCTGTCTTATGAATCAGTAATGAAATTCACATTAGACTTAGTTCTACTATAAAGGATTTCTTTATTTCATTTGCAATATTTTAAGAGCTAATTTGCAACATATGCCTAAGTAAACAGAACTTACTTGAAAAGAAGAGAAGCAAAACCATGTGTCTGAAAAATTGCACACAAATACTTGATAGATTAACTAAATCAAACCCAGATGGACATGTGAATCTGTAGAATCTCTGTATTTTTATTTTTTGCACACCATTTGAAAAGGCTACACTATTAAAGTCAAGTAGAACATTCAAGGCCAAGGAATCCTATAATTGAATATATGATTAAGAAAATAATAGATGGTTTCCATTGCATTGGCTAAGTACTTGTAGGGGCAGTTCTTTTGAGTATCGTGACTTACAGGTTCCTCAGAGGAGGCTAGCCATAGTACCCTGGCTTCTGGCTGACTTAGAATGCTATCACTGTAGAAAAGCCAGAATTGTTCATCTGTGAGTAGGTTTTTCCTAGCGAACTCATGCAAATATCAAATATTAGAGATCTTTCAGATCCTGAAATCTATTATTTATCCATTATTGCTTGATAGATTTTTAAATAATCTTTCAGGTATATACATTTATAACCAAAGATATTTTTATAGAATATATGTGTATATTCTATTCAACAAATAAGGAGGGAAAACTAATCTGGAAGACCACGATGAGAATGATTTCTTTGTAAAAACTCTAGGTGAAATCTTTCATGGTGATCTAATCATTCAATTCAAAGGGATCGTGATAGTAGCTAAGTTACACTGGAGTTCACTTATCTCCTTCTTGGTGTTCTATATTGTAATTATTAAACGATAAAAGAAATTATTGTAGAGAATTGTGATCTATGCAGTAAATGGATTTGAATCCTTAAGGTTAATGACTCTACACTTATAAGCAGAAGCAAGTTGCCCAGATTGCAATGAAGATATCCATGGAAGCATCTGGGAAATCACAAAACTGACATTCTTCCTCTAATGCAGAGATGATATGTTACTATTTCTTTTTTCTTCAACTGAAGTGTATTCTCCTGTAATTTAAAAATTCCAATGGAGGAAAAAAGATCAAATAGATTTATAATGACTCTAGCAGTTGCATTAGGAAGGAATAGATTGAATTTTTCTAGATGATGATAAATCTAGAAGTTAGAGTGATTTATTAACTATCCCAATTTCAAATATATTCCACAGTAAACTTTCTTTCAGTTACAAGGACCATGCTAAGCATAGTCTCTTGGTAAAAACCTTTTTGATGATTGTTAGAAAATTTATTAAATTCTTCAAATTGAGTAAGCATAGAGCATTCTGCACTAAGACATTTTCTTGGCTTTCTGTTATAACTCCATGAAAAATCAAATTAGTTTTCACTTTGGCTAAATACTTCACCATTTGTGGTTGGAGGATGCCAAACATTGCTTTAGTTATTTTCATTTAGGGACTAAAAGATAAATTGACCCTCTGTGAATACACATGTTATACACAGTATAGTTTTATTTCAATTGTTTTTTTTTAATCTCATGTTTATTACTGAGCCAACATACAGCAGCAGAAAAATATTAACAAAGAGAAAAATCATTCTTTCAATAATTTCCAAATAAGACACACCCAGCTGTCCAGCTAGTAGTGATCTTTTAGTGATATAGTAAGGTGCAAGGAACTGGATACAGTATAATTATGTGAGCCATCTCATGCACATTTTTTATAGACACAGCTTGGTTCTTCTCCAATGTCTCCTCTTGCAGTTGTGCCTGATTGTATTGCCAGTTTTCATTCGAATCCATTGGGGGAATGGGTTGATTCTGCTTTTGTTTTATTGCCAGGAATCTCTTGATCCTGAAAGTCCTGTGAAAAGATTTGGCGAAGAAGTCAACAACACACTCCACAATGGCAGAGAGGAGCCTTATTTCAACTTTTCAAGTTGACATGCCACTTTAGGGGGACAAGAAAATGATCAAGACCCGAGGGTGAGCCTTCATTCCCACTCTATCCTGCCCATTCACGGCTCTACTTAGCTAATTTGAGTTGACCCCTGTACATTTTTGCGTACCATATTGAATAGCAATCATATGCTTACATGGATTTCTCTCACCAGAATATGAAGTTCAGGATAAGAGCCAGACAGTGGCAGATACAAAGCATGGCTCAGCTCCTCCTTTAAGAAAAGACTCACTGAAGTTAATGCCTTCTGGATCTCTAGATCAGCATTCAAATCAAGGTTATCCTTTTCTTGGGGAAGCTTATAGGGAATGACTGAGCAACACAGGGTGGCTGAGCTCATCCTCTCCTCTGGCAACCCTAGCTTATGACCACATGAAAAGATGGTAAAAGAGCCTGGCTCTCGGCAGGATTCCTCTCGCAGCTCCACTCCAGGGCTCTCTTTGGGTTAGCAGAGTTTTGTCACATCTGCATTGTGGTCTGACTTTTATCCTGCCTAATCTTGTGCCCATCCCTTTATTTTACAAGTGTTCTTTCCCATAAACTTTTTATTCCCCAGTCAAGCTCACATCTGTTTTCTAGGGAATCTGGCCTGTAACCATTGGTGTCAGAAGTGGTCCTAGAAAGCAGGCAGTGGTTGTAGTGGTTGTAGAAAGCAAGCAAGGGTAGGTGTAGGAGCCGGTTTACTAACCCACTCCCTGGTTGGTAGTGAGGAATCAGTTCTAGTGCCAGTTAGTGTACAGACAGCTCTGGAATAAGGTTGCAGGCCAATTGATAAAGTGTTCATGGGTAATGAGCCAGGATATGGTGGCAGAGGAAAATGCAATGATCAATAAGGTGATTAGGGAATTTGAAATGTGTGTGTGTGTGGTGGGGAGTTGGAAGGGTTAGTGGAGAGAGATAAAAAAATACAATAATAATAGAATTGGGTGTTTTTTTTTCTAAATTGCAGTGAAACTGCAGATTGATAATGAAAAGTTGAGGGCAAATGGAAAAGTAAGTGTAAAAGCCAGAGTTCTCTTTGGTAGCTTTCAAAGAAGCTCTCATCTCATGCAATGGACTCACAGAAAAGGTTGAAGATCAAGTTTTGAATTGGATGTTCTGACTGGATAAACTTCAAAGATGGTTGGAAACTTAACCAAGGTAGTCATTGCTCTGGCTGGACAAATCTGAGTCCCTGACACATGAGATGAGGACATCTGAGAGATGCTCCTATAGATTTTGATTCTAGGCTGTTCTGAACCTTAAGAATGTGCAGAAGTGGCTTTACCTCCTCATGATGAGCCAGCACACAAGAGAGTTGACTGAGTGTTGGAATGGCCTACTGAAGGGGCAGCTGACGTGGCAACTCATAGGCAATACTCTGGCCCTACATCTACTCCTTCATCCTATCATTATACTCAGATCACTTTCTTGGGCTGAAATAATAACTTTTTGTTTTACATGTAATGACTGCCAGTATTGTTTCATATAGAGTCAGATAAGGTAATCTTTTTTTTTCATAATCTATTTTTTTCTGGAGTCTAGTTCTTTACACACACACACACACACTACTATGGCACGTATACACTAATGCTTAGTCTAGTTTTTCCCCAGAGACCTACCACCATTTACTCAAGTAACATTGTATTGGGGGAAAAGTAAAAACCAGACATTGTGAGGTCTTGTTGGGGTCCAAATTTACACTAACATCCAGAGACACAAAGAATAATCATGCCCCTCTTAAGAGTACAGATCAGATAATAAATGAAGCCCCGGTTGAAGTCTGGCTTACAGTGAGTGTCCTTAGATCTACCAGGTGGTCATTTCTCTGGTCCCCAAGTATATAATTAGGTTTCACACACTTGACAGTTGGAGTGACACTCACACCAACCAGTCTCAATCTTTTTTGAAATTCACTGCAGTGTGATACCCACCATAGAACATGTGTTCAGAAAAATACATGATAAATAAATATTGGCTACTGGTTTCAAGCTTTAGAAAGAAGAGCTATTTAAGCAAAATATAATTTTGTGGGGGTAGGAAATAAAGGAACTTCTTAACTTTATTTTTGTACTTATGGGAAAGGGAAGCAAGAAAAATTTTCTCTATTCTTAACTTATGGCATTCTTAACTGGTACCTTTAAAAAAATCAACCAAGTCTGGCTGAGTATCAAGGGAGTCTTACTATAACTAGCCATGTACTATGACCAAAAGGGACAGCTTTATATTTAAAAACTGAGGTGGTTGATGGGATGGCAAAGGAGGAGGAAACGGAGGGAAGGGAAGTTTACAGTTCTGTAAATTACAGCTTGTGGCAGGACCATGATGCCTTGCCAATCTCAGCCAGAGGGCGAGTCAGCCAAAGGACTGTTACTCACAGTTTTATAATTAAGACTGCATTTTTGGTGTAATAAAAAGGCTTACATTTTGGCTTGTGTTTTCTTATTAACAGTTACACCGACAAGCAATTTATTTCAAAGGACAATTGCCAGGAGAGCCCCTATCATGGGACTATAGTGACCCAGCTTTAAAGTGTGTGTGTGTGTGTGTGTGTGTGTGTGCACACACACACACACACACACACACACACAGAAAAAAAGTGCAACTTAAAGACCAAAAGCTCTTGAGGAGAGAGAAACCCAGAACTGAAAATTTAAATACAAGATATTCTATCTTTACCTTCGCCATTCAGAATTCTTTCTTTGCTTGTCAAGAGCAAAGTTTAGGACAGATATCAAGAAAGCCTCTCTGTATATCCCAAGAAACCAGAAACACCAATCAGAAAGAATATATGCACCTCTATACTCATAGCAGCACAATTTACAATAGCCAAGATTTGGAAACAACCGAAGTACCTATCAACAGATGAGTGGGTTAGAAAACTGTGGTACATCTACACAATGGAATACTACGCTGCCATAAAAAAGAAGGAACATTTACCATTGCAACAGCATGTATGGAACTGGAGAGCATTATGCTAAGCGAAATAAGCCAGTCAGAGAAAGATAAATATCACATGATCTCACTCATATGTGGGATATAATGAACACAAACTGATGAACAAAAATAGATCCAGAGACAAAGGGCAGAGGAGGGGGAGTTAGAGATTAACCAATGGACTTGTATGCACGAATATTAGCATAACCAATGAACACAGACACTGGGGTGGTAAGGGTGTGTCCACGGGGAAGTGGGGGATGGTGATGGCGGGGTGGCGGGGGAGGGCATAGTCAATCGGGGAAAAGGAGACATATGTAATACTTTAAATAATAAAACAAACAATGAGAACATATTGATAGCAAAAAAAAAAAAAAGAAAAAAGAAAAGAAGGCCTCGCTGAAGCCGGTTTGGCTCAGTGGTAGAGCGTCGGTCTGTGGACTGAAAGGTCCCAGGTTCGATTCCGGTCAAGGGCATGTATGTTGGTTGAGGGCACATCCCCCGTGGTGGGTGTGCAAGAGGCAGCTGGTCGATGTTTCTCTCTCATCGACGTTTCTAGCTCTCTGTCTATCTTCCTTCCTCTCTGTAAAAAAATCTATAAAAATATGAAAAAAAAGGTGTTCAAGAGAGATTAGCACCCAATAAAAAAAATTAAAAAAAAGAAAAGAAAAGAAAGCCTCTCTGATGCTTTGAATGTTGGACCCACAACAAACAGTAAGATTGTCCTCTCCGCAAACTTTTAAAAGAAGAGTTAGCTATCTCTTAGGGAATGTAAAAGTATAGAGTTTTTTTGTTTTGTTCCCCCCTCCCCCAAGATGCATGTTCCTGACCCATAAAAGAAAAGCTGAGTAACTGATTGTCATTTGGTTATTGAGAAAAGCTTAATAGATTAACATATAGGGGTAGGCAAAAGTAGGTTCACAGTTGCATTGTGAATTTAAAAAAAAATGTTTTTATTGATTTCAGAGAGGAAGGGAGAGGGAGGGAGAGAGAGATGAAACATCAATGATGAGAGAGAACCTTTGATGGCTGCCTCCTGCATGCCCCACACTGGAGATCAAGCCTGCGACCCAGGTGTGTGCCCTGACAAGAGTCAAATCCCCACCTCCTGAGCCACGCCAGCTGGGAGAATTGTGACATTCTTTATAAAACTATCGTAATAATCATAACATGTATGTTTTTTCCATACAAACTACTGTACATCTACTTTTGCCCTCCCCTGTATCTATCAGTATCTTTCATCAACTCCTTGACTTCATGGGGACCCTGGCTATTGATTGGTCAGTCTGTTGGAACTCTGGGAGACTCTGGTGAGTGGCAGTTAGGCCTGTGGAAACTCCTCTGTGGGTTCCTTGAAAGTAGAGCCTATGTATTGCAATTGATCTAAGTCAATGTGGTCATACACAATTCCTAGGTTCCTTCTGGAGGATAACAGTAGCCATTGAGAAGTTGGCTACTGTGGATGAGAGTGAGTTAGTTCTCAGCATTGCTACCATGTCATAATGAAAGCAATTCTCAAACCAAATTCTATAATATATGCAGGCATTTAGTAGACATACATTGACTAGCGAGCAGATCCAGAACTGTACAGTTCTGTAAATTCAATGAAACCCTAGCTTTCTGTCATCTTAGGTGCCCTGAAATCTACCTTATCTGTTTAGAGACCGGCACTGCAATGCAGAGCAGGAATCTTTACTCCTGGTGCATTCATCAGGCCACCAAAAATCATCATAACTAACAGATAGACCTCAGACCATTTAGAGATCAAGCTTTGAGCTCTACCTCCAAAGGAGAAGGCTAAGGCTTTTTGTTTGCTTCTATACATGCAGCAGTAGGGAGAGAGTCTCTAAAATATTTATAACCTTGCATTAGTTTCATCAATGATGTGTGATACCTAACATTCAACATTCTTCATGCCAGTCAGCAGTGTTGAACACCAGAGGTTTGTTTCTGACGTTCCGGATGCTGATTAGCAGGGGGTAGATTGTCAATCTTGAGAATCAGACAACAGAATAAACTGTAGTTGCCCCTCTGGAATGTTGTTTGATCATCACTGAGCTGATACATTATTATTATTATTTATTTTTTGTACTAATTCTTTAAAAAAAATTATTGTCTAAAGTTTTATATATGTCTCTTTTCCCCCCAATTGACTGCCCCCACTCAAGGCATTCCCACCCCAGGCAAGCCCCCACCACCCCAGAGTCTATGTCCATTTGTTATGCTAATATGCATGCATATAATAAGTTCTTTGGTTCCTGAGCTGATACATTATTAAGATGCTATAGCTTCCTGGCCAGTATGGCTCAGTGGATTGGTATCATCCCATGCACCAAGAGGTTGATGGTTTGATTCCCATTCAGGGTACACACCTGGGTTTTGGGATCAATCCCCAGTAGGGGCCCTGCAGGAGGAAGCAGATCCATGTTTCTATCTTTCTTTCCCTCTCCCTTCCTCTCTCTCTAAAATAAATAAAAACATATTTAAAAAAAAGATTCTACAGCTTACCTTAAGAATATTTTCAAGTATATTTCAGGCTATTTTAATACTGTTGTTAATCAAGCATAGTCCCTGACCTCGAGGAACCACACACAGTTTGCTGGATTGAATAGGATAGTTTGAAGAGCTTGTAAATTGAACTATGACTGTATCAACTGGGTGACTTATTCATATTCAGTTAGGATTTTGAGATTTGGTTATTGCAACTCATGCGTTTATTTTTATTTTCCAGTTATCTTGGGGACACTCCAGAGAAACCCTTGGTTGACTTCAGGCTCCTATGGGAGCTTGACAAAGTTTTGCCTTGGTTCTATTGAGGATGCCACAGGAGGTTTGTAGGTTGAAAGTTAGTTAGTTCATTTGTAAGTTTTGTGAACAATTACTTTTAAGTGATGGTTTAAATTGTAAATTACTGAGAATTGTTCATATACTTGAAGGTAATGCTTAATTGTTATAAAACAGTGAGACTTCTTCATAGCGTGGGGAGGTGGGGTGGGAAGGTGGGGTGGGTAAAAGGCAGTGTGTATACTGAGAAATATTATAGATCAAACCATCCTTATTTTACTGTTTTCCCTGAGTTGCTTTGGGAATTCAGAGGTGAGAGCCATAAAGCTAATGATAGTGCAATTTGACTGTGGACTTCTGTACTTCTCCTTTTGTGAACTATGCTAGGTGAGTGAGCTGAGGAGAGGCCCCCAGACCTCACCACAGCCTTTCGCTGGTCCCTAGAAGTTCCACATACAGTACTCTGTGATGACACAGCGAGCTAGTTCTTATTGCTGGCTCTCACAGCCTAGCATGTAGTTCAGAGGAATGGAAGAGGATAAAGTCCTTTAAATATTATTTTTAAAGCTAGCTTCTCATTTAAAATTATTATATTTTCAGCAACTCACAAAGTCATTAGGTATTTACAGTCATTTCTGATTTCTGAACTCACTTGAGGTTGAAAAATCTCACTCTTAGGGGTGGACAGTAACATCTCTTTAAGAAGGTTGTTCATGATAAGCATCAATTCCACTGGCCTCCTCCCCAGCCTGGAACACATACCGTATTTTTCGGACCATAAGACGCACTTTTTCCCCCCCAGAAGTGGGGGGAAAAAGTCCCTGCGTCTTATGGTCCAAATATAGCCTACACATATACTTTAAAAAAAAGTTTTTTTACTTGCCCGGCTCTGTGTGGTCTCTGTGTGCTTGCCCGGCTCTAAAATGGTTCTAAATGCTGCTGTTTACTTTACAGGGTTGATTACATGTATTTATGACTGTGATGTTGGGTTTTAATGCACATAAAATATTTTAGGACACTATTTGTTTCAGAATCTTTTTTTCTTCATTTCCCTTCTCTAAAAACTGGTGCGTCTTATGGTCCGGAGCGTCTTATGGTCCGAAAAATACGGTAGTTTTCTTCCCTGTCCCTGGAGAAAAGTCTGTGACTGCACCTGTACTGATATGTATCAGTGTTCCCACCTCACGAATGTTTGGTTTACAAGCTTGGAAAGTACCTGTGCTTTTTGACCCCTCACTGAAGAGAAAACATGCACTCCTACACTTGAGCTTTGATTTCTGGCAGTCTGTGGCTTACCGGAACAACATATGTGCTTGCCCAATGCCTTTGTTTTGCCAACAAAACACCCACAATCTCAATGATATTTTCAAACCCCCTGCATCATATCCTGGTGTCTATTTATATTGACATCCAGACATTTAGTTTCACCACTGGCACAGAAATCACATTTTTTTGTGTGCCTAATTATTACTGTGGTAATATAATGCAATCTTTCCAGACAAAACCCCTCACTGCCAGCCACAGCTCAAAAATTTGCTTTATGAAGATTTTTCTGGTAATTGTCTTTGGCTTCTAAGAAACCATTCACTTAATATTATGTGATTTCAGGAGTGTTGAAGAGCAGGGGCCAACCCTTCCTCTTTAAATGTTTGCACCAGCTATCAGAAGATGTGAGTTATTATTCATGGGATTGACACACTTGACATATATTGTTGGCCCTGCTATTATTGGTTTACCGTTGGATCGTGTGCATTTCCACAGAATCTGGAATAAAAGCAGCTCTAAATGATTTGTGAAGGATTTGTTTGCCTCTGGTCTTAGGTGGGAGTTGAGGATGTGAGTGTAGGAGACAAGCACACAGGGCTACAATAGAGTAAAATCCCATGATACATTCCAGGGTAATGACAATTTGCATATCAACCAATTGGCTCCTCTGCTCCATTCAGTCTCAATTTCCAAATGCAAATGGGTTAATATTCTTATATTCTGGGAAATAGGCTGAGACTGTGGAGGGGAGCATGAAGTTTGGTAGGGAAACCTTGAATAATCCCGGCTGGCAAGCAGGAAACCAGAGCACAGGTCTGCTGTGTTCCATAGGGCAGTCCTTCAGGTTGGGTGGGCAGAATTGCTTTCCAAAGGGCAGCAGATTCCAGGAGTTACTCTCACTGTCCTGGAAGTCCCAGCCAACATCAGACCTCACTTATATTTGGCTAGTGGGGGGATGGGAGCAGGAAGAACTCCCACCAAGTGGCTCCAAAATGCAGCAGAGAACTGGATGGACTTGGATCACACTAAGGATTCCCCAGGATAACCCTTGGTGGGCAGGATAGGTACATTTTTATTTTATTTAAAATGCATTTTAGTTTTAGACAACCTACAAAATATGTTTTTTCTTAAAAAACAATGCCTAGGTCTAGTTGGGTTGCCTCAGTAGATAGAGCATCAACCTGCAGACAGAAGGGTCCTGGGTTTGATTCTGGTCAAGGGCACATGCCCCGGTTGTGGGTTCAGTCTCCATTGGGGACGTGCAGGAGGCAGCCAAACAATGATTCTCATTCTTGATGTTTCTGTCTCTCTCCCTCCCCCTTCCTCTCTGAAATCAATAAAAATATGTGTTTTTAAATGCCTGTGCTTCAGAGAAATCAAGATCAAAATAAATGAAGAGCTCCAGATGCTATTAGTCCTGCTTGTCCTAGTCCTGGTGTGTGGCAGCTAGGTATTATGACAGGTGACGGGCCTAAATTGCCAAACTTGTTAACATTTTCCCATTTCTAGTTAAATAAAAACAATACAGGGTCATCTGGATTCATGTTTTCCTCAATCCAGACCTGGTAGTTTTGAAATTATCAAGGATGTGCTGGATTTATTCTACAGCCCCTGTCATAAAAGACTTTCCTCTTCTGGTCTCTGGACTCAATGCTCCCTTTGGTTTCATGTAATCTCTGATGCGCTCCTTGTCGGCTTCTTTTGAGAAGCTGGTATCCTGTAAATGATGGTTCATGACAATACCAACTCTAGTGATTACTGTGCTTTCTGTACCTTCGCCCTCCGGGCCTTCAGCAGAGGCATTTCCACAATAAGCAAGTCGTCATTGTCATCCTCTGTCCTACTGACCATCTTCCCCTCTACCTCCAGGCACAGCCTGTCTGCAATCTTCTAGACTTGTAGATATGGGAGAACACCTCATCCTGGCTAATGAGTTCCAGTAGATAATGATGATGATGATGATGATGATGATGATGATGGCTGCCAGAAGGAGCCAACAGAGGCATCTGGCTTAGCAGGAGCCCAGAGCTGGAGGAAGGGAGTGTGGTAAGCAGTGCTTTGAGGATGGGGAGCATATGGGGGGGGGGGGAAGCTAAGTCATTTTATTTACCTGTAGTAATGCAAGCAATGAAACTGCCCATGTTACCCAGTCTATAGTACACCTTTTTGGACCCCCATTCATTGTATTATGGTGGGATTCTACCATAGTTCCCTACTTTCTATCAAAATGTGATTGTTGTTTTCTTATAATTATGGAACTTTGGTATCAGTGTATCATGACATTAGCTCTTCAGCTCATATATTTTCCCCCTATCTCTGAAGTATAGTCTATCAAATATGGCTAAGATCACAGTTTTCAGGCAGCTTTACTAAGCAAAGGCAAACACTACATTGCAGATTTTGCCAGTGGGATATGTCAACATTGTGTGTCCATATATTTTAACACACTGTCATTTTTACTGATTGAAGGCAAAGACATGGGTGCATTTAGCTTTGCATTTAATATTCAGATTTGAGAAGCCAACACACAGGCTGCCAAAGAGAAGTAAACAACAAAGCATTGGGCATCTGTTGTGGGTACCCTAAACAGAAGTTGGCAGCTGTTTCAGTGTATAATGAGCACAGGGCAGAAAATGCAGTGAAGGGGGTCATTGCTGGTAGAGGAAGAAACAACTTAAGTGGTCTCCCTCCTTACATAAGTATGGTGTGAATAAACGCCATTGTCCTGGTGGGCAATGCCAGTTTGAAAAGGTTTTTCTTGTTCTGGGAAGAGTCACTTAAGTGACCTTACCGAATCACTTAAGTGATCTTACCGAGTCCTTTAAGTGTGGGGTGAGCTGGCCGTTATTCTGGGAGAGGAGTGTAACCAGAACTTTGATGTTTTAAGTGTCTTTAAACGTTGTGAGGACATCATCGCAGGATAACATGGGAACTTCTTGGCCATCCACTCCTAGGGCCATGTTGCAGTCTGAGAAGGGACTTGGAACATGAACAGAAAGAGTTTGATCACTAAGAGATCTTTGGGATCCAGAATTTTAGGGCATGAGGGCCCTGTAATGGCACAAGGTGCTGGAGATGAACAACTGCTGTGGAAGGCATTGCCTTTGGATCAGTAGGAGCGGCAGGTGTCGAGGACAGTGCTCTAGCACTGCCCTGGAGGTCGCTTCGAGGGTGTGGGCACCTCTTCATCTTCTTGCTGTTGTCCCAGAGGACTCAACACACGTGTTCTGAAACACCTCTCACCTCAGACCTCTCAGCCTTCAGCACTCTGCTTCTCGGGAGCCAGAACTTAGCTCTATGAAGCAATAGAGAAGCAAAAGGACTCTAAGCAGACAGGTCCAGGCTAGTTTGATTGAAAGTCCCTCTCCTGTGAGTAATACTGACCCACAGGGTCAAGCCTCCAGGCCCCTTGGCTACCACAAGAATAAATTACTTTCCCTATCTCTGCCTTTTGGCTGCAACTCTCCAAGATGAGCTTTCATCAGCAGCCAAGGCCCCTCGTGCCACAGACTGTGGTGTTAGCTTGACCCTCTGCCTCCTCAAGTCACTCCTCTGCTTGGTGAACCTTCAAATGATTCATGAAGAGGGAAAACAGATCTCTGGACTTGCCATTTTTGTCATGAGAAAGCTCAGGGATTACACTCAGAGAACAGACAAAGACAAGTTCATGGTACTCTGTACTGGGCTGAGGGGCACACCAGTTCCACGTGAGGAGCAAAAGAAATGTGCAGAAAAAGGTCACGGTGATTTGCTATTCAATGGAAAGAGCAAGAGACTAAACCATGCTCATGCACACACAGTAGTATATGCATATATATATACTACTTCTGGTCACATAAATCTTAGGAAAGGAAGTAGTAAATACCCATGTGAAATTAAGATAGAAATAACGAAAAGGCCAAAGAATAATTTCTTTTAAGAAGGAGATCCAGAGCAGTGACACAGCTAGAAGTTTAAGCCCATATTAGAAATCTATGTCAATGGCAGGCAGAGACACTTTCTCACTGGCCAAGCCTCTAGGGTTTCCCTGAGCCATACTTTGCAGCCAAAAGGCAGAGCTGGGGAAAGTAATTTATTCTTGTGGTAGCCAAGGTCAGTTTAAGTTAAGGTAATGGAAAGTCTCTGACCTTTTCTCAACATTAGAGAATACACCTCTGGTCAGAAAATGGTGATTCCTTTCTCTATGATTCACTACCTTGAAGCTTCTGGTTTCCTGGAATTCTTTTTAAAATTCCAATTCTTTCAGAAAACACTACAATTTTGGATAGTGTGTACTAGACACTGTTCTGGAGTTAACCACTAATTGTCACTGAATAACGTGTTTTAAAAAATTTTCTTGAATTTATGGGGGTGATATTGGTTAATAAAATTACATAAGTTTCAGGTGTACAATTTCATAATACATCATCTGTATATTGCATTGTGTGCTCACCACCCTAAGTCAAGTCTCTTTCCACCATTTGTCCCCCTTTTCCTTCTTTTTGTCCCCCTTTTCCTTCTTTTACCTCTTCCCACCCCCTTCCCCTCTGGTAATCACCATACTATTATCTTCTGTGTCTATGAGGTATTTTTTTTTTCTTTGCTTAATTCTTCCACCTTTTTCACCCAGCCCCCCAATCCTTCTCCCCTCTGACAGCTATCAGTCTCAAACAAGGTGTTTTAAAGATATGTCTAATTTTCCCAATATGGAAAAGTGAGGCTTATTCTTCCCATTTTACAGAAGGAAAATCACTGAAATCAGAGTGCTTAAGTAACTTGCTCAAGTCAGACAGCTAATAACAGGCAAGGAACTTTCCGATGATCTGTTTGCGTAGCACTTTCTGCTAAAATCAGAACAAATCTTGAAAACGTTCTTTCCTTTCTTTTCTGTTAATCTATCAAAATTTTTTATTATTCCATATTGGTTCTGGCAGCTGTTCAGCTGGTCAATATCTAACGTCCTCCTATTTATATTGTCCTGATACCCAAATACTTCACCATCCTTTTTACTGTAGGGAAGTTTCAGGGAAAGCAAACCCAACCCTCAATGAGAAAACATGGGATAGAGAACTGGAAGGGTTGGACAAGGGACCCTGGGAAACGAAGCAATTTTGGAATCGGATCTTCTTAGTAAATATTCACTATTATCTTTGAAGTAAAATCAAATAGAATTTATTACTAGAATACCAGCTAGTTCCATCACTAAGAGCTGGTCCAGAATATATTTTAAAGTAAAATATCATTTGAAACCTGTCATTTAAAGTTATCCACAGATATACTTCACCTAGTATAATAATCAAGACCTGATTATAGCTAAGAGAATGGGCATTGGTCTGGTGAAAAGATAGGCAGGATGATGTTTTTGTTTTGCATTGTTTTCAAAGATTAGAAACCTAGAACTCCAAAAATATATCTACAAACGGGGTGAATTTTTTTGTGGAGGCAGGAAAAACACTTGGTTAGCCATAAGGTCATAACTAGAATGTGTGTGTCATGAGGTATCAGAATATGCCATCCCAAAATATGCCACTTTAGCATAAGGGTTATTTTGAACTGAAAGCAACTGAGAAGAAGATAGGAGAAAAGCTCTCTGTCTTCTCCCTTTTTGCCTAAACATGCAGGGCATAAATTTGTAAAGGTGTCTCCCCACCCCTTCCCACCAGGAGAGATAGAAGGTAATGACCAGAGATAACTCTAGACTCTTATCAGCCCAGAGATAGCACCTAAGGAATGTACAAAACAAACAAACAAACAAACAAACAACAAAAAAACTCTACTAGGGCACAAGTAGGTTTATAGCTGCAATTATGTGACAGAGTTTATTCCATACAAACAACTGTAAACCTACTTTTGACCCCTACTGTATTTACCCTCCCACAATTTGCCACCCTATAAACAAAGCCTTTCCTTAGCTTTGTCATTTCTCTAAAAATTTCTTGTTCTTTCATTTAGATGGTATATAAACACAAGACCTAACCACCTCTGAGTTATACTCATCACTAAGTATTCTGTGTGGCTGCTCATGTTAATAAACTTCCGTTTGCTTTTTCTCTTAGTAATCAGCCTTCTAACCATCTCATTTCCAGGGCCCCAGGCAGATAACCTGTGAGGCATCGGGACAACTTTTTCCTTTTCCTGAGCCGTGAAAGTTGTGTGGCATGTGTGTAAAAGTAGAAAAAGGCATTGGCCTCATTTTTTTGTCTGTGTTTTTGGTTGCAAGACTTGAGTCTGACTCTTGTTGGGTGAAAGTAGCTTTAGTAAATGATTGTTAGTTGTTGGGGCTATTACTATATCCTTTGGAAGGATATTATTCCAAAGCATGTGATTATCAGCTCTTCCCTACTCAAGATGGATAACATTCACATATTAACTTAAAATATTCCTCATACGATTCATGTTCACCCAAAGCAAACATATAAGAAAAGCTTTCTTTAAAAAAAAAAAAAAAAAAAAAAAAAAAAAATATATATATATATATATATATATATATATATATATATATATTATTGATTTTTTTTTCAGAAGGGAGAGTGATAGAGAGCTATAAACATCGATGAGAGAGAAACATCCATCAGCTGCCTCCTGCACACCCCCTACTAGGGATGTGCCCTCAACCAACGTGCATGCCCTTGACTGGAATCGAACCTGGGACCTTTCAGTCCGCAGCTCTATCTATGGAGCCAAATCGGTTTCGGCAAGAAAGGCTTTCTTGCCTTGTGTTATTCATGAGATGTAAAACCCCATTTATTTTTGATTCCACCTTCCATTCAAGTTATGTTTGGGAGATATATATGACACAGACATTATATTTACCACTATTATCCTAATATGTGATTATATAGAGCCAAGAGTTCTAAACCAAAGAATGCTAGTTAGTGGTATTCAGTGTAGTTTGGCTGAGAACCAGATCAACTCACGGTGGGTGAGCTCATATAAACCTGACAAGAGCTGTGTACTATTTATGTTTGCATTTCTAGCATTTCTCACAGAATCTATTATATAGCAGCCTCTCACCAATGCTGTTAAATATTAAAATGTTGATGGCAGCAGAGGTATGAGGTCTTCCTTATCCTAGAGGGGCTCATTTGCTAACACTTGCACATTCCACCCATGCAGGCAAACATGGACCTCACCTGTGGGGTTATCCTGAGAGCTTCTGGTTGCCATGGGTGTATCTGGACTTGCTCAACAAAAACCTACATTCTTCTCTGTAAATTCTCAAGTTTCCTCTCTTTTTCCCTCTCCACCCTTTCCTTTTATTGATTGAAAATCTGAAAACTTATTTAGATACTTGTGCTTCAGGCCCAATAGGATTCTTTCCTGTATGAAGAGATTGAACTCCACCCTTGAGTTTTATTTGGGTGCTGTCTAAGGGGGAGGGTCCTTCAGCTTCGGACCCGTGGCTATAAGAGTCATCTCACCTCATTGTTTCAGAAATTCTCTTTTCATGAAGAGTCAGAGTGTGCTTTCTTCACCATTGTCTTTGGGGATCAAGCCAGGGCGGGGAACATTCAGATGTCTATGTTTTGTCTTTCTGCCAAAGATAAATCATTGAATACTTCTTGATGCACGCTTGACTCACTGATCACCCTACAGCCAAGAAAGGAGGGTCTGCCATTTATTCCCAAGGGCCTTTTCCTTTTGATACAAAGGACTCTGCTTTGGGACCAGCTTTTCAGTTCTTTTTGCTTAAATGTTGTCTGCTCAGTGAGGTCCTTCTAGAACACACTGTTTAAAGCCACCACATCCCCTCCCAGGGATCCATGACCCCCTCCTCTACTTTTCTCATCATCATCTGATCTGCTATAAATGTAATATACTTACCTTCTTTAAGGTTTCTCTTTCCATGAGACAATATAAATTTCATGAAGATAGGCATTTGGAGTTTCTTGCTCCTCCTGTAGTCACAGTGACTAAAGCAATGTCTGGCTCAACCCTATTTGTGAAAGGAAGGAAGGGAGGGAGGGAGAAAAGCAGGAACGTGATGCATATTTATATACAGATCATGATGTTGGTGAGGTCATGAGTGCAGGTTCAATAGTCAGATAGACCAATTATGTTCATCTTATCTAATTGTCCAGAGTGTACCCTGAAGTCCAGCTATTGTCTCAAAAAATTCTTTTAATTAACCGTCAACACAAGGGTGATGGGGCAGTTGTGTGAGTGTGGGAATGTAGCTGGATGGATACAAATCCATTACTGCTCTAGGCAAGGCAGCTCAAAATTCCTGGACACTGCTGTTGGGTCAAGAGATGAGTAGATATTTACTCCCAAAGGCTAGAACATAATACCCACTGTTCCTCCCAGATTGATAAACACAACTAGCTTTTCACAACAGCTTGCTGAATACAGACATCAACCCAGAATAAATGACAAAAATCTATAACTTCTTTCAGATATGGGCAAACCACTGATTAGCAGATTTTTTCTACTAATGTTGGAAAACAGATAGGCAAGCTTATGATGATAATACACCAGTGAGAGAGTTCCTTCTGCCTCAGGCACTGTTGGCTAAAAGCTAACAACCTTGGGTTTCTGGGGTTTATTTTTTATTTTTTCTTATTTTCACTTAATTCATAAACATTTTTTGATAATTTACTATTTATCACTTATGGGGTTATCCTGAGAGCTTCTGGTTGCCATGGGTGTATCTGGACTTACTCAAGAAAAAATTGTAAGAAGCTAAAAATGAATAGGGATAGACATTGCCTTTAAAGAACTTGAACACTTGTATTATAAGACAATAATGTCTTGCCAATACCCTGTTGTTTTGCTATATTTACTATGTGATCAAAAGCAATAAGAACAATCATAAATGATTCTGTCTTTGTTTTCTCACTCAAACTGCACACATAGGTTGCTAGTTCTTTGAACAAAGAACAACTGGGAGCATGCCCATGCAACTATTTTAAGTTTCTCCAAGTCCAGACATACCGGTGCAACACCCTCAAAAGTCCTGGCAGCAGTTGCGCGCCAATGAAAGCTGTGAGGTTCACAAAGGTCACAAGAGGAGCCAGCATGAGGCATTGCAAGGAGGAATTCTATCACTCAATCTCAATCTGAGTTTTCTCAATTTAAGATAAAGTTTAACATACCTGTTGTGAAAAACAGAAGTGATTGGCTAGGCTGGAACAAGCTGGGTCTCTTGCAGAATTTTTATCAGATTTTTGGCTGGGAGAGCCAGTAATAGGAGAGATAAAAGGTGGGGTTGATTTTATTTTTAAGAAGTTCTTCTGTACCCTGGCTGGGTGGCTCAGTCGGTTGGATTGTGGTCCAGATCAGGGCACATACCCAGGTTGCATAAAGGAGGCAACCCATCGATGTTTTTCTCTCACAACGATGTTTCCTTCTGTTTCTCCCCCCACCCCTCCCCACTTCCACTCTGTCTAAAATCAATGGAAGAAATATCCTTGGGTGAGGATTAACAAAAAAAGGTACCTGCCCTTGACCAGAATCGAATCTTATACTCTTCAGTCTGTGGGCTTTATCCACTGAACCACAATGGCCAGGGCTATCCCCCTTACTTTTACATCAGTGCTTGTGGAATTGGGTGTTACAACTGCTTCTGAGCACATATTAGTGGTTTGAGAAATGACGAGTGGCAAAGATTCCATGAGTCAGGACAGCTCCCACTCTGTCAGCTCTGGCACCAACACACACACACACACACACACACACACACACACACACAGTTCTTCGAGGTCTGTAAATTCATCTGGACCCCCAGAGCCCCTTGAACCTGGCAGTCCTGCTGCAAAGCCCCTAGAAAGCGGGAGTCTGCAGCATCCAGCTGAAGCAGTGCCTGGGGATTGAGGAGGGGCGTCGGCACGCGTAGTTGCTGTCTGTTGTATACTTTTCCATTTGGCTTCACCTCCTGCCCTCTGGACCTTTTCCTGGCACGTGTTCTTCTGGGTCCAAATGGTTAGGGAACAGAGACAATTCTTTCCCTCAGCCCTCCTAGAAAGCAAACCCCCCTTGCCATCGTAACCCTTAACATTTGCTCTCGATGTTTCCATTGCAGCTTAATACAGTAGGAGCTTTTTAACATTGTTGTAATGTTTTTTTGTTTAATTGAAATTCTCACTGCTTGGCCTTTCAAGTGACCTAAAATTCCTTTTTTTTTTTTTTTTTTGTTTGTTTGTTTGTTTTTTGTTTTTTGTTTTTTTTTTAAATGATATAGTGTCTTAGACGAAACTCCTACAGTGACCATGAGTGTGACTGGGAAAAGCAATTACGGACAGACATCTCGCCAGATGAGTCAGCTTGGCAGGCGGCAGTGTTTAGATTTTTTTCGAGATAATAATCATTCCTTTTGTATGTATATGTATGTGTATGGGTATATGGAAGCCTTCCCAACTCTTTTCTCTTCAACCCAAGACACACACATCTAAATGCTTTCAAGTTCTTGAAACGTATTCAGGTTAACAGAATGTATTGTCAACAAATGGTGATAAAAAAAAAAGGACTAAGATGTGTTCGTTTCTGTCACTCATCCTTTGGAATCCATGCCTGGTTCTCCTGCGTTCATTAAATGCCGCCCAGGGTTCCACACTTCCATGTGGCTGCTCCTGTGGCTTCTCTCCGCGAAGGAGTCCTTTCCTGCCCCATGCACCTGCTCTACCTCTATCCCTGTTGTGAAGTGCTCCGCGGGCAGGAAATAGCCTTCTTCCCCTTCCCCAGAGATTGGCCACAGAACCATGGTGCCCATACCACAGGCTGGCAAATATGGCACTGTGGAGGCTGACCAGCAGACCCTGAGAGATGGATGAACAGATTACTCCGACACAGGTTCCTGTGAAAGAGAGGGCTAAGGGACTCTTTTACTTCAGCAGTAAAAGCAGTCTTGTTCACCTGCCTTGTTGGCTTTTTATTGTAACATCAGCTTGAACTCAAATTAACCTTTACCAGCAGATGCAATCAACAGGGCAAGTATTCTTGAGAAAGTATATACTCCTACAAGGTCAGGTCTTTAAAGACTAAACAGAGAGATTCTAGCAAAACACCCCGGGGGATCGGACTTGTTTGGAAGTCAAGGTAGGGGCTGCTGCCTTCGGTAAGGTCCCCTCCGAGGCCCCCCGACCTTTGGGAGAATCCTCCTTACAGATCCTCCAACCACGCCCCGTGCTTCCCCACATGGCACAAGTGCATTGCCACTGGCGTCTTGTACACTAAAGAAAGGCCGTTGTGAAAACCACGCACCACAGAGGCAACCACTCAGTCCCCCTCTGGAACTATGGTCCTCCTTGACTAAACCCATTTTTCTCTGCTCTAAGAAAAAAGAGGGAAGTACTCTTGTAATTCCCTACCAGCATCGTCTAAGCCACATAAGTATTCAATAAAAATATTTAGTGCCACAAAATCATTAACTTAGCTACTTTTGGGCGTTGGTATTTTATCTTACGCCTATTCTGGTCAAGACCCTCACTGGTTAGGAGCGGAGGGCTAAGTTCATTTGGCTATAAAGCGGGGTAAGTAAAGATAGGACCTTTGCTGAATCATGACATTTCAAAGAAAAAAAATTAAAGCATACTATGAACAGTAGTCACCCCCTTATCTCTGTTTTTGAACCCTTAGTCAATCAGATCTAAAAAGTATTAAATAGAATATTCCAGAAATAAACAATTTATGTTTTAAATTGTGTACCATTCTGAATAGCATGAAAAAAAGCTCCTACTGTTTCCCCACATCCTGCCCAGGATGTGAATCATACCTTTGTCCGGCACATCCATGCTGTGTACACTCCCCGCCCTTAGCCACTTACTAACTTATCAGATGGCTGTCCTGGCTTCATAGTGATGTGTTCAAGTAATCCTTATTTTACTTAACAATGACACATTTGCATAACTTCTATCACAGTATATTGTTATAAATGTTCTATTTTAGTATTAGTTATTGCTGTTAATTTCTTATCCTGCCTAGTTTATAAATTAAACTTTATCATAGGAAAGTATAGAGAGGGGGGAAAAGAAAGTATATATCGAGTTCAATACTACCTGAAGTTTCAAGCATTCACTGAGGGTCTTGAAATGTATCCCCCATGGATAAGGGGACTACAGTAGAGCAGATATGTGCAATAGAAATATTAATTTTTTTATTGTGGTAAAAGCATAATATAAAATTTGCTATCTTAACCATTTCTAAGTGCAGTTTAATGGTAATAACTATATTCACATTGTTGTGCAACTCATGTCCAGAACATTTTCATCTTGCACAACTGAAACTCTGTACCTATTAAACAACAACTCCCCAATTCCCCCTTCTTCCAGCCCCTGGTAACCACCATTCTACTTTTTGTTTCTATAAATGTGACTACTCTAGGTATTTCATATAGTAGAATCATATGATATTTGTCTTTCTGTTACTGGCTTATTTCACTTAGCATAGTGTCCTCAGGGTTCATCCATGGTCTAGCATGTGTCAGAATTTCCTTTATTTTTAAGGCTGAACAAAATTCCATTATCTATATATACCCCTTATTTATCCATTCATCTGTCAATGGACACTTGGGTTGCTTCACCTGTTAGCTATTGTAAATAGTGCTGCTATGAACGTGGGTGTGCAAATATTGCTTTGAGATGCTGATTTTTCAGAAGTGAAATTGCTGGATCATATGATAATTCTATTTTTAATTTTTTGAGAAACGACTATACTATTTTCCATAGCGGTTGCATCATTTTCCATTCCTACCAGCATTGCACAAGAGTTCCAGTTTCTCCACATCCTCATCAACACTTAATATTTTCTGTCTGTTTTTTAAGTGATAGCCATTCTAATTGGTGTAAGATAATATATCATCGTGGTTTTTTATTTGCATTTTCCTAACGATCAATGATATTGAGCATCTTTTCAGATACTTGTTAGCTATTCATCTTTGGAGAAATGTCTATTCAAGCTTTTTGCCAATTTTAAAAATTGTGTTATTTATTTTTGTGTTGTTGAGTTTCAATTCTTTATGTTCTGGATATTAACCTCTTATCAGTTATTTAATTTACAAATATTTTCTTTATGTGAAATTTTAAATTTTAATACAATCATAAAAAGGGAATATCAAGGTCTATGATTTCTTGTGACAACTCGGATGGATCTTGAGAATATCATGCTAAGTGAAATAAGTCAGACAGAATAAGGTCATACTGTATATTTTCACTCATATGTGGAGTTATAAAACTGAAAACAAAAAATGAATAAACAAGACAAACAACCAAGAACTCATAGTCTCAGATAACAGTATGTTGGTTACCAGAGAGAAGAGGTGAGGGAGGTAGTAAAGGGTAAAGGTAGTCAAATATATGGTGATGGAAGGAGATTTCACTTGGGTGATAAGCATACAATGCAACATGTAGATGATGTATACTTAAAAAAAAGGTCTGGGATTTTACATTTCCTGAATCCTATTAAAAACGTATTTATTTCTTACACAAGTAACTCTGTTTCTGAATTTCCTAAAAACTATGGAACAATGGAATTAGGAGACTAGTTGTGAGAGTTTGGAAACTTTCATCTTGCAAAACTGAAACTCTGTACCTATATATAAAACGCTGTGCATTTATCTTCATAAAGGGCATTGTGTTGCCTGTTAAGAGAGAAATGGTATATAAAAGATATAAGATAAATAAGCAGGTGTAGATCCTGAGGCAGATGGGCACCTAAAATAATGAAGGGAATGCAGAACCAGCCGTATACTGTTCTAGAAAAACCAGGATTCTAGTATGGAAATCTAAGGCAAGAAGAGGGAACCCTAATGAACTTGCACAAAATCACGAAGAACAAGGACAAGAGAGCAGCTGCAATATGAACGGATTCAAGATATAAATCGGTTAAAGCAATTCATTGTTACAGATCACAATGAGGTAAAGTGAGGATGTTTAGAATATAGTCCCTTTAAGACTGATGGAAGAACTCGAGACTTCTGGGGGATTGCTTTGTGGCTCTCAGGGAATTAATGACAGCAACATATCTTAGAAAAAAGAAACCACACATTTATTTTAGATTTTTAGATCTGAGTTCATAAAACAAAACTTCATTTAAAAATCAAAACCTAAGAGCGTAGGGAATTGGACTCCTTCTTGACTCTCGAGGGCCAGGCCCAGCACAGGCCCACTGGCAAAGAATCCTGCCCAGAATATACTGTGCCCCCAGCTGGAGAGTTAGTCTGGAGCCTCAGGTGACCCTGGCCATGCAACAGAAGATGGAAAGCCTGGGAGAGTCTAACCCTGTTTGCCACTACTTAAGTCAATGGCATGTGCCAGAGCCAATAGAGACAGACATCAGACACTGATTTTGGAAACTTTTCCCAGAAAACTGACTGGTCCAAAAGGAGCTTAGCATTCCGGATATGAACGAGGAAGGCAGCAACGTGTCAGCCGACTGCTGATTGTCCGGCCAGCCAGCTGGAGTCAGGGAGACCTGAGAAGAGAGACTTCCAAATTGGCAGAACCAGGCCCAGCACACCTGGTGGACAGTGAACTGAATTATTAATTAACAGACTCTAAGGCACAAGAAGAAACTGACTTAGATTTCTGTTAATCGTTACACTCATGAAAGAGCCAGCTTCAGCGAATAAAAAGGAGTACCTTCTGCAGGCTGTGCTGCGTGGCAGAATCAAGGAAGTAGAGGCCACCTGACTTTCCATGGTGAAGCATTCCTAGAAACACATGTGAAAATAGATCATTATACGGCAGACTGTACTTTCCTGTAGGAATGAAGTTGTAATTTGGGGTTGACTTCCTGATTCACAGTATAACCAGCAATAAATTATAAGGCAAAGCTCCACATATAACTTTTAATACTTTAAAAATAATAAGTATGCTCCAAGTTCCTATAAAAATACACTTTATTTAGTTATTATATAGAAGTCCAATGGGCTATAAACTATCTATGAAGTACATAAAAATGCACTCTATTTCAAATCTGTTTATTTTTTAAAATGTGCTGCTATACTGTAGACAGCAATTGCCTGCATTTATTGAGCACTTACTAAATGCCACCACATGCTTTACCTACCTTATGTCATTTAATCCTACCAGGAAACTGAGGCTTAAAATGGTAGCATCACTTGTTCAAATATGATTATTTAATAAGTGACTGAGTTGGGATTGAAACCCAAGGCGTCTAATTCTAGAGCTGGTGTTCTGAGGAGAAAGGTCACATGCTCACAGGATGGGAGAGAGGAAAATTGGAGAAAACTTAGGTTTTGATGATGTTGACAAATCATGGCATTAACTAATCTGGAAAATACTCCCAACCTGTGCACTTCTTGTTACACGAGAGAATTCAGTTCTTCATTGGTTAAGCCATTCCAAGCTGTGTTTTCTGTTATGTTCAGTCATAGCTACCTGATATCCTGCATAGGAATTAATTCCGGCTCCAAAATACGGAGTTAGTGCTTTACTTGGCGGACATTCAGGCCAGAGCCACGAAGCATTCAGTAATTCAGAATCTACAATGAGTAACACAGACTCACGAGGACTTTTGAGAACACAAGGCAAATAAATGCTACTCCCCAGTCAGGACAGCACCTCCCCCAACTGTTTTCGGACCATCCTTGGTCACTCAGAATTTGGGTAAAGGGGAAGGAAGGATAAAAGCTTGACCTCATATTCCTCTGCTCACTCCATACCTATCACCTAAGCTCTCCTCTCCTCTAACTGCTAAATCGTACTTCCTTTTCAAGGTTTTTCAAGTCACATCTTGTTCTGGAAACTTGAGAGCCCTGCAGTTTACTTCACTTTGATCTGTAATTCCTCTGGAGTCAGAGTAACACATTTGCTCACCACCTGGAGACATCTTTTGGGTTATATATTCCATCTTGCCTTTTCTCTCCTCTACTTCTTGATCCTAAACTTCCCTGAGATCAGAGACCCCACTGTGTTTTGTAGAGATTCTTAAAGTGCCTACCTGTCTATGGTGGATATATGCAGTTGTCTTGATATACTGATCTAAAAGGTAAGTGAAAACATGGGGGGCAGAAAGAAGAGAGAAAGAGGAAGATCCGAGAGTACGTGAAATCTTGATTTGGCCTATTTTAGAATTTACAAAGTAAGGGTGTGAGTGCCGTGTGCTTTGGATGGCTTAGGATTCCAAGCACCATCATGGGGTTTTCTCCATCATTTCTGCACCTGGGTATCAGATAGGGAGGATGGGGAAGCTGAACTGATTCATAGATGTAGATGTGCTGTGCTTGCAGATTGAGCCCATGTTCTCCAGTTTCCTGCAGTCCCGTATACTCTGAGTCATGGCCTGCTTCACGCAAATGTGTTTTCAGCATGGCCTGTGTAGGCACTGTGCTTCCAACTACTGCTCCTCAGGGCACGAAATACAGTAAAAGCAGTTGGTACCACTGTCATTTTTGTCAAGAAATTTTCAAGTAGGTTCCAAGTGGTGAATTCCCATAATAGAACACAAGGTCATTTCCAGGATCAGTAGCCTCTGCTGGCACTTCCTCTAGCCCTAGAAAAGTGCCGTTAATCCTATAGGCTCCTGCCAAATACTGGGCTGCTCCCTAGAGTAATATAAATTTATCTTCAAGGTTGTAGCTGTAAATTCCATGTGTGCAGTCACTCTCTCCCATCCCCCCAGAAAGCCCAGGAGGGGGGATGTCTCAGTAGAAACATGTTTAGGGCATCACGGGACTCCTTTCTAAAATGCTTCCTCTGGGACCCAGATTTTCAGTTTAAACCATCAGATATGCAAGGTGCAGGAAGATGCTTACAACTTAGGATTGTTTTCTTATATCCAAAGAAAAGAAATGATGGGAGATTATTTAATTAAAACATAGATCACAGTACTTTTTAGACAATTACTGACAGTGATGCATGTCAAAACAAAAACAAAACAAAACAAAACAAAAAGAAAAAAAATCTCAAAGCAACCAGATTTTCTTCTTTTTCTCTCATTTTCCCCTAATCTTTATTCTTTTTCTCTTTTCTCACTTTGAAGTTTCCTGTTTAAAAAGTATATATTTTATTGATTTTTTTTTTTTACAGAGAGAAAGAGAGAGGGATAGAGAGTTAGAAACATAGATGAGAAACACCGATCAGCTGCCTCCTGCACACCCTCACTGAGGATGTGCCCCAACGAAGGTATAAATACATACCCCTGACCGGAATCTAACCTGGACCTTTTAGTCCGCAGGCTGATGCTCTATCCACTGAGCCAAACCGGTTTCGGCTGAAGTTTCTTTCAACTCCTTTAGAAAAGACTTACTCTGCCCTCTCCTTCTGTCCTTCATTTTATCATCAATATTTCTCCCCCAAATGAGCCTAATAATGGAGAGATGTCTGCACAAGGTACATGCCCCTGATTTGAGTTTTTTACCTCAGAAGGCAGTGGCTCTCCTTAAGAAACCATGGTTGTAAGAGCATCTACATTTTCTGATGCCTTTTCAGAATAGTGTGTCAGGATAATGCTTTCATTATCCTTCTTTATGAACCTTCAGGTTCTCCCTCCTGACGTGAGTGGTGAATGAGTCTTTGGGCCTCACTGTTTCCCTGTGTATTGATGATATTACCTGTTTATTGATGGTATTAGCTGTAGCTGTGCTCTAGCTCACAACTAAGAACAGGCTGAACAGTTTTGTCCCCAGCTTTGGTTTAATTAACATAAAAACAGAAACAACAGTTTAAATGAGCTGGAGGCTGGGTTGAGGGGCCATTCCCTGTGTCCACCTCTCTAATTCCTGAAGGAATGAGATCCATCACTACTTACTATTGCCTGATTAGGATTCTGATTGGCCCTCCTCCCAGGCTAAAAAAAAAATACCATTCTTTTGAACAGTGTCAATGTAAACTCATAAATAACTGAACTTTAAATCTGAATTCAAAAATGGCCATAATTTTCAAAAGTAACAATTGCTGCTTCCTATTAGCAGTGATTCTCAGATTGTAGCATGTATTGGAATCATCAGAGGATGGGGCTTGGCACAGTGCGAGTTTCTTGCTACACCTGAGACGACTGAAACAGACTTGGAAAGTGATTCTGAGCAGCTGCCTGGAGTTTAAGGTCTGCTAGGCACATGCTCAGGCAGTCACATGAGGAAGTTCCCAGAGAGGAATTTGCTGTACTGTGGATCTCAAGGAAACCAGTAGGGAAGTTCCAGGAATGGATCCTAGCTGAGCATAATGCTGCTAACACCATTGTCCTTTTCATCTTCTTTTTCTCATAGAGTTCTCTTGTCCCAGTCAAGCCATCCATTATTCTCCCTCAAAATAAAGAAAACTATGATGGAGTCACTTTCCAAAACCCAAGGAGAACCAGGCTTATTTGTTCACTTTGACCACTGCACCTGCCTTGTCAGGGATCTGGTCAGTTAAAACTTTGTCAGTCTTTTGGCTCTGGCTCCAGTTTAGACTATATGCACAGATTACCCACTCAATTTATTCTTTCCAATATACCTACAAATATATAACTACATATCTATAATAATAAAAGTATAACCTGCTAATTAGACAGGACATCCTTCCCAACTTCCTTCTGGATGACCTTCCGGACAAAGCTGGGGCTGCAAGGGAAGCCCGGGTCCGTGGTGCCTGCCAGCAGCTTGAGGGGAGCCTGGGTTCTGGGTGCCAGAGGGAAGCTGGTGCCGGCTGGGTGCCAGAGGGAAGCTGGTGCTGGGGGAAGGAAGGCCTACTCTTGCACAAATGCACAAATTTCATGCATCAGGCCTCTAATCTATATATATATAAAAGGCTAATATGCAAAGTGTCCCCTTGGGAGCTGGACCGGACACCAGAAGTTCGATCGCTTGCTATGAGGTATGCTGAAAACCAGGGGCAGTGTGGAATGAAGGAAGGCCCCAGCTGGCAGCTGGAAGGCCACAGTCTGCCCTGATCAGCAGCCAGCTCTAGGGACCCTACCAGTGCACAAATTTCATGAACTGGCCTTCTAGTACATATATAAGTTCATATATGTATATAAAATTGCCTGAAAAAATGGAATCCTTTTTCTTGGCAGATCTAGGACTATAATGCAATTCATAGGTCATTTCAGTCCTTGACTTTTTTCTTTCTTTATTGATTAAGGTATTACATATATGTCCTTACCTCCCCATTGCTCCCCCACTTGTAGTCCCATTTGTTTATTTTCTCTTTAGTTTCCATTGCCCTAGGAGCAGTATCAGTGAAGAAATTGCTTCAGCATAGGTCTGAGATTTAGCTACCCGTGGATTTCTCTAGTATTTTTATGGTTTCCTGTCTTATCTTTAAGTCCTTTATCCATTTTGAGTTTATTTTTGTGTATGGTGTAAATTGGTGGTCTAGTTTCTTTTTTTTTTTAACTTGTATCTGTCCAATTTTCCCAACACAATTTATTGAAGAGACTTTCTTAACTCCATTGTATGTTCATGTCTCCTTGTCAAATATTAATTGAGTATAGTGGTTTGGGTTGATATCTGGGTTCTCTATTCTATTCCATTGGTCTATATGTCTGTTATTATGCCAGTACCAGACTGTTTTGAGAACAGTGGCTTTGTAATACAGCTTGAAATCTGGTATTGAGATCCCACCTACTTTGTTGTTCTTTCTCAGGATCACTGTGGTTATTTGGGGTCTTTTTTTTTTTTTTAATTCCAGATGAATTTTTGAAGAGTTCATCTAGGTCTGTGAAATATGCTGTTGGCATTTTAATGAGGAGTGCATTGAATCTATAGATTGCTTTGGGTAGTATGGACATTTTAATGATGTTGATTCTACCAATCCATGGACACAGTATGTTCTTCCATCTGTTTATGTCTTCTTCTGGCTCTTTTTTCAGTGTCCTATAGTTTTCTGAGTACAGGTCCTTTACTTCCTTAGTTAAGTTTATTCCTAAGTATCTTAATTTTTTTTGGTGTGATGGTAAATGGAAATGTTTTTTCAGTCACTCTTTCTGTAAGTTCACTATTGGTATATAGAAATGTCATAGATTTCATGGTGTTAATTTTGTATCCTGCTACATTGCTGAATTCATTTATTAAGTCTAATTATTTTTTATGGCGTCTTTAGGGTTTTCTATGTACAGTATCATGCCACCTGTGAACAAGGACAGTTTTACTTATTTTCCAGTTTGGATGCCTTTTATTTCTTCTTGTCTGATCACAATGGCTAGTACTTCCAGTATTATGTGGAACAGGAGTGGTGAGAGTGGGCATCCCTGTCTTACTCCTGTTCTTAGGGGAAATGGTTTTAGTTTTTGCCCATTGAGTATGACGTTGACTTCTTGACCTCTCTGTGGTGTTGCCTAGTGGCCACCCTCAGACCTCAAGATACAGCTCCTGCTCCCCTCTCTCCTCCTTCCCACCCATGCAAATTGGGGAAGGATGAGAAAGGGGGAGGGATGGAGGAGAAGGACAAAGGAACAATAGAAAATAGTTGGGATAACTGCTATTTGTGCCTAACAGGAATGGAGCGACAACTCAATAGAGGAGCGTTATACCTGGACCCTCAAATACCAAAGACTAACTGTCCCAACTTTTCACCTCAGCCAGGGGCCACCTTGAATACGGAGGAGTTACTCTGCTTAAAGGAACTGAGGCAGAAGGCTGGCCAGAATGGCAAGCAAGACTTTCAAGGTTTAAAATTAAACATAGTTTTGTACTGAGTTTTATTTCTGGAAAGAGGAGTTGTTTTGCTTAATTTTAGTGTGTTTGTTTAAGGACAGTAAACTTTTACTCATTATCTTGAAAGCTGCATTTAATTCTACTGCTTCTCTAGAACCTAAACGACTCTCCCTTTCATTGTTTATCACTCACTGTCTCTTGCAACGGGTGAGGAGGAGGATTTTAAAGAGCAGAGATTTCACAACATTTAATGCTTCTGTCAAGTAGTGTTAAAATTGCCAAATACTGCATAGAAAAACAGATTTCCACTTTCTTCCCATTCATCAGGATGGCTAGGAAAAGTTGAAGGGCCAGGAGCTCTGAGGCTATAAATGAACAACACAACAAGCCAGAGGTAAAAGCCAACACTGTGAGAGACCCAGAATTCCGGGTTGAGGGGCCGATCTTGGAATGCTTGAAGTTGCTGTTTAGACATGCTTCTTTCCTCCTCTCCTTCCCTCCTGCCCATCAATCCTGGCCAGCAATTAGATCCTTCAAACCATTTACAGTTAGGAAAGCTCAAAAAATCCTACTAGTACCTGGTTTGGAGCAGGTTAGAAAAAGCAGGAAATTGAGGAAAAGAAGAGTCTTATAGAATGTAGAACTCTAGGCCTGCCGAATAAAATCAAGAAATGTGAAATAATGACTCTTAGCTCTTACATAGAGCTCTTCATCTTCAAAGGACTCAGTAAACATGAGCTAATTAAGTTTCACTGCAGTGCTGTGTAAGATATGTAAACAGTATCATCTTCATTTTATGGCTGGAGGAAGGGAGAGTGAGGCAAAGGCACAGACCCATGGAGGCCAACAAGGAGGTTTAGAAGATGGTCTGTCTCCATGGGCATTGCTGGGTGTGGTTGGTCTGGCTTTGCCTCCAGCTTTTTCCTTGGACACCTGGACATTACTGTTCACGTAACATTCTTAGAAATGCACAGTTTAATAGCACTGGCAGGCTCTGCAGTCTCTGTACTCACCATATGGCAGAGGCAGAACTTTGCTGCATGTGAAGGGACAGGCATGGGAATGGGACAGGGCCTGGATTCAAATCCCAGCTCTCCCATCTGTTCTGGACCTCAGCTGAGATGGTTTCCTCATCAGCTCCATGGTGGCCTATCCCAATTTCCTTTCCCTCCTGGTCACTAAAACTAGGGATTTTCTTTCATATTTCAGCCACTCCCTGAAGTTTTCAGGTCCTGGCTTTGTCTGTAACTCTGGGTTCTTAGGAAAGCAAACCAAAGTGAGGCCAACCTTAAGCAGGGTAATGGCACCACCTCACTTACTGGTGAGTGAGTTACACGAGTTCTTCTCAGGTTGGCGGTGCCAAGAATGTAATGATAGAAAACTGAGAACACATTTAATGGGGACACTTGGAAACAACTGTTCTCTTGTCTCCATGGATCTTCTTTTCTTCCCTAAATTACATCTTTCATCCATTCTGGTTGACCCACTTCAGTCACTTCATTTCTCACTGTCTTAGCTCCTAAAGACCAAGGTTTCCTTGCCAGTGCTGAGGTTGGCAGGAGGGTGGGGATAAAGGCGACCTATCACCCTGTGGCTGGAACTGTCTCCAAGGAGCCGAGAGACTTAGGTGCAGCTTCGCACCTGCCTGATGACCTCCTATCCCCAGGGCAGTCTGTGCCACCCATGTTTAAAGTGCCAATACCAGGAGCAGCTTTGAATTTCTAAGAAGTGGAGACAGGCACACGCAGTATGTGTGTGATGTCCTTCTCCTTATGAGCAGCTGCAACGAGGAACAGCTAAAAATCTTACAGACAAGACTCACTTTTTAAAATATATATTTTTAATTGATTTCAGAGAAGAAGAGGAGAGAGAGAGAGAGAGAGAGAGAGAGAGAGAGAGAGAGAGAGAAAGAGAGAGAGAGAGAGAGAGAAACTTCAATGATGAGAGAGAATCATTGATTAGCTGCCTCCTGCATGCCCTCCACTGGGGATCAAGCTCACAATCCGGACATGTGCCCTTGACCAAAATGGAACCTGGAACCCTTCAATCCACTGGCCGATGCTCTATCCATTGAACAAAACCAGCTGGGGTGAGAGTCACTTTTTAAAAAAGTAATTTCAAACAGCTCCTGAGCCCATTTTGTGGAATTTGTGACTGGACTCACCCTGGAGATTTAACTCCATGTTCCTAGTGCTGAGGCTGCTGAGGGCTGGCCACAGCCAGTCTGCTCAGAGACCCTGCAGTTGGAAGACCCAGCCAGGAGAGCCAGCCAAACCCGCTGGAAGCTGGCCCTGCCACAATGGAGCTGGAGGTGAAATTATTGCTGCAGGAATTTTTTCTTTCTGAGAGACTGGAATGCAATAGGGATAAGAGGTTCTGGAAAAAAGACAGGTCACCTATAACCTATGTGACCCCTACACTGTAATCATCCTTTTCATCGTTCTGGTGGCGAAATTCCCATTGGAGATGGGAGTAGTGGTGATACATTAGGCACTTACCAGTTGATGCTGCCAACCAAACAATAAACAATAGACAACAACAAATAGATCGCCCTTGCATTGAAATGTCAGCCGCTCTTGGTGTTTATTTTTGTTTGCGGTATGTGTGGCATGGGCATATGGCGCTTGGGAGGAAAACATGGCGTTTCACTTCCATTCTCTCGGCCTGATAAATACTCTGTGCTGCATTAGGTGCCACCCGAGTGATGCTGGACAATCCAAATCAGTCAAGAGTGAAGTTTCTCCTTCCTTTAGGATCTCTGATGCAGACACCTCGCCTAGGAAAAACCTGAATAGAAAATATTTCAGAAGGCTGTTTCCATGGATGGGTAGACAGGTATGTGGTAAGTCAAGTTCAGAAATTTATTTTATCACTGCAGTCGACTGAAGTAATAACATGCTAAATCCTCTTTATTCTTCCCTTGTCTTGCTTCAATTTCCACTTTACCTCACTAATTTCATAAATTCATTTTAAATCTGTTGTAATTAAAATTGAGTCAGTGGCTTGCATGCACAGAACATTCACTTACACAGACCCATATTTTGCCCTACATGAAAATAAAAAATACAATGTATCAAAACGTGTGAAGTGCAGTGAAGACAATAATTAGAGGGAAATATCTAGCATCCAATGCATGTATAGAAAAAGAGATCTAAAATCAATAGTCTAAGTTTCCATCTGAAGAAACTAGAGAAAGAAGAGCAAGTTAAACCTAAAGCAAGCAGAAGAAAAATAATAAAAAATTAAAGCAGGAATCAATGAAATTAAAAATAGGAAATCATTGAGAAATAAAAAAGCTGGTTCTCTGAAAAGATTGATAAAATTAATAAGCTTCTAGCCAGCCTAAGGAAGAGAGAGGACACTATTAATATCAGAAATGAAAGGAGTCATCACAACTGATCCCATGGACATTAAAATAATAAATAAGGAATATTGTTAATAATTCTATGCTCAGAGATTTGATTACTTAGATGTAACATACTAATTCCTCGAAAGATGCCAACTCAAAATTAACACAAGGAGAAACAGATCATCTGAACAGGCCTAGGTATTAGTCAGGGATCTTCAGAAAAACAGAACAAATAGGTTGTGTGTACGTATAACTTACATATATATATATATGACTTATTGTAAGGCATTGGCAAAGATAATTATGGAAGGTGGAAATTTTAAAATCTGCAGATGGGCCAGCAGGCTGCAGTCCCAGGAGAGTGTAGGCCACAGCTCTAGTCCGAGGCTGTCTGCTGTAGAACCAGGAAGTGCCAGTGCTGCAGATGAGGTCTGAAGGCAGTCTGCTGGAGAATTTTCCTTTGCTCCAGGGTAGCCATTCTTTTTATTATATTCAGGCCTTCAACTTGATTGAATAAGGCCCACCCACATTATAGAAAGCAATCTGCTTTAATCAAAGTGCACAGACTTAAATGGTAATCTCACCCAGAAATACCAGAATAATGTTTGACCAAATATCTAAGCAAAACCCATGGCACCCAAACAGACACACAAAATTAACTATCACAATCACAGTCTAAATGCCAAAGAAATTGAAATAATAACTACTAACAATAATGCTGGAAAAAAGAAAGTACTAGCCTCAGCTAGTTTTACCAGTGAATTCTACAAAACATTTAAGGAAGAAATAATGTCCATTCTCTACAATCATTTCCAGAAAATAGAAATAAAGGGAGTCCTTGCTAACTTATCCTATGAAGCCAGCATTATCCTGGTAACAAACCAGAAAAGATATTCAAGAAGGGAAACTATTATATATCTCTCATGAACATAAATGCAAAATTCCTCAATAAAATATTAGTAAATCATATTTAACAATGTATAAAAAAAGTATATGTTACAAACCATCAGAATTTATGCCAGATATACAAGGCTGGTTCAATATTCAAAAATCAAATAATTAAGCTAATCTCATTAACAGGCCAAAGAAGAAAAATCACAAGCCCATATCAATTGATACAGAAAAAAATCACCTGAGAATATCCAACATCCATTCAAGATAAAAACTCTCAGCAAACTAAGAATAGAGGGTTCGTCCTCAACTTGATAAAGGATATCTACATTATTATCTAAGCTGTTATCATAATGATGATAAACTAATGATTTCACCCTAAGATTAGATCAAAATAAGGATATCCTCTTATTCAACAGCATATTGGAAGTCCTATGTAGAGCATTAAGACAAAAGAGGAAGTAAAAGGAATATAGATTGGGAAAGGAGAAATCAAATTGTTTGTTTGCAGATGACATGTTTGTCTATGTATAAAATCCCAAGAAAATTACAAAATAAAAATACTGGGCCTAGTAAATAGTTACAGCAAGTTTGCAGGACACCAGGTGAACATACGAAAGTCAATTGCTTTCCTATATTCTAGTCACAGAATTCAAAACAACTTTGAAATTGAAATTAAAAAATACACTACCATTTACATTAACACCCCATAAATGAAAATAGTCATATATAAACGTAACAACAAAATATATCTAGAAACTATATGAGAAAAACTACAAAACTCTTATGAAAAAAATAAAAATCTAAATAACTGGAGAGACATTATATGTTCATAATCAGGAAGACTCAATATATTGTCTAGATATCATTTCTTCCCAACTTGAACTAAAGATTTGCTGAAGTCTCAGTCAAAATGGCAGCAAAGTATTCTGTGGATATTGATAAACTGATTGTAAAGTTTGTATAGCAAACACAATATTGGAAAAAAAGAATAAAGTCAAGAACTGACATATTATCCAACTATAAGACTTACTATAAAACTACGGTAATCAAGGAAACATAGTAAGGATAAAAGAACAGAGATAATAGAGAACCCAGAACCAGACACCCACACATATAGTCAACTGATCTTTGGCAAAGTAGTAAAGGCAGTTTAATGGAGAAAGGATAATTTTTCAACAAATGGTGATGAAACAACTGAACATTCCTATTAAAAATAAATCTACATTGAGAACTTATACCTTTCACAAAAATTAATTCAAATGAATCATAGACATAAATGTCAATCACAAAGCTGGAATATATGTACTTATATAATTTATATTACCTACTCTACAGTCCTTGCCACCACACCACCACTGCCTCCCATGTGAGTCCAAGAACAGACACAGTGAATCTGTCATTTTGCCAATTCTTCAAGAGGGCTTTCTTACCTCCCTTCATTTTTTTGTTAATCCTCACCAGAGAATATTTCTTCATTGTTTTTTTGGGAGAGCAGAAGAGAGAGGGAAAAACAGACATAGTCCTCGATGTGAGAGAAACGCATTGATTGGTTGCCTCCTGCACATGCCCTGAAAAGGGCCCAGGCCCAGGAGGAGCCTGCAACCAAGGTATGTGCCCTTGACCAGGACCAATCCTTTGGTCCACAGGCCAACGCTTTATTCACTGAGCCAAACTGGCTAGGAGTCTTACCTCACTTTAAGTGAAGTTTATAAACACCAACTTTGAGTCCAAAGAATGTCAGAGGATGGGGGGGAAAAAGTATCCTCTCAGACAGAAGACAGGCAGATGTGTTCTCCTGAATCAAAAGAGAAGAAATAATTAGGTTATTATCACACATCTTTATGTAGTTTCTGCAATTATTACAGTAAAGCCTGGAAAAGTTAAATCTTTCTTTCATTTCTTAGGAACATCCCCTAACTAGTGATATTCTTTCATAAACAAACTGATGATCAGAAGCCAAAATATGTGAAGTACTATGATTTCACAAAAGGAAAGTATTAAATGATTACACTGGAGTACTAACGTTTTATTTTCTTTCTCCAAGAAATTGGATTGATCTTGCTCTCTCTCCTAAGTTTCAGATCCATTTAGTCTTGACCATAGGATGGGCATCCATAGGCATATTTGTTGCTATTTTTTCTTAAGCATAGCTCAAAAATCTAAACAAAGATTGGAGCTACTCAAGTCTTTTGAGTTTGCTTGATTGTGGATGAGTTGAAATTGTAGCCCTAGGTTCCAATCCAGAACCTGGAAAAAATTAGGGCAAATAAAAAATAATTTAGGCAGCAATTGAGATGGTACATTTTACTGGCCTTTGACCATACTCTGAGTCAAACTGTCAGTGAGCATAACTGTTTTATAACTTTAAGTGGGCTCGATCGATGGAAATTCTATAGACTGATGAATTATTTATAAGAATTTGGGTTATTTTAATAAATCAGTAAACTTTACCTTATTCTGAAGCAATAAAATATTGATTAATATTTCACAATTCTAATGTTTTGTTTAAAAATGTTCTGCACCTTGAATATTCTTAAATCCAGTTCTCGCTGCTCGCTTTATACATATAAAGACAAGGAAGCAAAAAGATTGTCCAGGATCAAAGAGAAAATGTGTAGGCACTGAAATTGAAGTCCTGGTTCCACATCCGGGTGTCACGTTACCAAACAGGGGGAGATAAAGATGGATACTCTATCCAGGCTGAGCTACAAGGTGCCATTCCAATGACTGGGGAAGAAATTGAGTTTGCAAAAATGAAAGTAACATAAGAGGCAAGAAACAAGATAGAGGAAACTCAGTTTTCATTGTGCAGAGGCGAGAACACTTGGAGGGCATTTGAAGTGTTCTCTTAAATATTTAAGAAAACACCAAATCTCAATAAGGACATTAAAAACTATTAAAAAGATAGATCTCTATATGAAAAGTCAATATGTAAAGAAAAGATAAATAAAAATTCTTATTTAAAAACTGAAGATTCATCTTTGTCAGACAGACTGGATTCAGATTCCAAATCTGCCTTTGGCTAGCTGTGTGACCAAGAGCAGATTTCTTAACCTCTCTAAATTCACTTACTAAGAGGATCAAATGTAGGTAAAGCATTTATCATTGTGCTTGGCACTGAGCATGCATTCAATAAAAGGTAGCTGCTGCTGCTGCTACTACTATTACTGTTATTATTGTTCTCCTTCATTTCACCATGTCCCCATTTGCCCATTTATATTTTCATCCTTCAGATTTTATTTAGCTACATTACAATCTAGTGGAATAATAGAGTCAGAAAACTGGCACACTTAATTCTAAGATCAAAAGTTTCAATTCCCTCAAAACCTGGAGTCCATGCTTTCTGTGATGTGTTTCTTATGAAATAATGATTTCACTGGAAATGACCTCATCACTTACTTTTCTAAAATGATGGAGCTTATTTAAACATCTGGTGTGAACGTTATCCCTTAACCTGGATTTTTTTTTTTAATATATATTTTATTGATTTTTCAGAGAGAGGAAGAGAGAGGGATAGAGAGTCAGAAACATTGATGAGAGAGAATCATCAATCAGTTGCCTCTTGCACACCCCCTACTGGGGATGTGCCCGCAATCAAGGTACATGCCCTTGACCGGAATCGAACTGGGGACCCTTCAGTCTGCAGGCCTACGCTCCATCCACTGAGCCAAACCGGTTTCGGCTGGATTGGTTTTTTAATCTCTACAATTATCTTTTATCCTTTTATCTCAGAGAGAATATGTATTCTTCCTCCTCTGAGGAAGATTCCATTACCCTTGAAAAAATTACTTCCATATTTTTACTATTCTCCTTTTTAATTACTGTAAAAATGTCACAAAGATGTCTTTAACATTAAAAAAGTGGTACATACAAATATCCAAGTATCCAAGATTAAAAATTCACCCAAAGTCTTACCACCCAGATTCACTGTCATTAACATGTAACCATTATTTCAGATGTCTCTTTATATTCACACATAGAAAGAAAGAACAATAAATAGATATAATTCCTAGAAAATTAAGCTACTAAGTTTATTTTTACTTGAAATCCATAGAAATATAAAATGAAACTGAGGAACTTTAGATAGATGTTTTCCAACATGAATGCTATTTCCTAAACAAAAAAAACCCCAAAACAAAACAAAAAAAACTCTCTACAGCTTTGAAGAGGAAAATAAGAGAAGTTTGAGACTTTTGCTTCTAGCCCATACGGAATTATAGGGCCTTTTTCCTCCTGCCTTAAAGAAGAACAGAATGCAATTGATGAAATAGTTGATTTCATTGTCTTAGAAATCTCTCCTCCGCACAACAGGTAGAGCAGAGAGAGATTTCTAAGACAATGAAAACAAATAAGGGAAGTCTTATCTCACTTCCTAGAGAATCTCCGGCTCTCAGAACGATAGTGTGGACCCAAACAGAGTCCAGAGGCCTCTCTGCGATGAGATGTCAGAGTTCATAGCTTAGGGAGGTCAGTGTGTGGAAGCCATGAGACAGAGTCATGGGGAAGAGAAATCTTCAGAGAAAAAGACTTCTACAAGGGGTTCCCTTGAATCTTTACCCGAGTACTGACGAGTTCATGTCCTGAGGAAACTACCATGTCAGGGATAGAGCTACTAAAAAGGAACAGATGGAAAACTTCTCAAAAACCACACATATTTGTTAATAATTCATCTTTTCCTCTTCCCACCAGCCAGAGTGGAAAGACCTCTTAACACCTGAGACAATCTACTAGAGCTGTCAGAAATTACTGGGCTCAATAATAGGGCCAAGGTAGCTAGAAGATGACCTCTAGGTGATTTAAATACATTTTTTTCTAAATGCCTGGGAATTTTTTATTATTGTTGAATTGATTCAGTGTTGATTTTTATATGTCAAATTTGGCTAAAATACGGTATACCTTATCAATCTGCATACTATGTGTCTTCTATTTCAGGAAATTCTTCTATATTATACTACCCTGTGTCCCCGAAAATAAGACAGTGTCTTATATTAATTTTTGCTCCCAAAGATGCGCTAGGTCTTATTTTCAGGGGATGTCTTATTTTTCCATGAGGAAGAATACGGTACACATTTACTGTTAAATGAAAATAAAGGAAATTTATTACCTGTATACGGTATGGTGGTACGGTAGTTGTCAACACAAACCAGACAAACTGTGAATCCTACAGTATCAAGAATTTACTCATTTATTCAATGACAATCATGTCATCATCTTCTGGAACATCATCATAACAATCCAATTCCTGAATTTCCTGGTGAATTTCTTGTGACTCCATTTCTTTCAGAATCAGTGGACCAAATCTCTCATGTTTAGCCAAGGGGGCCTTATTTTCGAGGGGATGCCTTATATTTCACTCAGAAGGAAACCTGTAAGTAGGTCTTATTTTCGGAGGATGTCTTATTTTCGGGGAAACATGGTAATAGCCCTGTGCACTAATCACGCACCAGTAGCTCACCAGTAGCTCACTGCAGCCCTGCAGTAGCTTCTCCACCTGCTGTTCCGCACTCCTGTAGCTCTCCCTCCCAACCACCTCCCCCCCTCATAGCTTGCTGCCTTGCCCCCTTCTGTAGCTCTCTGCCACCTGTCTGTAGCTCACTGCTCCACTCTCCTGCTGATCTGTGATCTGGTCATTATGCGGTTGGTCGTTAATGCTTCACAGTGTAATGGCCATTTGCATATTACATCTTTATTATACAGGATTGTGTATGTTCTGTATTTATCTGTGGGATTCTTTACTTTAGGAAATAGCTTTCTAATGGAACATTTCCTCCATAGCTATTATCTTCTCTATAATTTAAAATTCTTTTTAAATAATTTTTTTGCCTTTGCATTCATATACAGTAATTATCATGTCTTTTCTGTATTTTAGCCATATCTTTGTTATTTCTTGAAGTTACTAGTTTCTTGATATTGAAATGGAGTTATTGTTTACTTCAATTTTTTCTTAGCTCTTCAATCTCCACTTTCAATTTTTTTGTGTGCTTATTATTTGGATCTTGTATTCTTTGTTGTACTTATTCATGTTCTCATAAGGTTTTTGTACATCATAAAATACTTGTGAAGAATTACTTTCTGTTTGATAAGTTATGTTTTCATACAGATTGGGTTTCTCATCTCTTTTGTGAATTATACATTATTTTCTTCCTGTAGAATGTTTGCAGAGTTGTGGTGCTGTTTTTTATTTTGTTTTGTTTTATTTTTATCTTGTTTTTACCTAAATTGGGAAGCTTTCTCCAGACTTCTTATTTATTCTGGTGGTGGGTGAGTTCTACTTACTCCCTTTGTACTTAATTTGTCTTCCCTTTTTTAAAAAAAATATTTTTTATTGATTTTTCACAGAGAGGAAGAGAGAGGGATAGAGAGTTAGAAACATCAATGAGAGGGAAATATCGGTCAGCTGCCTCTTGCACACCCACCATGGGGGATGTGCCCTCAACCAAGGTACATGCCCTTGACCGGAATCGAACCTGGGGCCTTTCAGTCCGCAGTCCGACGCTCTATCCACTGAGCCAAACCGGTTCCGGCTGTCTTCCCTTTTGTTTCCATCAAACACACTTGAGAAAACTCAAGAGGAGAACAATTTATTGTATTTACCCATATTTTTATTCTTTTTATTGTTCTTTCTTCTTTTCTGATGTTCCAAACATCTTTTCCTTCATGCCTGCCTTCCTTTCATCCCTTTTTTCTTCTTTCTTTTCTTGTTTTTGTTTTAAGAACTTCTTTTAGCTATTCATTAAAATAGGTAAGCTAGTAACAAATTTTCTTTTTCTTTTATCAGAGAATGTCTTGCCTTTCCTTTATTCCTGAAGTATATTTTATTGGATAAAGAATTCTGAATTGGCTCTGGCTGATGTGGCTCAGTGGTTAAGTATCCTCCCATGCACAAAGAGGTTGTGAGTTTGACTCTGTGTCAGAGCACATGCCTGGGTTTTGGGCTGGATTTCCAATAGGGGGTGTGGCATGCAGGAGGCAGCAAATTGATTTTAAAAAATACATTTTATTGATTTCAGAGAAGAAGGAAGAGGGAAAGATAGAACCATCAATGATGAGAGAGAATCAATGATTGGCTGCCTCCTGCACCTCACCTGCTGGGGCTTGAACCTGCAACCTAGGCATGTGCTCTTGACTGGAATCAAACCCAGGACCCTTCAGTTCGAAGGCCAAAGCTCTTTCCACTGAACCAAACCAGCTAGGGGCAATTAATGTTTTCCTCTCTCATTGATGCTTCTCTCTCTGTGTCTCTCTCTCTCTCTCTCTCTCTCTCTCTCTCTCTCCAGTTTCTCTAAAAATCAATGGGAAAAATATCCTTGGATGAGGATGAACAAAGAGAGAGAGGAGAGAGAGAGAGAGGGAGAAAGAGAGAAGCAGATGCCAACACAGGGTTCAGTGTACCAGAGATTAGCTGGATGAGTTGGGGGACACCTGTGAGAGAAAAAGAGGAGGAAGGCAGAGGAGGCTGGATGAGCCTTTTGACCACCCTTAATTGTGATCCATGTGAAGGAGAAAGGGAGAGAGTGCAGAGAGGAAGAGAGATGTAAGTCAGGGCTTAGAGTGTAATGTATGTCTAAGAAAGTTTTGGCAAGCCAACACTGTCTATTTGAGGAGCCTCGAATCTCCATGGAATGAGCTGCCTCAGTATCCTTGCCACATTCTGTCACTGACTGGGAGCAGCTAACAGGGAAGCGTGGCCTCCTCAGACTGTATTGGACTTCGGAGAACAGCTGGGGCCTTTAGTCAGTTATATTCCCTGCAGTAGGACATCTGAGAAGTACATCTCTATGGCTGTGACGGATGGAATTGCCCATTTATCCCTGCTTCCACTCAAAACTTCACCAGAAGGATGGCAAATTCTGAGAAGGCAAAACCCCCCAAAACAAAAGAGAATGGGAGGAAAAGGTGATTTATGTCAACAACATGTTGGAACTGGAAAACCAGATGATAATTGACCTAGTGGACCAGAGGAAGCTGAAACATGGGCCAGTGTGTGCACAAAGCTCACAGGAAACAAAAGAAGTGCTCTCATGAAAACTCAGATGTTGAAGGCAACAGGTAACTTTGAAGACAGAAGTGCAAAAAGGATCACAAATGTTTAAAAAGAACAGTTAAATTCCTCTTCCCCTTCCTTATACCAGATGGTCCTGAGACTCTCTGAGCCTCAGCAGAAGGCTGGAGATCACCCGTTGGGAAAACCTGAACCAGACAGACTGACTGACTCTGGACTTGGGTCATCAGGAAAGCCTTGAAAGTAAGGGTGACAAGTCTATTTCCTGAGAGGTGAGATGGACTCTCCAACTTTCTTTTCTCAGGTCCCAGAGATCTGCAACCATGCTTCACCCTTGCCCAACCACAACTCACAACTGGGAAATTTCTTTCAGGCAAAAGGGACTTTGTGAAAGCCCCTAAAGAAAGAACGAAGTCTCTTCTAAAATTACTCCCCAATGAAACTCACTAATTTCCAAGCCCCATCAATGCATATCAAGTTCCAATTCACTTTCAGCACCTCACTCTGACATCTGAACGGAAAGCAAAGGATCATTACACGTTTGAAGAAAGTCTCTAGTTCTTAAGACAAAGAAAGAAACAAACTAAAACAACCATGCGGATGTCAAAATGAAAAGAGCAGGAAAAAACTTCTAGATTTAATAACTCAGTGAAATAGGAGGATACATTATATCCATGAAACAATATATACAGATTATCTCTATCTATCTATCTATCTATCTATCTATCTATCTATCTATCTATCTATGTAACATTCAGAGAACAACAAAGAAGTCCTTCATATTAATTATCAGATAGCAGAAAATAACATTTCCAAAAGGAGATTATTGAAGAAAGTTTTCTCAAAAGAAGGAAAAAGAAACACATGGAAAGAAAATGAATATATTGTTAAGCAGTCACATCCTAGTACTTGATTATGTAAATAAGAAAAGGGAAAATGGAAGAGAAGAAGTTATTAAATGACTCAAAAACTTTTCCCCCCATTATGAAGCACATGGTTTTCCAAATTGAAGGGGCCAATAACTACCCCTGAGGTAAATTGTTGCAAATTTCCAGAACATCAGGATAAAGAAGAGCTTCCAAAGTGTCCAGAGAGAACAAACAAATGTTTGAGGATCAGACTGGCAAGACTTTACATTTACATTAGCACCAGAAGACAATTTTTTTTAATGCTTTTGATGTAATAATTTCCCTCTTAGAATTCCGTATCCTGCCAAATGATAAACGGTGAGGGTAAAATAAAGATAGTTTGAGAATACAAGGTCTCAACAATTTTCCTCGCAAGCATACCTTCTCAGAAGGCTAACAGGAGCTGTAACCTGACAGAACGAGGACAACATCAAGAAACAGTGCAGGGAATAAGAGCTCATGATTGACGGGAAAGAAATTCCCAGGATGGATGAGGAAGTCCTAAATTAATTGCTGACCAGAGAGCCCAGGATGCACACAGTCCAGGCTGGAGCAGAAAGACACAGGAATATAGGAGAGACATTTTTAGGAGGAATAAGTGCATAGAACACATGATATGTTTAAATATATTCTAATGAGGTTTTCATTTCTGGGAAGCATTTGGAACTGCTACATAAATATATATATATATATATATATATATATATATATATATATATACACAAAAAGGAAGCAAGTTTTAACTCCAGAAAACCAAACAGAAGAAAACTCAAAACAATTTGTTCAAGAAAGAAAATATAATCATTGTATACTATATGTATAGCTCAGCTGTGAAATAGTTACATTGTCATAATATGAACACTGAATATTGATTTAACTCCAAATGGTGAGGAAGAGGAGAGGAAGGGAAGTGAATAGTTGTAACTCATTTGTACATGGATGATGGGGGTCGGAGTTGGGTTGTAAAAGAACCGAACCCTTCCTTGTAGTAAATCAATGCATAATATCAAGATCTGAAAAATTATGAAATAGCCTCTACTACAGAGATCATATAAAGTATCTGAGAGAGTTGTAAGTTGCTGACTCAGGGTAATGGGAATTAGCAATAGATGAAGCAGATAAAATTAACATTTGAAAACAGTGAATAGTTTGAATATTTAGTCAAAATATGTCACCTACAAGAATAAGTCAACTGATGACTTCAAACCTCTCCAGATCAACATTTAGTACTAGAGGGAAATAGAGCAGTGCTTACCAAATATTTAAGAAATTACAATCTAAAATTTTATTCCCAGTTAAACTGTCTTTCACATATAAAGGCAACAAATACTTTTTTATTAAGTTTATTGGGGTGACATTAATAAGATTATATAAGTTCCAAGTGTACAATTCTATAATACATCATATTTATATTGCACTGTGTGCTCATCACCCAAAGTTTAGTCTCCTTCCATCACCATATATTTACCCTTTTCAAGCTTTCCTTCCAACCCTCGTATCCCCTCTAATAACCACCATACTGTTGCTGTCTGTGTCAGTGAAGTTCTTTGTGTGTTTCCTTTGTTTGTTCATTTTGTTGGTTTCTGTTTTATATCCCACATCTGAGTGAAATCATGATTCTTGACCTTTTTCCCAGTAGGCATTTTTGAACATATAAAGACTCAAGGAATAAAGATCCCATGATTCTCTTGAAGAGGTCAAACTTCAGCCAATCAAGTGACAAGTAAAAACACTACAGTAAACAGATTGACAGAAAACATTCAAACCATCTAATTGGTAAAACTAAAGCAAAATGAGAGGATAAAAGTCCAGAGCAGACTATAAATGTTATCAATCATGACAAAGTAGAAACGAATTAACTAAAAAACGTTGGAGGAAAAGGGGCAAATACAATGAAAGATAAATATGCAGATTTTCCCATCTTGTATGACCAGGGGTAAAAAGATAGAGATAAATCAAGTAATGCAGGCATAATTTACTTCAAGGTGTAACAAGAAACACTAAGATAAGTAACACAATCACTTGCTTCTTTGACCAAACTTGAATCAGGCTCCTTTTTCTGACTAGTCCCTGATTTTGGACTCTGTGGCCCATTTAGTCCAGTTTCAGCAAGAATCCTGTTGGGTCAGTTTTGGGAAAATTTTACACCATGATATCTGATCAAATTCTTCATCCCCTGTGCTTGGTATCTTATCACTCTGGCCTACCTGCAGCAAGAATCCTGTTGAGTTGGTCTAGCAAGAATCCCCCTAATCTTAATCTTTCCTCTTAGTAATTTTCTATCCACTAACCCTTTACCCTGTTCCTTGGGTATCAGTTGCCCAAGGAACTTTCTTCCCCAGACCCCAAGGTCAAAGTTTCAAGTTATTAATGTTCACTCACCAATAAAAATTCACATGAGAGAATGCTGCTTCAGCAGACAATCCATGTTATTCTGAAGGCAGCAGGAAGTGGGAGAGAAGAGGTCAGTGTTTTCAAAACTTCATTCAGATGCTTTTCCAATTAAGTGACCCAGATGACTAGCAGAGAACATTGGGCAGATCCACCACAGTCTTATGAAAACAAAGTCCGCTGGATGCCATCTTTCCTGAAGAGAAGATCAACTCAGCTCATTGTAAACATAGAACTGAGTGCACTGCTACATTGCCACACTAAATTTGTTTCTCTAGTTTCTCCGGTGGTTCTGTCTCCGAGTCTGGATTCAGGTCTGGGTGGTGGATTTCAATGAGAAGAACATAGATGAGGCCTCCAATGGCAGCACCAACCATAAGGCCACAATAGGAATCCACCAGAAGTAATTTCCAACTTGGAAGACATCAAACCCTCATCCTGCCAAAGCAGTGAAAAGTCTGGAACTCAGATCTTGAGCTGGGTTTACAGAGCAGCCACAGTTCAATCCCAAAGAGAAGAAAAGACAATAATCAGGAGGCCAATGACAATGGGCTCTAGGCCTCTGAGGACTCCCCCGTTTCTGAAATCAAAGATGACGAAGACAATCATAAGGAGGAACGTGGTGGGCATTACTTGGTCTGCAAATGCATTTGCCAGACACATACAGAGCTGAGTACGTTGCAAAAATGTGTGCTGCTGCATTTTCTCCCACAATGAGTAGTTTTCCAACAGCAAAGGACATAGTCCATCATAGTAAATACCAAAGAGGGTTACAGACCCTACAAAGGCTCCCAGGAACTTGGCTCCCACATAATAAGGAAATTTGAACCATTTCATCCATCCAAAGAGACATTGCAAAAGACACAGCAGGGTTGATGTGGCCACCAGAGACACAATCCCATCACATAAATGGTCATGATGACCGCCATTGCAAATGCAACATTCACAGTGAGGACTTCTCCAAATGTCCTCGACTGAGGTTGGCTTGGGCAACACAGCCACATCTGAGGACGATCATTATACACGTGCCCAAGAACTCAGAGAGCGTTTCTTTAGCCAAACTGCTCTTCAACAGCAGTCTCTGTTTAAAGCTTTTCCTCCTCTGTTCCTTCTCAGGCTGCATCATGTGGCTTCTCCAAGGATCACTCTTTCCACCAATACCTGCTGCTTCTGTCCCTACTTCACTCACACATCCCACTTTTTCTTATTGTATTCAGAGTTGAGTCCCATCTCTCTCCTCTACTACAAAATCAATTGTAATAGTCCCTCTGAATGAAGTCAGGCTGACTGTCTTTAACAAGTGTCATAAGTGATTTTTTCTTTAACAGTAAGAGATAAGGAAGGAGAGGTAGGAAATATGCTAATTTTGCTATTACTTATAGTGGCTTCAAGCCAATTTCCTAAAAGTCATTCTGCAGATTGGCCTTAGAGCAAATTGACTTTTGGGGAATTGATACAGTGAATTAGCTTTGGACAAATTTACTTTTAGTGAAATCTGCTTCTGCTAGATTAGGAAACCAGTAAACATACCTAAAGAAATACAGAATATATATTAATATGTATTAATTAAATACATAGACAAATATATACATTTTTGTACAAAATTGTAATATATAAAAACCACTAAAATGAATATATAAACCTTCCAAGTAATCAGAATTATTACACAATTATTATAGAATTATTATATAACCCTTCCAAGTATCAGAATTATTATACAAGAAGAGGAAATAATGAAAAAAAAATTTTAAGCAATGAAACAGGAAGTACCAAAAATGGCAAAAGCAAATCCAAATTATATCTGTCATAGCAGAAAGTACAAATGGGCTAAACTATCTTGTTTTTAAAAATATGATTGGATTAAAAAACACAAACTGCACTCTGGATACAAAGCAATATAAAGGAGAGTTTATTAACAGTTGTAGAGCTAAATTTCTTAGATTTAAATTAATGTCATTTTGGGGCAACTTGCTTCATTTCTCAGTGCCTCAGTTTCCTCCTTGATTATTAAATGGGGATATTAATTAAAGTTAACTCAGTGAATCATTGAGAAGATTAAGCAAGTTAATATATATAAAGCATTTAGAATAGACACTTAGTAAAAATTCAATAAATATTGGCTCACTATTACAACATGAGACACATCTAAAACCAGATAATTTAGAAAGGTTGAAAATAACAAGATGGTTAAAGTCATATCAATGAAGTACCAACACAAAGAAAGCAGTGTTTGGAATTTAGCACCGGAAAAAAATTGAAGGCAAACAAAAGTACATTGCAATGACAATGAGTGCAGCATTAATATTCCTAAAGTAAAAAGAACAGGAAATACAAGGAGAAATTGAGTGAACCAACAGGGGTAGAAACACCAACCAGGTCATGATGGTTTCAATGCCATTTCAACTGTTCCAGAGCAAGGGAAAGAAAGGTTTTAAAACCAAAATAAGTTCCAGATGAATCAAAGATCACAGTGTTCTAAAAGAAAAAAATGTAAGAAATAAAGGGGGGGAAGTAGGACTAAATCCAGAATCCCTTAAAACAAGATTGATCATTTCAACTTCATAAATATATTTTTAAAATGTTTACATAACAAAAGTCAATAAAACATGTGAAAAGATCAATGATTTATTGGGGGAAATACTTCCAATACTTATTATAGATAAAGGAACTAATTTCTTGCTAAGTAAAGTACTTCTACCAGTCATAAAGAAGATGAAATACATTTGTAAAAAGCTGACAGTTGTACAAAGAATATGGAAAGATAATTCCAGGGAAGAAAACACAAATGGCTGTTTGTTAATATATGAAATGGTGCCTGCCAACAGCTGTCTTTGACCCTAAACTTTCATATGCAAAAATGATATATTTATAACAATATACTTGTTCTATCACTGTTTTTAAAAATTAAAAAATAGAAATAATGTGTCAATCAATAGGGCCTATAATTGGCCAAATAATGCCCCTCACCTCCTGCCAAGATGTCCAGAGATCCTAATCCCCAGAGACTTTGAATATGTTACATGGCAAAAGGGAATTCAGGTTGTAGATGGAATTCAAGTTGTTAATTAGCTGATTTGAGATGGAGAGAGTATCCTGACTTATCCAGGTGGCCCCATGTCATACAAGGGCCCTTAAAAGTGGAGAAGGGCTGTAGGAGAGTCAGGGTTAGAATGAGAGCAGGAGAAAGACTCTATTGCTGGCTTTGCAGATGGCAGGGGGTATGATCCAAGGGATACCGGCAGCTCCTAGGAGGTGAAAGAGACAAGAAAACTGATTTCCTTGTAGAGCCTCAAGAAAAGAACAAGGTGTCCCATGACACCTCGATTTTAGCTTAGTGAGGCCCATGTCAGACTTCTGACCTCCAAAACTGTACTACTTCTGACCTCCAAAACGGTAATATTATAAATCTGTTGTTTTCAGCCACTAAATGTGTGGAAACTTGTTCCAGCACCAATAGGAAACGAATACCCAAGCTAATTAAAAATTGTAGTAATCCATACACTGGGATACCATGCAGCCTTTACAGGAGAGTGAGAAAATTATCATAGAACAGTCTCTGGAATATAATAGCAAAGAATGAAACAATACACACAAGGAATTAGGAAGACTAGTTACTTTTAGGCAGAGAGTGTAGGAGGCAGGGACAAAGGTGACAGGCAGGAAAACATTTTTCCACTACATATCCTTTTATAACTCTTCAATATATAATGTTTTATTTAAAAACTAGAGGCCCGGTGCACAGATTCATGGACCAGTGGGGTCTCTCGGCCTGGCCTGCAAGATTAGGCCGAAAATGGCTTTCCAACATCCCCCAAGGGATCCTAGATTGCAAGAGTGTGCAGGCCAGTCTAAGGGACCCCATCGGTGCACAATCTAGTGGGTGAAGGATGCAAAAGGTTGGCCAGCTGGGGAGCGATTGTGGGAGGGCTCTAGGGCATGTCTAGCCCATCTCGCTTAGACTCCAGCAGCAAACTAATCTACCGGTTGGAGTGTCTATCCCCTGGTGGTCAATGGACACCATAGAAAGCGGTTGAGTGGCTTTAGCATATCATTAGCATATTACTCTTTGATTGGTTGAATGGGTGACCGAACAACCAAGCACTTGAAAAAGCAAAAGCTACAATAAAAAATATTAATATGATTCAGAGATATAGAGATGTCTAGCTGTATAGATAACTATTCTCATATTAAATGCTATGAAATCACAGCTACATCTAGTCTTCTAGCTTTCTTTATCTAGAGAAAAAAGTTTCAACTATTTTTCAGCTCATGGTGTTAAGATCCCTGGACAGTGTTCACAGATTGAAGCCATTTAACACAGGGTTTGCCTTTTTACAGCTGTCTGCAGTTTCAGCTGTCAGTGGAGAGGCTGTAATTCACAGGCATTCCCCTTTTGCTCTCTGCCTCACTGTGTCTCTTACAACTTCTGCTTGTTGCTGCAACACTCGGCTTCTTTCCTTTCCTTTTTTTTTTTTTTTTTTTTTTTCATGTCCAGAACATAGAAGCTGAGAGAGGAAAAGGGAGAGATTACTGTCCTGTAGGCCTGGTAACCTCGTGACTGCCTACAGTCAGGAAAATTGTACCACATTAACCATTGTTTAGAGAGAATGCTGTTTGTTCATCATTTTTGTTTTCCTCCCGGGGCATCCAGCTAGGCTATCTTTCCTATTCTGCTTTGCTGTTAGGTGGAGCCAAGAACTGAGTTCTGGCCAATGAGACATGGGTCAGTCGTGTCTAGTGGCTGGATGCAGAGACCTTGTGAACTCCAGGCCCTTGGAGGATGGCAAAGCCACTAAATTGGAAGCACGCCTGGGTTCCCATTGGGGCTGCCATGTGCAAGAAGGCTCCCTGGGAGATCCATCCAACCATAGACACTGGAGTTCTTTTAGTTGTTTTTGTCTTTGTTACTCCTCACCTAAGGATATTTTTCTCACTGATTTTTAGAGAGTGAAAGGGAGAGAGAGAGAGAGATAAAGAAAGAGAAGAGAGAGAGACAGAGAGAGAGAGGTAGAGAGAGAGCGTGGGAGAGAGAGAGAGAGAGAGAGAGAGAGAGAGAGAGAGAGAGAGAAAGAGAGAGACAGAGAAGGGGAGAGAGAAGAATCAATGTGAGAGAGACATATCAATTGGTGGCCTCCCCCTTGTGCTCCCCCTGAGGCCCCAGGATTGAACCTACAACCCAGGTACAATGTGCTCTTGCCCAGGAATCAAACTTGGGACCCCCCCTAGGGCCAACATGCTAACCACTGAGCAGTGCCGGCCAGGGCTAACCAGGGATACTTGTGTTGGACAATTTCATGTCAAAACTATTTTTTAAAGTATCATTTTGAACTATCTAAAAGTTGGTTCAGAAACTGGCTCCTTGAAGTGGGGTGCTGCCAGAGAAGACACCTAAAATAAGATACAGTATTCCATTGTATGGATATACCATGATTTAACTAATCCTCTACTGTTGGACATTAGGGTTAATTTTATGGGTCAACTTGATTGAGCCATGGGATTCCCAGGTTAAACAGTATTTCTAGGTGTTGTCTCTGAGTGTTTCCAGATGAAATTAGCATTTGAATTGGTAACTCAGTAATGTACTAGTAGATTGCCCTTCCTCATGTGGATGGGAGGCATTCAATCTGCTGATGGCATGAAGAGAACAAAAGGTAGAGGAAGGAGAAATTTGTCCCCCCCCTTTTTTTTTGTCTGTCTGTCTGCTTGGACTGGGATTTATCTACTGCCCTTGGACTAGGATTTATACCATCGGCTCTCTGGTTCTCAGACCTTTGGACTAAATTGTATCACCAGCTTTCCTGGTCTCTCTCTCTCTCTCTCTCTCTCTCTCTCTCTCTCTATTCTCTCTCTCTCTCTCTCTCTCTCTCTCTATATATATATATATATATATATATATATATATATATATATTAGTATATATGTGGCAGAATATAATAATTTTTATATATTCTATTGTCCTACTGGTTCTGTTTCTATGGAGAAACCCTGGCTACTAGAGTTTTTGTTGCTCTTGCTGTTGATGCTGCTATTTTAGACAAATTGTCTAGTACATATATTTCTTCCCACCTTATCTGATTGTCTCCTTTAGATGATTTCTTAACTCAAGGGGCAGGAATGTTTGTGAGTTTTTGCTTAATATTGTTTAATCAACTTCGAGACATAAAAAAAAAATAAAAGAACTCTTAAGAAAAGATATATCAAAGTGACATCTACATTTTTGGCCAATGTTTCTCAGCCTGTCACATTCAATTGTTTGGTTTACTTGAAAATGTGATTTCTTAGGATTGGCATCTTGCCCAGCCAGGTGGAAAGCTAGGGGTTCATTAGGGAAAAGTTCTCCTGTCATTCCTCCAGCTTTCTGACAGGAGCAGCCCCTACATAAATAGTGCCCAGCTTCTCACTAATATCCCCAGGGCACTCAGTATTCCCAGCTCTGTTTTGATTAGTCAGCTATTTCCTTGAAATGGTATGAAGTCAAAGCAGGGCTACCAGGCTGCCAGCAGAGTGACAATAAGTGAAATCACCAAAGCTTAGACTGTAGAGCTGAAAGAGAATCCAAGAAACCATTTGGCCCAATGCTCTGGTTTCAGGCAGATAAGAGATTCCATTAGCAGAATCTAGTCTGCTTTTGGCAGGCAATGGTGTCTCTCTAGTCCTTGTGTTAAGATAAAACAGAAAAAAACACAACAAGGAAAACAAATGGCACTAAAATTAAAGTGTTATGCGTGTGAAGGAATAACGTAGAGTAATAACCACATCCATACAAAACTTTGCCCTGTTTTTAGTTTGCACCATAGCCCCCCCCCCCCCCCCCCCCCCCCCCCCCCCCCCCCGCCCCCAACTGGAATAGTGATTGCCATCAATTCACTTAGCATAGAGCATCCTGTCAATTACCAGGGTGTTAAAACTGTTGTTTTTAATTTAATTTTCTCTACAAAGAATGTTTAAAAACAAGAGAAAACTACCATTGTAACAAATATCCTATCATTTTGAAACAACCACTTTTATCATCTTGGTGCATTTTGTTTTTGTTTTTTTTAGAGTATATTACAAAAAAAAATTGGGTTTTAATCATTATATACCTATACAGTAGTTTAGGTTGTTTTCCCCATTAATATTGTTTCATAACAATTTTCAAGTGATTAGTAATCTATAAAATTGTTCTTTTTAATGACTGTAGAATACCATTATTTGCCCAACCATACCATAATTTGTCCAACTTTTCTCAATTTTTAATTATAAATAATGTAGTGGTAAAGATTCTCATGCATGGAACATTTGCCATATTTTGGATTGTTTTTACAAAGAAAAATAAGAGCTCGACCAGTGTGACTAAGTGGTTGAACATTGACCTATGAACCAGGAGGTCATGGTTAGATTTCTGTTTAGGACACATGCCCCAGTTGAGGCTTGATCCCCAATGTGAGGTGTGCAGGAGGCAGCCAATCAATGATTCTCTCTCATTATTGATGTTTCTATTTCTCTCCCCCTCTCCCTTCCACTCTGAAAATCAATAAAAATATATTTTCAAAAGATAAATTACTAGAAATTAAAAGTCTTGTTCAGTGTACATGAATGGTTAAATAGTATACAATGAGGATACCATTTCACCCCAAAATTGGGATTTTTTCCAAATGATTTTGTTTTAGAACATCAAAGAGTAGAAGTGGACTGGATTGTGAAATTGTAAAAACAGAGAAATGGACAAACTTTCTGAATGGTATCTCTTATTTTTAAGTAGGTGTAGTCATAAATTCTTCTTAATTTATTGTAGCCTCAGGAGCTGACTTAGTCCCTCTCCAACACTTTCAGTTGGTGGGAGGTAGATTTGGGCAGGAAGCACCACTATTCCTTCTTAATAATTTTCCCCTCAAGATTATGTGACATACAATACCATGCTGGTACTTAGTGAGTGACCAATAAGGCTCTGTTAAATGGATGAATGAAAAAATGTGTATGGGCTTTGAACTTGAGGAAAGAAAGGTTCAAATCCTATTTTTGCCACTTACTAGCTGTTGTGCTTGTTAAACAAATAAATTGCTGTAGGACACAATAAAAGTTCTGGGTAAATTCTGCAAGCCGGGGCCAAGCCCTTTTGTAGTTTTCGTCTGTGAAACCTTACATTAAATTCTTAAGTAGGAAGAGCAATGCCCCAAACATAAAATCAAGGCAAAGTTTTGTACGGATGTGGTTATTACTCAACATGAAATCTAAAGGCTATGATGTGATACAATGAGAGATTCTTTACGGTAGGAAACCACTGCTTGCTAGGACAATTTTTGAGAATCAGCTTTTATTTCCTTTAATTGTTGGCAACTCTTGCAACTGCTTAACCTTTAAATGCCAAATCACTTAATGACCTCATCTACCGAGAAAGGCAGTAGGGAGTGTGGAATGGACACCATGCTTGGTTTTTGATAAGATGAATTGCCTTGGCTGGGCAAATAACTGCTGACCTGTGGCATTTCTTTCTTTCTAAAATTTCTATAGTGTCAGCACTTTCAGGCACCTAACAGGTGTAGCAAACAAAGGCAACGGCTTTGATCCAACTCCATTTCAATAAGGTGAGTCTTTAATAGGGTGTGTTGTAGTGAGCAAGCATAGGAAACCACAAATGACACGTTATTTCTGGGTTCTAAGGTTATTATTAATGGCCCAGTGAAATGGAGCTCTGAGGACTAGTTCACCTGCTACAAGGAAGATTTTCAAAAGGAAGAAACTTTATAGACTTTTCTTGGCCTTCAACCAGGAAAACTTCAGCTTTGTTTTAAAAAATTAGTGTTAGAAACAAATAGGGGAGTGGTGTTAGATGGAGAATAAAGCAGAAAGACTGTACACCTGAGGGTTTCAAACAGTGAAGTGCAGCCTAATGGTCCGCTAGTGGACTGCTCACCCCTTCCTACCTCGCATGGTTCTGTGGGCAGAGGATGCAGGGAAGGGGGCTTTAGAAGTCTGGGCAGAGTATGGGAACAGCACAGAAGTCAGGATCACATGGCATCTCTAGAGCCTGATGGAAGTGAAAGGAGTCTATTTACCATCCAACCTAAGAATCCCTGTTGCTTTATGGGAGCAGGAATCTTGCATCCCTGCTTTCTTCCTCTAAGGCAGAAGCATATGTCCATGGATCTGCCATTCTCCCTCATGAGCATCATGCTCTTCTTTCCCCACCCCCCCTTCTCCCACTTCCCTGCTATTAAGACCGGAAGAGAGAAGTTTATAAGATGCTGTAACAGTCTGGGTTCTCCAGAGAAACAGAACCAGATATGAGAAATATATATATATATATATATATATATATATATATATATATATATTCAATGAATGCATTAAATATATATACATGTAAATATCTATCTATCTACAAATAAAGGTTTATTTAAAGGAATTGGCAAGTCTGAAATTTGCAGGGCAGGCAAGCAGGAATGAATTGATGCTGCAGTCTTACAGCAGAAATTCTATTTTTTTTTTTTTTTTTTCCCCCCAGGAAAACCTGTTTTGCTCTTTAGGTCTTTCAACTGATTGGATATGGCCCACCCTGATTATCAAAGATAATCTCCTTAAAGTCAACTGAGTTAGCCATATCTATAAAACATCCTCACAACAGCACCTAGATTAGTCATTACTAAGTAACCAGGTACTGTGACTTTGCCAGAGTGACATATAAAACTGGCCATCATGGACAGTTTCAGGAATATACATTTTTAATTGAGCTATGAGAGACATACTAAATGGCCTAATAATACTCTTTTTTTTATTCCATTATATTATCTAAAGAAGATAAAGTTAATAAGATTAATTCCTACCAAAACGCAGTTGACTGATACCTCCTCCTGGAATCTACCAGGGAAAATTACAAATTAAAAGAGTTAAGCTTATTTAATCACATGAATATTTGATTATTGAAGAATTTTTAAGAGGTGTGACTAACTGGAGGATTTCATCCGTGTCACCCACTGGCTCTTCCTATATAACGGGACGTTGGGAATCTTCAAAGCATCTTAATTCTATAAATATTGAATGCATTCATTTAATTTCTTGAACCCAAATCAGTTTCTTCAGGGTACTTCTTAGTGGACTTTCCCCCAGACTTCAGAATGCCAAAAAATGCCCTTGAAAAATGTTAAACTTGTTGATTTCAGCCCCTGCCCTCACCCCCATTCCTTTCTAGCAATTCAGCGTTGGCAAACTTGAGTATGTCTAAGAATATATTTTTTAACAGAAATCCACCCTAGTTGACTCATCCTTTGAGAAACACTGTTCTAGGGCAAGATACAGATACTCCCTAGAGGCCCAACTAAAGGAAAGATATCCCCAGTCCCAGCTCCACTGTGAACCTCCCTGAGGAGCTACGGTGAGATCAAAGAAGCAGCTACCAATTACCCCTCCCTCCAGGTATGTCAGGTATGAAGTTGATAGACAATAGGTAAAAACTACATGCATAGTCTAATATTAAAAAAAATGTTTTCTTTATTGATTAAGAAATTACATATGTGTCCGTATCCACCCATTGCCCCCCTTCCCATAGCTCCCCACTCATGCCCTCAACCCCCTGGTGTCCCTGTCAGTCTATGGTATGTATGGTTTATCACTTCTCGGCCTTTTGGCTAAGGTCAAGTGTACGGTATGTATGGTTTAAGCAGCAGTGCTGTCTAAAATGTAGCCAGAGGTTATTGGGCCTTCCTAATAGGAAACAGGGATGTATGTATCTCATTTCTGCATGCCGTTCCGGCACTACCATTGATTCCAACCTTCCCTGTGGATTACATTAGGGAACTTTTTCATTCAAATATCTGACTTGTTAGACACTTGACTTCTCTGTTTGGGGGATAGAAACCTTTTTAAGAATATGAACTGTCTCTTCTTTACTCTTTTATCCCCAGTGCCCAACACAGTGCCAGGCATAGAATAGGAGCTCAAAAATACCAATATCTTCACAGTTAGAAGAGGAAGATAACGAAGGAGCATTTGCTTGCTGCCAAGGTAACATCTGGAGAGACCTCTGATGCAAACGGCAGATGTTGATGGGAACCAGTCATGACCTCACACTTCATGGTATAAATCAGGAGAAAGAAATTGGCTGCCTTTTTGCTCTTCCCAGAAATACAAGAATTGGGTTTAATTATTCTTGATTAATCCTAATATGTTGAAAAGCAGCGTTTATTCAAACTTTAAAATGCCCGAGGAGACTGACCTTGGAAAAAAATATACAGGCATTATTTTCAATTCTATCCATGAAGAATGATACCGCAGACTTGTGCCTTCCTATTTGCTTTTAATGATGCCAGTGCCTCAACTTTAAGTCACAAAGGTAAAATTTTCACACGGAGGACTCTGGGTATAAAGACATTTATTTTGCCAGCATTTCCCCATGTTGGTATTTGAAGGAAGAGAACAAATTCTGTAGCTGTGAGAAATGGGGCACTTTTGTATGTAGGAAGGCATTGCCTAAGCAAGTTCTACAATCCCCAACATGTCCATTTTTAGCTGGGAAGGATAATCAGATGGAATATTTGAATTCTTTGATGACAAGGTGACAGGCCACATTTAGCGAGTTTCCTCGGTAACAAAAGGGGCTCCCAGGACACACAGCTGCTCAAGACAGCGTATGTTTAGCAAACAGTGAGGACATTATTCTTAATAATAAAAAGTTTCTTCCTTTCTCAGGTGCCAAGAAATAGTCAAATGTTTTGGGCCAATTCCAACTCTTTTTGGTCAGCCCTCTCTCACCCTGGTGGATGTTTAGCAGCAATGCAAAACAAAACAAAAAAAAAGCATGTGGGCTGGGAGATGCGCCCTCCAAGGAGAAGAGGGAGTGAACATACCAACAGTTCCTCGGTTAGGTGTGGAGGCAGCTGCTGAGCCTCAGATACATAAATAAAGGCAAATTTCAAGATCAAGAACACAGATAGCAATGTATCATGTTCCCCCAACTGCCTTCAGTGTCTCTTGTCTTATTCAACATCATTTCACTGTTGTTTCTTAGAATAAATGTAAAATGGCCTTGAACTTCACATGACTGTTCTAGAGTAGGTCCCAGTTGCTGTCTTTAGGATTAATAGAGGAAATCCTTTTATTTTCCTTCCAATCTTCAAGCATAAAACTTGGGTCTCTAAAATCCCCAGGAGTGAAAGCTTTGATCACCAAAACAAAGTTAGGCAAAGTTTATTTTATGAAGTGATACATCATCATTATTTTACACATGTATTTTTGCGTATTGACAATTACATAATGCCGAAAAATGTCTTAATAATAAAGTATATTTTGAGATAAAGAAAAGAATTATGAATTTTTCACAAATAGTGTGATGTCTTCTGGAAATGTGGACAGGAGAGAGCACTACTCCCATTTTTAAAATGGGAGCGGGGGGAGCTTTTGTAATAGAAGGAGATCCAAACCAATCCCTGAGGGATATCACAGGTGAAATTCCATGCTTAGCCATGTTGTCAAGGGACTCAGGACCCCTGGTGGAGACAGGACCAGACCATACAGAAAGAGAACTAGTGGCCACATACCTGATGTAGTGATCTGAGGGGCCCTGAAGGACTGTCTCATTGACGGTTAACAAAATTCTTGTAGTTCCACTTTCAAAGTCAAACCATGGCCTCCAGAAAGATAATGTGCAAGTTTTTACTTGGGAGAGGTGTTACGTGACTTATTAATTCCACACTTGGCACGAATAAGAGGAGCAAATTGTACTGTACCTTGAGAAATGGCTCAATGTAAAAGGAGTTTTTGAAGATTAGCAGGGGCTCCTGCTTGAGTTGGGGTAGGGGCAAGAGAGTGGCAAGTCCAGGGCCAAGTGTGAAGCGCCTGAACCATAGCGGGTAGAAGTTAAGAGACAGGAAGGGATCCTGGCACAGTACCCTCTAGGTCATTTGATGCTAAGTTCTACCTAGTGAGGATAGAGGGTTTTAGAATTTGGAAACTAGGAAGACATCTCACCATCTGGTTGGGGGAGGCTGAGACAAAAAATTCACCTTAGGGTGCAGTAATGGTGTTCTTTATGAGAAGGGCAAGGGGCAGTTCGAGGGGGGTGCATTTCAATTCTCTCTGTTTACAAGTCAAGAACAATGTTTCCCAGATGGTGAATTATTATGCATTCTGGAATAGGATGGACATTTTGTTTTTAATAATTATATTTGTTTAATAACTATTAGGAAAATGTAAACATATCAAATGTATGACTTCATGAATTTTGCAACTTAGGAAGAACCTGAAATAAAAAGAAACAGCAAATTTAAAGGAAAACATTAGCAGGTAAGAAAAAAAAATCACAAAGACATATGAACAAAGTGTGTAAAACACTGTTTTAGAAATATTTAGAAATATGGTCTCCTTAAGAATTATGCAACTGAGGGAGCCATTTATCTCTAATGTAAGTGACTGGGAGGAAATGAAAATGGATCTTTAAATGATAGCATCCTGATTTCCACACCATTTTTTTGGAAATAATCAGTAGGCAGCACTTCAGAGGCAGTATGTAGTCAGGGTCCAATTTGGACTTAACTAATTACTAGAAGTGTGACCTTGGATAAGACACTGCATCTCTCTGATTCTCAGTTTGCTGACCTTAAAATGGAAATAATATCTCCTCAGGATTATTGTAAGGGTTAAATGAGATGATGAATGTGAAGTATTTTGCATACTTGAAAAACAGTAAGATCTCAAAAATGTCTAACATGGTTGTTTGATAGTCTTATCTCTTTCTTGCTTGCCCTTCCCTTTTTTCATTTTTCTTTTTTAAGTACCTTTAACTGTCCTCTATCACATCTTTATAGACATGTTATCTCCTACTGCATACTTTGGTTTTAAATGTTATCATATTACTGAAAAGCAGAGGTTACTTCTAAAGGAACTCCTGATTATCCCCCTGGGTAATGTAAGCTTGACTATTCTTGCTTTTTTGCATCTTTAACTGGTTTGTTCTACTTGCAGAGGATCCCACATAATCTACCTCCTTCTACTGCCAAAATTCCAGGAAGGCTTCATGGGGATCCTTTCCCCACTTGATACTTCCATAACAGCGAATCGACCTTGTAACTATGTGACACATTCTTTAATTTGTGGCTCATCCACCTCTTTTGGAAAGACATGTGAAACAGAGTCCTCTGTTTCTTTATCTAGATAAAGTGTGCCGATGGCTGGGGCCACCTAATACCAGGAGACAGTCAAAGGAGACATTCCTAAAACAATTCTTTCTAGTGCCAGATTGCCTGGCCTTAGCTTTCTAAGCAGAATCATAGCACTCATTGTTTAATGTATTAGTCTAACCAAACAGTAGCCTGGATTACTAGATAACGAAGGCAAGGCTGTAATATGATATTTTGAAACAGCCTTAAAAAACCACTTTACAATATACAGGTATTTTCAATACCAAAGACATACATCATCATCATCATCATCATCATCATCATCATCACCATCATGCTGACCACCACTGTAATGGTTTGGTCTGCAGAGTGCTGTTTTTGTTGACAGCATGCTCATTGTGTGACCTTACCCTGTTTCTCAGTTTCCCCAGCTATAAAACGGAAGCACACTTACCCTGTTTCACTTACCCTGTTTCTCCGTTTCCCTAGCTGTAAAACAAAAAGCGCATGTGAAATGCTTGGTTGGGTGTCTGGGTGGTGGCCATCCCACAGAAATGGCATGGACTCCCAGGCAAAATTGAATACAAGCTCTGAGACTGATGATGCTACACACATACCCAGAAGGGATGAAAAGCCTTGCTATAAGGAGGTTTTTGGGGGAGAGCATGGCAGGCCTCCCAAGCTGGTCCAAAAATGTCTTGAGAGAACTGAAGAGTAGTGGGGCAGGCTGAAATCTTCCACTGGTACTAAAGTAGGGAGCACCAGCTTTCTTATCACCTTGCTCAAAAGGAGGACTAAGGCTTAAATGCTGTCAGCAGTAAAACATCAAGAAATGTCGTCAGAACCTGTGGCAGAGCAGGTGGTCAATGATGTCCATGAATCCCTAAAGGTTTCCTAAGCATAAAGGAGTTTCGTGGCAATTTTGATCTAATAACGAGACAAACCATTTAGACTTAGCTGCTAAGTCTTAGCATATAGATTTGCTCTATAATGAACATTTCTTTCACTTAACCTCACACGGCTACACGACAGATTTTGTGGTCCCTGGGCACTGTTTATTGTCGTATAGAGCATAACACTACATGTATTCATGTTGCCCCCAAAAGACCAATTCAGTATGCCTGTATGAGCACTTCATTAACAACAGAAAAAACCAATGAGCACCCAGGGCCACTAAAGCTGGAAGAGATGAGGAAGGATTCTTTCTAGAGACTTCAGAGGGAGCACAGACCTATGGGCACCTGGGGTTTGGATGTCTGGCCTCCAGAACTGTGAGATAATATATTTCTCTGTGTGTGTTTTTTAAAGCCACCTAATTAGAGGTAACTTTTATGGCAGTCCTAAGAAATGAATATAGTACTATTATTCTTATTTTGTAGATAGTAAAACTGGGTGACAGAATGGTCAAGTAACTTTCAAGGTTCCAGAGTCTTCCATCAGACTCTATTGAAAACACACACACACCTAAACCTGTTGTGGTTAATCATTATTCCATATCCCAACTGATACATGCTATGAATTATGGGAATCTCAGAAGAAGACACTAGTCTCCTTCCTCATGACTCTTAGAATCTTTTAAACATCATTTCTAAAAATATAGAATTGGGTGGATTCCTTCATGTGGTTTCCTTCATGTTTTCTGCTAGGGTTTGTTGAGCTTCTTAGATCATTAAATTTAGAAAATTGTGACTATTTTTTTTCAAACAACATTTCTACTCTCTTCCTTGACCTACTTTTTCTGGGAAAGCCAATTACAAATACAGAAGACTGCTTGACCTTGTTCTTCAGCTTATTGATGCCTCTTACTGGTATTCATATTTTTTTTTAGTCCATTCCCCCTTCTGTTTTATTTATTTTTATTATTTTTATTTATTTAAAAAATATATATTTTATTGATTTTTTACAGAGAGGAGGAGAAAGGGATAGAGAACTAGAAACGTCAATGAGAGAGAACTACCAGGGATGTGCCCGCAACCGATGTACATGCCCTTGACCAGAATCGAACCTGGGACCTTTCAGTCTGCAGACCAACGCTCTATCCACTGAGCCAAACAGGTTTTGACCTTCTGTTTTATTTTAATAGTTTCTATTGCTAGATCTTCAAGTTCACCATTTATTTCTTCTGCAGTATTTAATCTGCTATTAATTTCATACAATATGGTGTTTTTGTTGTTGTTGCCTCAGCTATTATGTATTTCATCTCTAAAAATTATACTTTGGTTTTTTTTTCTCTTCCATTTCTCTCCTCTTCACATTTATGCTTTTGCCTACCTTTTTGAATATATGTAGTATTGTCATAGACGATTAAATGTCCTTTTCTACAAACTCTGTCATCTATATAATTATATTTTACTAGAGGCCCATTGCATGATATTCATACATGAATAGGCCTTTCTTCCTCTTGCTTTACTTCCAGCTGCCTGGGAGCCAGCAAGTCCTTGCTCCCCAGCCACCTGGGAGCTGGCAAGTCCTTGCTTCGGTCTGGAATACTACTCCAGTAGCTCCCTCTGCCACCCCACTTCCCCTCAGAGCAAGCTTCACTCCGCTCCAAGCCTGCATATGCAAATTAACTTCCATCTTTGTTGGGATAATTTGCATATTTGTTCTGATTGGCTGTGGATGTAGCAGAGTGATGGTTAATTTGCATGCTTCTCTTTTATTAGGTAAGATAATTATATTTTATCTAGTTTTGTATTTGTTTATGGTGGGAAAGTAAATCTGATTCTTGTTATTCTATTATGCTTACAAGCTGAAGTCCAACATTGTTGGGACAACTGTTGAAGAGAGCTATTTGCCTTATATCACTAGAGTTTAGGCACTAATTAACCAACTATGGAAATATTAAAACTTATCATTGAGTTTATTCCAATTTGGTAAAAACTGATGTTGCATGTAATTGGGCAAAAGCTATGATTACAGCCCTACCTGGTTTGGGACAGTGGATAAAGCATTGGCTTGAGGACAGAAGGGTCCCAAGTTTGATTCCCAGTCAAGGGCACATCCTAGGTTGTAGGCTCGATCGGCAGTAATAGGTGTGCAGGAGACAGCCAATCAGTGATTCCCTCTCATAATTAATGTTTTTTTTTTCTCTCTTTCTCCTGCTCCCTTCTTTCCTGAACTCAATAAATATATTTTAAAAATAAATAAAAGTGTTCTTAAAAAAAAAAAAGCAATGATTATACCATTAGAACACAGACATTGATTATGTTGTGACGGTAATAAATTTTTGTTTTAAATACTATAAAACATCTAATATCACTTTATTTTCTCACTTTACATACCATGATAGTTACTAAATTCTCGTAAGGTTGATGGCATTTCCTATACTTTAATTCCTGAATGCCTCAGAGATATGCCTCTACTATTGGAAGAAGTTTTAGTATTAGCTCCTAGGTGTTCACATTTTCATTTGCAAATGCCTAGCATAGTTCCCTACTAAATCCCACAGATTGAGTTTCCTAACTCTGGTTAGTATCTAGCAAATGCTCATACACCTCTAGGCATATTCCTAAATTGATAAATGAGAAAGGAGCTGAGAAATCTTCCCCTTTTGCATAAAGCTCTATTACTTGTCTATTTGAGATGAAAGTACTTGCTTATTGTTTGCTGTATGGTGACTTCTTTGGGGAAAGGAGTGTGTCTTGTGCATAATGTATCCACAGAGACTATGCTGGGTACATAGTAAGTGCTGCAAATATTAGTATAAATAAGCGAATAGATGGCTGTTTATGCTTAAAAAAATGTCAAGAAGTTCTTTGGTTAATTTGCCAATATCTCTCAGAATATGCAAACCTGGTAATACATTTTCAGCTGAGTAGCCAAAAATTTGAAAGGCAATAAAAGTGATAAAGTACAATCTCAGATGTTAAAGGTTAGATAGTTAAAATGTGTGCATTGGGGCCCATCTGCAGTAGCCTGTTAAAGTCTAGATGCAAAATCTAAAAAGTCTCAGTTGCTAGCATCAGACTGAATTCCCAGAAGTGAATTCTTATCTTTAAAGATAAAACATGATTCTAGTAACATCTATTTTCACAGTAGCATACAAATTTAGCATATCTTAATTAAGATTATATTTTGCAACAAAGACTCTTTCTGATATTTTGTGTGATATATATATATATATATATGTATATATATATATATATATATCACCATTAAATGTTACTGAGGAAGAGGAAGTACACATTTTGGCAGACTTAAAATATTTGCTGAACTTTGCTTGTCAGCAGCTGGTTGTTGCTGTGTACTTTGTGTCCTGTTAACCAAGCCCAAACTTGAAAGAAAATAACAGATGTTCAGTTAATTATTTTTCCGTGTGTGTGTGTGTGTGTGTGTGTGTGTGTGTGTGGTCTGGCTACCTTCCGAAGACGTCAAACATAGGCATTGCTAATTGAGGGTCATTTTGTTTGCTTCCAGATTAATCAACTGGCAAAAATGGAATGAATCTTACTTACATGGGACATTTGGAAAATAGTTTACTGGAAAAAATTTGAATAGCAATGATGATCAGGAACTAGACCATGTTTTGTTTGTGTTAAAGGTTGGGTATAAGCAATGAAGCTATGTAGCTATGTGAATCTTAAGTGATTAACATTAACAGGAAGTTGGCCAATTGGTCATTCACTTTTGAAAGTTTGGTCCCAGTAGGTATTCTAGGTAAGAGGTGTAAATGAACAGAATGATTTTTGTATTCAATTTATTACAAATTGTCTGTTATGAGTATGACTAAGTTCTACATAGAAAACTTTATTTTTTACAAAGTTGTATGTTTTACTTAAGATATATAGCTTCTTGGCAAATGTTGGAGCTATCCATGCAAATCTTCTAATTATATCCTTTTTGACACCATGCACTTGATTAATGCCAGAATAACCCCCTCCCCCCACCCCACACACACACATACACATACTTATTTCAAATACTGGGTAATGAAGAGCCCTTGCCATAAAAAATTTAATTGCTATTTCATAGCTCATTGAAAATTAAGTTTAAAACAAACAAACAAAAAAGCTGTTTTAAAAAGCACTGAAGTGCTGCCATCAACAAGAAATGTTATATATCACTTTTTAAAATGGGAGACAGATCAGAGGGAAATGCTACTTGTCTATAGTCACACAGCAGCTCTAGCTGGAACTAAAACCAGGCTTCTTGACACAGCCTCTTTCTTGTCTCATAGCAATAGATCTGGGAAATGCTCTAATAATTAACTTTATTTATGAACTCAGCTAAATTTTAATTAGTTAGAACAACTATATAATAGTTATTTCTTCTGTTTCAACGCTAGAGAGTTGCATTAGTGAAAAATCTATAATAGTCAAACAAGCATAGAGAGTACATTAACTACGTCACAAAATTTTATTTCAAATTAGTATTCAGAGACAACTAACCAGCTAATCCTCAACAACACACTCAACTATAATATTTATACAAGCAAACCTACTTGAAAAGAAGCTTAAATGTTTTGCCACCCTCGAATCACAGCTTAATACAGAGCAAATTGAGGTTAAATAAGCTAAAGACTGGTATAATGAGATCTTATTAAATTAGTGTTTGTCACTTTAAAGTAGGCACCATAAAATATTACGCACTTATTTCAATTGATTCCACCATTGTTTGGTGAATTTTGGGCCCTTCTCTTTGGAAGTTGTCTTTGAAAATTACAAAACAAACAAAACAGGATCAATATTACATCTCACTTTTACCCCAAATATATAATTATTACCTAGATTAGTCACTCACACTCGTGTATATAATGTATTTGTCTTAATCATATTCATCTTAAAATCTTGCCATCATTGAGCACATTAAAAAAGACTGAATTTTAGACACAAAAAAAGAATGAGCTACATATTCAAAATAAATTTTTATTTTAAAAATTTGAGCATTGACAGCATAACTGTCTTCTATAGAGAACACCCCCCCCCCCAACACACACACACTTTGGATATTTATGTTATAGTATTTTTAAAGACATATATTTTATACCAAGCAATTAGCAAATATTTATTAACTAGGCTAGAAAAATAATATGACTTAGCGAAAAGATGTTGGTCTTTTGACACAGATTAATCTGCTTTGCTACCAATTACATTATCTTGAGAAATTATTTAACCTTTGAGTTTCAGTTTCTTTTTTTTCACATATGCTAGCATCCTGGTATAGTTAACAACCGAGTTGGCATGAACCAGCCCCAGAATGCCAACCAGCTATGGGCTGCTGTTCTTCCAGCAGTGTAACACTTGCCTAGGTATAAGGCAACCTAGGCAGCTGCCTACAGCTGGGGTGAGTTTCAGTTTCTTAATTTGCAAACTGGGGATGATAATAATGCCTAATTTACAAGGCATATAAAGATTAATAGAGATGAGTTATCCCCAAACATCTAGAACTCAAAATGTATCATAGCGCAGTTGCTTTAAGAAGACCTTTCAATTTTGGCTGGAAAACAACCTTTCTAGCTCAGAACTATCAACTCCATTTTGCAGACAAAGAACATGGATGTCAGAAAGATTAAGTAGCTTGTTCCAGTTCCCACAGCCACTGACCAAACAATCTGTTGTATTTAATCACTGCACTATACTCCACCTGATGTCTGCTAGGTCTGTGGGCAGCCCAGAAAAGTAAAAGACAATGGTTTTCCTTATGATGCTTTAAGTCTATGCCCAGCCAGCCCACTTGATTCAGTTGTTGATCGCTGACCCATGAACTAAGAGGTCACTGGTTTGATTCCTGGTAAGAGCACATGCCCAGGTTGCAGGCTTGGTCCCCGTAAAGGGTATGCAGGAGGCAGCCAATTGATGTTTCTCTCTCATCCATATTTCTTTCTCTCTATCCCTCTCCCTTCCTCTCTCTCTAAAATCAATAAAAACATATTTTTAAAAAATTAGCATGTTATTCAGTTTCGATTTGTGAATGCTGGATTTCAGTCTTTCTGGGAAAGGTTAGATGGAATCAGAATCCAATTATGTCATTTAATTTGCCTGTAAACATGATACGTCTATGTTTTATCTGAGTCCTAAGAAATAAGGAGGGAGAAGAAGGATTCTACCTCTTTGCCTGTAAATACTATCTCTTTAAGAAACCCAGAAACTATTTTGCTCCCTTCATCAGGCCTGACTCACCTGTGTTGAGAAACACCTGTATGCCTTCAGGGTAGTCTCTTTTGAACACTTGTATAAATTAAAATTTGCCTTTAGGGATTCCAAAGTCGCTTTAAAGCAGAGAGTCTCCACAAATCAGCTCTAGTTGTTCCCAAATGGCAGAGGCCTACGAAAGGGTTTTTAAAACAGCCCTCCTATTTTATCTGGGTGAGCCGTTCACCAATGTTTATTGATTACCCACTTTGGGCATAACACCATCCGTGTGTCTTTGGGGATCATCAAGGAAGTGGACACACGATCCCTATTCTCGAAAAGCCAGCTATCGATCTAGCTGGGGTGGCAGGTAAGATGGATTTATCAGTTTTATATTGAGCATGCTCTTGGAGATGGACACCAGGATGTTAAAGCCACAAATTCCAGTTTGACATTCAGTTCAGCAAACTTGTATTTTATGGTTTATCACCATATCATTCATTGCACCTGTCAGTGAGGGTTAAAATATGAATGCCATGGTGTTCCTCCTCATGGGGCTGTTGCCAGTACATAGAGTGACTTTTTTTTTTCTTTCCTATTTTGTTATAGTTTATTTTATTTTAATTTTCTAAAATTTTATTTTATTGTTTAAAGTTTTACAAATAGTAGAACATATGTTTCCTTTTTCCCTCTGTTGACCTTCCCCCAGCCTCCTCTACTCTGGCATATGCCCTCATCCTCTTCCGCACCACTCCTCCCCTCTCCCCCTCCCCATGTCTGTGTCCATTCGTTGTGCTTATCTGCATGCATACAAGTCCTTCGGTTGATCTCTTTCCCCACCTCCTCAACACTCCCCAGCCTTCCCACTGTAATTTGACAGTCTGTTTAAATGCTTCATAGAGTGTCTTTTAACAGAGGATACAGAATCCCATCCAAATCCCTTAGAGTGGGGTTTACAAAAGTGTGTCCCCGTTTGGCCAATTAGAAAAAGCAGTTCTAATTCTTTGATTTAGGTAAATAGGATTGCTCTCATGCATTGGAACTGTGCTGTCTCAGGTTGTTGATGTGACTTTTGTTAACCTCTTGGACTTCCTTCAGATTCCCCAGTCCCAGTGCTATGCTTATTATTTCAAGGGAAAAAGGTATCTCTGTGTTTTCCACATCTTGTGAGATATGATGGCAGAAGATCTGAAGGATTTGTCATAAGAAGCTCTGGGCAGTTGGAGGAGTTTTTGCCAATTTGTGCATTTCAGTGCTATGACTTATGGGCAAAGACAAGAGGGTTAGAGTACCTTAGAGCAAACACACAATTCTCCAGTGACCCCTCTGGCAATACATCAAAGGTTCAGCAATATAGCCCCGGGCAACAGATTGAGGCCAGCCAGAGCTGATGGGGGAGCCTCTGCTATGCTCAGCTTTTAAAAATACCTGCTCTCCAGTGTGTGGCGACTGGCTTCTGCTGAAGTGCATATGCTGACTCTAAACTGGGCCCCATTGGTATTCAGCCCGGACCTGTCCTGAGGAGTGCCTTTGGGGAGATCGCTATGATTGGCAAAGCTTTCTTTTGAGTCAGGGTGTAACACTGACCTCAAATAAATGGAAGCTTAGTGCTAAGAATCTTCAGCCTTTTTACAAACCTTGTTACAAATGTTTGTTGCGACTACCAATTTCACTAAATTTGTATCTTGAAAATAATCTTTGTTTTGTAGTGTTATCACGTTTGGTTAGAAAAATAATTGGATTTCTAGCCCTCTTTTAAAACTAGGATCCAATAGCTATGTGGAGCGCATGAGATTTGACCCTTTTTTGTGTGCACAGTCATGCGGCGCCATGAATGACAGGGATATGTTCTGGAAAATGTGATATTAGGCGATTACATCATTGTGTGAACATCACAGAATGCACTTACTAGTATACAACTTATATGGCATAGCCTACTACACACCTAGGCTCTTATTGTCTAGCCTACAAGCCTATATAGCATGTTATTATACTAAATACTGTAGGCAATTATAACACAATAGTATTTAATATGTATCTAGATATATCTAACTATAGAAAAGGTAGAGTAAAAGATAATTTATGGTATAGCTATGTAGGACATTTACCAGGAATGGAGCTTTCAGGACTGGAAGTTTCTCTGGGTGAGTGAGTCAGTGAGTGAGTGGTGACTGAATGTGAAGGCCTAGGTCATCACTGTACACTACTGTAGACTTTATAAACACTACACTTAGGTTACTCTAAATTTATAAGACAACATGAGATTAAATCAAGTACAGAAAATGATGCAAATAAGAGTTATGATAAACATGAGATGGATGAGGCTGCTGCTGAGGTAACAGTGTACTATTGTGCAAGAAACATTTTTTTTTATATAAGTAGAAAGAACATGCTCTAAAATAATGATCAAAAGTATAGTATAATAGATACATAAACCTGAAGCATAGCATTTTATTATCATTACCAAGTGTTATGTACTGTACGTGCTGCACTTTTATAGAACCGGCCCAGTAGGTTTGTTAACACCAGCATCACAACAAACATGTGAGTGAAGTGTTCTGCTGTGACGTTAGGATGGCTATGATGTCACTCAGCGAAAGGAATTGTTCAGCTTTGTTATAATCCTATGGGACCACTGTTAGAAATGCAGCTTGTCGTTGACTGAAATGCCGTTACGCAACACATGATTATACTTGTTTATTTGAACCATCCTTCACTAAGTAAATAATAATCTCATCAAGTGAGAAGGATAATTTAGGCTCTCAAAAGAGAATAAGGTTGTTTGTTGTAGCAGTGTTTGTAGTAGTGGGGAAATGGGAGGAAACCTGAGGATCTACTGCCAGGGAGTGAATTCACACTGAGGAACACTGTGCCTAGGAGAGAAATAACGACGTAAATGTACACTTAACAACACAGATGGACCTAAAATTTGCAGTGCTTCATGGGAAAAGTGAGAAGCTATATATGTATTAAAACATTAAAATGGTCGCCTATGAGGGAAGGAGAAGTAAGGGAATGGAGTATGAAAATGAGAGAGGATAGCCGAAACTGGTTTGGCTCAGTGGATAGAGCGTCGGCCTGCGGAATGAAAGGTTCCAGGTTCGATTCTGGTCAAGGGCATGCACATTGGTTGTGGGCACATCCCCTGTAGGTGGTGTTTAGGAGGCAGCTGATTGATGTTTCTCTCTCATCGATGTTTCTAGCTCTCTATCGCTCTCCCTTCCTCTCTGTAAAAAATCAATAAAATATATTAAAAAAAAGAGAAGAAAATGAGAGAGGATAAATAGCATAAGAGCAGGACTTGCATAAATCAGAGATTAGATGCACCTTCTATTCCTAAGGATCTACAGCAACCATGAAAACACAATGAGATGTCTTCTTTTCTCCTCTGGAAAGTTTCAGAGGATATGAAGAAAGCACTGGGAAGCTGTATTGAACAAGCACTGTCATTAAAGTCTTCTGATCAGCAAAGCTGGAGAAGCATTGCTTTAAGGTCTAGAGCAATTATTAGAGCATCTGATGACAACCTCTTTTGAAAGTGAAAATGCTGTGGGGGACAGGGACACAAATGAGGTAATATCTGGTTGCTGCCTTCGATGAGCTAAGATCAGCACACGAAGAATAGAATGTAGAATGAGTGTGTAGAAAGAAGCTCATTCTCACTGGAGGGGCGATTTGGAGATGGGAAATATTGGAGCACATGGAACATTTGGGGAAAGCCTCAACCAGTTCCTGGGAAGTCTAATATTCTTTGTAGGATGGGTAATATGAATAGTCAAAAGGAGGGCATTTTGATATTCCAGGAAAAAGAATGTTGAACCAAGTTTCAGCCGTGGGAGCCAGCACAGTGGAGGCAGGATGCAATCAGATACTCAACATGCAACACGAAGGATGTGTTTTGGGTTGGCATGAGAAATGCAAAGAGAAAGGCTGAGGAAAGATTGTGAAGGATTTTAAAGCCCAGGTGTGGGGGATGGTTTAGACTGGGCCCAGAAGAACAATACTTAGAGATCATGTAGAAGAAAGAAAACCAAGGAGGGAATTTGAGGAAGTGTAGCCAGAGAGAAATGAAACTTATTCAGAATAGACTTCAGGTGATTTCATTTCAAATCACTGATGATTTTAGAACTGGAACAACTCACAGAGGTCATCTTATCTATTTCCTTTGTTTATAAACACAAGAGGAGGGAATTTAGAGGAGGGAATTTCCAGAAGGTGGGTCGACTCTTTGGAGTGCTGCTGAAATGTCAAGTAGGAATAAAGAGTTCACCTGGATTACACAGAAATCAATCAAGATTGATGGATGAGCAATCTCCAGTTTTACTTTAAAGTAAAAAGATTAGTTGTGGTTATTTAATTTTAAGTAAAAAAAATTTGTCTTTCAGAGGTCACAATGCAGTGTAGCGTACTTTGAACAACAAAAATTTCACGGACTGCTGAAACCGGTTTGGCTCAGTGGTAGAGTGTCAGTCGGCGGACTGAAAGGTCCCGGGTTCGATTCTGGTCAAGGGCATGTACCTTGGTTGCGGGCACATCCCCAGCAAGAGGCAGCTGGTCGATATTTCTCTCTCATCGACGTTTCTGGCTCTCTATCTCTCTCCCTTTCTCTCTGGAAAATATCAATAAAATATATTTTTTTAAAAATTTCACGGACAACATCAAACCAGTTGCTGAATTTGATCCCCCCCTCCCACCTCCTTGGGCACATGGAAGTGTGTCAAAATAAAACACATGCAATGTGACTTATTTATTCAAAATATTTTATGAGAAGTCAATTTTTTAAATGTGGGGAAATGTACAAAATGAAACAGTGAATTCAACAAATTTACCAGACAACAGATATTATTCCATTCTGTGGATGCCACACCAGATGTGACAAATATTAATCAGATGGTAATTATTGTGTGACACAGTTATGATGGGAAACCCGAAGAGCTATTTTAACTTCTTTGCTAACTGAAAACCATCTTCCTGTTATTTAATTCAGCACAGTGAAGTTCTGGACAATTATAATCTGTTGCTGAACTACAGCCATTGTCATCCTCAGGACAACACTCCTGCTGTGAAACTGAAGACAAAGGAGTACAAGCCCAACTTAAAACATTAATATACATGCATATGTGTATGGCTCATTCCTTTCTTCTCATTTGTTTTGCACAGTTATACGTATGTCTTTCCAGTATGCCTCAAAGATGGGCCATTTTATTTTATTTTATTTTTTTAATTTATTTAAATATATTTTATTGATTTTTCACAGAGAGGAAGAGAGAGGGATAGAGAGCTAGAAACATCTATGAGAGAGAAACATCAACCAGCTGCCTCTTGTACACCCCCTACTGGGGATGTGCCCGAAACCAGGGTACATGCCCTTGACCGGAATCAAACCTGGGACCTTTCAGTCCGCAGGCCGACGCTCTATCCACTGAGCCAAACCAGTTTTGGCAAAGATGGGCCATTTTAAATATGTAGAATGTCATGGGCCCCCTAAAAGTCATACATTGAAGGTCCTAACCCTCACTACCTCAGAATGGGCTGTATTTACAGATAGGGCCTTTTTGGGAGTGATTAAGTTAAAATGAGGCTGTTAGGGTAGGTCCTAATCCAATTTGACTAGTGTCCTTATAATAAAAGGAGACAGACACAGAGGGAGGGTCTTGTGAAGACACAGGGAAGAGACATCCATCTACAAACCAAGTAGAGAGTTCTCCTCAGAAATCAACCCTGCCCATACATTGATCTTGGATTCCAGAATGGTGAGAAAATAAATTTCTGTTGTTTAAGCTACTTAGTTTATAGTACAAGGTGGGGCGAAAATAGGTTTACAATTGTGAGTATGTGAAAAAGTTTATTCTTGTATTATCATTCATTAATTATTGTATTATTTTCCATATGAACAACTGTAAGCATACTTTTGCTCCACCCTGTATTTTGCTATGGTAACCCTAGCAAACTAAGGTAGATGTGAACTTAGATTTTTCCTTAAAGAAGCTAAATGTATCCAGATGGTCTTCCTCCTCTATGCCTGTTCAAGTCTTTCACTTTAAGAATAATCTATGTTTTCAAATATTTGGAAGAGAAATTCAAATTCATTTTCCTTTTTGAAAACTGTTTATCCAAAAACTTGATACAGCCAATTATGTCATTTTATCTGAAATTTTGTACAGGCATTTGAAGTATTAAAGATGCCTATAAACAAAGTTAGATCCCTCCTGTATTTGTCTGTAAGGGTTGTCATTAAAAGTACCACAGAATGGGTGGCTTAAGCAACAGAATTAATTTTCCCACAGCTCTGGAGGCTGAAGTCCAAGGTCAAGGTGTCAGCAGGGTTGGCTTCTGATGAGACCTCCTCCTCAGCTTGCATTCGGTGCTTTCCCTCTGCGCCCTCACATGGCGGTTTCTTGGTGTGTGCATGCTCCGCTTGCATCTCTTCATCTCCTAAGGACATCAGTCCTATGGGATTGGGGCCCCACCCTTATGTCCTCATTTAACCTTAATTCCTCTTGAAAGGCCCCATGTACAAATACAGGTCAGCGCCCTTAATATATTCATCTGGAAGGGGACACAATTCAGTGTTACTTTTCTTTTAAACATAAAATCTATTCCAGAGCGATGGAGGACTTTAATGTGAAAGACAAAACTTTAAAACTCACTGAAAGTGAACATAGATACAAAGCAACAGTTTTCAGACGTTGGGCAGCACAGGTCAGCAATCCCTGAGAGAATGGAAACTAACGAAGTAAGCCCTGGAATTACCCCAATGTAGTGCTTTAAGAAAGTTTCCAGGCTGCAGCGCAGGGAGGAGGAACGCAAACAGAGTCTGGTGGCTCCCACAGTTAAGGAGACAGAGTTAGGAAGTCGGGGGCTTGGTGCGGGGGTACGGGGGGTGGGGGTGGGGGGCGAGGCAGCTGAGATTGCAGGGCAGAGGACCAGAAACATTGCTGCAAACAGCAGAGCCCTGGAGGTGCGCAGAGGTTTCCCCTCCAATCTTCAGCTGGTGCTGCAGCTTGATCAGCCCAGGCCCGTGCTGAGAGCCAGGGAAAGGCGCATCAGAAAGGAGCAGTTGGAATAACCTCCAGAGATCACCCAGGGCTAGTGCAGCCAGCATGGAAAAACCTCGTCCTGCACAGGGCAACAGAACTCACTCAGAAAGGCATTGCTTCAGAACGGGGCCAAATCAACCTTAGGCGAAAGGCTGCTCTGGTCCCACCTAAACAAGCCTGAAAGCAAGCTTTGAGGAGATCAAACTGTTTCCAAGTAGCTTAACTGCATCCCAGAGCAAAGTTCAAGAATCCTTAAAGAAATAAAGAGATAGCCAGTGTGCACAGTGTGAAAACTCATAATGTCTGGCATCCAATCAAAACTTCCAGGCATGCAAAGAAGAAGGAAAATATGACCTACAATGAGGAGAAAAATCAATCAATAAAAACAGACCCCAGTGAAAAAAATTACAGAATTAGTGGATAAGGATGTTAAAACAGCTATCATAAATATACTCCAGATGTCTCAGAAAGTAGAGGAAAGCATGCACATGTTAAGAGTCTTGAAAGAGAAAAATAAAAATAAATAAATAAATAAATAAATTAAAAAGACCCAGGTAAAACTACTAGAGATAAAAAAATATATATATTTGAAATGATGGGATTAACAGAGAGTCGAGACAGTTTTAAGAAAAAATTAGTAATTTTGAAGACATCAATAGGAACTATCCAAAATGAAACAGAGAAAGGGGAGGAGGATAGAGAACAGAGACTTGTGATCATTTTGCAATGTATATAAATATTGAATCATGTTGTACATCTGAAATGTATACAATGTTACATGTCAATTTTAAAAAAATCAACAAAAGTTCCAGTGGGTTCTTTTTTGAAACCCTTCAAGTCAATCACTAGAAACTGCAAATACAGAGGATCTGATTTTATGAAAAGACAGCGATTTGTATTTAAGAGAGAGAGAGAGAGACAGAGAGAGAGATAGAGAGAGAGAGAGTGAGGAAAACAAAAGATTAGAAGTGGCACATGTTTCCTACTTATTTAGAATAGACTCCAGATGATTTAATTTCAAATCCCTGATGATTTTAGAACTGGAACAACTCACAGAGGTCATCTTATCTATTTCCTTTGTTTATAAATATAAGAACTGAGAACCAAAAAGTTAACCAAGTTAACCAACTTGTGGAGGATGGGCTAAAATGCTCGTTACAAATTGTCACTAGCACCTAAGTTCCTTGATTTCTAGACTAGAGAGCTTTCCAACAAATCAGAGGAGGGGAAAAAAATCTCTTTTCTTCCCCATACATCCCTGTACCTGAGGGCAGTGGTCGGCAAACTGCGGTTTGTGAGCCACACGCGGCTCTTTGGCCCCTTGAGTGTGGTTTTTCCACAAAATACCATGGCCTGGGCGAGTCTGTTTTGAAGAAATGGCACTAGAAGAAGTTTAAGTTTAAAAAATTTGGCTCCCCAAAGAAATTTCAATTGTTGTACTGTTGATATTTGGCTCTCTTGGCTAATGAGTTTGCCGACCATTGCCCCAAAAAACAAAATTATTTACCAAAATACTTATCTCAGAGAAGAGCCATGAAAATGTAAATGGGCTGAGGGGGATAAAGAAGTGTCTGGGTTAACTGGTGTGTGAGGTTTGGTTGAGGAACTGAGAGAGCAGGGTCTTAATGCATGATCTGGGGACCTGGGGCCCTTTCAAAGAGTATGGGCCTAGCTCTTGACTCTTGATCCTCATTCATATGGAGACGTCATTTGCCTTTTCACACTCCTTTTCTCCAAGTACATGATGGAACTTTCAAGAGGCTACAAGACCTGTGAAATCACAACAGATTGAATGCAGTGCAGATAGGCGAATACTGCTATCTTCCATTTAAGCCAGATATTCAAGAGATTTAAAAAATGAAACAATGCCATTCTCCTCACTAATTTTCAGTTTTAGAAAATAGGTGAGCTTCCCCTCCCCATAAAATGTGTTGTTTATGCCAACATCTAATGGGTTTGTTATTTTTAAATATATGAATAAATATTTTAAAAAATTATTCTGTTATAACCTCTAATATAGTAAATAGTAATAGATACATGAAAAAGTCTTTGGGGGTGAATAACTTTTAAGAGGGAAAAGGAAAATGCAAATGTCTGAGAGTCGCTGTTATAGAGGGTTTCTGAAACCATGTTGAAGAATGTGGCACTCACAGGCAGCGGCTTGTCACTGCAGAGTTTTGAGCGAGGAGGTGCGAGATTAGAGGCAGGTTTTTGGGAGAGTTATCTGGCAATTTGTGGGTCTATAGACAATGAAGGGGGTGTGAAGATACAAGAGTCAGGCTGTAAGAGTACAGGAAGAGCAGTGAGATGTTGCGGCCAGATAGGAGAAGCAAGCAAAGGGTAGAGCAGTAGAAGTCATGAGGCAGACAGTGGGACTCCCAGGCACTGGAGAGAAACATGACCAGTGTGTTCCCTACTTGACCAAAAGAGTGGTCAGGCCATTAACAGAAATAAGGAAGATGTCAGGACAAGGGCATGTTATTTATTTATTTTTATTTTTAAAAATATATTTTATTGATTTTTCACAGAGAGAAAGGTAGAGGGATAGAGAGCTAGAAACAATGATGAGAGAGAGTCATCGACCAGCTGCCTCCTGCACACTCCCCACTGGGGATGTGCCCGCAACCAATGCATATGCCCTTGACCAGAATTGAACCTGGGACCCTTCAGTCCGCAGGCCGACGCTCCACTGAGCCAAACCGATTTCGGCAAGGGCATGTTCTTAGGTGCTGTGACTTTAAGCTTTGACATGTTCACCTCGAGATGAAATAGTGAATTTGACCAGCAGACAGTTGGAAAAGTGAGCTTGGCATTTGCGAGAGGCCTGTTCTTGCTGGGCTCATGGAGGTGAGTGAAGTTTTGAGATTGTGGGAGGCGTAGACATTCCCCAAGGAGGTGCTGGGAGAGACAGAGAGTGGGAAGGCACAGTAGGGAAGGAGGCGCCAGTCGTAAAGATGAGGGAGAACTCAGAGTTGGCAGTGTCTCAGAAGCCAGAAGGGCTGCATCTGAAGGAAAGGAGAGTGGGTGGCACCCAGAGCTCTTGTGCTTGGAGGCTGAGGGAATCTCAGTGATTTAGGGATGAATCAGGAACCTTCCGTGCAAGTGGTGACTGTGAGTCAGGTCACAAGGGGCTGAGGAATGAGTATGGGCTGAAAAGGTATAAAGAGAAGTTTGGCAGCAAGAGAATAGATAGAGTAAGAGAAGGTGGAGACCTGCCTGGAGAATGGGTCAACTCTCCCGGGATGAAGACATTTCAGAGAAAGGACAGACATCCCAGATAAACTCGCTGTTTGAAGTCAAAAGAAAGAAGCTTGGAAAAGAAGAAAGGATTGTTTAGTGTCTAGAAAATGGAAGTGGCTAGAATGTAAGAAAATAAAAGAATGTGTAACTGTCAAGGACAGCAGAAGTGAGGGACACTTGGACGAGGGAGATCAGATCACAGTGTACGCCAGGATTCTATTCCTGTCCCTGCCCCCCAAAACACACACACACACACACACACACACACACACACACACAGCTTATATGTATAAAAAGCTTTTACAACAGTAAACAGATTCTAAGAGCAATTTCCTCTGAAAAGTAGAACTTATGGAGAGTTTATTGTTGCATATTTCTCTATATTATTGGAAAGTTTTTTATTTTTAATCATGAGGCTCTAATTTTTATAGTTAAAAATATTCATCCTTCACCAGCAGGTGAGGGGATCCTAAGGTAGGAGCTGGACATGGAGGCCATGGGGGCATAGGATACCAAGAAGACAGAACTGAACCTCACATCACCTGCTTGGCCCCATAGGATGGTGGGTTAGCCAGTGATGGGTAAGATTCCTCAGGGAAGGAACAACCCAAGACAGACACAGCCCAAGAGACAACTGAGGTGGGGCACAGAACCTCACCCCCTCAACTTTGCAGGGGCCTGAAACCTCACCCTTCCTGAAGGAGTTATGGAAAGTGGTTAGGGCTTGGCTAGTGTTGCACAGTGGTTGAGTATAGACCTATGAACCAGGAGGTCATGGTTCAACTCCATGGTTCAACTCCATGGTTCAACTCCATGGTTCACCTTCCTCTCTGAAACCAATAAATATATATATATATATTTAAAAATATATATTTCATTGATTTTTTTACAGAGAGGAAGGGAGAGGGATAGAGAGCTAGAAAGATCGATGAGAGAGGAACATCGACCAGCTGCTTCCTGCACACCTCATACTGGGGATGTGCCCACAACCAATGTACATGCCCTTGACCGGAATCGAACCTGGGACCTCTCAGTCCGCAGGCCGATGCTCTATCCACTGATCCAAACCAGTTTCAGCAATAAAAATATATTACTTAACCTTAAATGAGGGTAACCATGGTATTTCCACTCATGGTCTCATGAGAATTATAAACATTTACTAGTATGCCTGGCATATGGTCTGCACTTCATAAATATTAGTGTGTATATTACTCATCAGATTACATTTATATCTATTCTATTTTAAAATATAAATGTAGTAACCTACTCTGTATTGTGTATGCTAATGGTATAATAACATATCATGAATATATAAGTTCATTACCACTAAACACTTACTGAGAACACAGTGCTTGCACATGTGCCAGAAAATGAATATTATCCTTCCCTTAAATGCTAGTTGGCAAACAAAATATAGAAAGATACATGACAATGCAGGTCAGACTATGCCACATTCCAAAAACATGATCTGGACCAAAATGGTTCTGGAATTTGAAGGTTAGGGAAGTCACTGAGGACAGAAACAATTAGGAAAGACATTGCAGAGATAAGACTTGAATGGACTTGAAGAATAGGTAAGACTTACATTATTAAGTGGTTAGGAGAGGAAGAGGCATCCTGGGGAGGAAGGTGCATGGTTTAAATGTAGCCTGATGTCTGGTGTGTCTCCTGGACCAGCCAAAGGACATTAGGAGTTAAAACTGGTGTTTAGTTAACAGTAGTATGTTGTTCTTGTTTCTTCTTAAGTTTGACCATGTGCCATGATAATGAAAGAGGTTAACATTAGGAGAAACTAGGTGAGGGGTCTATAGGAACTCTGTACTATGCTTCCCAGATTTTCTGTGAATCTAGAATGATTCCAAATCAAAGTTTACCTTAAAAAATCTAAACAAATATAACCGATGCTCAGAATGTGGTTAGGAAGATAGTGGTAACTTAAGGGGAACAGGGGGTAAGGCCTAGGCTGAAGAAGACTTGGAGTGCCTGCATACGAGTGCTCTGTCCCCAGAGCGTCTCCGATGTTACCATCAGCCTTGGTTTGTCTTTGCTCAACACCACACTGCCTGGAAAGCATCACAAACAACACACTAACATTTCCCCTCTGACACTCTCCTCAGTTCTTAAAATACGAATGCTCGGGAAAGCGACAACTATTAGGAGAGGAGACACAAATGAACTAATGAACCCTCTCTTCCTCTCCCCAGCCAAAGAGCATTCAGGTCCTGAATAATGATTATCACTTGGCCTCGCTCAAAAGAATAGCCTCGGAAGCAGACCTTTCTTTTTGAAAAGTTTGTGCTGGAACGGGGCGCCACTGCCACTGTGCAGCCAGGAACAGTCCCTTGGAGGATGTTTCTTGTTGGCAGCGAAGCATTTAAAACGCCCTCCACGTTAGGAACATTTCAAGGCCTTCGGGCAATCCTTGCCTGTGAAAGTTCGTGTGCAGATTTAGGCGACGTTGCACGAAATAGGTGGGTGTGTGTTTGTTGCTTAGCAACATCTGCCGTATCCCCTTTTGTGCAACAGGAAGAGCCCTTGTTGGGATGCCGATGGGATCCGAAGGCAGGGAGGATGCCAGGTGCATGGAACCAGGCTTCCTGGGGGAGACTTCCTCCAGTGTGGTGGGAGGCTGGGTTCTTCCTTAACTGCAGCCTGCGGGGCACTGCTCTAAGCATTAGGACAGATGGCTGAGCTTGGGAGTGTGAGCTAAAAGAGTTGTGGCCTCACAGCTGGGGGGGGGGGGGCGCGGGGGAGGGCTCTGCTGGGCTGATGGGAAGAAAAGAGCTGAAGCAATAGGAGTATCGTGGCAACCACAAACAAAAGTCCTGACATCAGAATGCGTAGGACCCACCTGTAAGCTCCCGTGGCAGAGATCCAAGCCACAGCGTTAGCGCCCTGGTCACACTTCCTGGCTTTCTCTCGTGCGCTCTCTCTGGCTTTTTGCAGCAGGACCAGTCTCTTGAATGGAATAAGTCCCCGGCGTTCCTGTCCGAGTAGGGGGTCTAGGGGAGGCCTGGGGAAGTAAGTTGTATAAGTAAAAGTGAGGTGATTGTGTTTGTGCTCCAAGCTGGTCAAATAGGTCATTCCAAATACACTATTGACCTGAATGTCTACAACGTGAGTCATTTCCCTTACGGCATTTCTTAAATTTTCTTAAATGTTTTCCCCACAACACCTGCAGTCAGCCCCATGTTTCTGGGACGATGAGAAGCCAAGCACACCACCTATCTATGAGAAAAATGGACTGTCTTTGCCTGTCATACAATCAGAGCTGTGAGAACAGGAAATCCGCGTGCGCTAATCTGATTCTTGATACTTCTTGTTCCTGACGAACGGGCAGGCCACTGTCCGAAGTCATCCTGCAGGACGTTTGCAGGGGTGACTGGGTTGGCCTTGCCATGAAAGCAAGAGTCTTACTTTGCTTCCTGACTTGTCAGGGGGCCTGGTAGGAGCTCAGCAAATATTTATTGAATAAACACATGAATCTAGTGCGAGAAGGGACATGACGGTATCCAAACACTCCGGTGTGGGAGTGAAGATTGATGAGGGCTCATTTCTGTCCATTGAAAACACAATTAGGGCGGGAGGCGTTTCCGGGGAGAGGCCTGCGGAGAGGAAGGAACACATTAATACCAATGCACTGGGGAGACACTGGTGTGATGGAGAGCTTCGCTCAAAGGCCCTGCAAGCTACACTGAGCCAAAGACCATTTGCTGACTGAGGGGGATCCCTGCCTAGAGGAAACAGAGCACTTGAAAGAAAGGAAAGGAAGTCTCGATTTTCTGGGCCTGGTGCTAGGTATTCCAGCATATTGACAGTGACAGGCATAGGGGACAATGTTTTTTCCCCTTTTTATTGAATTTCTTGGGGTGACGTTGGTTAATAAAATGGCATAGGTTTCAGGCGCACAATTCTATGCTACATCATCTGTCTGTTGTGTTGTGTGTTCACCACCCCAAGTCAAGCCTCTTTCCAAGGGAGCCATCATCATAAGACCTATTGCAGATGGTACCTTTTCCTCCCTGGTGGGTCAGTTGACTTTGTGTAGTGCATGTCCAGGAAGTACAGCAGGTCCTCAAATAACATATTTTTGTCTGTGAGGAGTGTGCACACCCTCCCCAGTCGGCGTGGGTTTTCTCTGGGGACTCTGGTTTCCTCCCGCATCCCAGAGGTGTGCAGCTCAGGGGAACTGGTGTGTCGGCATCATTCCAGTCCATGTGAGCGTGGGTGTGGGTGCGCCTGTCCAGATTGAAGGCTGCCTGCCTTGCTCCCGCCACCTAGACCCTGAACTGGAAGAAATAGCCTGCAAAAGAATTATCTCACTTGTTTCTAGGCATCTTTCTTAAATGTATGGATAGGTCACACATTTTTCAATGTTTAATATTAGAAGTGTTTGGTGGTCTTTATTTAGAAGTTCGCCGATGTTTTTGTGAACAGAAGTATGCTGTGGAAACTTAATTCTTCATATCAATTACCCGTAGCCTGAGGTAAAATTGGTTTTGTTATGTGTCACTTAAAGTCACAGTTTCCAAGAACCTTTCGAAGACTTTAAGGAAAGGAGTTTTCTGCTTTTCTCTCTATAATTTTAGAGGCTACACAGTCAGGAAGGCTTGAGGTCTCTGGACTAAGTGAGCAGAGACTACAGAAAACCTGCAAAGATGGTACAGATACCCCTCACCTAGTTCCTCCTTATGTTAATCTCTTTCATTGTCATGGCACCTTTGTCATCAGTAAATTGGTTCCTGAGTTTTCTGAAATATTCCAGTAGCATGTGCATTGATCTTTCTCATCAACATTATAACAAAATGACAAGTTGATCCACAGTAATCCTAGGCATTGGTTGCTCCAGATCAGGCTTCTGTTATTTCTCCAAAAGGCCTGGTTTCTTTTCACGGGAAATGGTATTTACAGACCACAATCTGGATGCTGAAGGTGTTCCTTAGTAATTGTTTCTGGCCACCCTAAAACAGAACCTTGCCAGTTCCCCAGGGTCATGGTCTACCACAGGGCCATTTTATTGCCCTCACAGCTTAAATGATCACATCTAAATGTGTTGTGCGTTCCTTTGTTTATTGCTTGTCTCCCCAGTTAAAATATATGCCCATTGAAAGTGAAAGTAGTACCCCCAGTGCCTTCAACTATATGCAGCATCCAGTATACATTTGCTGACAGGATTAATATTATTTTTTGACTTTTGCCAGGATCTTCTGTAGTAATTGCACTATGTGTGTGTGTGTATGTATGTATGTATATATATATATATATATATATATATATATATATTTTTTATTTTTTTTCCTTCTTTGATTTTACATGAAGCATGGCTTTGGGGGTTAATACAATGGCAGAAACTTTGAAATGGGCAACATTTGAGTTTGAGCTCCTTAAAAACAGAATGCAAACTTTAGGGAGCTTTATTTAGGCAAAGTGGGGTATGCCTGGGTTAACTGGAAAAAAAACCTGATCACCTTGTCTCAAGTGGAAAAGTGCAACCTTAGCCTTTCTTCTGAAAGATGAGCTAACGCGAGGTATGTGCTGGTGTGGAGAGGAGAATCCTTTGGGAAGCCAGAAGAAGGGCATTCTCTGAGAGGGAATGACCCACGAAAAAGGAAATTGCAGCCGGTGGCTGTCCCACTGTGCTGGTGCCTGAGAATTTCTAATTCGGAGGTAAAATATCGACAAGCCAATTTGGTCACAGGTCTGAAGGCTAAATATCCCAACCCACTTTATATTATCATAAAGATCATATTTTTGAGTTCCATCTCTCTGATTTCTGGGTTTGGTTCTTTCTCTCCATACTCAGGAGAGGCAGCAGATGTCAATTATGGACCACCCTCCAAAAACTCCTGAACAGAGGCAGTGCTCAAATGGGGTGGCTTCTGTAGGATACCCAAACCTTATATTATAGATTGATCGCTATTTGATCATTGTTGGTTTTCAAATAAAATTGCTCATCACAGCTGCTACATAGGCTAATGTATGTCATACAAAGAAAGATTCTTAAAAAATCTTATAGACAAAAAGATAGATTTACTATTTTTATTTATACAATGGGCTTCAAAGGTGACAAAAAAAACAACAACAACAACAACATCCTGTCATGCAAGATATCATCAAAAGAAATAAAAGGAAAGTTTAATGCAAAATTTCAAAGCTTCATTTTGTCAGTCTTGTCTGTTAACCACAAAAGAAAAAGAAAAACCCAAATTTACATGAGACTTTGTTTCTGGTGCTCAGTTCTAAGCGCCCTAAGCTCTATTTTAGAGGCAAAACTTCTTAGGTGGGGTCATATTCACAAGCCCTTGAGATTTACTTCTTGGTTTCTGGATCAGCTCCTGAAATCATTCTTCTTCTTTTTAGAGGGGTGAGGGTAGAAGAAATCAAACCGTGTTTATTGAATGTGCACTGTGACAGATGTCCCCTTTGCCTACCTTCTTATTGCCTCCCTTCAAACCAAAGGAAAGCCATTCTTTGTCCCCATCAGTACTGTGTTTTTAAGTACCTGTTTGTGTTCAAAATAAAACCTAAAAATACTTACCTAAGGCGTGTCCTCCTTATGAATGAAAACCTATTGATTCTTCCTTTATAACTAGGAAGGGGGGTGGGGGGGGGGAGGAATGTTCTACTTTCCTCTTTTTCCGGGAATAAATGTTGGAAGAAGAACTTATTGTACAGGATTTTTTGTACCTCAGGAAAGTTCTACCGTAACTTAGAAGAGCTGTTCTGTCTTGGCAGCAGCTTAGTGTCACAGTTAAGATGACAGCCTCAGACAAAATTCGGAGGCTGTCTCTGCATGCCAGAATCGCACCAGGACAGAAATATTTTCACGTGGAACTTTTTTCCTGAACAAAACTTTACAGTAGTTTTGTGACATTCCTAACTGAATGCCCCCAAAACAGTTTGTAATGAGAAAGAACTCATGGGCATGAATGACTTATGTTGATTGCGGGGGGGGGGGGCAGGGGAGACAGTGGAGGTAGAAGGGGCATAGGGGGAGTAAATGGTGATGGGAAAAATAAAATAAAGAAGAACAAAATAAAAAAAAAATGACTTTTATATTCTCTGGGGAAATACTAAAACCTAATATTCATACTAAGACCTAACATCTTTATGGAATAAAGAGAGGGGGATTATTAATATGCCAAGTACTTCAAAAGATTACTTCCCTCAGTTCCTAAGTCTTAAGCATTCCAGTCAAAGATAAATGACAGATATAAGGAGGAAAACAAAAACCTTCTGTGGCAGGGACTCAGTAACCTATCCAGTACTCAGCGGTGTGCTGGTGCTTAACTGGCAAAAAAAAAAAAAAAAAAAAGAAAAAAAGAAAGAAAGAAAGAAAGAAAGAAAGAAAGAAAGAAAGAAAGAAAAGCCTTAACTTGTGGTGTTTGCCATTTTTTTGTGGTGTATACACTCCCACTGTGACCAATTTCAGACTATCGATATGTTTAACAACCACCTTGTAAAAAACCTAAAAAATGTAACTGTCAGCTCTCACAAACCAGAGCGAGCCATTTGGAGCACATCGCTGCATTCATCCTCCCCTTCTCATCATTAGCAGGAATCCCACTCTGTTGCATTGGCAATCTTCTAAGATTAATAACAAAAACCATGACAGTTCCCATCTACTCTTGCAAACAGAACAGGCCATAAGACAGTGTTTAATGCTGTGCTGGCAGAAGGCATAGATGTCATGGTGATGGTGATGGCCTGCCACACGTGGTGGTGGAAGTGGTGTGTTCCTGAAAGGGGCTTCAGACTCGATTCATGCCTTAGTCCTTATCCCTCCCACCCCCTGCCTTTTTTCCTTTTTTCCTTTCTTCCTTTCTTCCTTCCTTCCTTCCTTCCTTCCTTCCTTCCTTCCTTCCTTCCTTCCTTCCTTTCTTTCTTTCTTTCTTTCTTTCTTTCTTCCTTCCTTCTTCCTTCTTCCTCTTCTTCTTCCTTCTTCTTCCTTTCTTTCTTTCTTTCTTTCTTTTTTCTTTCTTTCTTTTTTTTCTGGCCTTGAAAGGCAGATGTGATGACTGGAGCTACAGCAACCATTTTGTAATCAACTACGAGGGAGAGACCAAGGAAATCACAGAGATCCTGGCCTTGACATCTTTGAGTTGCCTCACCATTCCTGGAATTCCTGTTTTTTATCTCTTTTTTTTTCCAAGAGATGAAATAAATTCCTATTTTGCTTAAGCCACGTTCATTTAGGTTTGGTGTTAAAAGCAGACAAAGCCAGTCTTTCAACTTGGGCAAGCTTACCCATGGGTGCAGGTCTAGTGAAGAGGAATTGCTACCACAAGCAAAATTGTTTAAGAATATTTTTAAAAATTGATTTTAGAGAGAGGAAGAGAGAGAGAGAGAGAGAGAGAGAGAGAGAGAGAGAGAGAGAGAGAGAGAAGAGGAGAGAGAGAGAGAGAGAGAGAGAGAGAGAGAGAGAGAGAGAGAGAAGAGGAGAGAGAGAGAAGAGGAGAGAGACTTGCTATTCCACATGTATATTTGTTGGTTAATTCTTGTATGTGTCCTGAGTAGGGATCAAACCCGCAACTTTGGCCTATCTGGACTATGTTACCGGGCAAGACTAATAATTTTTTCCTGGAACTTATATATAGTCATTAAAACTTTTAATGACTGAACAATCCGCTAAATATTTTGTCAGTGTGAGTCTACCTAAATACTTGACTCTGGAGGCAGAAATTATATGCTCAGCACAGCACTATGAGCTTTCAATGAAAAGAATTTTGGGGCAAATTTATTGAACATATGCAATGTACCAGAGGCCATGATAAGCTCTTTAGAGGAATCAGCCTACTCGCTGTGTGATCTCGGGAAAGCTACTACACATCTTGGTGCTTCCGTTTCCTCATTTATAAAATGGAGATAACACAACTATTTTAGAGGGCTGTTTGGAAGGATAAAGTAGTACTCAACACAATGCCTGGCAAATAGTACTCACTGAATACATGTTAGCTAGTATCCTCCTCATCATTATTCTCATTATTATGCCCCACAAACCCTGTTCGATAGGCAGTGACATTACTAGCAGGTGAGGGCAATGGCACCGATCTCATAGGGAGACTCTGAGGCCAGAAGGAGAAGTTGCCTCTCAAGTGTTTGGCATTGCACCAGGTAAATGTGCAGTGAACCCCAGCTCTTGTGAGCTTGATATGTATTATTGTGAGCTTCATCAATGCAGCACTCCAATGAGGTTTTTTTAGAGGCATTTGTGTCAAAATATTGCATGGGTGAAGAGAAAAAAACCCCAGCTTTTTGTGGGAAGAAAGGCTAGTCATTATTCATCCATCTTTGTAAATTAGCTTATAGGGTTTGATAATATAGGGTGTACCCCCAAAATGTATACACACACTTTGAATGATTATAAAGGCAGTGTTTATTAAAATACATTTCATTTTCAAAATGGGGCTGTCAGCTGTTAAAGTTTGTACACATTTTGGGGGACACCCTGTGCATAATCAATGGGTCAAGCGGTGAGTGCTATGTGACATGTCATAGGTACAAACGCGGTGTACAGGGCACAGCAAGGGAAAGGGAGCTGAGAGGGCCTCAGGGTGAAGCTTTAGGATAGAGAAGAGATAACTCTGGATTCGGAGATTTGGAATTGGAGCTGATTCCGCCACTTAGCAGTTTTTTGACCTTGGGCAAATTAAGTAACTTTTCTAGACCTTATCTCCCTCATTTTTTAAAAAGAGAATTTTGAGCTTGACAAACCCATACATCCCAGCTTTAAAACATATTTTTGTTTGTTTGTTTTCTATCTGGAAGATGATGCTGGTTGGGCCATAAAGAACAGATAGGACTTTGAAAACTGGAGATGGCAGGATCCTATACCAATGTGAACAAAGGCTACAATATTGAAATGCTTTGGAGGGATATTATTGCAATTTTGCCAGTATTTGTGTGAAAGTATGAAGGAGACCAGGAGAAGATGTGGGTCGCATTTTACTTGAGGGACCTTGGGTACCAGGAACTTGTCTTCTCCCCATCTTAGCCATCCAGCTTTCTCTGGTCACACCACTAGATCTTGGCATGATCCCAAACTGTCCCAGCTCCATAATTTCAATTTCAAGCATGCTATTCTCAGTCTGTTCCCCAGCTTTTGGGAGTGGTTCCCAACTCCAGCAATTATATATATATATAAAATTGTTGGTGTGTATATATATATAAATTGTTGATATATATATGTTGTTGGTTTATATATATATATATATAAATAAATTGTTGATATATATATAAATTGTTGATATATATATGTTGTTGATATATATATATATAAATTGTATGTGCTCTGATTTCAGAGAGGAAGGGAGAAGGAGAGAGAGATGGAAACATCAATGATGAGAGAGAATCATTGTTCGACTGCCTCCTATACAACCCCTACTGGGGATTGAGCCTACAATCTGGGCATGTGCCTTTGACCGTAATCAAACCCAGGCCCCTTCAATCTACAGGCTGACACCCTATCCACTGGCCAACCCAGCTAGGGTTTTGGACCTTCAGCCCATTGATCCCATCACCTTTCCATCGTCCTCCATTCCTTTCTGTTCTCACCTCCTTTTTTTATCACAGTCCCCCACAAACACTCCCTTGATTACATCCTCTGCTTTGTACCACTCTTTCTTGATGATGCCCTCCTGCCAAAACCCAGTCCTGGTTAAACCCAGCCTTACCCCCTCTGGCTGAGGAGTCTGGAGAAAAATCCACAACTAGGCTGGCTGGTCTTGCTTTACATTCATGACCACTAACCTCAAATAGACATTTAAAAGCATTGCCTGGCAGGCTGACCATGCTTCCAAGGTTCATATGCTCTCAAACTCTCCCAGAAGAAGACTGTTTAATATCTGCTCCTCTCTTCCAGCTTCCAATATCTCTCCCACCCTCACCATTCTCAGGGGGTCTATGGCTAAGTCACCAAGACAAGAGAAGCAGAGAGAGGGGAACGGCCCTGTGTTTCCAGCTCTGCAGCCACCAATCTGTGTGCACCCGGGCCCACATACTCTTGGGGGAGCGGGGGCTGGATCCTCCTGGCTCTCCTGTGAAGGGATGAAGGAGAGCCAGCTCCAGGGTCTTCACCTTTGCTCTCCCTCTGCTCCAGAGATTGGCAAACCCCCTCCCAGGTCACGTGGCACTCTCCCTGTCTTTCTTCGGGATCTCTGGCCAGGGAGGCTTCCCCTGCCCCTATAGAAATATCAACCTACCCCATCCAGGCCCCTCTCACCCTGCCACTTCGATCATGTGTACCACCACATAGCATATTTGTGTATAGTCACGTATCCCTTAAGGATGGGGATACTTTCTGGGAAATGCATCCGTAGGCGATTTTGTCATTGTGCAAACACCACAGAGCACAGGTACACACACCTAGTTGGTGTAACCTTCTGCACAACTAGGCTATATGATCTAGACTATTGCCCTAAGGCTCCAAGCCTGTACAGCACGTTACTATACAGCATGAGGTTAAATCAAGCACAAGAGAAAATGGTGCAATCAAGAGACACAATAAACATGAGATGCTTTACAGCAAACTTTTTATTTATTATTTTTAAGAAAGAGTACACTCTAAAATAATGACAGAAAGTATATCATAGTAAATACATACCTCAGTAATAGAGTTTATTATTATCAAGTATTATGGACTGTAGACGATTGTAAGTGCTATCTATAATAATAAAAGCATAATATGCTAATGAGACCGGACAGCTTAATGACCTTCTGGACATCATTCTGCACGTCCTTCTGGACAAAGCCACAGTGGCGAGACCAAGGTAGGTTAGGAGCGATCTGGCAGGCAGGCAAGCAGTTAGGCAGGCAGTGTGGTTAGGGGCATCAGGCAGGCAGAGGGGTTAGGGGTGATCAGGCAGGCAGGCAGGTGAGCAGTTAGGAATCAGTGGTCCTGAATTGTGAGAGGGATGTACGACTGCATGACTGCCAGAAGTCGTATATCCCCAGTGGGGTTCCAGATTTCAAGAGGTGCAGGCTGGGCTGAGCCCCTCCCCCTTCTATCCCTCTGCCATGCATGAATTTCATGCACCAGATCTCTAGTACTTTTATCTGACCAAAGTGTAGCAGATTTGTTTACACCAACGTCACACATTGTGCTAAGACATTATTAGGCAATTAAAGGCCCGATGCAGGACATTTGTGCAAGTGTAGGCCTTCGTGGCCTCGGCTGCCTCGTGGTCCTGTGGCCCAGCCCCCACTCACTAGTCTTTCTGGAAGGTCTTTCTGGAAGGTCATTCTATCATCTAGTCTAACTAGCATATTAGCTCTTTATTATATAGGATAGGAATTTTTTGGTTCCATTATAATCTTTATTTTAATTTAATACTTATCTTCACTCAAGGATATGTGAATTTTAGAGAGTGAGGAAGGTAAAAGAGAGAAACATCAATGTGAGAGAAACATTGATTGGTTGCTTCCCATACGTGCTCTAATTAAGGATCAAACCGGAAACCGAGGTATGTACCCTGAATGGGTATTGAACCTGCAACCTCTTGGTGTATAGGTTGATGCTTCAACCAACTGAGCCACACAGCCAGGACTCGGTTCCATTATAATCTTATGGGACCACCTGTTGTATATACAGTTTCTTGTTGACAGAAATGTCCTTATGTGGTTCATGGCTGTATTTATTCATTATTTGTCTTCCTTGATGAAAGCAGGGATTTTTATCTGTTTTGATGGCCACCATATCCCGTATGTCTTAAACAGTGCTTGATTCATTCAGCCAGCAGGTGTTTGATCAGCTCTTATTGGTGGCAGATACTGCTCTAGGCACTGAGATATGATAATGAATAGGACAGATCCAGAATTCTGTTCTTTTGGCTAAGTAGTTGGGTAGTGATACGTGAAACATCCATGCTGAGCAGGGAAAAAGGATATGAAGTATAAATGTTTTTGAGGGGTATGTGGTGTGTGTGTGTGTGTGTGTGTGTGTGTTAAATTTTAGATACAGTGACTAGCAAAGTGCTCATAGAGAGAGGAGCGTATGAGTGAAAACCTGAGAGAGGAAAGGCACAGAGGTCGTGTGAGCATCCGTGGGAAAGGCTTGCAGGGGGAAAGCAGTGTGCACAGGCTGTGAAGAGGCCAGGGTGACGTGTGGAAGTGAGCAAGGGAGACAGTTGGAGGCCAGGGCAGAGTGGGAAAGAATGAAAGGTCATGTAGGGCCCTAATGCATTATAAGAACTTATATTTTGAGTGAAATGGGGAGCTGGGGGAAGATTTTATTGTTTTGATATGTAATATACAACCCACTTTCCAGTTTTCACAATTGTCCCAATAATGTCCTTTTTTTTTTTTTTTTTTTAAGTTTTCTATTACTATTTAGCCCCTCCAGCATGGCAGTGGTGGAGCGTCAGCCTATGAACCAGGAGGTCACGGTTCAATTCCCATTCAGGGCACATGCCCAGGTTGTGGACTCGATTCCCAGTGTGGGGAGTGCAGGAAGCATATGATCAATAATTCTCTATCATCATTGATGTTTCTATCTCTCTCTCCCTCTCCTTTCCTCTCTGAAATCAGTAAAAATATACTTATTTTAAAAAAGAAATAAGTTGCACAAGGGGCAAGATCAAATTTCATAGCATTTGGAATGTTACTAGGATTGCACTGAAAAAGATCATCTATTGGTTTAAAAATTAACAGTTTTATAATGTCATTTTATAGTTTCCCCCCTCAATTCATGATCCACTCAAGGATCATACAGTGCATTTAGATGTCACGCCTTATTTATTTGTTTGTTTTTTTAAATATATATTTTATTGATTTTGTACAGAGAGGAAGGGAGAGAGATAGAGAGTTAGAAACATCGATGAGAGAGTCATCGATCAGCTGCCTCCTGCACTCCCCCTACTGGGGATATGCCTGCAACCAACGTACATGCCCTTGACCAGAATTGAACCCGGGACCCTTCAGTCCCCAAGCCGACGCTCTATCCATTGAGCCAAACCAGTCTCGGCTGTTTTTAAATATTTTTATTGATTTCAGAAAGGAAAGGAGAGGGAGAGATAGAAACATCAATGATGAGAAAGAATCATTGATCATCTGCCTCCTGCACACTGGGGATCCAACACGCAGCTTGTGCTTATGCCCTGACTGGGAATTGAACCGTCACCTTTTGGTTCATAGGTAGACGCTCAACCACTGAGCCATGCTGGCCAAGCTGGCATGCCTTTTTAAAAAAATATCTTTATTGAACTAAAATTCACATATCATATAATTCACCCATATAAAGTGTATAACTCAATGGTTTTCAGTATATCCACAGGATGATGCAACCATCATCACAAACTAATTTTAGGACATTTTTGTTACCCCCAAAAGAAACCTTATAGCCGTTAGCTATCTTCTCCCATTCTCCCAAACACAGGCAACCACCGTTCTTTTTGTCTCTATAGACTTGCCTGTTCTAGATTTTGTATACGTAGCAAGTGAAAGCATACAATTTCTGGCATCTTTCAAGTCGCATAATCTTTTTAAGGTACCATGTGTCAGTACCTCATTCTTTTTTATGACTGAATAGCGTTCCACTGCATGGAGATAGCACCTTCTGTTTATCAAGGGAGTGTTTTGAGCAGAGGCGTGACCTGATCCAAGTGGCATTTAACAAGGTTCACTCCAGCTGTTGTGGGAGGAGCAGCGTGAACTGTGTTAAATGTTGCTTTTAGGAAAAATAAGAGGAGGCCTCAGAGTTGACTAGTAAGCGCTCATGCCACTTAACAAAGGAATTAGCAGAAATATTCTGATCTATAATTTATAAGCAGTATTTGTGTTTTATGGGGTTTGTTGCATTTTCTTTCGATAATTAAACACGGAAAAAAGAAATAACAAAGTAGAAAATAAATAAGAATTTCAAATGTAATGTGGATATGGAAACATATATGAACAACTGGAGAGTACCATTCATTTGCAGATGTCTGATATTTTCTTTGTTTGCGTGGTAATGATTCCTGTGGTTCATGTAAAATTTATTTCTCAGAATAATACTTCGTCTCTAAACATAACTCAACATTATGGTAACTATCCAAGATTTCATGCCAGCTTCCAGAGAGCTGGCCAAGAGAGAAATCAAGTCTTAACAAAAAGGTATTTTCAGTGTCTATGCTCATCAGGTAGATGAGAGTTTGTTTTTAACCAGAAGGAGGAAGGTATCATCCAAAAGTCTGTAGAAATCGGATCAAAAATTTAGAGTGCTCTTATGGCATCTGTCATTCATTGAAGCAACGAGGTTACCTACTGGAATCATTAGATCCCCCCCCCCCCCCCCCCCCGAAATGGCACAGAACAAATGTATGGACTCAGGGCTCGGTATAAGCACATGCAATCATTACTAGGATTATGTGCAACTTCTGGGACTTGCAAGTCATCGGGGAATAGGCGAGGGCAATGACAACGAGACAGAAAAAGGCGACCCTGGAAAGATCATTGCCATGCTTGCGCCTCCCGTTTACAGGAGGTTCCGCTGGGCGCGGTGGACCTGTGGATGCGCATTTCAGAAAATAAACACTGACAAAGAACTTGGCTGGCAGATAATGCGCCAGAGCCCGCTCGCGGGGACTGAAGGAGGCAGCGGGAGGGAAGTCAGGACGCACCCAACAGCGTTTAATCCCCGGGCTCCGCGGGGCGGGGGCCGCTCCCCCCGCGCCGGGTCCGCGCTCGGGCCGGCGCGGCCGGGAATTTGGAGAGGATCCCTGGTGGCGGCGGCGCGCGGGTGCGCGTGTGAGCGGCGGGCGGGCGGGTGCGCAGGGTATTGGCAGCCGCGGAGTGGAGGCTGGGCGGCTCCGACTCCCTGACGCCAGCGCGACCAGATCAATCCAGGCTCCGGGAGCGAGCGGGCGGGCCGGCGGGAGGAGGAAGGAGCAGCCGCGCGGCTCAGCCCGGGCCGCGGCGCGGGGACGGACCCTGCGAGCTCCGCGCGGGGCAGCTCCCGGCCGCCCGGACCGGGGGCCCCGGGACCCCGCTCGCTCGGCCTCCTGTGCGCCCGCGAGGACGGGCGCGCCGCCAACCCGGTAAAACGAAACAGACCCGAACCCAACTTTCTCCTCGGTCGCGTCTCCGCCCTCTCCCTGCAGCGCCCCGGACTTCCAGCGCCGCCGCCGGGCCGCGGGGCTCCCGCTGTCCCCGGGGCCGGGCGCGGGCCGCGGCCGGCGGGGAGGGGGCTTTTCCCCGCGTGGGGCCGGATCGGGATCCCCCCCTCCCTCTCCCTCTTCCCTCTCCTTCCGTGATGGCGCCTCCGGGCCGCTCCGAGGAGCGAACCTGCCACCTTCTCTCCCCTTTTCGCCCCAACCAGCCGGCGGGGCTCCGCTGGGGCTCCCCTCGCGTCTTTGTTGGGTCGGTTGGTGGGGAAGCCGCCGCGATCCACGGCCACAGCCTCGCCCCTGGCCCTGCTCGCGGCGGGACCTCCCGGCCAGCCTTCCCGTCCGCCCGATCCCCGTTTCTCTTTCCCTTTCTGCAGCCCGGCGGAGGCCGGCCCGTCCGCGCGGCCCGCTGGCCCATTGTGTCCGCGCCGGCCCGCGCCCCCCTTTTGGGGAACTGGGGGGCGGCCGCCGGCGCTGCCCTTTGCGCGCTCGGAGCCGGTCTCGCCCGGGGGCAAGAGGGGGGGGGAGCGGGAAGACCCCGGTGCCCTGGGTCCCTCGGCGTCCCAGATCGGTCCCCTTCTCTGCCCCAGCGAGCCTTTTTTTGGGGGGAGGGTGGGGGTGGAGGTCGAGGTCAAGGAAAGTTCGTTCCGAAATTCCCTCTTAATGTATTCCAAGGTTTGGCGTCGGCGGCGCGTAATTTCCCCCCCCCCCCCCCCCTCTCTTCCGCCTACACCCCGTGCGCCTCCAAGTGTCGTCTCATTCCTTTCCCTTGACCGGATCCGATGGCCTCGCTGCCAGTGTGTGTGTGTGAGTTCGCCGTGGAACCACCACTCCTCTGCTCCGCGCCCCGGCTTTGGGGGGCTCCTCGGGGTTGTTTCTGTAGAAGGAGGGGGTGTTGGTGGGGACAGACCAGGGGAGATGGATGTGGGCTTGTGTTTCTAGTTGCTGAATAAGTAGGAAGGCTGAAGGGAGAGAGCGTTTCCTGGAGGTCCTTGGGCAGGGAGGAGGGACAGATGCCGGCCGGATCTCCCCACTGCAGTAGCTGCGGCTTTTGTTTATTTGGAGGCGCAGACGGATTTTTTTTTTTTTTTTTTTTAATATACTGCGCGAGGCTGGCGGCCGGGAAGGCGCTTCCCTTCTTGCTGGAAACGTCTCCCGAAAAAGGGCATCGCTCTCGCTGCGTGCTGTGGCCACCAGCCTTCCCAGCGTATGGGAACTTGCAGAGTAGGTGGAATGATTCAGAGGTTGCACGGTGTCTGTGTGTGTCTTTCCTGCTGCGGACGAAGGGCAGCAATGCCTTGATGTCAGAACCACTGCTCGCTCTAGCTGCCTGCTTGTCGTGTGCATAACATGCCTGCCTACTACGTTCGGGAACACAAGGAGGGAGAACTGTTCTCTGCCCAGGTTGATTTTTCCCCCCACCTCGCTGCTAATTACTATGGGAGGTAGGTGAGCTGTGGTGCAGCCGCCGCCACTGGGAAAGCATCGAGGCGGAAGCAGCGTTCCCTGCCCCAGTGTTTGCAGGTAGTGTGCCGTCAATACTGCGCATCCGTGTTGCTGCCCTGTAGGTAGGTGCCAGGCCTCAATAGGTTGTTCTGATTCAAGTGTCTGTCCGCCCCGCGCCCCCTCCCTCGTTCGCATTCGCAGTTATTTGATATTACCGTGCAGGGGGTGTACGTTCGTGGAATAGTGCAATTCTTGGGAAACTGTAACCAGGGTTTAGGGAGATGATTTTTCTAAGAGGTGGGTGATGCCAGAGCCTAGGGGATCCAAGCTAGATCGAGTTTCTCCTGAAGGTGGAGATTTGTCCTTGCTTTAGTTTTGACCCCTCCAACCATAGGTATGTAACCAAATCCACTTTTCTTTCTTCCTTTCTTTCTTTTTTTTTTTTTTTTTTTTGCGGTATCCTTTGGTTTTATGCCCTTGAAACACTGATGACCTTTTGCCTTAGGGAAATGACAGTTTTAAGCAATTAAAAATGTTAACCTCTAACACCTCTTGAAACTTAGTTTTGTTCTGGTAAGTTCATTAAAGCATTTTAGGAAGAAGTAAGTCTCATTTCCCCCCAAATACACTTAATAGTTAAAAAAGTAAATTTCAGGTTGTAATTTTGATTTCTGGTCATTCTGGGTTAAAGATAAAAATAACTTGGTTGGATTGGGGAAGGAATGAACTTGAATGTAATTAGACCAATATATTTAAGCTGCAGTCGCCTCCATAATCAGGGCCAAGTTGTGTGTGTGTGGTGTGTGTGTGTGTGTGTGTGTATAAAAGATCTCATTTGTGTAGCCTTACAAGGCTAATGGAGGCATCATTGAGGCTTTATAAATAATGTAAGTTGTGTATAATGTAGAGTCCCCAGAGGCAGCAGAGAAAGCATCATTACCAGCCTTTTCAACCTGCTTGAGATCTTAAATTGATTTACAGCACTGAACTGGTGCAAAATGATACATCAGGATGACATGGGGTCAGCCTGTAAAAGTCTATGATGTCAGCCTATTAGTTCAGTCATCATAATTAAACCATATTACAGGGGCAGCTAAGCAGGAGTCTGGTGTTATGCTTCAGATATGGGTGGTACATGGATTTTTGTTTATAGTGGAAAGGCTGAACCAGCCAGGAATGCTGGTGTTTTTTGAAAGAGGGGAAGGCTTACAGAGCTCTGAATTTCTGAAGAAATTGAAGACAAATGCAGGGTGTTTAGTCTGCATCGTGTAAGTAGCTTTTCGTTCGCTTAGTGGGGAAGCAAATGCCTTGGAGGTGCTGATGTTAGGACCTTGGCAGCTCTGATCCTTCTCCTGAATCATGCTTCGTGTGTGCTTGAATTTAACTTGGCCTTGGGGACCTTCTAAAATATCAGAGGACCACATACTTACTGAGTCGCTCTGTATTGATGTATCAGCTGACATGTTATTTCTTTAACTAGTCATAGTGACGAGGTCTCCACTGAAAACAAAAGATATTTGAATTGAGCATATGAATAAATCAGGAAAAGACCCTAGTCTTTTTTCTTAGATTCTTGGCAGTCCTTATTCAGTTTATGGGTCATCTAGGTCTGTGCTGCCCAATAAGGTAGCCTTAGCCACATGTGGGTATTTAAATGGAAATTAATTAAAATTAAATAAAAGTAAATATTTATCTTCTCAGTAGCACTTTATTTCACATGCTCAGTAGCCCCATGTGGCCAGTGGCTACCATATTGAATACCTATATGGAACATTTCCATCGTGGCAGAAGGTCCCATTGGATAGTGCTGGTCTGGGACTTTACTTCTCTTCTTCCTCCTCCTCTATTCATCTTTCAGTTAATTCTGCACTTGTCACTTCTGATGAGGTTGTGGGGTCAAAAAGAGAAAGAGACATGTCCATATTTGCTACTTGTTTGGCTGTGCTAGTGGCAGCTACTGGATAAAATGATGTAGACTTTTCTGTGGATTACATTTATCATTGATTCTTCTTCGATTTATCCTGGATTCTTCTTTGATTTAGAGCATTGGGTGGGAGAAATAATTATAGCTATTTTTTCCTGAGTTTTTATTGTTTCCTTGTTTTTAAAACTCCTATCTCATTTAAGTTACAAAACTTGACTAAATACTGATGTGAAGAAAAGAAAAACTGAGTTCAAAATGATTCACTGTCCTGCCTCAGGCTCCATAGCTCGTGATTATGATGTGAACAAGGCAAGTCTGACTCTAGGGCCTCCCAAATAACCACGGTTCTGCTGGACTTTATTACTCCAGTATAGATGGGACTTTGCTTTTATTTTTAGGCCTTTAGACAAATTTTGTGCTTTTCTTGACCATCTCCTTTTTAGTGTTAGGAAGAAGGGAAACAGTGTTAATCCACATGGAAGCAGATCGTCATTGGAAGAGTAAATCTGATGTAAAAACCAAATTCGTTTTATTTCTGCTTTTCTACATCATTCCTGACACTTTCCCCTTGTGTGTTTTCTTGTATAATCACAAGCTGATGGTACTGAAGAAGAAACTTCTAATAGTTCAGTTTATCTCATCAATATTTTCCTTCTCTTAGCTGGTAAACACTGCACTTTGAGATACAAATAGTTCATTGCAAACTCCTTTGGGAGGGGATTTTTTTTTTTTTAAATATGTAATATCTACTTTTGTGTAGTTTTACATTTCAGTTCTTAACTATTTTTTGGGGGGAGAGGTTTAAGGCTGTTTAAGAATCTGATGAAATCAGGGTGGTTTTTTTTTTATACCTTTTCACTCCCGTTCTCCAATCCAAAAATGCTCATATGCTCTGGTAAGCTTGCGTGTACACTTAAGTACAAATTGCATGACATTTCAGGTGAAGGACATCATGGGACTGCCATGCCAAGTGCATTTATAAACATTCAGATTTGTGATTTCCTTTACAGAGAATAGAGCTATTTAATGTTAAAATGTTGCTTTGAGGATTTTCTAATTCACTTGGTTCATATCAAGTTGAGCCACGTAGGCTCAGAGAAGATAGCTGACTTACCTAGACGTCACCCAACTAGTGATCAGAAGAAGGGAGAACCAGGACCTGGATCACTCTTTTGTTAAATTCTTATTTGTCTATTTGTTCCTTCTTTTCCTTCCTTTCTTTCTTTTAAATATATATATATATATATATATATATATATATATATATATATATATATATATATATATTTTTTTTTCATTTTTTTTTCATTTTTTTTTTTCCATTGACTTCAGAGAGGAAGGGAGAGGGAGAGAAAGAAAAATCAATGATGAGAATCATTATTCCGCTGCCTCCTGCACGCCCCCAACCTGGGCAAGCCTGCAACCTGGGCATGTGTCCTTGGCTGGAATTGAACCCGGGACCCTTTAGTCTGCAGGGAGAGGCCCCATGCACTGAGCCAAGCCGGCGAGGGCTATTGGTTTTTTCTTACTGCACTCGCAGTGCTCCTGCAGCTTTGTTCTGAGCATATCCAGCGTACCGCAATCTGGGGAGGGGAGAAAGAATTTTTTGGTACGTTGTTGACTTTTTGTACATAGCATTGTTTGAGCTGAGTAGGAATCAAGTCTGACAACCTCAGAGAGGTGTTTTGTTTTGTTTTTTTCCATTTTGGAAATGGAAAAGAAAAGTCCTGCATCTGATTATCTGATTTAATCAGCAGGGCCTTACCAGAAGATGGGTGATTCCAGATTTGTACAAAATTCCTATTAAGTCAGGCAGTTTCTATACATCTCCTATCATCGCTAAAACACAAATCACATTCTTAACCAAAAGCTAAAAGTTTTGGATATTTAGGGTACTAGAGAGAGAATTGCAAAGATCTGAGGAGAAAAAGGATAATGTAAATACAAAAAGGTAGAGAAGTTTGATATTAAATTATAAAATGACATTGAGGCTGATGAAGTGTTCTCTGTAATTGTACTTCTACATATGGTTTTTCTTTAAAAAAACAAACTTACTGTTACCGATTTACAATAGTGGGCAACCACTCAGGAAGAGCCAGGTGGGAGAAATGCGGAGGCAAGGTCTGGAGGAAGGGGTGCAGAGCTCCTGTGCCCTCTCCGGCTACGCCACTGTCACCGCACCTGCAAGTGGCCAACAACCAGGAAGATCTGGTTTTACATTCTGCTCCCAAGATTAGCAAGAATGCTTTGATAACAGATGAAGGCATTTTGCCCCACACTGAAACCTCTTGACTCTTTTTTCTTAAAATATATTTTTATTGATTTCAGAGAGGAAGAAAGATGAGCGAGACTCACCGATTGGCTGCCTCCTGCAAGCCCCACACGAGATCAAACCCATAGCCCAGGCCTGTGCCCTGATCGGGAATCGAACCCTGACCTCCTGGTTCATAGGTCAGTGTTCAACCACTGAGCCACCCTGGCCGGACTCTTTTGACTGTTTATATTTCTTTTCTATGATTACCTGGTAGGGAAACTTTCAGTCTGATCTGGTGATCTGTCATCGGATTTGCCACAAAAACGCCTGAAATATTTTTAATACTTATTCTGGAGCAACTTCCTTAAAAAAGAAAATAGCTAAGCTAGTTAGCATGAATGTACTTAAAATCTAAATGTAAGTCTTCATTTTAGTGTACATTATTAAGATGGTATTTAGCTAGTCTTATAGTAAAAAAATACAGCATTTACAGCTAGCTGCTGCTTGCTGACTTGCAAAAATCAGCAGGTTCTGTGGGAGAGTCATTTACATAAGGGAAGCTAACTTTCAGATGGGAAAACCCAAAATGTTCATAAATAGTGACTCCAGTGACTACATCAGCTTGATAGGAAAGTACTTAAAAACTGCATTATAATAACAGTTTAACGTCTTTGTAATAGTTGTTCTAAGCTAAAATCAGAACTTAGGGATGATTCCCTCTTTAAAAGAAAGCATCAAACCCTCTACGATTCATGGGAATCCCTACCTGGCGATTCTCTTCTCTGCTTAGTTTCTCATGTTCAGATATAGAGACTTATTCCCTCTAAGAATCCAGGTCTGTGGTGTGGTAGGTTGGTTTCTTAAACTAACTTTCTTGACAGTAAGCTTAAATTTAAGGGAACACATGCATATCCAACAGCTAATTATGCATCTGTATGCGTTTGAGTTCAAAATGCAAATAAATACAATGTCATGTTTGGGAAGAAGATAGAGGAGTCTAATTTTTGGATTAAAAACGTATTTATATACATAATTTTTAGTGCTTATTTGTAGTTTCCCCTTTATTTTAGGGCGGTTGTTTTATAGACTTGTTTCCCCCCCTGCAATCTCAGATAGTTAGGGTATAGTTGAAACTATTGATTCATTTTCCTGTCGCCTATCTTTTGTGGTTACTTTGCAGTGTTCTTTTGCAAAGTGGAAGTATTTCAGACCTTTATAGCTTTTTTTCTTTCAGTTTCAAACACCACAAGAGAAAAGGGAACTAATTATCTCTTAAGTGTTATCATTAGGCATTATAAAATCAAATCTTTATTTAGTTAGCTAAATGTGAGATCTTTTGTTTAATTAGAACGTGTCATTTTAATGGGAGAGGGATTTCAAAATATGCTCTTATTCAGTAATTTTGATGCAGTATTTCATAAGTATATGCTTCGTTATTCAATGAATATTAGTTCTGAGTGGCTCAGTCATTGGTGAGAAGATACATAAAATGGAAAAATCAAATGCAACAACATTGCAAGAGTTGTGGCCAGGTAATATAGAAGTAAGTTGTACAGACAATTCAAGTGAGGATCACAGCTACTAGCCACACGGGGCTGTTGAGCACTTAAAATGTGGCTAGTGCAACAGAGAACTGCATTTTAAATGTCCATTAACTTTTGTTTAAATAGCCACCTGTGACTATCCTATTGGACAGCACAGATCTCGAGGCTGGTGACCAGCAGCTCTGCCTGACCACTGTAGGCATTCCTGATGGGGCCCAGTGCGGTGTGGTGGGAGAGAGATTCAGAAAAGTTAAATTGGGGTGAGACTTTTCGGTCCTTAGAGTGCCAGGACAAGGGCACGTTGGAAATCGCTGAAGGCAGTTTGGATTGGAGGGGTTATAGAGCCCATAATGCCAGGAGATGAAGAAGAAAGCTATTGGAGCTATCCGTCTGATGAGGTGGGTTTGTGACTAAAAATGCAGTTGGTGGTTATCTGGCTCTAGAGTCATGGGAGGGAGAGGAGGCAGAGGTTATTCTTAAGTTTCCACCCGGAGTGACTGTAAAATGAATAAAGCCCCTTACTTAAGGATAGGGAAGGACTCCTTGTAGAAGGGGTACAGTTTGTGTGGGTGATACATTAGAATTGACGGGTTGAACCTAAGGTGGGATATCCAGGTATTCTACAGGCAGGTTGGAGATACAAACTAAGCTGGAGTTTAAGGAAGGGCTCAGGACATGAAGTACAGATGGTTGGAAATGACGGTTGCACTTCCCAGGTGTTTTGAGAGAATCATGAACAGAAACAAAGAACTGGCAGGCTGACTCTCCCATTGAAACCCACAGTTGGGAATTAGGAGAAAGGGATGGTATGTTTGAAGTAGAAGAAAGAAAAAACTGGAAGAAAGTTCAGAGGTCAGAGAAAGCTGGGGGAAGAGGGATCCCAGAACTCGGGTCAGAGGGGAAGTGTCTCATGGTTCGTGGTGAAGGAGAAAAGGTCGGGTAATCACGTGAATGCAGTTGAGGAGAATAGACAGTATTCTAGGAAATGAGAACTAGATTCTGAAAATTCTCTTGAGTGACTTAGATTTCCAAAAAGATGGGACCTCTTGATACTTGAAGGTTGAGGGAAAGATGTCAATGGATGGAAAACAAAGATTGGTGGAGTTAGTGATCTAGAGCAACAGGGGACAAAATATTAGCCGTGGTAAGGAGGGAGAGTTGTCTGAGAAAGAAGCAGAATGGGGGCTCAGTTGAGAGGAAAGCAGATGGCGGAGCTCATGACAGTTTGTGCTGCTTTTCCCAGCAGCGTGGAAGGCAAGTCCCCTCGTTAGGACAATGAGGTGGGGGACTCAGCAGGTGGCATTGGAAACTCAGAGTAATGGAGATGTTTTGGAAGAACCTTGTGAGTGGTATACCAGGAGGTCTGTGGAGAACTCCAAGTCTAAGCAGCAGGGGGAAACCTGGGAAAAGCTTGCTGTGGCTGTAGAGAAGACCAGGTAATTGTTGCTTCTACAGTAACTTGGTGGCTCCATAGTAAGATCCGAGGGAAATGTTGGTAGAGTTGATTCTGGCCTAGGGGTAGCAAATCGGTTAAGAAATGAGGCTCTAGGATCTGGAAATTTGGGTTTAAGTCCAAGCCCCAACACTTCCTTGCTTTTTTTTTTTTTGTAATTTTGGGAAAGCTACTTAAATCAGTGTTTGTGCCTCACTTTTCCTCATTGGGAAAAGAGTGGTGATAGCACCAGCCTCAGGACTGATTGCGAGTGAAATGAGTTATACTTTCATATTTCACTCAATCTAAGATGCCGCCAATTGTAAGACATTATTTCATGTGCTCCTGAGGAAAAAAGTGTCCATTAGACATGATGTACCATTGATGATCACTTTCCTGGTTTTGGAAGTTCATCTCAGTCGCTGAGATACAGACTACACAATGGGACGTGGCAAGTAATAAACACTCAGAAAATGTTAGCTCTTTCTAAAAATCACTGTGATTTTAGAGTCTAGAATGTTAATGAGAACCATATTGAATCCAGTCTAGATCAGCAGGTCACAGGTTATACGGAGTCCAGTGGACTACACTAGTTGGGAAAGGTGAAGCAACGGGCATGCACGTAATGAAATTGTGAAATACCAAGTTTGGGAATTTGTAGATGGAACATTTCCCTGACAATCGTAGGTAAAGAGAAGTGTAGACATTGAATGACTGCCTGTTAATGATTTTTAAGTTATTTAAATTGCCGAGAGAAGTATTCTGAACTTACCAATGGCTTTTCTTACAGCATTCATTAGTGTTAAAAAAAAAAAAATTTTTTTTTCATTAAAGTAATGTATGGTCAGTGCAGAAAGATTCTGGCATGGATTTTGTCATAGTGTCAGAAGGAAAGAGGGATTGGTTTGTGCCATTTCCAGAGGTGGGGAGGTATTATCGATAGTAATAGCCGGTGGCAGAGCCCTTCTCAACGTGGCTCCCGGGGCAGAAACGATAGAGGAAAAACTTAGGCATTTGACAGCGTTTATGTGACCACAGATGACAAAGTGCACAGTCACAAACATAGTCTTTCAGGTAGCAAATTTGCAGCAAGTTGCTGTCCTTGGTAAGAAACTTTTTCAATCAACAGGAAACACCACTCTTAGAGAAAAACTGGTAAAGGACATGGACAGGCGATTCACAAACAAACAAAGTGCAAGCTGCTAATAACCATAAAATGTGCTGCTGTGTCCTGCATCGGACCCGCCAGTGGATTCCTCTCTGTGGACCAGGAAGTCGCAGCCTGGGAACACGGGGCTATTGGTTATATGCGGTTTCTTAGTCAGCTTGCACGAACGGTGGACCTGGGAGACACCAGAGCTTCAGGGAGCACATGGAAACGGGCCTCCATCTCCTACCTGAGGGGCAGTGCTGGAGTTTCTTTATAGGGAAATCTCCTCGTTCATAGGAGACACAGTGTTGGTCTTGGAATATGGATTTGATGATTGAGATGGATTCGTTTTTAAGGTATTAAAATAAAGTGAGACAAGTTCCCCCATGTAGTAAAACCACTTATGAAGGGGTTGTGGGGAGTAGAAAGGCATTGCATATGCTGCCATAAACCAGTGGTTGATGGTGGGACCCTTACCCAAGTTAAGTACACTCAGTCTTCCCTCCGCACCGAGTTCTTGCCTAGCTAGCCACTAGACCCGGCAAAACTGCAGCTCACGAGCCACATGCGGCTCTTTGGCCCCTTGAGTGTGGCTCTCCCACAAAATACCGCGGCCTGGGAGAGTCTATTTTGAAGAAGTGGCATTAGAAGAAGTTTAAGTTTAAAACATTTGGCTGTCAAAAGAAATCTCAGTCGTTGTACTGTTGATATTTGGCTCTGTTGACGAATGAGTTTGCCAACCGCTGCACAGATTTGAATTTGTCGGCATCTTCTGCCTCACCATCTTATTTCTTGTAAATGATCTGCAAATATCTCAAAGTTGGGGGGTGGGAAGGACTTTTAAATCTTATCGACAGGCTCAGCACTTGGCCTGTTACCATGCCCTCTGGCCCCCCATTCTTAAGTCCTCTCTGAAGGATTGACTGGTGTAGGGCCCCTATACAGGGTTGCATTCATTGGTGAAAGCTGTTCCTCAAACGCTTTGAGTTGAGTTGGAGAGAGAGGATGAGCGTCGGGGGAAAATTGGTTCTAGTTTGACCTGAGAGAGTGGTTTTCCCTGCAGGGGAGTGAGAGCAGCGCAGGGAGTGTTGCCGGGGAAAGTAGACCTTTAGCCCTGTGGGAGCGCAGGACGGTTGATTGTGCAGAGCTTGCCAGCTCATCCAGTGCCGCTTCCTGTTTTGCTTATTGTCCGTTGCTGGCGTTGCAGTCTGGCCTAATTAATAACAACCTCTTCTTTATTTCCCCGTCGCTCATGTTTGTGTGCTCAGGACTTCTATTAAAGTCTGTGCAAGCTTGAGGGAATGTTTGATTGGTTTTAAATGTTTTTCTGTTCACTGTGAACCAAATTAACTTATTTAAACGACCGGCACCCCACACTGTATTTATTTACACCAGAGTCTTGTCACGTTGCACAGGTTGGGACAGAGAGCCTCCTTCCAAAACGGTGCATCCCCACCGTGGGGGCTCTGCCTTGCTTTGAGCTGCTGGGAATCCCGTTCAGCAGGTGTTTCGTGCCTTCCTCCTGTGCGCCCAGCACCGGGCTCTGTTTGGGGAGGGACAGAGAAGTGTGTGCCAATTTCCATCCTGAAGAAGCACTCTTACTCCTAAGGGGAGACTGCCATGATATGAAAAGTTAAATGACAAGCCATTGTTATTAATGTTATGTCATCCCAGCTGGAGGGTATTTTTCTTACAATGGGGATAGTCTTTCAAAATCAAGGGATGGGGAAAGAAGCCTGATGTGGTTGGCGGAGCTCTTGCTTCCTGCCCATTTCTACCTCCGTTAATTCTTTCAGTACGTTTTTGAGTGTGTTTATAATTATACTTCTGTTCATAGTGTATCTCTCCTACAGCTTGATAAAGTTGGGATCAGGAGCCATAAGTGTGGGACTTGCACTGAGGATCTTGTACCTTTGAGGGACAATGCAAACCTGCTTGTCTCGTCCAGCGTCAGTTTGAATGGCTTTTATTACACTTTCCTTATTCATTCTTTGGACTGAGTTCCATGAAGGCATATGGACAGTGTGTTTATGATCTTCGTGTTAGCACAGTGGTTCTCACCTGTTGGCACATTGAAGAACATGAACAGCCACCTCAGAAATGACTGCGCCTGTCTGTAGGGGACATTATACAAGGGTTATAGTGGAGAGCTTATTTCTTTTCTCTTTCTCTCTCTCTCTCTCTCTCTCTCTCTCTCTCTCTCTCTCTCTTTTTTTCTTCTAATGGAGATCTTTTAAAAAAGTACCAAGGTAAGTCTCATGTATAGCAGTATTATGAATATTGCCATACCAATATATATGTGTATATATATATATATATATATATATATAGTGCTGACACACAGTAGGTACTTGATGAATAAACTTTTTTCATTTTGATGGTTTTTAAAACATGCCAGGGAGAGTGGTATGTTGCAAGTTCACCATGATTATGCATTGTGTCTTTTATACCCAGACATACTAGTGATATTAGGGTTAGCTGTTTTGCCCCTCCCCCTCCTTTTTTTTTTTTCCTTAGTGGAGAAAAGGGATAGGAAGAACAGGTTTGTTGTTTGACATGTTTTCCTTTTTGTAGAAATCACCAATTCCTTGTGTCCTGGAGTCTAGAAGTGGAGTTAGGCCCGAGGCACTTAGATGACAAGGAAAAGGAGAGGGGAAGCAGGGAAGAATAGAGCAGTGGTCCATCAGGCGATATGAAATTAGGAGAGGAGTTACTCAGGCGTTAGTGGGGAGAGGCCAGGGCGAGACTGAGGTTGAGAAAGCCTGGAATAGAGGTGGCAAGGGGGTCTGGAGGCAGATAGGACAGAGAAGTGGCAGCGTCACTGACTTGTTTCTGCCACACCAGGACACCCACATCTCTCAAATTGAGAGTACTATTTTTTTTTGCCATTATTTGTAGATAGCATGAAGGTTGCCAGCTATATTGAAGCCATTAAAGTGAATATTTAAATATATTGTAATAACCATGATACTTGAAGGAGTTCTTTAACTTTTTTTTCTATCTCTATATTTGCTTCAAAAAATATAAATAAACGAGGTAATAATTTTTGTTTCATTTTGTTTATGTTTCCATAAGGAATCCTAAGAATAATTGGTGGGAATGTAAGGAAAGTGGATTTCTTAAAAGGAGCTTAATTTTAAGGTTCAATGACTCATCATAAGAAAGAATATTATGAGCTGTTGTTGTAAAGCAATGATGTCATTTTCCATATATCTTGTTGAGGTATAGTTTAAAACTTCTTATCTGTAGTCTAGGTTCTTTAGATTAAAACGAACCTAATTGTGTCATTGCTGCTCTGAAAAAACTCTTGGTTGTTTTTTTTTTTTTTATGTTCTAGAAAAGTGTGAGTAAATTAAGAAGGGAAACAACAATGAAAAATAAGTAAATTTGGGAGGGAAGGAATTGGGTGGATTAAAATAAAACCATAAACTGTGATTCAGTAGCTCAGTGGGTTAGAGCATCCTCCTGCTATATAAAGGTTGTGGGTTTGATCCCCGGTCACAGCATTTACAAGAATCAACCAATTAACGCATGAGTAAGAGGAACAACAAATCGATGTTTCTCTCTCTCTCTCTCTCTCTCTCTCTCTCTCTCTCTCTCTCTCACACACACACACACACACAACTTAAAAAAATCAATAACTAAAAACTTAAAAAGAAATAAAACCATAAACAAATCCTTGCTTGTTACCCCCCTGCTCTACGCATGAGACAAAGGAGGAGGTTATTTAGGGGAAACTGGGTGGTCGAGGGGTTGCCTTGGCAAGCTCCTTAACCTTTCTGTACCCCAATTTCATCATCTCTGAGACAGTCTTCACCACCTAGGATTCTTGTGAGGATTAGGAGAGTTAGCAGGTATAAAGTGCTCAGAACAGCCTGGTGCTTCGTGGTGGTGGTGGTGGTGACATGCGAATGGCACATGATTCTCTCTGAACACTGGAGTTGTCTGAAAATCGATGGAGACCGCGGGTGATCTCCCATAGAGAGGTCTCCCCTAGAACCACCTGCATGACAACGCTCTCCCGTTGAAGTTGGCGATGATGGTGATGAGAGTTTGTTGGGTCTTCAAACGGATGTTTCAGGTGTTCTGTAAAGGCTCATTTGCATTTAGTCTGAATTTCCAGGGGAAGATAGAGTGACTTATATGATAAAATATGTTTGTAAGTTTTCATAATAAAATAATTACTTTTAACTGTCACCCACTAAAAGATTTTCCACAGAAATATATTTGAGTCTTAAACAGGTGTTTGTTTGTTTTTTAAAGATTTATTGTGTTCTCAGGCATATAATAGTTTTATTATTAGTGTTAGCAAAATGCGATAAGGAATTGAAAGTTTTCTCTGACAAAGCAAGATATATTCCAAAAGCAATGGCTAATTTTTCTTAAGGCTGCTCTGGATTACCCATTCCCTAGTTCACACCCATCGATGCCACTGGTCGGTAGTTGAGCTCGTTGGGATTTCCATGGCACAGCAGGTACCTCAGACCCCAGGATGCAGGGGAGAGGTCGCTGTGGCAAAGAAAATGGCACGGGCTGTTGCCACTCTCCCTGCACGTGCCTTCTTCCTTAAACTTGTCCTGCGGCTCCTATCCGCCCGCTTTATCGTATAGCTCTCCCGTCCCTCCCCCACACCCTGTACAGCTGTGACCTCGGTGGTGGTGGGAACTAGATCGTCCTCCTTTTCTTCCCGCTGCACCTTTCTGTTGGTGGTAAGCACTGTAACAACTGTTCCGTTACATCGTGAAGTAGCGGAGACGAAAGCTGTCTTAGTAGCTGAGCGTGTAATGGAGGCCTGGGCTTCTGAAGTGTCCTAAGAGCACTCTGCTAGGGTTTTCCCTTCCGATCGGTAAGCAAGCCCCTGAGGAGCGGTGCATGGCCAGCCAGGGGCTGAGCAAGTGATGGGAGGCAGCCAAGGTCTGGAGTTAGGATTCTGCAGGTGACGCTCGCTTGTGCCCGCAGCATTAGCTGCCTAACCCGGGAAGGAGGTCTCCTTGGCTGCTGCTGGCTCTCTCTCGCTGTGGGGAGCTCCGCCGGCTCTGCAGGAGGCTGCCACTCGCCCTGCAGTTCTGCTCTGAGGTGGCCAAGGGGACGTAGGGAAGGCCAGTCCGCTCCGCAGGTTGAAAACAGGATGCCATTGATTGTCATGTGGAGGAGAGTGAAACCTGGCTGATCCCCGTGTTTGTTTCAGGGATTATGTAAACTTTGGTTTTCAGGCGTTATTTTATTTTTCTAAGCAACAGATTTCTGCATTGGGATAAGGGACCGGGCCAAACTGCTCTTGAGATATTTGACTAGCGCAGAACATTTTCTTGGGTAAGGTTCATGCACTGAAAAATTGGAAGGATGTTTGAATTGTTAATGGAAATTTACTTTTTTGTTATGTCATGGCATTTTGTAAAATCGAATTTTATTATCCTGTGCCTGAATTGCTTAATAAAAAAGTACATTTTCAGCCATATCATATTCACTCAGAATTAGGTCATATATTCCAACCCTGTCTACATAAATAAATTATTCCATTCTGTACAGAAACTATTTCAGTTATTTTTTTTATTTATAAAATGGTATGTCTTTATAAAATGGTATGTCTTTTGGAGCCCTGTAGACTAAATCTCTTACCTCTGTTTAGTTTTTATTTCTTGTTATTATTGGGGTTTTAACATTGAAAACGGTAATTGATTATTTAAAAAACCAGTCGGCTCTCTTACACTCCCCTCCTATCTCACTTCTAAAGGTAACTGCACATTCAGTTTTGTTAATTTCCTTCCAGGCTTTTAAAGATGCACATATATTGTACGTGTGCAGGTTTTTTTCTATTTGTAAAATGAGATCATATGATATATGATGTTCTGCAATTAAAAAACACTGAACAAAAAGCCCTGGCTGGTTTGGCTCAGTGAATAGAGCGTTAGGCTGTGGACTGAAGGGTCCTGGGTTCCATTATGTCAAGGGAACATGCCTAGGTTGCAAGCTCAGGGGGGCGCGGGGACGGGGCACGCAGAGGCAGCCAATCAATGGTTCTCTCTCATCATTGATGTTTCTCTCTCTCTATCCCTCTCCCTTCCTCTCTGAAATCAATTAAAACATACAAACACACACACACACAAAACCACTGAACAATTATGGTATGGTTTTCTTTCCATGTTAGAAATGAAAGTATGTCTTCTTTTTTCTTTTGTTTTAAACAGTTACATCATGGTCGATGTACCATCCTTGGTTAGACATCTGGGTTATCTGGGACGTGCGTAATCTTGAGCATCGATGAAGCTGATCTGAGGATGCTGCTTCCCTTGTAGCTCTGGTAGATCCCACCTGTCTAATTCCCACCTCTTGCTGTGGGCTTGGAGGTGTGGGGATCCTCCTCACTGTCACCCCAACCCTCCTCCCACCAGCCTCCATGAAAACACCCAGCTTTGAATATCCGTCAGCTTATACCACTCCCTTCCCTTCATGTACTACCTCACTCCCCCATCATTCACCCTCATTCCTAGGAGATTTTAGCTTCTGTTGTGACTCCCTCCGTGCTGTTCCTCTGATCACTCTTGGTCTACCCCTCCCGTGACCTTGGATCCCACCTCAAGATACTCAGTCCCATAGTTCTTCTAACAATTACACGGATTTCTCCAAGTTTATGGCATTAATTCTTTTGTTTATTTACGTAAGCAGGAAAGTGTATGCGTTCGTGGCTCTGCCTGCAGACTATCTCCAGCATCTGACCCCTTCTGCGGTCACCATCCAAACGCTGATCATCTCCAACTGCAACAATGGCCGCAGCTTCCTAACGGGTCTCCCTGCTGCTTCCTACTTCCCTCCTTTCCGTCCCTTCTCCGCCCGGCGAGCCCCGCCGTCCTGTTAAACTGTCAGGCAGAGCGTGACTTGCCTCTCTCCTCCCATCTCCCAGCGGCTTTCCGCTCCGTGTAGAGGGAAAGCTAACCAGTCCCTGCGGGCTCCTGTGTCTGCTCCCCTCTCCTCTGCGGCCTCATCTCCCAGGCCCTCCTCCCTGTGCGGCTGTCCCTTCGGGCTCCTCGCTGTTTGAGCAGTTCAGCCACACGACTGCCGCCGCCGGCCCTTTGCACGGCCGTGTGCTTCCGCGGAGACCCGCATGGCTCTCCCTCACCCTCCAGGCCTCGATGGGGAGGCCTCCCACCCCCCCTGGAATGTGGGTCTCCTGAAGGCACGGCCTTTCCAAAAAGGACTGCTTTTGTCTCTCTCGTTCCGTGCTCTGCCCCAGTGCTTAGCTTAGTGCTGGCACAAGATTGGTGTCTGTCAAATGCATTGAATGACTGTAGTGCTTATCGGTTTTCCTTTTTATCACTTAAAAAAATAAAAATAAAGTTAGAATAACTGAACAGATAAAAACTAAGAAACTTTTTCTTGTGGGGTATTTTTTGTTGTTATTGTATATGCAAGATGTTAACATTAGCTTTCCTATTTGTGCAACTGCTTTCAATAAAATGTCACATTTTTCAGCATGTTATAATTTCCAAGCCAGTTTCTCACACACACACACACACACACACACACACACACACACACACACATATATTTAACCTCCCCAGGGGGGGGGGGGGGGGGGGGGGTAGGTAGTGGAATCAACGTTTTGTGGGCTCAGAGAAGAGTGTTGCTCCCAGCAGAGCAGCTTACTTGGAAAGTTGCCCTTGGGACCTGCTCCCGATTCCGAGGGAAGGACTCTTGTTTTCTCATTTAGGGACATCTTAAAACGACAGGAACATGGTAGGGGTTTTATTTTGAAAGCCTGGAGAAAGGTGCCCTGATTTCTTGCTCCGGATTTAGCCTGCCTTTTGTTCCCATGTTGGAAGTACATAAAATAAATGGTTAACTTTAACATTCCTGACAATGACAGATCAACAAGTTTTATTTCTCTCACCTGTGGAGGAAGTGGCCTCCACCCAGTTTTACTGAATTAGGAGGGAAGTGATTTTTTCAAGTGATAAAAAAGAAATAAAATTCCATGCTCTTCCCAGAGGAGGAGTTCAACAATTGGGAGGATGGTGTGAGACCATATGTTGGTTTGTAAAAGGATATAACTTGTAAAGATGTTTCCTTTGATGCCTGTGATGAATATGGATGTGTTTCCCTTCTAGAGGGTCCAGGTTAAATTATTCAATTAGCTCCGCGCTGAAGGATCTAAATATAGGGAGAGGGTTCAGGCTGTCCTGCCTCGTGAATGTCCGCTCGCCCCTACAGATGTGCAAGTCTGTTGTCATAAACAGCACCTGTGAGTTCAGTGGAACAAGAGACAAATGTTCCAAAAAAATGAAACAGGAGGATTTTTTATTTATTTTTTTTAAACAACGGCTAGTTTTTTCCCCGCCCATTCCATTTTCCCTGTGAATTTGGCATGCACATTAAACACACACACACACACACACACACACACACACACAAACCCTGAGTAATAGGCATTCGTATCTGTTCTGGTTTAAAATGTACATCAACCACTTGCTAAGACATGGGTCTTGAGAAAGTTCCTTAACCTCTGGACTCAGGATTATTAGTAAAGCTGAGATAACGACACAGACCTTAGAGAACTCCTGTAAGGAGTCAGGAAGATGTTTGTAAAAACAATCAGTAATATGCTTGTGTAAGTAATAGCGCAGTTAAACTAACTTCACTCCCTTGCTAAGGATGCACCATTCATAACTGGCCACTCAGTGGAAATTTACCACGTTTAGCATGCTTCGCCCTCTGTAGAATTGCTATGCTATGATAACAGTGACTCAAAGAGAAGTCTTTTTTCTTAGAGACAGCTACTGTAGACTGCTCCGCTCTTGTAGCCAATGCAATTAAATCCTAAAATGCCTCTGGTCTTCCATGTCCTGTGTTGGAGGAGTGAGCTCTTGCGGGGCAGTGACTCAGCAGTGTGTGAGGTGAATGAGAAGTCTGTCAGGGTGAGGCACTTGGGGGCTGGCTCTCGCGAAGGCCACCCTGTGCTAAGGGACAGTTGTCCCACACACGACAAGGCTGAATTTGAGAAAGGGGGTTCAGGGGGACCAAGGAATGTCCCACAACTTTTGGAAGAAGTGGCAAGGAGCTGTAGAAAGAAGCCAAGTTTGTTAGGTGACCTTGAGGACAGGAAGAGAACGTTTAAGCGCCTTCAGTCTCCTTAAGTAAACAGCTAGTTCTGCAATGAAACAGAACAGAACTGACACTTGCTATTCTACATGGAATCTCTCTGGCTAAGAAAAATTGACCAGTTGCCCTACACGCAGCCCAGTTTTACGAGGATGGACGGACAGACTTGTGTGTGCAGAGGGGGACCCGAAAGCATTGTTGTCGTAAAGAATTGTCTAACAATGAGGATGTATTGAATAAGCATCTTTGGCACACCTCAACTAGAAGCCTACACTATAAGCCACACGCAGATCTGACCTTGGAGACTCCTGTGATTGCGGCATCCCTTGCTTGGTTTCCACCAAGAGGGCGCCGCTTTTGAGATCGTTTGACTGGAATGTCACAGCTGGTGATGAACGGACAAGCGGACAAGAAGTAGGGAAGCTAGAATTCAGGGTCCACGTGGCTCTCCCTTGCTTTTCGATTCCTGGGATCCCCATTTACTTAACACTCTCTTGAGAGACCACATGGCAGCTCTGGCTAGCATGGCACTCAGTCACCCCTGGGAGGCTGGCAGCTGTGTTGTGAAGGCAGCAGTACCTGCCTAATTGCATCACTAAAAAGGCTTTCAAAAGGCTTGTCCTCTCTCCCACCTTCAACCCCCCGTTTCTCTAGATTTGGGAAATTACTCTCTGAAAAAAACAAAACAAAAAAACACGTGCGTGAGAACACGGCAAACTAGTTCTTGTGCCATCAATCACATGTTTAGAAAGTTGGGAAATGTTTGGCAGGAACCAAAACAAGGCTCACTAGTAAGGGGTTCCGTGAGGTGATATTTGGCCCTCGGTGCTGTTGCCAGCAGAGCCTCGCTGATGCTTTGATGGGAAACCGGGCGGGGTTCTGCGATCCGCAGTGGATCTTCATGCTGCCTTCTCGCATAGGAAACTTGTGTAAGTACGTTTTCTCTTTCTGAGGACTCTATCAAAGTAGTTCCTTTTAGCCCAATGCCAAGCCATGAAGTGGGTTGTTTGAAAAGTACTTTGGAATCTGTAAAAGAGATGGAGAGCGATTTTATCCATCCTCATTTCCCCCCCTTGTTCTAAGTCCTCCACCCCTCATTTTGGTTGGTGATGGGCTACCTTTGGTTATTTTGGGGTTCGTGTCACCGGATTGAAATGGAGAAATGTCAAATGTCAAGACCCATCTCTGATTTTGTGTTCATTGTCTTGGCAAATTGTGTAGCAAATTTTAATTTTTTTTTTTTTCATGTCTGCTGTGTCAATATGTATCATTTTCCTTAAGGATCTGTAAAATGAGTAATCTTTCTTGCTTTTATTAGGAACTGTTTCGCGTTGGCACCATTTTTAGTTGTACTCTTCTTGTTCCAGAGTATCGTGGGTACCTGTCTTCATTATAGTGGTCCCGTAGTCCCCACCTATTCGAGGGGGATACATTCTAAGACCCACACACCCACTGCATCATGGATGCCTGGAACCTTAGGTAGTACCAAACCCTGTATATACTATGCTTTTCCCCCTGTACATGCATGCCTGTGATAAAGTTTAATATATAATTTGGCACATTAAGAGAAATTAAGTAAGTTCAGTGGTCCATTTTAGCTGAAACCGGTTTGGCTCAGTGGATGGAGTGTCAGCCCTGTGGGCTGAAAGGTCCCAGGTTCGATTCCTGTCAAGGGCATGTACCTTGGTTGCAGGCACATCTCCAGTAGGAGGTGTGCAGGAGGCAGCTGATTGATGTCTCTCCGTCATCGATATTTCTAACTCTCTACCCCTCTCCCTTCTTCTTTGTAAAAAAAAAATCAATAAAACATATTTAAAAAATAGTCCATTTTGGAATAATGAAAAATTACGTTACAGATCTTCTGTCATGTTCATTTTTTTCTACCCTTGTTGATGTTTAATTTAGCTATGCATGCTTATTGGGCCTTGAATCCTCTCCAAACTTGGATGTTAGGGTAGATGACACATACGGTACCTTTTCATTATACTACAATAGTTAATATTGCCACCAGTCACTTTATGCAACACGTCTTTTCCATCTTCTTAGTATTCCCTGTGGTGATGTGTTGTAGATATAAAAATGCTAAACTACAAAAATCACATGGTTTGCTTATGATTTCTCTGAAGCCCTGCTGTAGCTCTTCTTTGGAAACTCAAATCTTACTTTTTCTGTTTATTCATAAGATTATCTGTTTAACCCCAAGCCGGTTTTGCTCAGTGGATAGAGCGTCAGCCTGTGGACTGAAGGGTCCTGAATTCAATTCTGATTCCGGTCGAGGGCATGCATCTCAGTTGCAGGCTGCTCTCCCGGTCTGGGCCCTGGCCGGGCGAGTGCAGGAGGCAACCCATCAACGTGTCTCTCTCACGTTGATATTTCTCTCTGTCTTTCCCTCTCTGTAAAAATCAATGGAAAAAATACCCTTGGGCAAAGATTTAAAAAAAAAAAATCATCTATTTAAGAAGAAAGCTAGTGGCATGAGTCAGGAAATGTGCACACGATTTATTTACTTACATGGAAATACTCGTCTCCCCCAAAATGGATCAGATATTTTTATAGAAAGATAATTTTTATAAAATTGTCTTTTTTTTCTTCAACAACTCATCCAATTGTTAACCATTTTCAAAGTAAAGTTAATCAATACCCTGTGATTTTAGTTTCTTGGTTCTTTTGATCTTTATGCTTTGATGTTTCACCGTTAGAGTTAAGATAGAGTAATGAACCAAAGAACAAGAATTTTAAAAAGTGAATTGGTTGTGTCATTGGAAATAGATCATTTATCTTCTGTTTTCAGGGTAGTAGGATTCTGATTTTTCCCCCCACCCCAGTCACATGTTGGAGCCTATATTTTATGTTTATTTTTATTGACTAACCTAATTATTCTCTCAGTATTTAATGGGATCACTAATTTTGTCTAGCTCACTGAATCCCATGCCCATGCAAGATGGGTAAAGTGGTACTGGTCTGAAGCTACAGAGGACATTGGGTCATTGTCTGGCTTCTCTCCTTCTCATCCTTTTATTAAAGATACTTGGCTTGTTAACACTTGGTGGCTACTTTCCCCTCCCCTCCCCCCTCACCTTCTTAAAAAATATATCTTCAGATACAGATCAAAGTAATTTCCTTTTAATAGTCTCTGTGGGAAATTGGGATCTGAGCGATAAGAAGTGGCAGAGGGTGTGTTTTGTTGCTATTCACACAGTCGGATAATTACGGGTGTCTTCCCTGGAAGAGGATGAGATGAAGTGCCCACTGTGGTCCAGTTGGCTACTTAGATTTCCTTTAAATATAAAGCGAGTTGCACAACAGTTAAAGGCTTGTTCCTTTTTTGTTGTTGTTGTTGCTTTTTTTCCCTTTTAACATTAAGGAGCACTACATAAGTTGCAAAATTAAATATCCAAGTCAAAAGGCTTATTTTTCTCATTGGGCTTCTGGCAGGGCTCAGAGAAGCCCTTCTCAGGAATAGGACCCCACAGGGCAGGGCTCTGAACTGAGGATCCCGTTTTAAACTCCATTTTCATTACTTCTGAAACCAGATCGCACTACAGGTCCAGCCTGACATGCTAGTAGAGAGTGTGTGTGGCTTGAGCTCCTGAGATGGAGTTTTGTTGTTTTGTAATTAGCAAATCACACATAGAGGCTTTAAACATTTATTTTAAAGCTATAGTTTTTCATTAGAGAGTGTTTGGAAAGCTTAGAAAAGTAAGAGAGAGAGAATACTAACCTTCCAAACCAGCCACTGTTCATATTTTTGTGTTTCTGCGTAGTTGCTTATGTTACAGATATCACTTTGCGTTCTGCGTAAGGGTTTTCCCCCCAGTTATTACGTAGTTTTTATAAGCATAATTTTAAAGGGTTGTGTAACAGTCTATTGAATGAATTGTACTGTAGCTTACATAACCATTTTTTCAATTATTAGATACTTCTTTTCCCCCCCATAATAAATAATGCTCTGATGAAAATCTTTGTGCAAAAACTTTTTACCTTTTCTAGTTCAGAATATTTCAGACTAAGTTTCTAAAAGTGAAACAAAGATCTCAATAATTTTAAGGCTAGGGGGTTCTTTGCTGGATTAATGTTTTGTTTTTTTTTGTCAGTGTGAAATGTTTGTATTTAGAGATTCGGGAAGGAAATATCTGTTTGCTGACTCATGTTTTTATTTTGCACTTTAAACTGATAAGGCCACTTAACTTTTGACATAAACTAAAGCAGGAAGTACAAAAAGGGGCAGAAAAAATGCGTTGTCTTGCCAAGGATAGAGTATCATGGACTCATTTGAATTCCTAATGGGGGGTAGATGACCTGTTTGAATTGTATATCTGAGAAAAATGCTTACCTCAAAAACGCACAAATTAGTGATCAGCCTGCATTTTGGGTCATTTGTGCATTTATATGCAAAGGGTTGTGGTCTTGGTCCTTTAATTTGTGAGTGACATCAAGACATTCACCGCCCAACTGGCCCCTGCAGAATTTTGAGGCGGTATGTTTGTTTCTGTTTTTGTTTTGTTTCTGTATAGAGAAGACTTCCTGTATTGAGGATATCACCGTAGCTGTCTCTAAAGCGTAGATCTAGTCATGTCGATGCTCTCATTTAAAACCGTGCGCTAGTCCACAGAATGAGATGTATCACCAGCCCTTGACAGCCTTGCCCCTGCCCTTCTTATCAGTCTTGTATTGTCTCCCACCACCTTGAACCCTAGCATTTCTATTATGTGTCTGTTAAAACTAGTAATTTAGAAATGTGGTTAGCCCTAGCCAGTTTGGCTCAGTGGTTAGAGTATCAGCCTGCAGGCGGAAGGGTCCCGGGTTTGATTTTGGTCAAGGGCACGTACCTGGGTTGGAGGAGGCAACCAATCAGTGTGTTTCTCTCACATCCATGTTTCTCTCTGTCTTTTCCTCTCTCTTCCACACTCCCTAAAAACTAATGGAAAAATATCCTCGGGCGAGGATTAACAACAACAAGAATGTGGTTAAAAGAAATTGAGGCTGCCTAGCCAGATAGCACGGATTCAAACTCTGACTCTGCCGTACAGCTGTGTACATAAACAACCTCGGGCAAGTCATACAACTTTCTACTTTCCTTAGCTGTAAAATGAGTGTTCACTTTGGGGGTTTATTGCAGAGGTTAAACGAGTTAATAGATGTGAAGTGCCTGGAACAGATCCTGTCAGGTAATGATTGCTCAAAACGTTAGCTCTGTTGTTTCAGACAATTCTACCCATCCTTTAAGGCCTGTCTGATCCCTCCTCATTGACGAACTTCCTGAAATCCTGGAATTAATTGTTCTCTCTCTTTCTGCTTTTCTACATTGTTGATGCCTGTTTTAGAGCATTCACTGCATAGCATCATAGTCAGGCTGAGCTCCCTCAGTATGTACAACAGACATTTGTATCTCTGCCCTCGGAGAAGCACAGCGCTCAGTACAGCGTTGTTGGATGAATGTCAGTTTGAATAGTTAAAACATGGGTGTGAGCCCTACCCGGTTTGGCTCAGTGGATAGAGCATCGGCCTGCAGACTGAAGGGTCCCAGGTTTGATTCTGGCCAAAGGCACATGCCAGGGTTGTGGGCTCGATCCCCAATAGGGGGCAGGAGGCAGCCGATCAATGATTCTCTTTCATCATTGATGTTTCTACTTCTTCCTTCCCTCCCTTCCTCTCTGAAATCAATAAAGAAAGAAAAAAAAAATCACACTATTTAAAAAAAATAGAAAATAAAATAAAACATGGTCTGAAATGGTGGTTCTTAATCCCCTGCCACCCCCAACACATGTATTAGTGTAACAAACCCTTCAGGGATAGAGCTTCAAGTAACCTCAAGTAAGTTTTCAATAACTCACCCCCTCTACTTGAAAATCATTGGCTAAACTATAAAGAAGCAGTTTTTGGAATAGGAGAAAATGACATCTAGAACAAGAAGAGTTATATCCCCTTCATAAATTGTGACTTGAGGACTAGATAGAAGTTGTCTTTCTTGTTCTTTTGCAAAACTAACTTTTAGTAAATGATCATGCCAATAGGTACACTCTGACCAAGCGTGACTTTTGATAATAGCATCGTTTTGTTTCCTGTTTCCTTTCCTGTTAAAAAAAAAATAATACCACCGTGAAAAGAACTGGTAAATTTGGGTAAAACTCTTTACTTTAAAAAAGGAAACTACCGACTGCTGTAACCTATTAAATAATGTTTATATTGGGTAATATTTATTCATATTAAATATTGAATAAAGTCGAAGCCCCACACTTGGCCTTCTGATTTCTCCAGGGAGCTAAACATTGGTTGAGAATCTGCTCTGTGCCAGGCATTGTGCTGCACTCCAAAGATAGGAAGACAGAAGATTGAATTCCTTATTTTATTATGATGAGAACGATGTGTAAATGATCACAGTGTAGCTATGGGCATGCACAGTTGGCTATGAAAACTGTTCATAATCATTATCTTTTTTAATTTTTTGAGGGTCAGTAATGATTTTCCCCTTTTATTTGTTATTGATAATAAGTGCCTTCTCTTTTATTAACCATTTTTTCTATAGGTTTGCTCAACTTTATTAGTCTTTTCAAAGAACTAACTTTGATTTTATAGGTTTTCTCTATTATTTATTTATTTATTTATTTTTAAATAACTACTGTCATTTCCTTCTACTTTCTTTGGATTTAATTTTATGTTGTTTTTTCTTGTGGTGGATATAGAGAATGTTGGTTTTCAACTTTATTTATCTTTTCCAATATATGCATTTAAGATTATACATTTCTTTTTAAGCATGGCTTGATCCATATCCTACAGGTTTTGGTTTGTCATATTTTCATAATCATTAGGTCAAAAAGGGTTTCTAATTTCCATTGTGGTTTCTTTTTGACCCATGGATTTTTAAAAAGTATAATTGTTTTCAATAACAACATTTTGTTACTGATTTCTTAGTTATGCTATGATCAAAGGATATATTCTGTTTGGTTTTACTCTGTATGGAGATTTGTTTTACGGCTCATTATATGGTCATTTTTGGTAAAAATTCATGTGTATTTGAAGGTATTTTGCACTCTACAGTTCTTGGATACAATGATATGTGTGTGTGTGTGTGTGTGTGTGTGAGTGTGTGTATTGGATCAAGTTTTAAACTTATTGTTAATCTTCTGTATCTATTGATTTTTATTTGTGTTATCAGTTACTGTGTTAATCTTTCACTAGAGTGTGGGTTCTCTCTTTATCATTTTCATTCTGTCAGTTTCTGCTTTATATATTTTGAGGTTTATTAGGTGCATAAAAGTTTGATATATTCATGGTGGGGATTATGATATATTCATGGTAGATTAAGTCTTTTAACATTATGAAATGTCCCTTTTTATCTCTGATAATGCTTCTATTTTGAAGTCTATTTTGCCAGCATTTTGGTAAGACTAACCCCATCCTTCCTATCAATCTTTTTCCATCCTTATATTTAATCTGTGTTTCTGATAAGTACACTGTGGTTTAGAGGAACTCCCTGTTATCACCCCTGTCTTTTACTTACCTATTTAATCTGTTTATATTTAAGTGATTACTGATACTTTGGGGATTAGATCTAAATTGTATTGTTATTGTTCCCATCCATTATTTGTTTTTTCCCCCCCTTTTTTATATTCTTTGTATTAGCCATATTTTAAAAAATAATTACATATTTTAAAGCTACTATTACCTTTTTATAGTTTTTAAATTATTCTTTCAATGGTTGCTTTCTAAGAAATCATGCAAACAGTAACATACTACTTTTTATTTTTTATGTATTTATTTTTAAATATATTTATATTGATTTCAGAGGAAGGGAGAGTGGAGGGAGGGAGGGAGGGAGGGAGGGAGGGAGGGAGGGAGGGAGGGAGAGAGAGAGAGAGAGAGAGAGAGAGAGAGAGAGAGAGAGAGAGAGAGAGAGACTGACTCTTCAAAACTCACATCAATAACAATCTAATTCTTTACCGTAGCTGGGGTAATATAGGGAGCTTAGAACACCAGCTTCATTTAGCCCTTTCTGCTTTGTTGGGTTATGTATCTTAACTGTATGTTTTAAATAGCAAAGTGATTCCTATTATTGTTTTGTGACATCAGTATTAATTTAGACTTACCCTTATTTACCCTTCTGGAACTCTTCATTCCTTCTCGCAGCTCCTTGTTTCTTTCTAGGAACTTTTTCCTTCTGCCTGACGAGTTCCTGCTGGAAGCCAGTTTTCTCAGATTTTGTTTGTTGGAAAACATTTTTATTTCACAATAATTTCTTTGCATGTTTTTTTTCTACTAAGTATAGAATTCTGTGTTATCAGCTCTTTATGTACATTTGGCATGCTAAGGATGTTATTTCATTGTATTTATCCTTCTGGGGATTTATAGGGCTTCATGAATCTGTGGCTAGATATCTATTATCAGTTTTGGAAAAGCCTTGGCCATTATCTACAAATACTGCCTCTGTCAGTCTTCTCTTTTCTCATCACCTTGATCCATTTTAGTATTAAGATGATTCTAAGTTGTGTTTTACTATAAAAACTGGTCCATGTCAATTTTGCTCTTATGGGTCTGAACTAAAAGCCTAGTGTATTCACCAGGCCTCCTTCTTATTCTTAGCAGGCTTTCAACGCCAATTTTTTATTTTTATTTTTTGTCTCTACCACGAGACTACTGAAATCTCTGCTTGGGTTTTTAGCCTCTTTTAGTATAGCTAGTAGGCCTCTTGCTACTTATAGCATAGACTTTGCAAATGCCTTGGAAAAAAAAAGCAATGAAGAATGTTGGGCCCACTTCATTGTTTTTTTCTTTTTCTCTAATATCTTGGTCACTCTGGTCCTGAGTATCTTGGTTGCTTTTTTAAAAAATATCCTAGGCCTGATGCATGAAGATTCGAGCAAGAATGGGCCTTTCTTCCCTTGGTTGCTGGCACCACCTTCACTCTGGCTGGAGCCACCTTTCCGCCTTCCCACCTGCCCAGAGGCTAGGAGCAGTTGGGATGGTACAGCATGCCTATGTCATTGCTATGCGACAATGCAAGCATCCCGCCCCACCCCCAACTGCTCGGGGCCTGTGTATGCAAATTAACCTGCCATCTTTGTTGGGTTAATTTGCATACTTCTGATTGGATGGTGGGCATCGTGAAGGTAGGTCAGTTTGCATATTTCTCTTTTATTAGTGTAGATATTTTCATTGATTTCAGAGAGGAAGGGAGAGGGTAAAAGTAACATCAATGATGAGTGAGAATCATGAATTGGCTGCCTCCTGCATGCCCCCCATTGGGGAATCTAGCTGGAAACCCCAGCATGTGCCACCACCAAAATCAAACTATGACCTCCTGGTTCATAGGTCAACACTTAACCATTGAGCCATACTGGCTGGGCAAATTGGTTGCTTTTTTGATACATGCTATTGCATCTTAGCCAGAGTTTGTGTGAAGTTATCCTTTTTAATCTTTCTCACCTTTTGTGCTTACATCTGCTTAAGGGTAACTAGAAGGTTTAAATGAGACAACTTCACTAAAGAATTTTTTAAAGTGTATGTTCATGTGCATCATTCTGTTCATGCCCATAGAAAGCAAATTTGGAAAAATGTGAAATAAATTTCTTACCTTATATATCCTGTGGCCAATAGACATAGGCTTATTCATTGAATAAGTACCCTAGATTGTTGCTACATTTATGTGGTAAAAATAGAACTATCTCTTCTTTTAACATAAAAAAATACTTGGGGAACAAATGAAAACCTTTGTTTTTGTTGATTTAGGTGTGTCTTAAAATACACTTTTAGTGCTACAAATGAATCTAAATATAAAACATTACAACATCTGGTGAGAACTTGAACTGTTTTGTACTAAGGTGTTTATTGCTTCTATCTCAGAAATCATGTAAACAGTAACATACTACTTTACATATTTTGTATGTGTGTATTTTTAAATGTATTTTTATTTATTTCCGGGAGAAAGGGAGAGGGAGAGAAAGAAAGAAACATCAATGATGAGAGAGAATCATCGATTGGCTGCCTCCTGCACGCCCCCCATTGCGGTTCGAGCCCACAGACCCCAGCATGTGCCCTGACTGGGAATCCAACTGTGGCCTGGTTCATAGGTCAGTGCTCAACAACTGAGCCACGCAGGCCACAGTTTTTAAGCTGTGTCTCAGTTTATTCATCTGTAAGATGACAGTGCTTTTATTACCCAGCTGAAAGGGTTGTTTAAAGGATTAAATGCTGTGTATTAGTCTGCTTGGGCTGCCATAACAAAGTGCAGCAGGTCCTGGGACGACATCATTTTGTTCAGTGTTTTGCTGTAACGTTGATGACATGCCATACACACTCTTGTTTGTGTCAGTTAGCCTATGGTAAAAATCGGATTCCTTATACATTGCTTTGCTTGAAGTCGCAGAACCTAATCGAGTGACGTTACCTGAGGCCTTACTGTCCTACAGATGAGTGGTTTAAACAACAGAAATTTATTTGTCACAGTTCTGGAAGCTGGGAAGTCCAAGATCAAGGTCCGAGCCAGTTTGGTTTCTGGTTTTCTCTTCTGGGCTTGCAGGTGGCTGCCTTCCCTCTGTGTCCTCACATGGCCTTCCCTCAGGGCATGGGGGAGAGAGAGGGATACTCTCCCTTCTTCTTGTAAAGCCTCCATTCCAGTCAGATGTGACCCCGCCCTCATCATCTCCCTTAACCTTCATTATTTCCTCTCCAAATATAGAGATGTTGGGGGTTAGGGTTTTTATATGAGTATTACATAGGTAATACATAAAAGCACCTAACATCGTACCTGGCCCATAGTAATTCTTTAATAACTTGTGGCTTGTGGTAGAGATGATTTTAAACTTCCTCTTTTCTTTTTTCTGTTCTAGGTACTGGGACTCTGGCTTACCTTTGGAGACCCTAGGAATGGTCCTGTCTACTTTTCAGCACCTCAAGACCGAGAAGCTAAGGAGAGTCCTATGTAAATAAAGGGAAATCCCTCTTCTGGGCCTCTTGCATTTGGAAGCTCCCGCATTTTACCATACACAAGGAGCGTCTTCACCGGTGCCATCACCATGAACGTGACAAGCTTGTTTTCCTTCACAAGTCCAGCCGTGAAGAGACTTCTTGGGTGGAAGCAGGGCGACGAGGAAGAAAAATGGGCGGAGAAAGCTGTGGACGCTTTGGTGAAAAAGCTGAAGAAAAAGAAAGGGGCCATGGAGGAACTGGAGAAGGCCCTGAGCTGCCCGGGGCAGCCCAGTAACTGTGTCACCATTCCCCGCTCTCTGGACGGCAGGCTGCAGGTCTCCCACCGCAAGGGACTGCCCCACGTCATCTACTGCCGCGTGTGGCGCTGGCCCGACCTCCAGAGCCACCACGAACTGAAACCACTGGAATGCTGCGAGTTCCCTTTCGGCTCCAAGCAGAAGGAGGTGTGCATCAACCCCTACCACTACAAGAGAGTGGAAAGCCCCGGTGAGTGAGTCTTTTCCAGTTGATGCGTTCCGCAGATTCGTGTTGTTTAAGGCGTCAAAATACCGTATTTTTCGGACCATAAGACGCTCCGGACCATAAGACGCACCAGTTTTTAGAGAAGGGAAATGAAGAAAAAAAGATTCCGAAGCAAATAGTGTCCTAAAATATTTTATGTGCATTAAAACCCAACATCACAGTCATAAACACATGTAATCAACCCTGTAAAGTAAACAGCAGCATTTAGAACCATTTTAGAGCCGGGCAAGCACACAGAGACCACACAGAGCCGGGCAAGTAAAAACACTTTTTTTTTAAAGTATATGTGTAGGCTATATTTGGACCATAAGACGCAGGGACTTTTCCCCCCCACTTCTGGGGGGAAAAAAGTGCGTCTTATGGTCCGAAAAATACGGTAATTCCTCTTCAGTAGAATTTTGCTATGGCATATTCCCTTAGAGTAGGGGTGTCGAACTCAATCAGAGAAGGGGCCAAAATCTAAAATCCAGCCTAAATCGCAGGCCGAATGGTTTACTGAACAGTCATAAACTGTCATTGTGATGGAAACGCAGCGGGGTGCAGTGATGACAGCGAGGTGCGGGCCACATTGCAAGGCCTGGCGGGACGGATTTGGCCCGCGGGCCTTGTGTTTGACACATGTGCCTTAGAGGATGTGTATGAATTATGTTCTGCTATGGAATCATTTGATGTGATTACTTTATAAGATATTTCTAATTTTTTATGTGTTTTACCTTTTAAGAGGGTGGGGTGTCTATAGTAAAGGATGCACTACTTTAAAATGTGTACGGTTTTGCTCTCAAATTAGAGGCCACATTGTAGACATCTGCTTCAATTGGAAAGTGATTAGGCAATCGTGAGCACGTAAGTATCTCATCGTCAGATTGGAACCGAATTTATTGATGGATTAATGGTTAGCAAGAATTCCAAAATGAGTCTGTGCATTAGAGTCACATGACCTCCCTCCCAGAAATTCCGATTCTTGTATAGCCTAGTAATCCATGTTTTTAACTAGATGGTGCTGATGTAGTGTATTAGATTGTGTTTGCTAGGTCATGTCATAACATGGTTCTCAAATAAAAGTCATTCTTTTTTTTTTTTTTTATGGAGTATTTAAGAAATACAAACAGAGTTTACAGACTGGGGAATAATATAATAAACATCTCTGTATCCATCACCCAGTTTAAGAAATAAGAGATTACAAATAAAACTGAAATTATAGTTTATACCCCTCTGATCCCATTCCCTTCAGTAACTACTATTTTGAATTTGATAGAATTTTATGGTTATCACTAGAGGCCTGATGCATGAAATTCTTGCAAGGGGGCGCACCCCTTGCATCCGCACAGCTGCCCTGGCTTTGTCTGGAAGGTTGCCCAGAAGGTCATTTGGACCGTCATTTCGCTGTTCTGCTGTCACAGTCTAATAAGCATATTATACTTTTATTATTATAGATTCCTAGGCATGCTTTTTAAGTATAAGTAACAGTATTAGTACATATGAATCCATGTCGGTATCTATTTTGTATACTTAAGATTATCTATAATAATAAAAGCATATTATGCAAATTAGACCGGACAGCCAAACGACCTTCCAGACGAAGCCAGGGCTATGGGGCCGAGGCAGCCGGGCCTGTGAAGGCCTACTCTTGTGTGAATTTCATGCATAGGGCCTCTAGTTATATAAAGATATTGGAGGATCCTTCTATAATTTGTTATATTCATTTACCATTAGGTTTTTATGACTTCTATTTTATACACTGTGGGGTTACTCTTTTGAGTTCTGTGAAAAATCCCCTGGAGATTTTATTGGAATTTCATTGATTTCATTTGGGGCAGGACTAACAGAGCCACAACCTGTGCATAATCTTTTCTAAAGTTATGTAGGACATTAAAAATTTTTTTTTTCCATAAAGTTATTGTACATCTTTTCTTAGGTTTATTTCTAATCACTCTTTGGGTTCTAGTGTATCCTTTTATAAGTTATATTTTGTTCTAGTTGCTGTTGTTAGGACTGCACTTGCTTTTTGCCAACAACCTTACTGGAATTCCCCTTATTCTAACATAAACACACTACTTACTGCTTTTTATACCTGCTGTGATGTTCATTTTAAAAAATACCATACACAAAACTCAACTCAAAGAAACATGGTCTTCTTTTAGCTAGAAATTGAGATGGAGTGAGGAGTTTTGGAGAGTAAAAAATAGTGTAATAAGGAGTACAGTCACGTGCCGCATAACGATGTTTTGGTCGACAACAGACCACCTATATGACAGTGGTCTCAAAAGATTTTAATGGAGCAGAAAAATTCCTGCCACCTAATGAGAACTCCACTGTCATTTCACTATCAAAATGGTGTATTTCCCTCCAAACATCACTCTTTGGCCCAGTCATTGTAGCGAGGAGTTACAGAAGCTTTCAAGGCCTGCGACCTGAGGAGGACCTTTGTCCGGGCTGTTGCTAAAACTGAAGGAGACACTGAGAAGACACTGATGCAATTCTGGGAAGATTACATCTGTGATGTTCAGGGTTTGCTTAAGAACCTTGCTTGGGTTCAGGGTGATGTCACCAAGGAGTCTTGAATGGCATTTGGAAGAAAGACACTCAAGAGGTTCATTCATGACTTCAAAGGATTTGCCCAGGATGATGTAGTTGCAGGAATCAACAAGGCTGTGGTTGAGAGGGTAAACAAACAGCCTGAACATGGGTGCGGATGAGGGTGACATTGAGGAGCTTCTGGAGGAATTGGCTAATAAGGAGTTGTTGGAAGCGAAACAGGAATGCATAGTTGAAGAAGAAGCAAGAAAAGAGAAAACTGCAGGAGAAAAAAGAAGAACCTCCAAGAAAATTCACAGTGAAGGGTTTAGCAGATGCATTTGCAGACCTCAGCAGGTGCCATAAAAGATTTGTACTCAAACACCAAAAGGTTTGGTGGTGCATTATCTGGTTACAAGGGGGAAAAAAATTAACTCTAAAAATAAAGCTTATAGAATAAAGACATAAATCAAGAAAGTATTTTTGAACAGCTGTATAATGTGTTCTCTTTTAAGCTAAACATTGTTTCAAGGGTTGAAAAGTTAAAAAAATTAAAATGTTTATAAAGTAAAAAAGTTACAGTAAGCTATGTTTCATTTATTGAAAAAAGGAACATTTTAAAAATTAATTTAGTGTAGCCTTAGTGTACAGTATTTAAAAAGTCTTCAGTTAGGGTAGTGGTCAGCAAACCGCGGCTCGAGAGCCACATGCGGCTCTTTGGCGCCTTGAGTGTGGCTCTGCTACAAAATAGCACGGCCTGGGTGAGTCTATTTTGAAGAAGTGGCATTAGAAGAAGTTTAAGTTTAAAACATTTGGCTCTCAAAAGAAATATCAATCGTTGTGCTATTGATATTTGACTCTGTTGACTAATGAGTTTGCTGAACACTGGGTTAGGCCACATAGCCTAGATGTGCAGTGGGCTGTCCCATCTGGGTCAGTGTGAGTGCACTCTGTGATGTTCACACAATGACAGGATCTCCCAACCATGCGTTTCTCGGGATGTAGACCCGCCATGAAGTGAGACATAACTGTATGTACAAATAAGATTATTTAAGCCCGTGATGTTAAGAGTTTCTCTTTCTGCAAGTGCTTGGACAGTTATAGGAAAGAGAAAGTTCATGCAGCTTCTGAAGACGTTGGCCCTGCTGCTGATGTAACAGGTGACTCTTTCCTTGGACGCTGAGTAGTTGTAGAATCAAGGCTGCTCATTAGTGGTCGGGGTAAGTGTGGGTTTTCTTTTTTTTTTTTTTTTACCAAAGGAAATGCTGACAGCGGTTAAGGAAGTCATCTGACTGTGGTTGTGAGGAGACCATTCAGCTGCTATCTGCTGCTATTAAAATGGCTTCACAGAGACTTCCTGTCATTTGGCTTTCTTTTTCTTTTCTTTTCTTATGTGTTTCACATGGTTCTTGAAAATTATCTTCTGTACTTTGAACTTCATTAACTTGAAAGGCCACATTGAACCTGAGCTTGAAATTCTGAGATTTCCATGTTGATCTTTAAAGGAACACCCTGCAGTTAGCTTCCAGGAGCTTTCATTTTCAGCACAATGGCTCCCAGCTGTTGGGGAAATGAAATGCACCTAAAATCCTCCTCACCTGTTGCCGGAATGTGGGTTTCTGACTCCGGCTGCTTCAGTAACTGTGTCACTTGTCACTCGGTGAATTTTACCTTGAAAAGGAAGTCTTTACATTACAGGGATGGAAGAGGAATTGGTGGTTGCCAGGGGCTGAGGCGGGGGCTGTGGGGTGTGTGGGGGGCTGGGGGTGGGTGGGGGTGGGTATCAAGGGCACCAGGAGAGATCCCTCGGTTGCTGGAAATTCTCTGTGTCTTGACTGTCATCAGTGTCAGTATTCTGCCTGATGCTGTTCTGTAGTTTTGCAAGGGGTTGCCATTGGCAGAGGCTGGGCAAAGGGTAGGCCGGATTTCTCTGTATTATGTCTTACAGCTGCATGTGAATCCACAATTATCTCAACTTAACAAGTAGTGGTTCGGGAAGAAGCAGGTAGTTCAGCTCACGACTCCAGCAGTCACACCCCTGCTTTTCCTCTGGACAGCACTGTGCTTGGACACGCAGCAGAGGAGCTCTGTGCATGCTTCTGATTTCCACGCGGATTAAAAAGGCATTGTGTGCTCAAGGACCGAGATGTAGTGCAGTTAGTATTTTTTTTTTTTTAAACAAAAGTCAATATCTTTTCTAAAGCATGTGTTTCTTTATATCGGGAGTGGTTTTACCTGAACCACTGGTGACAGAAAAGTCTATTTTATTCAAGTGATTGGGGTTTTCTCTTTTCTTTTCTGTGTTGTTGTGTAAGTCTTGTGTTAGTATGTCCATTTGGAGAACTATTACAATAGTTTATGTGAGTGGCGCTATCTAGGAGCCTGATAACTGAAGTTGTAATTCAGATACCAAGATAGGATCACTACAAGTGCTTTGAAGATTTGGGGTTAGTTAGCAACAATTTTAACTATAAAAATTAAAGTAAAACATTATAATATGTGTATTCGGGGTTCTCCAGAGAAACAGAATCAGTAGGATACAGATACAAATACAGATACAGGTAGATAGATCGATCAGATGAGCTTTATTCTAGGCTTTGGCTCACATGAGCATGGAGGCTGAGGCAGCTCACGATCTGCTGTCTGCAGGCTGGAGAGCCAGGAAAGCTGGTCGTGTCACTCCCAGTCCTAGTCCAAGGCCTGAGACCCAGGAGCACCCATGTCCCAGGGCAGAAGAAGGTGGATATCTCAGCTCAGGCAAAAAGAAAAAGCAAATTTGCCCTTTCTTTGCTTTTGCCTTTGTGATCTTTTCAGCTGCTCAGAGATTGCATGATGCCCAACTGCATTAGTGAGGGCAGCCTCTCTACTCAGTCTGCAATCCAAAGACCCTTCACAGACACACCCAGAAACAGCACTTACCATCTCTCTAGGCATCCCTTAGCCCCGGCAAGGCGACACACTCAGTTAACCATCACTCTGTGCTCATCTGCATCGAAATGTCTCTTCACACATTTATGGCACCTCTACTGAGTCTGCCCAAGAACGCCTGGCATGTAACTACAGCCCAGTGTGCCACGTTGTGTCATAGAAGCGTGGACAGGGGATGTGGTTAACTGTTATAAGCCTGAGAGTGGCCGCAAAGAAAGCTCACTCAGCTCACACATCTGGGCACTGTGTTCCAGTCTGTGTGGTGGTGCAGACATGCATGTATGTTTCATTGTACAGAGGGTTTAAATCGGTTTCTAAGAAAATATACAATAAAGTAGAAAGTAGTACCAATAAAGTAGACCAGGGAAAACAAATTAAAATGGAAAGTCAAGGCTAAGAGGAAAATGAGCACATGTGTGTTGCGTAAGTTACTGTGGTGCAGATATACTGCTGTGGGTAGTTACAGTAGGTTCCCAGTCCCTCCTGGCTGGTTCTCTAAGACTGTTGGTGAGGGAGGTGTGCATGACATTGAGATGAAGGAAGGATGTTTTAAAAGCTCCTAAGAGGTACGGACCCAGGCATGGTGCCTGCAGGGAGGGTGGAGGGGAGGAGCCACGGAGGCTGTTTGCAGCGGCTTCCTCCGGAGGGATGCCTGAGCGAGGAGAATGTCCCGCCAGAGCACTGACTCCTGAGCACTGACTCCTGCACAGCCATCAGCGCTCCAGCCTACGTCCAGGTGGAAGTTCCGTTTCCACAAAGCGTTTAGTAACTACTTATGTCTCTTAACCAAGCTCAACACACAGCCAAGTGGACGTGGAGCTTATTTACTTATTTTTAAAATATATTTTATTGTTTTTTTTTTTTTTTTTTTTACAGAGAGGAAGGGAGAGGATTAGAGAGTCAGAAACATCGATGAGAGAGAAACATTGATCAGCTGCCTCCTGCACACCCCCTACTGGGGATGTGCTCGAAACCAAGGTACATGCCTTTGACCAGAATCGAACTTGGGACCTTTCAGTCCACAGGCCCACGTTCTATTCACTGAGCCAAACCGTTTAGGGCATGGACGTGGAGTTTAGATGGTGAATTGTTCTCCTAGATACTATCATTGGTGTTTGGCTTGTGTTTGATAATTTCATCATTGTCTCTTACAATAATACTAGAACAGATGAGATAATATAATCATGAGTAGGATTTTTTGTTGTTTCTTTAACATGAGTTGTTTGTTTGTTTGTTTTAACATTTTCTTGATTTCAGAGAGGGACAGAGAGATAGAAACATCAATGATGAAGGAGATCATTGATCGGCTGCCTTCCACATGCCTCACACTGGGGATCAAGCCCACAACCCAGGCATGTGCCCTGACCGGGGATGGAACCATGACCTCTCGATTTATAGGTCAACAATAACCACTGAGCTATACCCAGATTTTTTTTTTTTTTAGTGGATTTCATATTTTAAACCTAAGGCAGAATATGAAGTTTATTCTAATTTTTTAGTATATTATTTGGGGCATTGATTTTGTGTGTTTTATTAATTGATGAACATATGGAAAGTTTTAGCAGTTACTAATTGTTACTTTTACATAAATTACATACATAGAAGTGGACATCTAGACAGTTATGTGATTTGTTTCTGGGTTGAAATTTTCTGTTGTTATATCAACTCCATTTTAAAATTTTAAGACTGTTTGCTACAGATTATGCTAAGCATCTTTCTTCTACTTTTGCTTTCCTGACCTTTATCCTCTGCTTCATTCTTTTTTCTGTCTCTGCAACATTACGTGGACAAGAGAGCTATTTTCAGATTTTGCTGGTTTATTTAAAGTTCATCACTCTTCCATCCACCACTGTTGGTGTATAGTGCCAAAGGAACCACAGCCCGTGTCAGAAGCAGAACACACAAACACACACACACACACACACACACACACGCGATGAAAAGGAACAGTTTTGAAAACCATAGAAAAGTATTTGTCATGATAAATGAAAGAAGTGGTGTATACCCTGATTGCACTTACGTGAAAATAAAGGAAAAGCCTGGCTGATACCTCCAAGTCTACCTTTGGGTGAGATACTGTTGAGACCTATGGGTTGTGCTTTGGGGCTTATTTTGCCCACAGGTGGATCATCCTCAGACGGTGATTTCTGATGGGCCGGGAATGTCTCATGTGGCTGGAGTGAAAGAGTCACAGGTGACTTGCCCCGTGCTGACAGCGCCCATGGTCTTGATGGACACTTGGGAAAGTGAGAGAAAGGGAAAGCAAGGCGGGCTTATGCGGGATCTCAGGCTGAGGATCCCGGTTTTCCGCCCAGCCTCTTTGTACTAGATATTAAAGGGCTCACAGAAAAGACTGGAGAGGGCTTTCTCTGAAAGGTATGTCCACCTCTTGTCTTTTTTCCATTTCAGAATGCATATGTTCCCGTGAAAGACTCAGCATCAGGCCTCTTGCTCTGATATTTGGGGAAATCAGATTCCTTTGGGGAGGGAACAGGGAAGAAAAGAGAGGACACTGATTGCAAAGAGCGGAGCTCACGGACTGTGGGCCGCTGTAAGGTCCTCTGAGCACTGTGTTAATAGTCTCCAAGGACCTGAAGAATGCTCTGGAGAGTTAAAAAGCCCAAATGGTGTTAATTTGCCAGCGTGGCTGTGGGCTAGCGTAGTTCTTAGGTGCTGGTTTTGGGGTTAGTTTGAGAAGCTGCAGACTCCCGTTTCCCTGCCATAGGTCTGGGCCTCCACAATGTCAGCAGCAGTCTTTCTGGTGTGTGGGAGATGGGAGAGCAGCACGTACCTGCGTCTCGCCCCTTCCCCTTTCATCAGCGGGACTTCTCCATCCCCGTGACCGCCAGCTCTGAAGCCTGCAGTGCCCCTCGGCGCAGGTCTGCCTTTCCCAACACTGCGCGGGCTTACACGGGTTAGGCAACCAGAAGTAAGCACCTTCCCTGGTAAGAGATCCGGAGTCTGGAAGCACAGACTGTGTTTAAACACAGAGATCTAAGTCAACAAAGGGCTGTCAAGCAATTTTCCCCCTCCAGTTCTTCGAAGGGTCATTTTTATGCTCCGGAATCTTAGCACACCTAAAGAATGGAAGATCCGGTTTGCGTACCACATTACTGCCTCGTCTGTAAAACAGCTCTCCGAGGCATGCTGCTGTTCTCCGTTCTTCACTCTTTTGCACGAAAAAGCCATTTCTTGTCTAAAGGAGTAAGTGGTCTGGCTCATGTAGCCACATCACTATCGCCTGACCATCTGCCTGCTTGGCTGTCAGGAATCTTCCATCACAATAAGGCAGGAGAGCCTATGCTTCTTATAAGTGACTAGAGGCCCGGTGCATGAAATTTGTGCATGGGGTGGGGGGCAGGGAGGGTCCTCTTAGGCCAGCCTGCACCCTCTCCAATCAGGAACTCTCAAGAGATGTCCTACTAACCGGCAGTTAATTGAACATCCCTCTCACAATCCTGGACGGCTGGCTCCTAACCACTCATCTGCCTGATCACTCCTAACTGCCCACCCTGCCAGCCTGGTTGCCCCCAACTCTCCCCCCCACCCCAGCTAACCTGATCACCCTTCACTGTCCCCTCTGTCGGCCTGATCACCCCACACAGCCTGCTGTTCAGTTGCTTGGTCATCCCTCACTAACCCCCCCTGCTGGTTTGGTCACCCCACGCAGCCTGTTCGATTATCAATCCAGTTGTTTTGGTCATGATGGCCCCTGGCCTTTTATATGGATATTTGGGCAACTTCTTGTAAACTAAAAGTAAACATATATAAGACAATAAAGTGAAATTGTCTTGTATGTTTTTTTCCTTTATGTTTCCCTGTAATTTCCCTAAATCACATCAAACTAGCTCTGTAGCAGATTCAGCAGTATTTTTTCCTGTGACTGTATCTTTCTTTGAGCTTCTATAAAGTTCACCCAAGGTCTAGTGGTGTGCCAGACAGGTATTTATGTAAAGATCAAGTTAGGAAGCAGTTGTGGGCAAATGCTGTTGAAATATGTAATCTGTAGCTTTTAATTAGGAAAAAAAGAACAACTAATTTAAAAATGGTGCTGGAAGCCAAGGGAAGGAAGGCCTACTGCACGAATCTCTTCGTGCAACGGGCCTCTAGTTGTTATAATATAAATAATAGTAAGGATAACAATTATAATTGCAAGTTTTTCTGCTTACCACATGCCAGGCACTGTGCTTATCACTTTCCAGGTATTCTCATTGAATCCTATCCTGAACGAGGTAGAGGTACCCACAGGACCACTGAGATGCAGCTAAGTTGTCACACAACTTGTCACTGGAGATCCAGAATTCAAGTTCAAGTCTAACTTCAAAATCCATGCTCTAATCCCACACAGTGCTACTTCCCTTTAACCCAATTTTTTTCTCTTTCCCAAAGGGGCAGGGTACCTATAGTTTTTAGTAGGGGAGCATGTGATCTGAAAATGCACGAATTTGGGGTTGATCATGGTAAACGGAGAGTGTCCACACCTGTGCTTCAAGTTTTCATGGAGCCTTTATTTATTTCCCATTGGTCAAACTTTATCATTGACAACTAGTGTCTATTTCACAGAATATATTTAACAGAGTCCAGTTTGAATTGCAAATGGGAACTAATTACATTCAACTGCAATTAGAAGTTAAGCCACGCTGCCAGGTCTGACTCCTGGGGATGGTTATTTCCATATCAGTCGTTTTAGTATAATAGTAACTATCCCTCTGTGCTTATCAGGGCCAAGGAACTTGTTAAAACATACCTGTGTGACATTGGGAGAGACTGCATAGCACAGTTAAAGCACCTAGGCTCTGAAGCCAGACTGCCCGTTGAATCCTGTCTCCAGTGGTTACATATACATAGGCCAGTCACGTCACCTCTATACCTCAGCATCCACTTTTATAAAATGGAGGTAATGAGAGTACCTTCGTCACCATTGTTAGGAGGATTAAAGGGGGGTAATATCTGCAACAGCACTAGGCATATATAAGCACTATATAAATGTTAAATTAAAAAAATCTGAGAAAATGCTATTCCATTTTACTAGTGAGAGATGAGGTTTAAAGAATAAATTGGGAATGTGCCCAAGCGAGCAAAGGATACGGAGTATGACACTAGCAGATGGAAGCTGCAAGAGGCTTGGGAAGGCTGGGCGAAGAGTGGGTGAGGTTGCGGCAAGAATCTGGGTGGGGTTGTGAGGCCGTAGAGGATAGCCTGTGGGTGCATAGCTCACAGACAAGAGCTGTTTTGAGGAAACCTTCCATGGGGTACACAAAGGAGGAATCGGACCTGGAATGATCTAGGAAGTCGGGCTCTCAGAAGTTGAATTGGCTTTCTTAAAACCTCAAGAAGCTGTTGTTACTGAATACAATTTATCTGCTTATGTTCAAATTGTGCTCACACGTTTGTCTTCTATTCATGTATTTGCGCTGAAGAGTAATGGATGGTTGCCTAGGAAAAAAAATACTACCAAGTTGCTACATTTAGGCAAAACTATGTAAATTTTTAAAAGATGCCCTCCACCCAAAGAAAACCCAACCCAAAAACTGGAAGAGAACTTTACAAACAACTTCCACAATCTCTTCCCCGTTTTGTAGCACTGAGTAATGCAGTCTGGTGGTTATGACCTTGCTTCAAACTTGGCTCTCAGGGTAGCAGCTGTATAACTGTGGCTGTGCTACCGTGTTTCCCCGAAAATAAGACATCCTCCGAAAATAAGACCTAGCTCATGGAAAGATAATACATCCCCTGAAAATAAGACCTAGCGCAACTTTGGGAGAAAAATTTAATATAAGACACTGTCTTATTTTCGGGGAAACGGTACTGAGCTGGGCAGAGTCAGCTTCCTCCTGGGTTGAGAGGGTTCAGCCATCTCTTGGAAACTCTACCGTCCCCTGCACAGCGCCTCGCCTGCACTCCATGTTCTGTGGGTGTATGTGTCATGCTCAGTGAACTTTATCTAATACTAGAGGCTCAGTGCACAAAATTCATGCACTTGGTGGGGTGGGAGTGGGGGGTGGTTCCCTCAACCTGGCCTATGCCCTCTCTTAGTCCGGGAGCCCTCAGGGGATGTCATTCAGACATCCTTAGCGCTGCCATGGAGGTGGAAGAGGCTCGTGCCACCACCTCTGTGCTTGCCAGCTATGAGCCTGGCTTCTGGCAAAGCAGTGTCGTGTGTCCCCCCCCCCCCCCCCACCCCGTGGGAGTGCACTGACCACCATGAGGCAGCTCCTGCGTTGAGCAGGATTGGGCTTAAACTGGCTCTCTGACATCCCCCAAGAGGTCCCAGATTATGAGAGGGCACAGGCCAGACTAAGGGACCCCACCAGTGCATGATCGGGGTCAGGAGGGACTCGAGAGGTTGTCCAGCCGGGATTGACTGCAGGAGGGCTTCAGGGGCATGTCTGGCCCTTCTTGCTCAGTCCCAATCAACTGGACCCCAGCAGCAAGCTAACCTACTGATCAGAGTGTCTGTCCCCTGGTGGTCAGTGCACATCATAGCAAGTGATTGAGCCGCCTTAGCATATCATTAGCATATTACACTTTGATTGGTTGAACGAATGACTGGATGACCAGACATTTAACATATTAGGCTTTTATTATATAAGATTATTTCAGATCTCCCCTGCTGTTGCCTCACCACCAATAAGCAAACAAAAAGATCAAGTGATACCACTCAGATATATATTTTTAATTTAACCTTTAATTTAATTTAAAGGTTCTGAGAATCTTGGTGTAAAATTTTTCTGATATATCCTGAGTCAGATTTTACTTCCTACATATGCTACCTGTGTTGCTGTTAACATCTAAGTGGTCTTGTCCTCTCGCCCACTTCCTACTTGAAATGTTTCTGTGCCTGTCACTGGACACAGGCTGTTTGGGACCATCTGTCTGGTATCGATATTACACTGGGCACCGCTGCTTTGCCCGCTTGGTGCCTTTCCCCCTTCAACCTGTCTTCAGATGAGAACGGCTGCAGCTGGACTGGCTGTCGGGCCGTTCTGGATTAGCCCCGGGCCACCTTCCACTCTTAGGTGACCTCCGGGGTGTGTCGTGAGGCCCAGCTGAGACCCAGTGGGCACTGAACTCCGTATGCAGAATGGAGCTGCCGATGCAGGCGGGGCAGCAGCATCATCAGCGGGGACACTTGTACAGCTGGGCAGGAAGGGCCCTGGAGTTCAAGCCCCTTGCTTTTGTGTGTGAGGAAGTTGAGACTCTGAGAAGTGAAGCGATTTGCTCAAAGTCACAAAAGTGATTATTACCATAGCCAGGACCAGAACGCGGGTGTCTTGACTCCTTACCTAAATGCTTTTTTCTGAGTCTTCAGAACCAAAAGGTGTTCATGTGCCCCTGGGTAGCAGACAGCTCTTTTCCATTATGTCTGGCAACGTTGCTACAGAACTCTCTCCCGTGTTCAAAAGAAGTGTGTCCGTAAACATTTGGTGGGTCACTTGTGGGCCTTAGTCTGGTTACTGGACAGCTTTACCAGTGGCAGCATGGTGACCCCATGTCAGACAGGTCTTCCCAATCTCCAGAAAGCTCCCCAGGCTCGGTGTCCGGGATGCCCTCCAGGACCCAGAGGGTGTGTGGATGCGCTCCAGAGCTCAGCCCCTCTTTCCAGTTTTAGCTGTTTCTTTCTCATTCCTCCTCCTTGTGCCTTGGCAACGTGGAAAAGCCGAGTCCGACAGTAGAATCACAAATGTCTCCTGAAACTCGCTTCCTGCAACGAAAATATCTCCTGAAACTTTCTTCGTTTTACCACCCCCCCCCCAACCCAAAAGGGGTTTTGTTTTCTTTTAACCCACATGTGTCAAACACAAGGCCCGCGGGCCAAATCCGTCCCGCCAGGCCTTGCAATGTGGCCCGCACCGCGCTGTCATCACTGCACTCCGCTGCGTTTCCATCACAATGACAGTTTATGACTGTTCAGTAAACCATTCGGCCCGCGATTTAGGCTGGATTTTAGATTTTGGCCCCTTCTCTGATTGAGTTCGACACCCCTATTTTAACCGAAAGAGATGCATCAACACTTTGAAAAGCAGTGGTGCCTTCCCGAGGAAAGGCAGAGCTCTGATTTCCCCCTCCTGAGAGGCCAGGGAAAGAAAGGAAGAACGTTTTCCTCCTTGTAAAGGCACAGCAGCAATTGGAGGTTTTCAAGGGACTGAGGGAGGAGCGGTGAAACCCCCCGAGCAGGAGCCTTTTCCAGAATACCGCTGCGGAGGGGGCGTGGAACTAGCTTAGGGTTTTATCAGGATTCGAGCTCCCAAAAATATAAGAGCCACACACACAGTCTGATTTTAAAATGATTCAAATACAAATAATAAATAAAAGAAAGTACGAGTGTAAAGAAAGTGTTTTAATATTGGCCTCTTCTTTCAAAGGAGATGCTTTGCATTCAGATGAGCTGCACACCTCGGTCCTTCTCTGACGCTGCCAGGCAGAGTGGCCCTGCTCAGGGCTCTGGAGACAAGGGCCTCAGGAGACTCCCCGCTCCCAGATTTCTGTTTCCATAAAATAGAAATAACCTGACGCACGGAAAGAAAAGAGTAAGAGGAAGGCATTCCTCACCCTGTCTTCCTGTTTCTGATCTGAGTCAGGCCTGGAGTTTGCAGATCCTCCTTCTATTATTTAAAAATAGTTATTACACTATTATTAACCGTATTCTCTCTGTGCTGTACTGTGCCAGGCCCTTGCTGTATTCATCGACACAGACCTAATGGAAAATAGCCAGCTGCTACCCCGTGGTACCTAAATCCTCATTCTTTGAGTAGGATCGTCACACCCTACCCCCACCCCCATACCCCACTCTTCTTCCCCAAGAAATAAGAATCCCACGTAGGTGTGTCTAAACGTGGATGATAAGTCTGGATGCTCACTCTTTCCTTGTCCACCAGTAGAAAACAGATGCCTTAATGATCTCTCCCCTGAAGTATTGCTGAAGGGAAAGGAACAAGCGCTGGGTGGGGTGAAGAGAAATGTCTAAGAGAGCAGCTGCATTGTCCTGTAGGTGCCGCACAGGTGAGAGGAGTCTGGGTTTGATATTGTAGAGCAGCTTGTGTGTGTGTCTGTGTGTGTGTGTGTGTGTGTGTGTGTGTGTGTGTGTGTGGAGGAGGCCTTACCTCTGCCTCACCAGCTTCTGGGTACCTCTTCCACAGTAATGCTGCTTTCTAGGGCTGGCAGCTGCGCCAGACCCCAGGCCCATCTCATCCCTCTTTGGAAATGACTTCGTTATTGTTTGTAGTTTGAATAGCCATAGAATTTATTGCTCAAACAAGGACACGTTTGAGCGTGACAAGGGTCACCTGTGAGTCATTCCGTCAGACAACAGGTACAGGTTGGGACTGTCCCAGGCAAACCAGAACACAGAGACACCCTACTTAGAGAAGTTGTCAAATGGCCCAGATCAGGTTTGATAATGATTCATGTATTACCCATCATCAGAGAGTTAGTTAGATACTTCTCAGAACTGAGCTTCTTAAGTCAGAGTTTTCCTCCTTTAAATGGAGTGACCTTAACTTTAATTTGTCCAGAGACATTCTGGAAATTTGTTCCGGTCATCCATCCTCATAAGCAGGCTCCATAGAACAGAGGGCAGCATTCCTAGACACCTCGAGTCTTTGAGGCTGTAGGACATCATGGTTGAGAGCACGCATTGCCTTCCCAACTCTTGAAACTTTCTATGTGACTTCAAGTGAGTACCCCTCGGCACTCTTATTTGCAGAGTGGTGTGATGTGTTAAGCATGGTTCCAGGCTTATAGCAAATAATGGTAATCGTGTGCATGTGAATTTTGTGTAATACAGTGATCCCCTGAAATCAACCTGATATGTTTCTCCTTGCTTCCACATAAATCCTCTTAGTTCTAGAGTTTAGTTTGATAGGTTATCTCTCTCCCTCCTTGCCATCACCAGCCACTTTTTACTGTGGTTTTCTGAGAACTGTGACACTGAGGAAATAGGAAATGCACACATCGCACCCAGGGTGTTACCACCCTTCCCAATGCAGTGTGCCATACTGCACGCCCAAAGCCATGGGTAACATGGACCGTCTTCCTGGAGTGCCAGTTTTACTGGATTGTAAGTTATGTAAAATATTTTTGCATTTGAGAAGTAAAGAAAAGTAGAGCATAAAATATGTGACTTTGGTGAGAAAGAACAAAATCTCAATGCTATTCCATAATTCCAGGGGAGCTGCTGGGACCCCTGATTGGGGTCCTCTCCTCTGTCACTGACATTTACTTTGGTGGAAAATGTTGAGAGATCCTTGGGGACGTGACTCTCAGAAAGACTGTGTATCTTTCTGTTCTGCTTACTAACTTTTAACACCCTGTATGTCTCCAGTGTTATCTCCAGTTTAACGTGAGGCTTTCTGCAGCTCTTCACCTTCAGTGTCTTCAGTTGGTTTTCACTGTAAGAGCTGGTGTATCTGTGCTCACAAACTGGAATTCCTTTCCTGGATGGTGATTCTGAGCTGGGAGACGTACATTTAGAGCCCCCAGAGAAGACTAGTAGGAAACCCTGTTTTAGTTGGGAGTGTACTATGGAGAGCTAGGAGGAATGGATCCCGAACCTTGAAGATGGGATTGGAAAAGGAATAGATAATAGGATATTTTAGCCATTAAAAAAAATGGTAAAGGACAATTTTAAATTGCCTCTTTACATTTATTTTTTGAACGTTTTATTGAGGAATGCTTGGCATAGAATAAAAAAACATGTTTAAAGCATCCATTGTGGAGAAGCCAATGCTGTCTGCTCTGCCCTGAGATTCTGCCCCATTCATGCTGAGCACAGAGGCTTTTACAAGTCTTATCTCATAAAGGTGTCTCCAGCACAGAAGTTCTCCCAGCATAGACACAGCTGATCCTCACAGCCAATTGGCCTGGAGGTCAATTCCTACCATTGATACTAACAACAATCAAGGCTTAACTACAACAAGGCTGTGCACACAGCCCATAAGGGGTGCACCAAGAGTGTCCACCTCAGGTAACTGGGGAGGCTTAGCCACTGGGCCCTATAGAACACCTAGCAAACAAAGTCACTTTATCAACTCAGGGAAGCAGCCAAAATGCATCCAGGGGTCCCCAAACTTTTTAAAGTGGGGGCCAGATCACGGTCCCTCAGAGAGCTGGAGGGCCGGACTATATGAACTACTAATTCCTACTGTAACACCTCGGCTGCGCTCACTGCCCAAAAAACCTGGCGGGCCGGATCAGACTCCTCTGCAGGCCGCATGTGGCCCGCGGGCCATAGTTTGAAGACGCCTGGATAGACAATGAAACATATCACAAATGAAAGAAATGGAGGAAAACAAATGCCTGGATATAGAGTTCAAAACCATGTTTATAAGGTTTTTCAAGAATTTTCTAGAAAAGGCCAATAAATTTAGCGAGTCTCTCTAGGATATGAAAAAGGACCAATTAGAAATTAAGCATACACTGACTGAAATAAAAAATATTATACAGAGATCTAACAGCAGATTAGAGGATCACAAGAATCAAGTCAAAGATTTGGAATACAAAGAGGCAAAGAACACTCCTCCAGAGAAGCAAGAAGAGAAGATAATGCAGAAAGTTGAAGATAGTGTAAGGAGCCTGTGGGACAACTTCAAGTGTACCAACATCAGAATTATGGGGGTGCCAGAAGAAGAGAGAGAGCAAGATACTGAAAACCTGTTTGAAGAAATAATGACAGAAAACTTCCCCCACGTGGTGAAAGAAATGGACTTACAAGTCCAGGAAGCACACAGAACCCCAAACAAAAGAAACCCAAAGAGGACCACACCAAGATACATCATAATTAAAATGCAAGAGCAAAAGTCAGAGAGAAAATATTAAAAGCAGCAAGAGAAAAACAGTTACCTACAAGAAAGCACCCATACAACTGTCAGCTGATTTCTCAACAGAAACTATGCAAGCCAGACGGGAGTGGCAAAAAATAGTCAAAGTGATGAATACCAAGAACCTACAACTAAGATTACTCTACCCAGCAAAGCTATCATTCAGAATTGAAGGTCAGATAAAGAGCTTCACAGATAAGAAAAAGTTAAAGGAGTTCACCACCACCAAACCAGTATTATATGAAATGCTGAAAGGTATTCTTTAAGAAGAGGAAGAAGAAGAAAAAAGTAAAGATAAAAATTATGAACAACAAATACATATCTATCTGCAAGTGAATCTAAAAATAAAGTGAATAAAAAAATCTGATGAACAGAATAAACTAGTGAATATAATAGAATCAGGGGCATAGAAAGGGAGTAGACTGACAGTTCTCAGAGGGAAAGGCGTGTGGGGGGTGCAGGAAGAGACTGGACAAAAATCATACACATATGGATGAGGACAGTGGGGTGGGGGTAAGGATTGAGGATGGGGTGGGAACCTGGTGGAGGGGAGCTATGGGGGAATAAAGAGGAGCAAATGTAATAATATGAACAATAAAGATTTATTAAATTAAAAAAAAATAAAACATCCAGTGTGGTTAGTATTGGTGTCTACCTCTGAAAACATCACCACAATCTGGATCATGGACTTATTCATCACCCACACAAGTTCACTTCTGCACCTTTGCAATCTCTCTCTCCAGCCCTATACGTATATTGTATTGTGTGTTCATCACCCCAAGTCAAGTCTCCTTCATGATCATTTACCTGGAGAGCTCTCTAATGATTCAATGGTAAAACTAACTCGGACAACAAAGAAGTCATCAAGGTAGTAGGATATAAAAAGGTAACAGAAATATCATAAAGATCAATAACCATATATGTCATTACCAATTAGAAGATATAATTGAAGAGAAAACCCCATTTAAAAGAATAAATTTAACAAGAAATTTAAAACCTATAGTCAGTGTTATAGATTGAATTGTGACAACCGCCCTTCCCCAATTTATATATTGAAGCTCCAATCATAAGTACCTCAGAGTGTGACTGTATTTGGAGATAGGGCCTTTAAAAAGTTAAAATCAGGCCATTGGAGTGAGTTCTAATCCAAGCTGCCTGGTGTTCTTATAAGAAGAGAAGATTAGGACACACAGAGAGACACGGGGGGAAAGCTATGTGAGGACACAGCTAGAAAGTGCTCATCTGCAAGCCAAGGGGAGAGGCCTCTGAAGAAACCTTGACGCTAGAATTCCAGCCTCCAGAACTTTGAGTAAATAAATTTCTGTTGTTTAAGCACTCAGTCTGTGGTACTTTGTTACGGCAGCCCCTCACAAACTCTTACAGACCAGAACTATGGAACACTCCCGAAACACACAAAAGTAGACTTGAGCAGACCTTCCTAGTTCTTGACTAGAACACTTCAACATAATCAAGACACTCATTCTTAGTAAGTTAATGTATAAATATAGTATGTTCCCAATTAAAGTACCAATAATACCTTTTTCCCCCTGAAAGTAGACAAAGTGATAAGTAAAGTTCATGTGCAAAAGTAAGCATGCAGCATTGAAAAGGAAGAACTGTGAGAGGGGACTAGCCCTGTCTATATTAAAACATACTATGAAGCCTCTATAATTAAAACAGAGCGGTACTGGGGCACAGACTAGAATAGAATGGAATGGAATGCCTAAAAATAGATCCTAACATGTATGGAACTTTATGAGAAAAGAGGTATCTCCAGTCACTGGGACAAAGATGGACTTTTTAATGGTGTTGGGGCAACTGGCTAACCATTTGGAAAAAGATGAAATTAGATCTGTTCCTCCTACTATAAATAAAACTGAACTCCAAATGGATCATAGCTCTAAGTAAAATAAGAAACTTTATATGCACTCCAAGAATACGTGGATGAATTCCTCCTTACGATCTGGGTGTAGGAGCGAGCTTTCTATGAATCAAAATCCACGTACAGTAAAATAAATTATTGATAAATTTGCAGCCAAAAAATAAACGCGTACGGGAGCAAAATCAAACCAGATTGTGATAAAATATTTGTAACATATAAATATATCATGGGTTGACATCTCTAGTACATATTTTTAAATGAAAAATGACCCCAAAATGGGCAAAAGACACAAGCAGACAATGTACACACACATACACACACACACACACACACACACACGATATTAAAATGTCCTCTGAATATCAGCTTTCACCATATTAAGAGAAATGTAAATTAAAATTGCATTAAGATACCATTTGTCACCCATCAGAGTATCCAAAAAAATCAAAAGCTTGACAACATAGTCTGTCCTAGAAGCTTCGGGGAAAGAGTCACCCTCATATGTTGCCAGTGGCAATGCAAAATGCTGCAACCCTAATAAGGGGATTCGACAATAACCTGCATTTACCCTTTCACCCAGTGTTTCCATGTCTGGGAATTTATCCTGGAGGCACACCTTGAACAATATATATGTGCTGGTTTATTCATTGCAGTATTATGTCTGATGGTAAAATATTGTAATCTAGATAAAGGCCCAGCCGTGGGAGATTGGTTGAATAAACGGTGTTATTAGCTGTAAAGACAAACGAGGAAGATCTTTATAAACTAGAGTGTATGATAGTTAATTCTAGGATATAGTGGAGAAAAGCATAGTAGGAATAAAAACTTTTTTAGGAATAAAAACAAAGAGAACATATATTTATCCTAGCTGGTGTTGTTCAGTGGTTGGAGTGTTGGCCTGCACACCAAAGGGTCTTTGGTTTGATTACCGGTCAGGGGCACACACCCGGACTGTAGGTTTGATCCATGGCCCCAATTTGGGGGGGGCGGGGGAGGGTTATGCATGAGGAAGCCAATTTATGTGTTCGTTTCACATTGATGTTTCTCTCTCTCTCTTTCTCTCTCTCTCTTTTCCTCTCTCTCTCTCTCTCTCTCTCTCTCTCTCTCTCTCTCTCTCTCTCTCTCTCTCTCTCTCTTTCTCTCCCCCTCCCTTCCCTTCCACTCTCTAAAAATCAATGGGGGGAAAAATGGCCTTGGGTGAGGATTAACAACAAACAAAGAAAAGTGAAAGAAAGAAGGAAAGCATATATTTTTGTGTTTTATTTTTTTAAAAGGAAGGATAAATCAGAAAAAAATGAAATTGATTATCCTCTGAGGAGGTTAGGTAGAGGAACTGAGTAAATAATTGTAATATATATGTGCTAGTATAATAAAATGCTATACACACCATGGGTGGGTTTTACAGACCTAATGCTAAACCAAAGAAGCTAGATACACGAGTCTATGTGATTCCATTTATATGAAGATTTGTGTGTTTAAGTATAGATGTGTGATACATCAGTACACTTTTTAAGTTTATTAAAAGATACCTGTACCTATGTCAGCAGTGGCAAAATCATCCTAACAGTCAGAGGAGAGGAAAAACATTACTTTTCTTGTCAAGTTCATCTTCAGGATGCTGATTTGTTGTAGCTGGTGGCTCACTTCTCCCAGATCTTTAGTAAAAGCTTGTCCGTCTCACCTGTAATGTCCACTAAGGATAGCACTATGCCGAGAGCCAGAACTCGGCACACCACACATCAGAGTTACCGGAACACTGTGCAGAGTTTCAGCTCGGGGTGCAGGTGTGTGTGTGTGTGTGTGTGTGTGTGTGTGTGTGTGTGTGTGTGTGTGTATGTGTGTTGGGGGTTAGAGATCCTTTGAGGAGAATTGATTCATATTGTTATCTGGTACTACCTTCATAGGGAGGTGTACAGAGGCCAATATTTGCCCCCTTTTGAAGGTGTACCAATCAGAAATGAGGCAATAGCTAGATGACCAAACAAGGCAACTTGTAAAGTGGTAACTTAGGCTGCAGCAGCTAAAAGAAAAAGAGAATGTTTGATTGCATAAGGCAGTACACTATTTCGTAGCGTGAGCTTATTTTGGAATATAGATTTCCTTTGGTGTAGGGGGAGCCTTTAAGAGTATGGAAATTATTTGTTTTTCAACAAAACAAAAGTAGATGACACTTCAGGTGGCTATTGAAAGGTAGAAGGAGGAATTTTTTTTTTAATGACTTGGTTTGGGCAGATTCCATCCCTGTGATTAAAAGAAAATACATGTATTATATTAACAAGGTTTGTTTCTAAGGGGAATCACATTGCTACAGGATGATGTAAAATTTAAGATGCAGCGTATGAGAAACTTTTAACATTTTTCAGCTCATGAATAAGTGATGATCCAAGTGTTAAGAGCACTTTTTTTTTTCCTCCCCACCCTGTACAAATGTTAGAAATTATGGATAAATTCCCTGGAAAGCCCTCAAAAATATACTTAATTCCTAAAGCCTCTAAGTATTGTTTCATTGGGAAAATAAATTCTGAATCCTAACTCCCAGCAACAATAACAGATTTTAAATGTCTTCCTCTCCCCTCCCATGCAGTTTACCAAATGGGTTGTTTTTGTCTTCCTAGCCAAGGCCACGGAGCAGCAGGGATTCCAAGGGCCTTTGTTACTGGGAAGAGCCATCTGGTGACCCTGGCAGGAAGCTAGGCTCTAACCCTGGTGAGGGCTCTGCTCGCCAGCCCTTCCCCTGGACTCTCCTTGCACTGTACAGGCTCTGCTGCTAATTATTAACTCCTTAGTCTCCTCTTACGCAGAGCCTTGAGGCATGGCTTGTTTTCTTTCCTTCTCTACTGGCATAAACAGTTTTGGCCTTAAGTATTCACCTAGCAAAATGTGGATTGTATAAAGTGTCTTTCTTTTTTTTAACCTACCAGGTAGTGAATAGGAAAACTGATAAATGGGTAAATACATGAAGATCCTTAGAGAAAAGATGTTCCTAAGGTACAAGTCATGTATCATAGAACACATTTGGTCAACAACAGATCACGCATATCCTATATACCCTGTTTCCCCGAAAATAAGACAGTGTCTAATATTAATTTTTTCTCCCAAAGTTGCGCTAGGTCTTATTTTCAGGGGATGTTTTATCTTTCCATGCGCTAGGTCTTATTTTCGGGGAAACACGGTAATAAAAGGCTAATAGGCAAATCAGCCAAATGGTGGAACAACTGGTCGTTATGATGCACACTGACTACCAGGGGGCAAACACTCAACACAGGAGCTGCTCCCTAGTGGTCAGTACGGTCCCACAGCAGGGAGCACCGCTCAGCTGGGCTCATGGCTAGTGAGCACAACAGCGGTGTTGGGAGCCTTTACCGCCCCCTGCAGCAGTGCTAAGGATGTCCAACATCCCCCAAGGGCTCCTGGACTGCGAGAGGGCACAGGCTGGCTGAGGGACGCCCTCCCACCCCCACTGAGTGCACTAATTTTGTGCACCAGGCCTCTAGTGTAAGATTATAATGGAGATGAAAACTTCCTGTCATCTAGTGACATCACAGTGGTCGTGATGTGGTAGCAAAATGCATTCCTCACATGTTTGTAATGGCACTGATGTCAACAAACCTACTGGGCTGCCAGTCATATTAATGCACATGCCATTACAGTGTTTCCTGTTATTAAGCGGCATGTGACTATGTGACTAGGAGGACACAACATAAAGTTTGTCCCACAAAATATCCTGTTTTGTCCAATTAACTGTCCACATTGGCATTTGGGTTTATACTGTTCACTGTGTTTATCCTCTCACCTTTATCCACTTTCTTTTGGTTTAAAGTGAGTTGGGCCCATTTAAAACATGTATGGTGAATAATTCATATCATTAATAGGTATTATTAACTCTTAAATGTCAAATCTCATCAGCCAGGGCTATAAAGTGGACTCGTCAGTGATGACATGTGTGTGCTCATAATTGTGCTTTGGTGTTTAGTAAATGAAACAATTGAGAATAGAAGAGCCATAACTTGTTAACCTACGTGGACATATTTTGCAGACTTTCCCTGGGCAATCTGTCACTGCCGCTCATCTTCAGCATGAGTCTCCAGTGATTCTAAAGGGACGGAATTTTATTTATTTTATTTTTTTTACCCGATTTGTTCCCGAGTGAAAAATGGCTTTTCATTTGGATGCTGCTTTTGAGTTGGCAGCAGGGCAGGGTTCAGATAATTTGTTGCGTACAGGTTATGCTGCGACTTTATTGCAATGTTGTTACAGATTTCCATCGTTCTCATTCTTGTCTTTTTCTTCTTTTTTTTCCCCCCAGTTCTTCCTCCGGTGCTGGTCCCAAGACACAGCGAATATAACCCTCAGCACAGCCTCTTAGCTCAGTTCCGCAACTTGGGACAGAATGAGCCTCACATGCCACTCAACGCCACTTTCCCGGATTCTTTCCAGCAACCCAACAGCCACCCGTTCCCTCACTCCCCCAACAGCAGCTACCCCAACTCCCCCGGAAGCAGCAGTAGCACCTACCCTCACTCTCCCACCAGCTCGGACCCAGGAAGCCCTTTCCAGATGCCAGGTAGGTTGGACCGCTGGGGGCTGTTCTGCGGTTAGTTCCCAAGGTGTTACCACGGTGTGGGGAGAAGCTGGGGTGCCTAGAGGGAGAGTGTGTCCGCTCTGGTATGCGGACCTGTGCTCCAGGGCTCAGGACTGGATCGGTTGGAAGAAGACCTTGTAGCTAAGCAATAGGCACATGTCTTGTTTTATTCGCCAAACACAGATGTTTTAATTCTGAAGGGCTTTGAAACAGCTGCATCTTTCTGGGTGTGGCATTGTTGTTAACAGTCTTTGATAAAAGAAAGAGAAAATAGTGTGTTGCACACATTTGCTTTGGGAGAAACACAGCCTTGTTTCATACGTGGAATAAAAACCCCTGCTACAAGTGCAACCTCAGAAAAGATATTTCCTGAGGGATCGCAGTCCCCTTCTTAATTAAATTCATTTAACGGGTGATGTAATCCCAAGAAACATATACTTTAACAACAAAGGAATTGCAACAGATGTACTGGAAACCATCTGCTTGTTTAACCTAGCAAAGACAGAAAGCAATTATCCTCCTTTTTTCAGACTTAACTGATGGTGTAATATTTATCAGAATAAATGATTAATTAGGACATTTTGTTTGTCAAGTTAATAGGTTAATAAGCCAGCACCTCAGAGAACAAAAATGATTACTAACAAATTTCATGCCAGTAGACCTCAAGAAACACGGTCTAAATAAAGATATACTCGGTGTCTGTTTACTTGGCCTCTGTGAACGAGTGGGCAAGCATGTTCATCGGGCCACTGAAATTTTTTTAAAAGTAAATTTGAAATCGACATCAGTGCGGGTATGTCCTCAAAAACTGAAAAGTGTCCACTCTTGATATTGCTCTCTTTAGTTTATGTATCTGTTGCACCCTTTTATTGATATTTTAAGCCTGGTTGCTTGTTTTTCAATCCAAAAATGTTTCAGATGAGGGTGGGAGATTGACTCGTTTAAAAATCAAGCCAGTATTCTCCAGTGGACTTCCTGTCCACTCCCTTTCAGACCCTTTGTGTGTGATGAACCGGATAACGGGGAGGAGATAACTTCGGAAGGCTTTTGAGCAGCGGCAAACCGGGGTGGGCCCAAGGGTGAAAAGCCTGAAGGTGATGACTTGAATGTACACTTCTTTCCCGGCGGCCAGGGGACTAAGGCTCAGGCCCGGGAGGGGAAACATGACGGAGAGGAGGTGGGAGGAGGGACTTGTGGGAATGGTGGGCACCACCGGTGGTATCTGGTCCCTCTCGGTGGTGCTGATGTCATGAGTTGCCCATGGCATTTTCACCTGTGAATGTGAAGAAATGTGTTGTCTTTGGTCTCAGAGGAGGCTCTTTGTCTTCCTTCCTGAGTGGAAGTAAAGCCAAGCCTGTGTTCCAGGTGCAGGGAAGAAGCCGGATTAAAAGAAGCCGGAGAAGGGTGAAAAAGGCAGCCGGATAAGGTCCCCACAGCCCTGTCTTTGTGCTTCGAGCCCTTGCTCGTTAACAGCTGGCCCGGGGGAAGTCACTAGATGCTGTGATTCAATCTTGAACAGTCACTCTTGGAAATCGCTACAGAACTGTGGTGGAGCCCAATTAGTACTTGCGTTTGATGGTTGCCTGAGTGGTCAAGGGGACTTACCTAAGTTAGCGTGCTTCTGTAGGGTGAGACTTCGTTCCTGCTCTGCCCTGCGTGCCCCATGGGCTCATGCAAGACAGGGAGCAACTTGTTTTTTGGGGAAACCATGCTCTTTATTTTATTTAAGAATACAGAACACCTGTGTCAGGGTCTTTGTTTCTGAAGTCAACATTGTTTGCTGCCTCTTATTTGCCAGTTGGCTTTGATTTTCCAGAGGAAACATGTGTGTAAATTCTGAAATAAAAGATAGCTGTGATAAACTGATTTGTTTCCTCTTCCACTATTAGGGATCTTAAAATTAGTGATTATTGAAGAGGGTGGGGAGAAGGTAGTCCTGACAGGTCACCTAAAGTCTTGAGAAAGTAAGTTTAAGTCTGGAAGTTGAGTAATGGAACTCAGTGGTGATTCCTAAGAGCCCACAGGTTTCCTGCAGGAGACCTCGAAGCCCCTTTTGTTGAGAAGTCGTCTGGAGCTTTGAGAGGTTGTCCATCCACTGGTGCGAGGGGAATGCGGCGGTCCTCTCAGCTGGCGTTGTACAATGCTCATCAGATTGTATTACAGTGGCACCATCCCGGGCCGGCAGGCCACTTCTGGAACTGGCACTTAGTGCTTTTCCTCCCCTGGAGTTTTGACTAAACTTGTGTAAGATCACGAGATGGTACCCTGTTTCCCCGAAAATAAGACAGTGTCTTATATTAAATTTTGCTCCCAAAGATGCGCTAGGTCTTATTTTCAGGGGATGTCTTTTTTTTCCATGAAGAAGAATATGGTACACATTTATTGTTAAATGAAAATAAAGGAAATTTAATACCTGTATACGGTACGGTAGTACGGTAGTTGTCAACACAAACCAGACAAATTGTGAATCCTACAGTATCAAGAATTTACTCATTTATTCAATGACAATCATGTCATCATCTCTGGAACATTATTATAACAATCCAATTCCTGAATTTTCTGCTGAATTTCTTGTGACTCCCATTTCTTTCAGAATCAGTGGACCAAATCTCTCATGTTTAGCCTAGGGGGGGCCTTATTTTTGGGGGGATGCCTTATATTTCACTCAGAAGTAGGTCTTATTTTTGGGGAAACATGGGTAGTAATCTTCAGAAAGTGCACAGCAGTCCAGTGTCTGGAGCCTCCAATCTTTGGAAAGGGAGGTGGAAACAGCAACTTAATCTCTCACGCATTTTAGGACAGAAGAGGATATATATATATTTTAAGTGTGTTTATTAAGGATTTAAAATTCGTGTTTTTTGGTTTCTTTTTTTGTTTGTTTGTTTTTTACTTTGTAGCTGATACGCCCCCACCTGCTTACCTGCCTCCTGAAGACCCTATGACCCAGGATGGCTCTCAGCCAATGGACACAAACATGATGGCGCCTTCACTGCCCCCTGAAATCCACAGAGGAGGTAAATGAATTGCCACTGATTCCCTTGTGAGGGTCTCAGGTTTATCTGCCCAAACGTGGCTTTCTCTCACAAAATATAGCTATTTGCCCTAACTGGCTTGGTTCAGTGGATAGAGCGTTGGCCTGTGGACGCAAGGATACCAAGTTTGATTCCAGGCAAGGGCATGGACCTTGGTTGTGGGCACATCCTCAGGAGGAGGTATGCAGGAAGCAGTTTCTCTCTCATTGATGTTTCTAATTCTCTATTCCTCTCCCTTCCTCTCTGTAAAAAATCAATAAAATATATATTTTTTAAAAAGCTATTTGAGGAAGATAAAGCACAATAAGAAGCTCTGTAGAAACAATTCCTTGGGTTACAGATAAGTATTTTCCGTGAAGAACAAACACACTGATTTAACTAATGAAGGCTTACATGTAATTGAGCAATCATCTGTTTAGAGCTTCCATACTTAGTAATTTTGAATTGGTGAAAAAAAAAAGAATATTTTAAAGCAAAGGACAAAGGGGCATTGAGAAATGATGACCATAACAGTACCAAAGTGGAGTTTCCACGGGTGATTTCCAGAGTTGTAAGTTCATGTCACAAGGCTCTGGCGAAGAAGGTTCTTTTGTAGCTAGGGTAGATAGTGATCAACCGCATCTATTTCCCAACCCTCCTCCATGCACAGGGGCAGCTGGCACAAACCGCGCGCTTGTTTCTGGCTTGCTGTTTGCGTCTGTTTCTAACCTCGCTGCTCAGAGGAGTTGAGGCACATGTCTTTCCTGTCCTCGCCCGGAAGAGCTCTGAGCAGAACGAGCGTTCTTTCCCTCTCTGGTAGAGGGCGGGTCTGTGTGCAGCTCTGAGTACTCCTTGGCCATGACGGAGGGGAGGCCATCCTTCCTCTGGGGCTGCAGTGCCAAGTCGAGTGGCTTAAGGGAGCGGGGAGCCCAGGTCAAGGAGTGCTGGGAGAATCTCCGAGCATCAGTAAGTCGTCACAGCCACGCTGTTGAGTCAAGCCGCTTCCACAACTTCTCATGGAGGACACTGCTGCAAGGTGCACTCGGCACATGGCCTGGGCCGTCGAATTTGTGCAGACTTTACACAAATTAAAGTGGAAATGCAGTTCGATGACTAGATTAATTTCTTAGGTCATTCTCATCAACTTTTTTTTAATTAAACTTGAGGACAGCTCACACTTTGTCAGACTTGTTTGTATTTTTTGAAGTTCTTAAAATTTGATGATGAACTCAACCTTTCTTAGATATGCAGTGTGATAAGCTGGAATGTACACCTTTTTTTGTTGGCTCTGATGATCTCCAGAACATCCTCACAGACATATGATGATGGGCCAACAAAGGTTCTGGTTGGAGAAAAAAACTTTTGTCTCACACATCCTTGGGGTTTTTATTTGGGGAACAGGATTGCAGGAAAGGGTGGCATATACAGTTAGGAGCATGCTGACCTGTAAATGTTATTGTTAAGTCTAAAATGTCTGATTTCAGGAAACTGGCCTTTAAGTTGTTTTAAAAGTTTTCCTTTAAATAGCTTTAAACATTTTCCCCATTAGAATAAGTTTATAGTTAATATTTTCATGAGGAAGGAACGTTGGCCTTTTTGTTGTTGTTGTTTAATTTGGGGTGGCTTTCCTAGAGCAGCACACTGCATTCTACAGGTTAATTCAGACTCTTCCTGTTTCATAAATAAAGTTTTATTAGGACACATTGTCTCCATTCATTTCATATTATCTGTTGCCGCTGTTGCACTACTAGGGTACTGTTGAGTAGTTGCCATGGAAATCACCTGGCTACAAAACTTTTCTGGCCTTTTATAGGGAAAAAAAAAATCATCAACCTCCAACCTAGATGAATGTATTTTGAACAACACTGATAGTTGATAAAGCCTTCTGTTAATGATATTGCAGCCCTGTTTAAGATTTAACACTTATAAATCACTAGAATTTTGCTCTTTGAAATATAGCAAATTGACAAGGGATAGTTGCTTAGCAAACAGGGAAGACGGTATATGTTTTTGGCTCACCTGCTTCAGTGTATAAAGCAGTTAATGTTTGTGTGGTTTTCTTTTTTACTAAATTTATTGGGGTGACATTGGTTAATAAAATTATATAGATTTCAAGTATACTGTTGTCTGTCTATGAGTTTTTGTTTGTTTGTTCATTTGCTTATAGTTTTATATTGCACAAGAATGAAGTCATATGGTTCTTAACATTTTTGTCTGATTTATTTTGCTTTAGCATGATATTCTCAAGGTGTATCCATGTTGTCACAGATGGCAGTATTTCTTTTCTGTGGCTGAGTGGTTTCTTAATGATCATTTTCCTTGTTTTCTATACCGAATTCCAAAGTAAAGTGCATTTTAATATTATGGAGGTTGATGTTAAGAACACCGAAGTGCTTGCCTCCAATTCGGATTTTCTTTCCTTTTTTTTTTTTTTTTAAATGATTATATATTCAAGACCATAAACCTCAGAGCATTACGTACTGGCATGCTGGCTATCTATGGTTTGTATTCCTGGAATCTGTAGCGCAGTGGTATAAGAGGTTTTACTACAGAAGGAATTTATCTTTAGAACCTTCTAGTTGCAAATATTTAGAAGCATGTTCTGTTTGGAGATTTGTTAGTCTTAAGAGATTTGACTTAACAAGCTGCATCCTGTCAGTAAAGTTGGGTAATTTCCATTGTTGGCCCATTCTGGGAATGGAGAGACAAAACACACCTGCTCTGCATGACTTAAAGCAAATATAAGGAAGTTAGCATGAAATCTGGATGAGAGAGATATGATTCATTCTGTGCTAGTTGGCCAGCTGGCACGGTTTCTTCCTGAGTTTGAGGACTGGAGCAGAGCTGTAGCTGTGATGATTATTGGCAACTTAACGTGAAGTAAAGGAACTTCTTATCAATAATTAGAAACTGATTTCCATTGCTCCGAAAAATCATCGGCATGCTAAGGCTTGGTTGAAAGTAATTCCTTTTCGTGCCAGCACTTTTGGCATATTTCCCATCCTCTATTGTTCTCTCCCCCCTGTTTTTTTTTCCAGCTCACTTACCACTTGTTGCCTTTCTTTAGATGGCGAGCCAGGGTCTGTAATGGGGGTAATTTCCATTTTGGCATATTACAGAGCATATTGTGAGTATTCCACGCACACTGTGGGTATGCCTGCCTAGCTGGCATTTTGGTTATCCAACAGCAATTAGAGAAAATTATTTTCCAGCGAAAGGACAAAGTTGGACTCAGTGAGGAATACTAAGACATCATAGATACAACCCATGCCCTAAAATTGCAGTTGCTCCTCCATATCTTCATTCCATGGTCCTGAGCCAATGTTACAACACAGTTTCAGTTTTTTGAGAGCCCGGGGCACTCACCTCGGTTGACTATGAGCTTTTCTTTCTCACAGATGTTCAGGCAGTTGCTTATGAGGAGCCAAAACACTGGTGCTCTATTGTCTACTATGAGCTCAATAACCGCGTGGGAGAAGCGTTCCATGCCTCCTCCACCAGTGTGCTGGTGGATGGTTTCACCGACCCTTCCAACAACAAGAACCGTTTCTGCCTTGGGCTGCTCTCCAACGTTAATCGGAATTCCACCATTGAAAACACGAGGCGGCACATTGGAAAAGGTGAGTGTCCACTTTAACCTCTTTTGTCTTTTGTGTTCCTGTCCCCCCAGAGCCGCGTAGTTTTTCCTGTGGCAAAACTAGTGTAGCAACGCCGGGTAATATGTACTTGCTTCGGTTTGTAAATATTTTCCCAGCGCACATTACCAGGAAGTCCACCTTCCAGTCAGCGGTTTCTGGGGCCGACCAACGCATGGTAATTAGTTGTCACTATCAGAAATGGTGATTTGCTGTTCGGGAGCACTGGTCTATCTTGTGTTTTGCTGCAGAATAGGATCGCTGTTAAAAAAAATTACTTACCACCTGAAACGAAATGCAAATTAAAAAGGGTAAACCTAATGTAATATTTCAGACGAATACCGTAACTCACTGAGGAAATGAAAAGAATGAAATAATCCTTAAAAACTTATGAATATGTAGTATCTAGCTATATGTCCTCAGTCTGGGCCAGGTAGGGTAGCGTGATTGTAAGAAAACTCTGAACTGTTTGTAGTAGACTTGATCATTTAGTAGCAGTATGAATAAAACAGTTCTGAAACTTTCAGATCCGATTATAAGATTAATACTGATTGTGTGATATTGAGAGCCTGGGTTTTCACTGGGAAATAAGAGACGTATACGTGTGGAGGATGGCAAAGAAATGGACCCTGTGGAAGTATCAGTGTGAAATCATGATTTTCGTTATGTGTGTATATATGTGTTCATGATGTTTATGATCTCATTTATGTATGTGTGAGTGTGTGCATCTGTACATGCAGATAGTTTTTAACCTGTCTGCTGAAAGTACCAAGAGGCAAAGATACCCAGGAGCAATAAACACATCTAGTGAGACACCTCTTACACCATTTCCTACTAGGAGGAACCAAGGCTCCTTGGAGAAAGGGCTGATTCCAAGGCTGGAACAGACAGGCACCAAGTGAGCCTGGAATATTTTGTTGTGTCAGAAAGTAAAGAAATGCTGATGAAGATGATGGGCGCATGTCACAGGAGCCAACTCTAGGAATAATTGGAGCATCAAAATAACAAGTATAGTAATGAGTTTTAATCCACTGAAAAGCAATAGTAATCCAGAAATCCATGCCAGTAATGAATCAATAAATGAATGGGGAAGGCTGACTGGTAAATGTAGACTGAGTGCTAAGAGTTGGACAGTCACCATTTGGTAGCCATCAGGTAACAATCATCCATAGAGAGAATTTTTAAAATGAAAATCAGGGTATATGTATGGTCTTAAAGTGTTTCCCCACAGACATTCGTTTCAAGGGAGAATAAAGATCAGTGATTACAGAGTGGAGGAATTGGACAACATCTTGACTGGGAAGATCAGAATGATCATCACCAGCCGAAACCGATTTGGCTCAGTGGTAGAGCATCGGTCTGCAGACTGAAAGGTCCCGGATTCGATTCCAGTCAAGGGCATGTATTTAGGTTGCGGGCACATCCCCGGTAGGGATTGTGCAAGAGGCAGCTGGTCGATGTTTCTCTCTCATCGACATTTCTAGCTCTCTCTCTCTCTCTCCCTTCCTCCTCTCTGTGAAATATCAATAAAATATATTTAAAAAAAAACCAAGAAATGATCATCACCAGTGAGAGACAGATGGGTGTCATATACCTCCAGATGTGATACCCTAAGAAGGAAACCTCACCTATGCAAAGTTCCAGCTGAGACTGCAAATCTGCTTCTAATAATCAGGAAATGTCAGACAAATCCCACATAAGGAACATCCTGTTAAAAGGGTGAGGAGGGTCTGTATTCTCCCAAAATATCAATGTCAAAAGACAAAGGTGTGAGAATGGTCCAAATTAAAAGAGGTTAAAGGGACGCACGATAGCTCAGTGTTATAACCTGACCCTGGATGTGATCCTGTACCATCCAGGGAAAACATATTATAAAGGACATTGTGGGGATCAGCAGACAAAATTAGAATATGAGTGGTAGATTAAAGTAGTGTATCAGTGTTAAATGTGCTGGCATTGCTAACGTAGTGTGCCTGTGTAGGAGAATATCCCTAGGCTGGGGAAATGCACACTTAGGTATTTAGGTGTAAAGGGCCATGATGAAATAAATGGCTCAGGAAGAAATTTTATTGACACACACATCTCTCTCTCTCTCTCTCTCTCCCCCCCGAGTTTTCTCTCCTCTATACACTCCCTCTCTCTCTCTCTCTCTCTCTCTCTCTCTCTCTCTCTCTCTCTCTCTCTCTCTCTCTCTCTCTCTCTCTCTTTTTCTCACACACACACACACACATACACACGATACAGCAAAAGTAGGTTTACCTTGGTAATACAATTAAATACAACAATAATTAAAAAAACAATAATATAAGAATAAACTTTTACTCATAACTGTAAACTTACTTTTTGCCTTACTCTGTGTATAAATATCGATCTAAAACAGTCCTATGCTAGAAAACATATATTTATGTATGTATATGTATGTATATATGCATGTATTTATGAGTAGGTATATAAAGAAGAATAGAATGGAGGGACATACAGATGATAAAGCATGTGGAGTAAATTGTCACAATAGATAAATCTGGATGATGACTATATGGCTGTTCTTTGATCTGTTTGTTGTTTTTTTTTAATTTTTTTTATTTTCGTACATTTGAAATTATTTCCAAAGTAAAAGTTTTTTTAAATGATCTATGAAATTTAGAACAGTGGATAAAACTAAAAGGTTATTTAATAGATGCTTAAAAGACATTTGAGATAAAGTTTAACATTCAGTCCAAAACAAAACAAAAAAAAAGGCAACAACTCTCAAAGCAGGAATTGATATGTAGTTCCTTAAGGGATAAGATACCCTAAGCTACACATGTAATGATGAAATGCTAGAACTTAGCATACAAATTCCTTTCTATGGTCTGTAAACCTCTAAGATTATAGATAAACACAAACACAATTTAGCATACATTTGTGTTAGAGGGACATAGTTTTCATTATGTTGTAAAGTTGGCCATTGCCCCAAAGTAGTAAAAAGCCATTGAACTCTGGGACATTCCTATTAAAAATTAGGAAGAAGATGAGAATTCTGGGAATGCTGTTATTTAAAATTGTTCCAGATGCCTTGACTATTGTGGAATTACAGATCATGGCAATAAGCCAAAATGATCATTATTTGCAGATGATATGATTAATTAATTGATTGCTGATATTCTTAGGATTTGGGGGGATAAATTCTTGAAGTAAATTAGGAGGTCATAAACTCGATATACTTTGCTAAATTACATTCCAGGAAGCTTTTATTAATATCCACTTGAACCATAAGTTAATGAGTGCCTTTCCTCCTTTGTCCGTACGTATGTCAGTATTACTTATGGTCATTGTGTCAATTCAAATGATATGATTGTTTATCTAGAAACTTCCAAGTTTCTAAGCATATAAAGCAAAATCTGTTTTTAGAAATTATATGTCAGTTTCCTTTAATCTGACAATAATTAGTTAAAAAATACATTAGAGGGTGAAATGACATTTCCAATAGCAACAGAAAACACACATTTTTTGGAATAATCTTAACCAGCAATATATGAGATTTATGTTAAGAAAATCAAATGTTATTGCAAGAGAAAGAAAATTTGAACAAATAAGTAGGCATTCTGTGTTCCTTAAAGAAAATGCCTAATATTATGAAAATATTTTGAGGATATTCATTCTTCCTAATTTAATTTATACTTTAAAACAATCTATGTCAGAATCACAATGTAATGTTTTTTGAAAGTTGGAAAATATTTTCTGAATATTATAAATATGTGAAAATAGATAATTTTCTTTTTTTAGTGGAAGAGTAAAGAAAATATACTTGATATTAGGGTTAATAAAACATTATGAAACTACAATTAAATCAGTATGTAGACAAAACAGTGGAATAAATTAAACTCAGACTACACAGTATTTTAAAATTTAATGTATGTTAAGTTCATCAGAGTATTCTTCTAATGGGCCTGCACTAACAATGCTAACTTTGGGGTGAGGCTGGAGGGAGAAACTCTGACCTCATTCCATATATGCAAATAGATTAATGCGCTGAACTTTTTTTTTTTTTTTTTTTTAAAGACAGACTATGAAAAAGTTAGGAGAAAATATATTTGATCAGAGAGAGAGAAATTTTCTAAGCATATAAAGCAACAGAAAAGACCACAAGAGGTTTGACTACTTAAAGACTTCAAACTTCCATGGGTTAAAAAATAAATAAACATAGACAAAATTAAAAGGCAAAGGACTAATGGGGAAACAATTAAGTTGTATGTGCAGTTCATAACAAATAAAAATACTAGAGCCCTGGCAGGATAAATAGATGAGAAATATGAACAGTAAATTCATAAGAGAAACACAAGTGGCTAATAAACATATGAAATCATCATATCAGCGTCACGTGTAAATTAAAACAATATTGTTTTTCAGTTCTTAATTAGGGAAGTTTTGTTTTTGTTTTAAACTCGGACATTCCTGCCACGGGTGAGACGAGAAAGGTCCCATACACTGCGGGTGAGCAAGGTGTAAATTGATGGAAGCATTCTGGAAACTCATTTGGCACAGTGAATCCAAAGTTTTCAATCAAATGATTTAACTTCTAGGATTCTCTCCTAAGGATATTATAAAAACGATCCAGAGACATTTATCATAGCATTCTTATAATAGCAGAAAATCAGTGTGAACACAATGGTCCAGTAATGGGAGAATCATGAAATGATTGTATCCCTACAGTCATCTAGATACTTCATGTCTGCAAAGGAAGTTTAATGAGCCTAAAACCCTCATACAGTGTGTCACACGATCCTTGTGTCTGGATCACTAAAGAAATGAAACTATTGTCTGCTTTATATTTTGTCTTTCTAAATTTTCTAAAATTAATATTTGTCACTTTTATAATTAAGGGGAAAAAAGAAAAGAAAAAACAACAACAAACCCACGGAAAACCCACTTAAATTTTTTCTGCATCAGACAGAAAAATGGGCTTTTGCTCCAGCCGCTATTGAATTGTTGCAAGAAGTCTTAGCCGTTGTGTGCACATGTACACACAACACACAATAATTTCCGTGAGATGGCAGTTTTAGCATTGACTAAACCATGCAAGAGTTACCTGCAAGGCAGCTAGATCACTTAAAACCACCTGGGATGGGACTCTGTTCTCTGGGTGGCCGGTCATCGTCTCCCTAACCCGTGTGGGGCTTCGTCAGATGATTTTCCCCCCCTTTCCTTTTTTTTCCGAGGCTGGGTAAGATCAATGTCCTACACTCCTGGCACTCTGGATCTCACAGGAAAAGGTTTGGAGCAGATGGTAATTCAGTGAGATCAGATTCCACACAGTTTGGATTGTTTTTCTAGTGTGTGTGTGTTTTTTTCCAGGATCTTACATCTTACAGCTCTCAGCCATACTTCCTCCACCTGTGGCTTCCTAGTTCTTTTATGTCTCCATCCTCCCTTCTCCTACCCTCAACATTTTCAAACCGTTCAGCTGCAAAACAAATGCTAACAAGCTGGTGTGGTGAATCTGTGCAGGATCCCATAATAAAGTCCAGCTTTATTGTGCTATATTTTTAAAGCAGGGTTGTGCTTTCAATCCATGGCCAAACAGGGCATTAAACACTAGAATGAAATCGCTGCACCCTGCTACTGAGTTTTAAGAGACTATGTTATATTATTTCTTAGAAACCTAGACGTTTGGCATGTTGGGCACTATATTGACTAATATAATTAACTAAGATTCTATCAGTTGTGCAAGACTTGGAGAATATCTATTTATCTCATTAGCCAAAGTTCGCACCCACCTGTATTCATATGTTGCATAAATTCACATGCTTTTCACCTATAACAATGGCCTCCGTGCTTTGTCTCCCCACAGGAGTCCACCTTTACTACGTTGGAGGGGAGGTATACGCCGAATGCCTCAGCGACAGCAGCATCTTTGTGCAAAGCCGGAACTGCAACTACCATCACGGGTTCCATCCCACGACTGTGTGCAAGATCCCGAGTGGGTGCAGTTTGAAGATTTTCAATAACCAGGAATTCGCTCAGCTACTGGCACAGTCTGTGAACCATGGCTTCGAGACCGTCTATGAGCTCACAAAAATGTGTACTATACGCATGAGCTTTGTGAAGGTGAGAGCTCTGATTGCACCTGTGCTGTGCTCTCCCCCAGTGTATCAGTCTGTCTCTTCTCCACGCATGTCCAAAGAGCCCAACTTGTTATCTAGGCATTTTTAGACTTACACAAGGGTGTCAGTTATTAGGAGAGTACAGCAGGTCCTCGAATAATGTCGTTTCATTCAACGTAATTTTGTTATGGTATTGACAAGACACCATAGAAACTTAACTCTTATTTATATCAATTAACCCTATGAAAAATTGGTCATTTCACTTAAAGTCACAGAACATTAAGAGAGGACTGCCGGTATCATTGGATTATAGGAGTGTGTGTGTGTGTGTGTGTGTGTGTGTGTGTTATATGTCAATAGTAACAGGCTTTAACACCTTTTTCTTATTTGAATAACACTATTTTACCTGTGCTAATACTGTTAGTATGTTATGTATTATACTTAATGTACATAGTTTAAATGCTTGGTATTCTTATAAGATCAGTTCAATCAACACACCTCCTTCTTTTACTTTTCATTCTATGTTTTTTATGATGGTAACACCTCTTGCTTTTGTTTTAACAATAAGCAAGCAGTGTTTCTGTAAAAGTAAAAGTTCATCACACTGGGATTTATTTTCAGTTGGTCAGTTTTTTTTAGTGGTTCCAGTGAACCCTGTGCATTTTCTTTTAATTCAAAAGTTAATAAGGCCTGTGCCCAAAGATAAATAGATGCCTTGGCTTTAAGACTGTATTGTAAGGTAGGAGGAGGGAGAAGGTTAGGACATTGCTCACAATAATTGATCTCTTTCTTGCTTCCTCTTTACCTCCGAGAAATAAGAAAAAATTCAGATGCCATTGAAATGTAAAACATTTATGTATCTGATTCAATTTCATGTGTCAGTAACTTATTCTGGTGACTGACTGCCTTGTTGTTGAATTCTCAAAGATAAATTTTTATCCTCTGTTACCCTGAGAAACAAAATTAATTATATATTTGGGTGAGGCAACCACCTTTCATGTCCTCTCTTCAGAAGCTCATCTAACTTGTTGTTAAACCTGTTCTGTAATGTGTTTATTACAGAGGGCAATTTGGGAACCTGACTGTGGTAATCATCCTGTGGATCACAGATAGCCTTCCCCAAATATCTCTTTTCCTACTTCTTTGAGTTATATTCACAGACTTTCAGTGTGTTCTCTTGGTGTGTTTTTTTTCCCCCCGAAACAATTCCACAGCACTTAATTGCTGAGTCTGGTGCCTTTTTAGTGTTAAAAGAGGTTGTTTGTTTGTTTTTTACCTTTTTAAACACTAACTGGAATAAAATCACTGCACCCTGCTACTGAGTTTTAAGAGACTTTGTTATATTATTTCTTAGAAAATGAATTTTGAAATGAGGGCAGTGCTTTTCGCTTGATGTTTTTGTTGACATGGAGGAAAGAATCCCGCTCGAGAGGAGACGATCCGCATTCTAGCTCCGTCTGCCACTTTAACGACGTGGTTCAGGCACAGGGATTTTTTTTTCTTCTGATCTTCATGGTCCTCATCTTTAAAATGGGTGCATGGAGTCGGGCATTGTGGCAGTCATTGCTGAGGTCCCTGGATGAGTCTGTTATTACTGAAGGACCACTCTTCAAGAATTTATGACTCTCTTGTTCAATTGACTTTTCCCCAAAACTCATTTCATGTTGATTACCCAATCAATTTTAATTATTTTACTTTTACATGTTTTTAATTATTTTTTTTACACATGTCAAAACAACCTTCACACTAATAAAAAGTGTTATAACACAGGATATGCCTTAAAAATACATTAGAATTTATTTATCTAGCAAATACTCTGAACACTTAACCTAGAGAATTAACACAGAGATGGAAAAGTACCTAAAATCTCTAGCTTCCAGATGCTTATGGCCTGGTGTCTGTTTAATTATAATGTGGTAAGTGCTGGAATGGAGAGTTATACAAGTATAATGGACATAATTGGGAATCTGGATTTGGAGAGTTAAGGATAAATAAATCTTGTTTTAGAACTCCTGCTGACATGATAAAGGGCAGCTGCTTATATATGAGCAACAACAACAACAAAAATGTTCACTACCTTTTTCTTGAGTATCATAAGGACAGTGTACTTTGCCCTCTCACACTTAGCATCTTAGGGGAATGAAATAGGCCATTTTGCTAATATCAGTAGCCAGTCTTGTACTATTTCTAAGGTGACCAGTTTTGTCTTGACACAAAACATGTTTTGTTTTGTTTTTATAAATTGTTTGCATAGTAAACTCCCCATATCTAAAAAATCCAAGTTCGCTCAGGTGAACAGGTGTTTCTCTAGAGCTTTTGCTTTGTGCCAATCACATGTGTCAAACACAAGGCCCGCGGGCCAAATCCGTCCCGCCAGGCCTTGCAATGTGGCCCGCACCGCGCTGTCATCACTGCACTCCGCTGCGTTTCCATCACAATGACAGTTTATGACTGTTCAGTAAACCATTCGGCCCACGATTTAGGCTGGATTTTAGATTTTGGCCCCTTCTCTGATTGAGTTCGACACCCCTACTCTAGAGCTTTTGCTTTGTGCCAATCACTTGATGGGTGTTTGACACAGAAGATAAGTAAGATCTGATCCCACCTTCAAAGACAGAACCCAGGCTCTTCTGCTATTCCTCAGGAAACCAGGGTTTATCAAAATGTCATATTCCGTTGGCCACCACACCGGTGAGTTACTCACCTCTGCAATAGCAAAATACTTTTCCCTTCTGCATAGTGACTTTCTTCTTTGCAGCCTTAGTGTCCTCGTGCAGTAATCCTGAAGATATCTGGCAAGATCCCTTCCTGTCCAATTGAAAATGAAAATCCATACATCCAAGGCAATGATTAGGTTTCAATAATAGCTTTTGGATACTTACGTGCTCCTGCCAGCGCCCTGTGTCGCTAGGAGGACCTCCAGTGGTTGAATAAGAAGGAACAGAATGTCAATCTGTCACATACTACCTCTTTCCTTAATTATTATTTTTTGGAGGGGGGGGGTGGCAATAAAGTGAGAATTTAATATCTATTACAATACTATTAGTAACATAATGGGCAATGAAAATGAAAGTTAAAACTAACTTATTAAAACAGCCTTATAATGTATTCTAAAACTTTTATTCCCCAAGACCACGATTTATTAATCCAGAATCTATGGATGGGTTATGGGGAGCTGGGAACACACCCATTCCCTGACAGTGCCTGCTAAGTTGTGTGTGTGTTTGTGTGCCCAAGCATTTGTCCTGTGGAAAGCACCCGTATTTTTATGTCCATTTAACCACTGAGTTAAGCAAGTTAAATGACCTCCCACATGTTGTTTCTAGGGTTGGGGAGCAGAATACCACCGCCAAGACGTTACTAGCACCCCCTGCTGGATTGAGATCCACCTGCACGGCCCCCTCCAGTGGCTGGATAAAGTTCTCACCCAGATGGGTTCACCTCACAATCCTATTTCATCTGTGTCTTAAACGGCCTCAGGCTTCTGCCTCTTTGAAAACTGTTGAGCCTTGCATGTACTTGAAGGATGGGTGAGTCAGACACGATTGACAACTGACAAAGGAGCCTCGATAATACTTGACCTCTATGACCAACTGTTGGATTCAGAAATTAAAACAACAACAACAACGACGACAACAACAACACAAAAACACCTTGGTAACATACTGTTGATATCAAGAATCTGTTTAGTTTACATTGTAACATTCTGTTGTAAAAATCACCTAAAATGCATACTTTTAGCAGGACTTTGTGTATAGTTAAAGGAGAGATGGCCAAGCCCGGGACAAATCAATTGGAAAACTGGTCCTAAGAGATTCTTTTGTGTTTGGCACTTTAAGGTCATCGTTCGGCAGAAGATTAGCATTAATAGTCTTTCTGAAGTGTGTTTTTATCAGGTTTAGAGCCCATGTGGAGTCTTCTTTTCATGGGTTTTCATAATATTTTAAAAATACTTGTTTAGTAATTTTTTTTAAAGTAATGGTTAATCTTGATGATATACATAGTAATCTTTCTAAAATTGTATGCTGACCATACTGCTGTCAGAATAATGTTAGGCATATGCTCTTTGCTAAATATATATGTACAGAATATTTGGAAGCTAAGAATTGATTAGACTAGTGGCTTTAGGAGTATTGGAGGGGGTGGGGGCGAGGGAAATGACAACTACAGATGTAGAATATACTATAAAAATTCAGTTTGTTGCTTTATAGAAACAAACTGATATCTGAATTTTGCTGTGTTTCAATTTTTTAGAGATTTTTATCCTTCTTTCTCTCTCTCTCTCTCTCTCTCTCTCTCTCTCTCTCTCTCTCTTTTTTTTTTTTTTTTTCATCTTCTAGTTAATTTGCTCCAAAAAACAGTTATGCAGCTGGTTAATTCATATAATTGTGAGAGCAAATGAATAATTCCTGCTATTCTGAAATTGACTGCAAAAATGTTTCAATACCAATTGTATGGAATGCTTGAATTTAATAAACAGTTTTTATGGAGTTTACAGTTCAAAAATAGGCTTTAATTCTCAAGTGAATTATTTGCCAAACCTAGTAACTCTGTTAACTATTTAGAAAATTTAAAGAATATCCCTGCTTAAATCCATGTTAGACTTTTAAAACTTTTTTGTACTAAGTTTGGTTTTATTTCCTTCTGCTAATCTTTTATATTCACTATGCTCTCGTACATTGAGTACTTTTATTCCAAAACTAGTGGGTTTTCTCTACTGGAAATTTTAAATAAACCTGTCATTATTGCTTACTTTGATTAAACATTTGTTGTTTCCTTTTTTCACACACTAGATTTTATGATCCATAAGATTCACTACTCTTTGGAGGGATTTTTTTCAAAGATTCTTTGTCAAACATAACAAACTAAATCACTGCCATGGAGACAGGGATATTGAATCATGAAGAGAACAGAGTTACTTTAAATCAGAAAAGAGAGGACCTGTGGAACTTTAAAAATTAAGAAAGACAAATGAGCAAAACCTGGAATTCCTAATCTAAATGTATAAACTTTTTTAGTGAGGACTTATAGCAGCATCAATTATGGGTGGATGCCATTCAGTCAACCAATAGTATCCCCAATTTTTAAACTTCAGGTGAAATGCAAAGGTGGCTGTGAAAGGACATAACACTGGGGAGGAATGAGGGCCAACACGGCCACAAATCAAAATGATCACAGTGGGTCCTCAGCGTCATTTTGTTCATGTCACTTTGTTATAATGTTGATGCAATGCTATAGGAACCTAACTTTTGTTTATGTCAATTAATCTCTGGTAAAATTGTGTTCATCGTGTGCCACTTTGCTTGACATCACAGGACTTATTGACATTAAGTGAGGACTTGTACTTTTGCAATCTACTTGCCCTGGGATCCTCTCTCTCCCATCCTCCACCTCACCCCCCTAAACAGAGTTTGCCTACAAAGGTTACAGATGTGAAGACTTCAATTATTCTTTGGCCATATAGATGAAACTTGTCGTCCTTGGCATTTTTATGTCTCTTTCCCAGAATTATAACTAGCCCCCCCTCCCTTTATTCCCTAAACTGTGACTCGGTAGAAATGTTCACTGCATCTTACTGTCTACGAAAACATCATGGTGCAAATGGAGAAAAGCCTGAATAGAAGACCTACATTATAACACATGCGTGTCTCTGCTGGGTCACTCAGTGCCCGTAAACCTCCATTTTCCTCATTTGTAAAATGGAGATGATGCTGTGTTCTTACCACAAAGTTGAGGTGAGGATCTGCTGGAAGGAACATATGTGTGGAAATAACTTGGAAATACAGTTGCATGTAAGTATAAGGGTCACTGTTTTCTTGAATCCTTCCCTGTACTCTTCCCACTTACCTGCTACAGGGGATCTGGTTCGATGGTGGTGATTAGTGAGATATAATAAAAGAAGAATCTATAAAATTAAGACTATTGGAATTAAGTGTAACTGGAAATTGTCTAAAAATAAAGAGCTCAGGTCAGGATTTCTCACCCTTTCCCTAGTGAACAGCTATTTCACCGACCTTGATGGGATAGTGATGCCAGTTAATTGCATGTGGCAATGCTGGTAGCTTGTAGATCTACCAGATAAACTCCAAGATCTTCCAGTAGATTGAAACATAATAGATTGAACCTTAGGAGCTTACAGCATGGCACATAAATCAGCCCTTTATGCTCAAAGGCAATTATTTGTATATGTGGTAAGATCTTAGTGAAGACTTTTGTCATCAGCTATAGGAGGCCATTAAGTCTGGAAATTTTCAATAAAAGAAATGAAAAAGTCAGAGCAACTTTTTGAGCGGGGGGAAAAAAAAAAAAAAAAAAAAGCTAGCTCAAACAAAACCAAGCACTGTGAACTGTTTCATAGCAGACGTATTATCAGCCACTAATAAATGACAGGATGATAAGAAGTGGAGAGTTCTAGAGTCACCCTGGCCTCACTTTGTCAGCTAGTAGTAGTTGACCTCGAACAACTTTCCTGACTTTTCTGCACCTGTTTCCTCATCTGTGAAACTAGAGGCAATAAAGCCTATCTTATGACATAACTCCATATAGATAATGTCTACAGATAATTTTCTTCTAATCAGAACAATACTCGCTTACTAAAGATTTTTAAAGTCCAGGAAAAACCAAAAGAAGAAATTAAAAGCCACCTGTACTAATCTTCTACGATCAGTTTATCCTTGAACCAGGTGATTATGACAACTTAGTGTAGATATTTGGTGTGCTGTAGGAAATTCGGGTCCAAAGATCAGCCTTGGTAGCTCCGTTGGTTAAGCAGTTGTTGGCACCAGTCCCTTGCCAGCCACTATGCAAGGTGATAAAAGTGAGAACTCCTCAGACCCACCCTCAAGGAGCCTGCGCTCTAATGAGACTAGACAGTGACACGCTGCTGTTTGTCCGCAAGGGCCCAGAAGGGAACTTAAACCAGACCAGAAGAGGAAGGGAAGACTTCAGGGCTAAGTGTTAGTGTGCTAACTAGGAATCTTACAGGCAAGGGATGGGAGGGGGAAGATGTGTACCAGGCAGAATGTGAAAGGTGAAGAGCTTCCTTCTCCCAGCCTCTGCCAAGCCCTGGGAGCTGCGGCGGTGGGGCCTCCGGCAGACGGGAGGAGGGAAGTGGGGGGCGCAGCGGGAGGGGCCGTGTGGTTAATTGGTTTCTTTGCTACAAATACATTTCTTGTTTGGGGAGAATTGGGGATGGTACAAATTATAGGCTGTTTGCTGAAAAGTCCGTTTTTTATTGGGTCTGGTGACTGTGTAGCGGGGTCAGTTGTATAACTGTCACCTGGTTCTTAAGGCAGCTGTCCCTCGGAGGGTACTGCTGGGAGACCTCAGGCCGGGTCCAAGCCCTGGAACGGAGAACCTTGGATGGATCTGAAAGCTCAGTGCCCGCGCCTGGGAGGCCCCAATATATTTGGGTCTGAATGTAGGACGATAAGTAAAAGCCAGGGCCCTATTGTAGTCACAGGCTTGGGAGGGACTTCTCTAAGAAACCCTTTGTAAAGATCGGGCGATTTGCAAATTCCTCCCCTTGATCCAAAAAGAAATAGAGTAACACAGCTCCCATTATCCATAAAGTTAGAGTAAGTTTTAAAAGGGAAAAATAGGAAAGGAAAAAATTGAGCCACTGTGACCCTTTATGTCTAGACACCAACCGTGGGAGCATGAGAGGAATGTTTCTTCTTTCCTTTGGCTGTGGGTCAGGTGGAGACTAGAATAGAGTCGTCTCCACTGCATTTTCATGCCGTGCTGGTGTGATAGTTAAAAGAGTCTGGGTACATGTCATCCAGACTTGTTTTTCACGCGGGCTCATCACTTTTTAGATGTGTCATCTGAGGCAAGTGAATTAATGTGTGAGCTTTAGTCTCATTACTTGCAAAGTGAGAAAATACAATCATGCTCTCCTAGGTGTGTGATGGTGTGCTGCGTTCGAAATCCTTGCCACAGAGCCAAGCACTTAATAGTGGCTTGGTTGCAATGATGATTACTAAGAGGGCTTAAGAAATACAGGTCTAGTGACCTTCCAATGAATGGAGGTGGAAGGATCCTCAGTAACGTTGGGTAGATATGGTAGATGATTCAAAACCCAGTAAGAATGTTTTAAACCCCTACAGCAATGATAGTCAATTCAGTAAAGAAAAATGTAGTGAGTTGGGCAAAAACAAATAAACAAATACACACACAAACAAGCAAAAAACAAACGAGCAGTGCTCAGAGTGCAGCCTAGCAAATGGTAATAAAACATAAGCCTTGTCCATTTCCTCAGATGCTTCCAACAAGAGTCCCCTCTGCAGCTCCTTGATGAAGAATCTTGGTTGGATTGTATTACAAGTTTTATCCTATTTATTAAGTACTTATGCTTTTAGGGGGGCTTATAAATATAGAGGTGGTTTTTTGTTTGTTTGTTTGTTTGTGGTTTGTTTGTTTTTCATTTACTCCCTAAGCCACCTCTAATTTATAGACTAGCTGCTCTTACCCTTGTGATTTCTGGTATTAAAATAATTCATTTATTCCTGTTTCCATCATGGGTTACTCTACCTTGGATGTTTGCCACACTTGATCCCAGACCCGGACCAGCTCCCAACACCAGTCTTAGAGTGTTATTAACCCCAAAGGATCCCAGCTATTTTTCAGTTCTTCCTTTCACACACATTTGACTTCATCTGGGGAAAGGACACCCCACTGGAAATTCTCACCCAGGGTATGCCTTCGCCACAACGTTAGCTGTTGTCTTTTTGTGTAAATCCACATTCCAAATTCTTGTTTATCTCTTTGTAGGCGAGGATTCACTGGGCAGCGTAGTTTTCTCTCCTCTGGTCAGGACTTGGACATACTAGTATATGATGTCTAACTAGGTGACCTGGCAGCCATTCTGCCCTGGGCGTCTGCCTAAAACACAGCAGAATCTACTATTACACAATCATGACATATTAATCACTCATTTGTATCTAGTAAAAGCCATTAATTCACATCCCTACCAATTTTCCTACTCCACCCCTGCATTTGCCTAAATATACTTAGGAACTTTAATTAGCATAGGTACTTTTGAGAGGAAGGAGACAAGAAAAGCCCACTTAATCTTTATAGGATATATAATTCTGCTTAAACATAAGGCATTAAATGTAACACCACTAAGAACTATTTCTGAGCTAATCCTCATAGGACAGTAAAATGCCTTAAAATTTGAACCATAGGGATTCCAATCCCTACTCGGCCATAAAAAAAAAAAAGGTGGACCTAGAGGGTATTATAGTAAGTGGGGCGGGGTGGGGGGGGGGGAGGGGAACCAGTCAGAGCAAAACAAATACCGCATGATTTCACTTATAGGAGGAATGTAAAGAACAATTTAAGTGGACAAACAGAAACATACTGATAGATACAGAGAACAGACTGATGGTTGCCAGATGGGATGTTGGGTTGGGGTGCTGGGTGAGAAAGGTTAAGGGATTGAGAAGTACAAATTGATAGTTACACAATAGTCACCGGGATGTAAAGTACAGCATAGGGAATATAGTCAATAATGCTGTAATAACTCTGCATGTTGCCAGGTGAGTACTGGAAACATCAGGGGGGTCACTTTGTAAAGTACCGTATTTTCCGGCGTATAAGACGACCTTTGAAACAAAAAAAAGTCAACCGAAAATTGGGGGCAAAAGACCAAAATTGCACAAAAATTACCTGCAGATCTTGACGGCAAAGTAAGTCTTTTCTTTGAAGTGGGGGGTAGTCTTATACAGCGAATTTAGGCCTAAACCTATGTTTTAACTGTAAAATTGGGGGGTCATCTTATATGCTGGAAAATATGGTATATGACTGTCTAACAAGTAAGCCTGACACCTGAAACTAATACAAAATAATATTGAATGTCAACTGTAATTGAAAAATAAAATAAAACTAAAAAACCCCAATCCCAGTGGGTTGTGACATTGCTCTACCTTTAAAATGGGGGGTGGGGGGGGGCGGGGAGGGGGGAGTGTTTATATACATTCCAGACCCTAGCTTCTGCCTTTCCGGAGACTGGGAGCGAGATGAAAGAAGGAAGACAGGAAGGCTCGGAGTCAGAGACCTGCGTCCATATTCCAGGCCCTGAACTCCCACCCACATGATCTCTGTGACTCCAGATCCCGCGAGACCAGATTTTCTCATGGTAGAATGGGAGACACGGTCTTCAGGCAGGATGTGAAGATGAGGAACCATTACATAAAGTGCCAGCTGTCACCTGAGTTGATGCCCAATACATAGTAGTTGCCATTATTATGTTTGGTCAAGCTGGCACGGTGATTTATTTTTTAATTAACACATGTCTATTTGAGAAGTCATCACAACTGCCTTCAAATTCAAAGACATTAAAGGTGCATGGTGTGAAAGTTATATCTCAATAAAACTAAATTTTATTTTTAATTTAGAAAAATGGAATCTATCGAATTCCCTTAGGAAAATATAAAAGTGGCTTTTTAAAACTGAAAAGCCTCAGTGCGTATTCTGAAGGTGACCGATAAATACTGATTAATGGACTTCGTCTGTGTTTTTTTTTTTGTTTTTTTTTTATGAGAACACTATGTGGCCTGTCCTTAATCCAAACATTAATTACTACTTTTATATCATTGTTATGATCATCATACACCCTGGGAAATAGTTTGAAATTCATGAAGTACATCCTCCTGCTTTAACAAATGAGTACAATTTGTTCCAAAAATTGGGTCCATAAGCCAAAACCAATGTCATCATCCATCATTAAGGAGCCCCATTCAAATGAATGTGAGACGTCAGTGTTCCTCTTGCTGGATAAGTACTAGCGCGCCTCGGCTACGGGTGTGGGAAGCCCCGGCTCCCTCCTGCTGCCCTCTCTCTTTCCAGGCTCCTACCCCCCAAGGCTCCCGCCTCCATTCTCCAATCCATGGGAAGAAAGAATGGATATGGTGAGGCCAGATAAAGCGTCTTGGTGCTAATATGTAAGTAACATTCCTAATGCGAGAGCATGTAAAACTGGCAATAGTTGCATTATGAAATCAAATATTTAGATATTTGAACCAATATGGGTGGCACCCATACTCACCATTTCAGAGACTGCAGATTAGTGCTGACCAAAAGTAACATTGACAATATTTGACAAGCTCTTCTTTTCCAATTAGGTGTGGTATTTTTAGTTAGAGTCTAAGGTTGGCATTTGGGGTGGCGGTTAACAGCTCAAATTGGGGCTAAAAAGAAACATCATAATAAAATATCAGATGACTCCCAGCAAACGTTGGTTACTAAAAAACAAATTATCAGCATCAAAAATTGGCATATAAACCCAGCCAGTGTGGCTCCGTGGTTGAGCATTGACCCATGAACCAGGAGGTCAGAGTTCAATTCCCAGTCAGGGCACATGCCCAGGTTGCAGGCTTGATCCCCAGTAGGAGGCAGCCAATCAATGGTTTTCTCTTATCATTGACTAGAGGCTCAGTGCACAAAATTCATGCATGGGTAGGGTCCCTAGGCCTGGCAGGCAATCAGGGCCCATCAGGTTCCCCTCAACCCCCCACCCCCTGCCTCCTCGCCCCCTCCTTCCCTAGCTCCCTCAGCACCCCACCACCACCACCACCACCACCTTTGGTCATCCACCATGTTCTGTGCTGCCCCCGGTGGCCAACAAAGATCATAGTGAGTGATCAAACTCCAGGTCTCCTGGTCGAACTCCTGAGGGGGCAGTTTGCACATTAGCCTTTTATATATATAGATGTTTCTGTCTCTCTCTCCCTCTCCCTCTCTCTGAAGTCAATTAAAAAAAAAAAACTTCAAAAAAAATGGCATAAAGCATAGAGCTTAGTAAACTTTTATCTAGAGAGTATATACTATATACTATGCTAGAATATATATCTATATACATATACATACACATATATATGTGTATTAGTATAGATAGGTTATATATACTAGTATGTACTAGATAAACTTTTATCTAGAGAGTATATACTAGTATATCATACAAAGAGAGATGTGTAAGGAGTGTTAATTAACCTGCCTCCCCCCTCTGTTCCCTCTAATGCACCCTACACCCTCTTTCTAAAATACCATCCTATTCCTCAACCCTGATGAAAACCCCTCAGTAAGTCCTTACCAGCATATGTGACATGGCTGCCTGTCTCCTAGTGTGTCCCTGCACAGGCCCCAACCTCCAGTCACACTGGAAAACCTGTCGTCCTTACCCAGCAACCACTGGGCCTCACACAGCCTTCTTCTGTGAGGCCCTTTTGCTGCGGCCTAGTAAATTCTAGCTTCATGAAATGTGTTTGCGGCATCACCTGTTCTGGGTAGCCTCCCGATGTCTGTCTCAGGCGGCTCGGGGTGTCCCCTTCATCATGCTTCCACAACACCCTCCACATACCCCCATGGTAAAGCCATAATCATTTCTAGTCTAGTTTTTCCCGTTCTTTGCCTCCATTCAAGCAGCAGCTGTTTGTTACAGGACTGAAACTCATTTATCTTAGGATCTGCTGTATCCCCGTGGGCTTGCAATGGAATAGGCACCCGGTAAAACGCTGGTCTGAGTGAACGAAGGAATGACTCTAAAGCTTCATAACTCTTCTTGCTGGGGTAAACTGATATCCCAGAAACTGCAATTTTAAGTATCACTTTTATCGTTTTAGAGCTGGACACGACTCACTTTTTCCACAGAGGAGGCTCACTCTGAGACCTGGACTTTCTTTCCTCGGATTCGTAGGTTCCACTTCTTCACGATATTGCTCAGTAAAAACACAGGTGATGCGTGATGGCAGGTGGATATTTACGTACGTTAAATTCAATGAGGTTTATGCAGGCTATGTGGGACATAAGGCTGCAATGGGGCTTCCGAGAGGGGAGGATGTGGCGGAGCAGACAGCTGTGGAGGAGAGAGCTGGAGGGACCAGCGGGAGCACGCAGCCCACAGGTCCTCGATGGTCTGTGCATGGGCTTTAGGGGCGGGGGGCTGAGCCCCTGTAATGGCACGGAACATGCTTTATCTATTGAGGTGTGTTTTCCCTGGAGGTGGATGGGCCCATAGCTTTCATTAAAGCCTGAAAACCACCTGAGAACAATAAAAGGTTAAGATGTAGCCCAGGATCAACCCTTGCTTTTACGAAGAACACTGAGGCCTGGGCGGTTGGGTGGCCTGTGTCTAGCACCCAGTTCCCAGGGATCTTTCCCCGGCATGGTCCAGTTGCCACCCATCAGAGAAGTCTGATGCTTCTGGCAGTTTCCTCAGAAAGGCTTCTTAAACTGATGGCAGCGTCCCATATGTCCTAAATTAAACAGCATATCAAAGGGTACCCTTTCAGAACCGGGGTGAGTAATATGCGTATTGCATTTGATCTCCGTTTTACACCAGATTACGTAACTGCTACAATGAAATGCTGTTTGATACTTTTCATTTTTTGCTTCACACACACTCCAAAACACCTTTGAATTTAGTTTAAATTTGTACTGCAGGTCAGAATGCACATTTTATAATAAAATTACTGAGCTGTGCTGGAGCTTTTAAAATTGCAGTTTTATAGGTTCTTCATTTCTAAAATGGTCATGACTTGCTTTATTTATACATTAGGGTCCCAGTGCACAAAATTCATGCTCAGGGGTGGGGGTTGGGGGAAGAGGTGTCCCTCTGTGCGGCCTGCACCCTCTCGCAATCCAGGACCTTTGGTTCCTAACTATTCATCTGCCTGTCTGCCTGATCAATTGCCCCTAACCACTCTGTCTGCCTGCCTGCCTGATGCCCCTAACTGCTTGCATGCTTGTCTGATTGCCTCTCCTCTGCCTGCTTACCCTCTGCCTGCCTGCCTGATCATCCCTAACCATCTCTGCCTCGGCCCCCTGCTGCTGCAGCTTTGTCCGGAAGGACATCTGGAATGACATCCAGAAGCCTATTTGGCTGTCTAGTCTAATTAGCATATTACACTTTTATTATTATGGATCAGCCAAGTTATTGAACTCCTTTAAAGGGACTATGTAATTTGTAACTTTGTTTTTTCTATTGGAAATGACTGAGTTCCTTGGAAAAATTCTTATTTTGACTCCATTTTTATGCTTCTCAGGCCCTTTGGTTGGAAGAGTGAGAAAGAGGGGCTGTTTCTGTTTCTGTTTCTTGTGGAACTCATTCCTCTTCAGTTCATGCCTTCATGCAATTGCTGACAAACGTGACAGGAACAGTCTCTCATCCAGGATTGTTTTCTTGGCTCTTAAAAAATACTGAAGGGGAGCAGGAGGTTTCCCAGGCCGCACAGCTGCCTAGGATGGTGGTGATTCTACGTAAAGCTTGGGGTTGTTGCTGAAAAAGCCTCATCTGGAGTGTTCAATGGCGGGGATGAGGGGAGGAAGCTCCCAGTTGCAGAAGAGCTCAGTGACATGTATCACTATCATTATGAGACTGCTGAGTTGGAGGTGGGGGGTAGGAAGTAGTGGATGGAGAGTTGAGACCTGTCCCTCTCTAGGATTTCCTAAAAAAGACTGGCTCATACAGAGGAAGAAAGGCCAGAAGGAAAATGCTAGGCACATGATATAAATACGGAGAACTAAAGCACTGGCATTGTGTACACAGTAGGGACAAATGCATGCACACGGTCAATGCAGAATAGAACCTAGGGAAGCAGGAGCGGGCTTGGAGGAGGCATGAAAGCCCAGACCAAGGGCAAAGCAACACAGGGCAGAGGAGGAGCAGGAGGGTTCAGAGCTGATGGCGAAAGAGGACCAGGAAGAATGGGAGGAGCAGCCAGCTTTCTGCTGTCTGCCCTCCGCTCCCCACTCTCCCACTGGACACTCCTCAGCTCATCCTGCACCTGCAAAGATAACCAAGGTACCCATTTGCTGCCCTGCGCCTCCAAGTTCCCCCTGGAAACGTATTCCTCTAGCTTCCAATCATTCATTCATGTATGACAGCATTTGTTCAGCTAACGTTCATTGAGAATGGCTTCTGGCAAGAGTCATGACTTCATCTATCTAGCCTTGGAGCAGGGCTGCCAGGAAATGGCGACGAGAAAGTGAAACCTGGGACCGTTCCAAGAGCCTTAATCACCTGCAGTGTGCAGTTCCATCCTAATAGAATTGGGGTCACTGGCCCCGTGGCCCCCTTTCCCCAGGCTCCTTCCCATGGTTGTCAAGCCGGCTATTTCATCTGAACAGACTAGACTGTATGTATGAGTGGACAATTGGATGCCAGGCAATTGGAGAAATGCCCTGTGATATTGATCAGGAGTTGGTCGTTACGTTAGTACATTATTCTTGACCCATTTTCCACCGTTCTTCCCCAGTCTCCAAGCCAGCTGTGTGTGCTACCTTGGGGCCTTCATTGAGAACACAGGCAGAAGTCTGGGTGGTAATCCTGCATTCTCATTGGAAACAACATGATTCCTACAGTGCTCTCTTTTGTCTGACTTTCATTTTTTACATATCTCCCAGGGTTCTTTGTTTTTATGATTTTTGCTTACAAATACAATTGTTTAACTTTTTTTTTTTTTTTTTACAAAGGCAACATGCACATGATTAATTAACAGTTAAAGAAAAGAGAAAATCATAAAATTACAAAGCAAAAATCCTGGACTCTATTAATTTTGCTGCCCTGAGGCAGCTATTGTTCCATCTGCTGTTATTGGGTTTGCTTTGGTGGCCACCTCCACAGCTCTAAATAACAAGCTTCTCCTTCTGTTTCTTGACTTGTCTATGTTAGGCCTCATATTGTTGATTCCCTCTTCTGACATCCCCTTCACGCCTCTACACAGGGATTCCTTCTTCCATCAGTTTGCCCTCAACTTCTCCCAACCTTGTGGCCTGAACCTCTGTTTGTATAATATTGAAGTTCCTGGCATTTACACTGTATTTCATAGAGACAAGTCTCCTGTGATGGGCCCACAGGTTGATTCTAAGTAGTCCACGTCAATATACTCCATTTATATGATCATAAATATGCATTTACAATGATGTCTGTCTAGAGCCAGGTGGTGAGCTCGGGTCACCCAGCCTCCTCTGTGGTGCACAATCACAGCTGTGTCCTTCAATGGAAGATGATTTGAGAGTAAAGTTTAAGTGGATTCTCCTGTTGTGGGTTCTACCATGTCATCAAAATTACATTTAACTTTAGTTTCCTTTCCAACTTCCTGACAATGGGATTTTTTTGTTTTTTCTTGTAGTTTCTGATTCCTCTTCTTTTGTCTGCATGCAGTGAGTTTTTGATATGTCAACTTGCTAGGGAGAGACCTGTTCCTAAACTCTAGTGTTGCTGTAAGAGGATTTTGAAGAGTTAAAGTTCCTAATCAGCTGATTCTAAATAAGGCTAATTAACTGGGTGGGCTGAAGTGTTCCTCAAAGAAAAAGGAAAAATTTGTCTTGTATATTACAGCTTGAGCCTGTGCCTGGGGGGTCTAGCGTGCCAACCTCTGATAACCTCGCCTATTGATCTTAGACTTGCAAGAGTCAGCCCCCATAGTCATGTGAACCAATTCCTTGTAACAAAGCAATCATCCTAGCTATTACCTATCTATCTATCTATCTATCTACTTATCTATCTTCTATCATCTCTAACTGGTTCTGATTTTCTCCTTCAACCCTTCTGTCCCTTTATTACATTTTCAACTTTTACCAATGTCTTCATCATACATTTTTTTTTTCTGGAGCCCCTCCCTCATGGAGCTGTTCCTCTTCCCTCCAATATACAGAAGTCACTCTCCAGGCCTGAACAGGCACTCTCCCAAGACTTTACCTTCTCTGCTCTCATAGAGCGAACTTATTCCTGGATTCTATATCATCCTCTTTGTTGGTTTAGGTCCTCATTTTGTCAGAGTGCAGCTAAAAGTTACTTCCTTTTAGAAGAAAAGAAGGTTAGTCCTAGCTGGTTTGGCTCAGTAGATGCAGCGTCGGCCCTCGGACTAAAGGCTCCCAGGTTTGATTCTGGGTTTAATTCTGGTCAAGGGAGTGTACCCTGGTTGCAGGCTTGATGCCCAGGCCTGGTTGGAGCACATATGGGAGGCAACTAATTGATGTGTCTCTCTCACATTAATGTTTCTCTCTCTCTGCTTCTCCCCCTCCCTTCCACTCTCTCTGAAAAAAAAATCAATGGAAAAATATCCTCAAAATAATTAATTAGTTAAAAAATGAAAGTTATCGTGGCTGGTGTGTCTCAGTGGTTGAACATCAACCTATGAACCAGGAAGTTGTGGTTTGTTTCTGGTCAGGGCACATGCTGGGGCTGTGGGATCCCCAATAGGGGTTGTGAGGAGGCAACCAATCAATGATTTTCTCTCATCATTGATGTTTCTATCTCTCCCTCTCCCTTCCTCTCTGAAATCAATAAAAAATATATTATTTAAAAAATGAAGGTTAACTTTGAAAAAATGCTTTACATTTTGCTGTCCCCCTTGAGGAATAGTTTGGGTACAGAATTCCAGGTTGAATATAATTTGTGCCAAAAACTTTGAAGGTACTGATAGTTATTTTTTTTGCTATGTAGGATTGCTGGTGAAAAACTGATGCCAACCTATAAGTTTTTTATGACCTGTTGTTGTTTTTTCCACTGAAAGCTTTTGGGATCTTTTATCAGGAAGACCCATTTTGGATTCCTGATTTCCAGAACTGTTAAGACAATCAATTTGTGTTGCTTTAAGACACTAAATTTGTGATAACTTGTTACAGTGGCAATAGGAAACCAATACAGATTATTTTTTTGTGTGAGATGTATTCATATTTATCATCCATTCCTTTAGTTGAACGCTTTATTTCAGATAGCATGCTTCAATTTCCAAGAACTATTGTTTCTTGAATGTATATCTTTTTATAGGATTCTATTCTTATTTTATGGTTATACTATCTTCTTTTAGCTAATATATCTCAGAGTGTATAGTTCATTTATTTTTAACAAAGCCCTCTTTTGGAAAAAACAGAAGGTCTGTTTTCTAAATCCATATAAATATCCTTAGAAATGGCCTGAGTGATTTGACAAATTGAAAGGGGAACCGTATATGTGATCACTAAACCAACATCAGTGTAAGAATTTTACCAGCTCTTTTTCTCAAAGTGTATCATCTTCAGTCCTTTGTTTTCCAGCTTGTGATGATTCTTGTACTTGATTAGAAATGGGTTTGGTTTGGCAACTGTCATACCTCTAAGTGAATCAATTGCCTATATATTTAAAAAATAAAAATATGGACTTACATCTCTTATTTTAGTTTATTTTCATAAGTATCCTTGATTATATTCATACTTTAAATTCCTCCTTTGTGAAATCAACTCTCCAGCCTTCAGGAGCTTTGCACCAGTGACCCACTGGGTCTTCAAATTTAAGGGAGTTTGTTATTTCACTAGAGGAGCAGTCCCTCTCATCATGGATAGGGTAAGAAATTAGGTGTTTAGCTAAACTCACAGGAAATGCTGCTCTACTTTGGATCATACCGAGGCAGTAAGGAGACATGACCAACAGGCTGGTGGGAGCCTCATTGGGGTCGGGGAGAAAGGCTTGAGGAGAAATGTCTCCATTTCACCAACACGTTCTTTCCTCCCGGAGGAACAGTGGTTCTGCCAGCAGGATGCAGCCCTCAATCCCTTTTGATCTCCAAGGGCCTTTGATATAGGAACCTCATTACAAATCAGGTTGTGGGAGGCACATGGAAATAATTAGGTCGCATCATCTGAGGAAAAGAGTGGTGTTCTCTACAGATTTCAATTAAAAGCCAAATTCCTTCCTTGGAAGAAGTTTTGTGCCTTCCCCATTTTCTATATTAAACTTTGCATTTCAGTTGGTAACCACCATTTATAGTCCAGAGCACACAATGAGATGATAGTCAATGAGTAAATAAGCCCAAGTGAGTGGCTAACAGCTGTCTAGAAATTATAGCAGTTTTTCGAGATTCGACTAGGAACTATATGTATTACAGGCAAACATGTGAACAACTCACATAGCCTTGGTCAGCTATGGCTACATCTAAAGACTCAAAATGCAGCTGTGGAGGGATTAGGAAAGGCTGACCAAATCCTTTTTGAAAAATTACATTAAAGTGCGACTCAGAAGAGATAAAATGAAGACATCGATGTATTTCCTGAACCTGCAGAGTCTATGCCAATAATTCAGGACTGCGTTTTAACATTATACATGCATATCTACAAATAAGGAATTTTTAGCTATTAAAAATTACACTATGAATGAATACTTATTTGGCATGAGAAGAAGATGGTGGTAGACAACTTAAAATTAGATTAAAAAAACAATGTGTGCTGAATGGTCTTTTTGTAGTGTATAATTTATAATAAGAAAAGAGCAGCCCAGCCGGCATGGCTCAGTGGTTGAGCGTTGATCTATGAACCTGGAGGTCATGGCTTGATTCCTGATCAGGGCACATGCCCGGGTTGTGGGTTCGATCCTCAGTGTGGGGCGTGCAGGAGGCAGCTGATCAATAATTCTCTCTCATCAATGATGTTTTTTTTCCCTCTCCCTTCCTGTCTGAAATCAATAAAAATATATTTTTTAAAATGAAAATAGGGAGCTAAATTGATATCTAGAAGTTATTAACAGTGATTATCCTAGACAGTAGGATGATCATGGGTGTTTTGTTTTACTCCTTTAGCTGACTGTATTTTCTAATAAGAAAAATAATAAATGTTACTTTAATATAACAAAAAGTGTTAAGGTCACTTGGCAGCAACTGAGCCACCACTAACCTTCACTGATCACATAAAACATGAGTAAGGAGAAAAAAAATAATAATATAAAGGGTTCCTTTCATTCTGATACCAGGTCCAATGTGTAGGGTTTCCCCCACCACTGAGCACTTCTCGGATACCAGCTGGCTGTCCTATAATTTAATTGCATTCTGATACTACCTGAGAAGGAGTCAGATCCCACAGGTTAAGAGCTCAGTCCTTCAAGAATGAACCCTGCCCTAACCTCTGTGGTAAATTCTATTTTACTCTCTGTCTCTATGAAGTTGAATATTCTAGGTAATTCATATAAGTGGAATCATACAATATTTGTCCTTTTGTGTCAGGCTTATTTCAGCTAGCATAATGCTTTCCAGGTTCATCCAAAATAGTTTTTCAATTAATAATAATTATTAATATGTCATATCTGTGAAAGAGATGATGCTGTTTGTAATCTTTCACCAAGGTTTCTGTAATTCCACGGGACAGACAGCTTGAGTTTCTTCTCTTGATTTCTGCTGAAACAGAAAGTCCTAATCATGATCATTGGTCAACAGGATTGGGAAAGTTGTTTAGGACTATGTCTAATAATTCTAAATATATGGCTCAAACATGTACCCAGTTCTCTCTCCACATTAAGTCAGGCACTAGGGTTAAAAAATAGGTACATATCACAATACGTGGAATGTTTCAATCTCAGAGATTATGTAAATGGGGTCCTACTCCATTTTTATTTAATTGGCTTTGGAAAGTGCTTCTCCAGTTTTGGGGACAGCATTTGCATTCATTTCTCTTATCTTTTGAGGCGGGGGGGGGGGGGGGGCGGGAGGGAGGAGGGAAACATGACATAGAAATATGTTCCATAATGTCTTGGGTTCCTACAATGAAGGAAAAAAAATCAAGTGTTAAAATCAACTTTGTTGATTCATATATTTAAACCATAGTTTGGTCTTAAGAAATTCTAATAGCCACAATATTTAAAATAACAAAATTTATACTTTGACATGATAGACAGAGGATACCAAAATACCGAATATATAATTGAAATATGCTATTTGAAAAAAACAACTTTTTTACAAATTTGGCTTTGCTAGTGTCATGAAGAAATGCTTTTATCTCATTCCCTAATTTTAAAAACTTGTTAACCACTTTCACCTCGATAAACAGTTTACTTCTGTGTGGACTAGAAGGCTTGTTTTTACTGCCAGTTTCTTCACAAAGCATGCTTCAAAGATAAACACTCGATTGTTGACCACAGTTTGAACTTATAAACTACTTTCACCAACAATGTTCTGGGGATGATGAGACCATGGGAGAAGGGACAGGATTTTTTTTCCAAATAAGTAAATACTCCTTCACTGCATGCATTACTGCTGCTGTCCGTCTTTGCAGCCTACCTCATGGCTCAGAAAATAATTGCTAACCACGGGGGAAATCTCCTTTAGAGTGGGGGTGGAGCTACACACTGACCAATAAGTCACTGAGCATTTCCTTATTGTCTATTCCTACACATGTCTGCCAAGTGTGGACTGATACTGTACACATCTGTGATTCTTTCCACATGTAAGCCAAATATCTGCTAGCATGCACTCATGATAGACATTGCCCTTCTGTGCTGTGTGCCATTAATATTATATGATGAACAACAGTCCACATTGATTATGAAACTCCTACTGGCTAAAGTTTCTTCCTGAGCATGGTAATTATTATTCATTAACCTTATAGCTGGATTTATAAACTTTTAGCAATAGGGTGACTTGTATAATATTTTGTGTGTCTGTGTGCGTGTGCATGCATGAAACACTTTGACTAGTGTTTCTTTAGTTTTGGTCTCTTCTCCACCTTCAAATGTCAACATTTATCAATTTCATATTAGGAAGCATTATTTTTTGCTTGTTCAGGAAAAACTCAATTGGCTTATCAGAAAGGTCACGGTCCTTTGAAAGCAATGCAAAAGCTTCGGTGGCTTCCTGCCATTCTTTAACAAAGTTTTGTAAGAGACAATGCAATAGAAACTAGAGGCAAATTGATTGCTGGTCTGATAAAATCCAATTTTCACATATTCATCAGGATTCTCTGGGTCTAGCACACAGCTTCACATGCAATATCTACACTGGACTCCTGTTCACGGTTTACATTTACAGTGTTGATCTATGATAGTCACATGACCATTTTACACTTTATTTAACTACCTGCAAGCACCTGATTTATTTCTCTGAGTTGGCTAGCCTAACACACAGTAAAAAAAAAAAAATGTCATATTAACAGATGTAAATAGCACTTCTATATATAAAACTCAAGAGTCAAGGCCAAGTGAACCATTTACTGAATGTTCACTGAGATAAACAACTTCTAAGGAACATAGTGATTATTAAATATGCAACTAGATTTCTATAAAATACAGTGAATTAATCTTAACTTTCCAATTTAAAAAAGGAACATGAACTTAAACTGTTTTCTTGCTCCTTCCTGTTACAGATAGCCTTGGTTACACCGATGATCCCAGGTTTGCCTGTGAGCAGCAAGCCCCATTGGGTGTGATTTTGGGGTGTCGGGATGACAGTTGCCTACTGTCCAATATAACTCATCATCCAACTAGCCTGATACCCAAAGTCCCCATGTCATTAGGTATTCCTTCTATGACTTCAAGGTAACTCTGGCTCATAAATTTCAAGGTGAGTTTCATTAAATATCCTGAAGCTCACAGCATACAGGTAGGCTGTAGGTATTGTCTGTATATAAAATAGACACAGCTGCCCCCTTGGAGCTCAGAATGCAGACCTTAAATAAATAAACTGCAAATTACCAGCTGTGAAAATGCTGAAGAAAAACAAAGATGAGAGGCATGATAAAGTGATGGGTGGAGGTGAGGACATCTAATTTAAACTGGTGGGTCAAAGGCCAGGGCTTTGTGAACAACTTCCTTTGATATCCTCAAAAAGGGGAATAATTCATGGGTTCTTAGCATATATTCTTTTTTCTAATAACATTTGTGTAGTGTAGGAAGGCCTTGAGACAACATCCATTTTTTTCTTTCATTCTATTATTGTTAGTGCTTACTATGTTACAGGCACTGTTCTAGGCTCTGCGTACCGTTGTGAATGAGACAGATAAGATTTCTGTTCTCAAGCAGCTATTGTTCTGCTGATGTTCCTCCAACCATGAGAGAGAAAAACAGATAAACCCTGGAGTAAACTATTTATAAGCTTATGCAGTGTAATTTCATCAGTGATGCAAGAGCAACATGAGGATAAGAAATACACCTTTGCCCAATAATACTTGACTATAATCTGATTGAATGTTTTATCCTATGTGAAAAAACAACTGGTATGAATCACAACTGGTAATCAGCAATGTAGAAGATATAAAAGCCTAAAATGGAGCTGGTGTGTCAGGTATTATAGATTGATCACACCAGCCATTAGTATCATCTTCTCTTCTGATTGATATTTTGGCCTTAAGACTTAAGTGGAAATTTACCTACACAGGAAATTATTGATAAGTATATATTTTTATAAACAACCAATAAATTGGTATCTGGTCACACATATTAGTCTCTAAGAGTGTGTTTAACATGAGTCTTTACCTGAGAGGTTATAAATCAAGCCTGCGTAGCTAAAGGTTGGCTCTGGATGGAGCGATCAGCCCCCAGAACTCCTGTCAGGGTGACCAGCAGGCATTCCCCTTAAAACTATCAGCTTTAGGGTAAATTCTCTTTCTAATCAGTAATTTGCATTGATTAATAATGATGAGGTATCTGGGAGGCACTTCATCAACTATTCCTAGAAATAAAACAATTTAGAATGTGAGGTAGAAAATGGTTATTTCAAGGTTTATAATAAACCATTTAAAAAAATTCACTGATATTCCAAAGAGCTGTCAAAATAGACTGGAAAAATGTAGGGGCAATTGAACTCACAACTTCTGATTCTATCAGTAGGGACACAGGCTAACACAGTCAATGAAGTTCTTCCACTTAAATAAACAGACATTTCTCATTCATCTTAAGAAGTAGAAATAATATGGAAGATCAAAGAACATCATTCAACTGTTCAGTCTTGTCTCCCTTTCTTATGAAGCTGAAAAGAAAGAAACATATTTGAATTTTATTTAAATAGACTAAGAATATTTATCATAAACAATTGACTATTGGTCATCTGAGCCCAAAGCTTTTTCCAAATTCAGCAGAAATACAGAATTTGACGAATATTGAATTATGCTTCAAGGCAACTGGTCATACTTTAATATCTGCCTTTTTCTCTAAAATTTCTTTCTTTCTATCCTATATAATAAAGAGATAATATGCAAATTGATCATCACACCATTGTACAGGATGGTTGCCCTCATGTCATTACAAGATGGCCAGCAGGGAGGGCAGTTGGGGGCAAACAGGCCAGCAGGGGAGGACAGTTGGGGGCGATTGGGGAGGCAGGGCAGCAGTTAGGCATAAATCAGCCGGTTAGAGGGTGATCAGGCTGACAGGCAGAAGCTGTTAGGGGCAATCAGGCATGCAGGCAGGTTGGGAGCCGGCAGTCCTGGATTGTGAGAGGGATGTCTGAAACCGGGAGTCAGACATTCCTTGAGGGGTCCCAGATTGGAGAGGGTGCAGGCTGAGTTGAAGGGACCCCTTCTCCCCCTGCAGTGTATGAAAACTGGGCCTCTAGTTTTGAAATAAAAGTCCATCACCAAATACAATCTAAGAAAATACATTGCATTGCTTTTCATTTCAGTTTAGAAAACAGCTTTTGCTTGCTTTTATGCCATCATCCTTAGCAAATTTTCTCTTTAATAAGAGGAAAGGAAGCATAACATTTCTGAAGAAATATAGCAAAACACAGGGTACCTCTAAAGAAATATGGTCATGGCAGATATATTGCACATATTACTGTCAAGGTAAGACAATGTGTTTAGAGACATCAGATTAGATTATGGTAATTACTTTGAAAATTATTTTTTTAATTTTATGGAGCTCTGTATAAGCTGGAGAATATTTAAATACCTGAAAATGTTGATATTTTCCCCTAAACTTTGACCTCACATTTTAATCACTGGTTGGGACAGTGGTGGACAGTAGAGAGAGAGGGAAGGGTCAATTTAAAAAATATTGATGTCTTGCCCTAGCTAGTTTGGCTCAGTGGATAGAGCATTGGCCTGTAGACTGAAGGGTCCCAGGTTCGATTCCAGCCAAGGGCTCGATCCAGTGGGGGCCATGCAGGAGGCAGCCAATCGGTGATTCTCTCTCATCATTGATGTTTCTATCTCTCTCTCTTTCTCCTTACCTCTCTAAAATCAATAAAAATATATTTTATAAAAAATATTGATGCCTGGTACCCACCTGAGATTCTAGCTTCCTAGTTGATTATAATCTGCCAACAAAGTTAAGAACTAGTGTCCTAAAAACAAATTATGGTAATGTAATCATCAAAATCCTAGACATTGCAATGTTAATTGTTTGGTTAGGTTGGCAGACAAAACAGTGGCTACTTAAATTTGAGTTTCATATAAACAAATACATTTTTTAATAGGAGTAAAGTAGCTCCTCATGGAAAATTTGAAAACACATCATCTGCATTATAAAGAAACTAGACGCCTGGTGCAGGAAATTCATGCATGGGGGGGGGGAGGGCGGTGCATGGGGGCTGCAAGGGCTGTCCCTCAGCCCAGTTTGCACCCTTTCCAATCTGGATGTCTGACTGCCTGTTTAGGCCTGATCCCACACCAGGGACCTGCCTGATTGCCCCTAACCACTTCTGCCTGCAGGCTGATTACCTCCTAACTGCTCCCCTGCCAGCCCGATTGCCCCTAACTGCCCTCCCCTGCAGGCCTGGTCATCCCCAACTGCCCTCCCCTGATGGCCTGGTCACCCTTAACTTCCCTCCCTTGCCAGCCTGGTCGCCCCTAACTGCCCTCCCCTGCCAGCCATCTTGTAGTGGCCATCTTGTGTCCACATGGGGGTGGCCATCTTGAATGTTGGAGTGATGGTCAATTTGCATATTACCTCTTTATTATATGGGATAGGAAAAAAAGGTTGCTCTAATTTCATAACTCCAAGCAATTGCTATTAACCAGTTTTGCTTGTTTCCTTCTATTTTTTTTCTAGAATTTTGTTTCTGAAAAATGATGCCTTTTCCTTTCATAGTAGTTTATGCCTTTGCTATTGCAGGGTAAAGAAACAGTAATGCTTATCCTGGTTTGAAAGGAAGCAATGATGTCTACTAAAATGTTCTCTACAATCTTTTAGTAACTGGCTTGGGCTAACCTATTTGTACTTACTGGGGAATCTTACTGAAACACTTACCCTGATATCCATTTGACCCTGGAACTACATCTCTACACAGCTGGTCTCACTTTCTCTCTCTTGCTCTTTTCTTTCTTTCTTCCTTTCTTTCTTTTCTTTTTATACATCACCTGCTCTCATTTAATTCATTTCATTTGGTGCTTTCCTTCCTGTGGGAAGTCTCTGACATCTGTCCCACATACTTCTTTATGAACACAAAGTCTCATCTTTTATCTTTTATTTTTAACTTTTATTAGTCAATTAATCTTCCCCTTTTTGTAGTTGTGATCTTTTCATTCTATATGTTTTTAAAGAAAGACCCTCTAGATTGTAATTCTTTATGGCTGCTTAAAAAAAAAAAACATTTTATTTTTTAACACTTCTAATTACATTCTGTTGACATTTATATTTAGGTTTGAGGCCAATGTCAAATACTAGAAGCACAGGGCTTCTCACCTCATTGGCACCATCATGTGGTAAAATTGTGTATCACATTGAAAAATGGCTGCATATTTAAGGCAGGCTGCCATGATATCACATTTTATACTATCATGTTTCCCAAACTTTTGACATATGTGTACCCCTTCTATAATTGAGTATCCCTTATATTCATGAGAACGTAGAATTAGGTGTAGCTAAGCACAGTGCAGTGCATATTCCCACCAAACTCCGGTGCAATACATACCCCCACCAAACTCTTCCCATACCTCTGATTAAAAATGAAATTGGAGAGGTCATACAAAGTTGGGGAATCTGAAATAATCCGACTACTTTGGTAACTGCACAGCGAAATGGGGGCTAGTAAACACCAGTGATTAAATACGTGGACACTGGTGTTTGGTTACATGAATGAACTCAAACCATGGCTCTCCCACTTATTTATATAACTTGGGCACATTGGTAAATATCCTTGAGCCCAGTTTCCTCATAAATACAAGGATACCAGGAAAATCTATCTCCCAGGCATGTTGAGAGGAACGATTAATTGCATGATCATAGCACAATGGCCATCAAATAGTTCCATAATATCAGCTATGATTAACTGTTAACAAACCATCATATTTGGTTTTCCTTTTATGTTCAAATCCAGAGTAGAAAGACTATCAGAGCAGACATCCCCTGTGGATTTATAAAATTATACCAAAATGATAAATTGTTTTCAGAATGATCAGAAGCAGCATGTAGCTAAAAAAGAACCTGCCAAAAGTAAACTTTGAAAAAACACTTAAAATGCTAATTGTTTTGTTTTTCTGTTGTTGTTTTGTTTTTAGAAAAAAGGAAGAAAAATTCTGGAAAGAATGGTTTTCTAAACTACTTACAAAATGAAATTTGAAAATCTCTGGCTAAATTAACCACAATTGACAGGCAAATAAGTAATTATGGGAGATGATAATTTATAATCTTTTTTGAGGGTGGAATAAACTTTTTAATATTAAAAATATTGATAGTGCCAAAACCGGTTTGGCTTAGTGGTAGAGCATCTGTCTTCGGACTGAAAGGTCCCAGGTTCGATTCCAGTCAAGGGCTTTGTACATTGGTTGCGGGCACATCCCCGGTAGGGAGTGTGCAAGAGGCAGCTGGTTGATGTTTCTCTTTCATTGACGTTTCTAACTCTCTCTTCCTCTCTGTAAAAATCAATAAAATATATATTTTTTTAAAATGTTGATAGTGCCAAATTCTTTCAAAGGTCTATTAAAGAGCAAAGTACTTTTATAAATCCTTGAAAGAGCTGTAGGTTGGACAAATCTGGTAGAAATTTTTCTATTTGAAAATGAATTTTAATGATTTTCTTAGAGAAATAGAATGAGAAGGTATTTAAAATCAGTGAAAATAAAGCATGTGGGGTTATTTATCCCCTCTAAAACCATGCATCTTCATTAGATGGAATGGGTAATCTTGCCAGAACCAGAATCTTACATTCAGTTTCCAAACTGTATTTTCCCAGACAGTTAGCATCGTTCAATGAATTTTTGTTATGCCATTATGCAAATGTAGTCTATGCTCATTATCTTTCTACTTATTAAATTCATCAAAAGCTTTCCAGGAACAGATTTTCTGTTTTGTCAACTATACCCAGTCTTGTTCCCAGATTTTTTTGTCAGTATTTTCAGAATGTGATGGGGGGAAAAGAAGAGGAGGGGGCATGATTTAATGAATTTCAAACATGCTATAACTGTTTCAGTGCAATACTCAACTACATAACAGCCATCTGTGATTGCTCGCAGCATACCCCAATCTTGTGCAATGCTAGGTTAGTGCAGTTGGTTAGGATGTGGCGTTAACATGTCCATAATCAATTCCTATGTGAGTCAACTGGCTCTGCAGAGAAGAAAAATGTCTTCGGTGTCAACCTGAACTTCTCAGGCCAGCAGTCTAAACAATCTATACCCTTAATTATTGATATTTGGGGATTTTTCAGACATCCCTTATGGATTTCTATTTTTATTTCATTGTGGTCAGAGAATATATTTTGTATAGAGACTTGTTTTCTAGCCCAGTGTGGTCTTTCTTGGTATATGTTCTATGTACATGAATGTGGTATATCTCTCCATTTACTTAATTTTTCATTCCAGCAATGCTTTGGAGTTTTCAGTATAGCTCCTTCATCCCTTTCATTAAACTTATTCCTAAATATTTATAATATCCAATACTATTGTAGATATATTTTAAAATTTCATTTCCTAATTGCTACTTGCTAATACTATAAAATATTGATTCTTATATACTGATCTTTCATCCTATGAACTCACTAATTTCAAGGATTAATTCTAGTAAATTTAAATTTTTTTCTACATGGACAATTTATTCATCAAAAGGCAATTAAAAGTTTTTTTTTTTAAACTTTGTATATAGACAACTGTGAGTACACAGCTTTACTCTTCCTTTCCAATATTTACACCTTTTACTTTAATTTTTGCCTACTGCACTATTTACAACCTCTGATGCAAAGTTAAATAGAAGAGTAGGCATTCTCACTTTCTAGGATTGAATATTTCACCACAAAGCTGCCGGGGCTGCGAGGACCAAGCCTCTTGCATGAATTTCGTGAATCAGGCCTCTAGTGCTGTTACAAAATTAGTTGTATAATATTCTCTCCTCCTCAGTTTTCTCAGTTTCTATAAAATTGACATTATGTGTTCTTTAAATGTTGATAGAAGTCACCAGTGAAGTCCTGGACTTTTCTTTGTAAAATGTTGTGTTTTATTTTTTATTATAAATTCAAATTCTGTAATATATGTACAACTTAGATTTTATATTTCTTCTTTACTCATTTTTGGTAGGTTTTGTTTTTCAAAGAATTTGTTCATTTCTTTAAAGTTGTCAAATCTTATTGACCTAAATTTAACATTTTCTTTTTATGGTTTTTAAAAATATATATTTCATTGATTTTTTACAGAGAGGAAAGGAGAGGAATAGAGAGTTAGAAACATCGGTGAGAGAGAAACATCGATCAGCTGTCTCCTGCACACTCCTTACTGGGTATGTGCCCGCAACCTTTGTCCTTGACCAGAATCAAACCTGGGACCCTTGAGTCCATAGGCTTATGCTCTATGCACTGATCCAAACCGGTTAGGACTCTTTTTATGGTTTTAATTAGAATCTTTCAACCTCAGAAAACTGCTGTGGGGGACTGTGTGCACTGTAGAATAGCAGCGTCCCGGCCTCTTCCCACTAGATGCTGATAGCAGCCTCCCCAATCCTAACGACTAAAAATGTCTTTAGACATTGCCAAATGTTCCTTGGGGACATAACGCCTCCGGTTGAGAACCACTGTTTTAATGTCTGTGGAATCGGTAGTGAGCTTTCATTCCAGATACTGGTACGTCATCTGTTTATTTTTAAATTAGTTTTGTTAAGAGCTTTGTAGAGTAAACAAAAGCAGGCTATGCCCCATATGTGGCCCATGGATCATCTTGCTAACTTTGACTAAGATCATTGATTATTCTTTAAAAAAAAAAAATCTTTATTGATTTCAGAGAGGAAGGAAAAGGCATAGAGAGATAGAAACATCAATGATGAGAGAGAATCACTGATTGTCTGCCTCCTGGGGATTGAGCCCACAACCCAGGCATGTGCCCTGACAAAGAACTGAACCATGATCTCCAGGTTCTTGGGTCTATGCTCAACCACTGATAGACACCAGCCTGGCAACTCTTCTTTTCTAACAAAGGAATGAAAAAGCTATAAATTCTCCTCTAAGAATACTCTATCTGTATCCCATAAATTTTGAAATGCTGTGTGTTAATGGATATTAACCAAAGAATGGCTATAAAGAGTATTGTTTGTTTATCTACGGAGATAACAAGTGAGCATTTTTTTCTTAACCAACAGAATTTCTTACAAATGGATTTTTGGTTCTGTGAGAGGCAAGCAATGAAGAACAATATTAATAAAACTATGTAACAAAATTTAGTCACATAAATACACTCTCCCAACTAGTTGATAAGTTGATATACATTCCTACATGCTGGCAGCAGTATTCTTTTTGCTCTTCTAGCTAAGGAAAGCCACAATCTATAACCTGCAGAACATTTACCAGGACACAAAAAAATTACAAGTTCACTGCACCTTATGGAGTATTGGTTTGCTGCCACCTGCTGGGAGGCAGAAATGGGTTTCTAGCCTCCTTAAAGGGCAGGAATGATGACCTTGGAAGTTGTAAAACTTTGCCCATCCCATGAAACAAAACATAATATAGGTACCTTTGGGCCTGGAAGAAATCAATATTAAATATGTGTTAATTGATTGTTTGTGTTACCAGTGAGGCTTCTGGTCAACAGTGGACTATTAGCAGTTGGGTTTTGGGGGAGTCAAAAGTTACTCTGGGGTTTTTTGACTATGCAGGGGCCTTGTTCAAGAGTCAACAGTATTGTTCACACAGAACCACAATTAAAATAGCACCATATTTTCTCTCTACATACACTTTTTTTTTTTACTACCTGAAAGCTGTCTGCAAGTATCATGACTTCACCCCTGAACACTTGAGCATACATTTCCTAAGAACAAAAGCATTCTTCTAATATAACCACAATATCATCATTATATCTGAGAAATGTAAGTCATCGATATATCTATTATGCTTTTATGTTCAAATTTTCCCAATTGTCCACAGATTGTCCTGCAGAATTCATAATCCTATACAGCTCACAGTTGCCTTAATGGAGATGAGTCCTATCTTTTTTTGTTGTCTTCCATGATATTGACATTATTGAAAAGTCCAAACAAATCACATTCTAAGTTTATCTGAGTGCCCTGGCCTCATTTGGTTGGGTGTGGTCCCGCACACCCAAACGGTTGCTGGTTTAATTGCCGATCAAGGCAAATGACCAGGTTGTGGTCTTGATCTCCAGTGGGGGATATGCAAGCTGATAAATATTTTGCTCCACACTTTTTTTTCCTCTTTCCTTTACTCTCTTTCTAAACTCAATTTTAAAAAATTATCTGAGTGTTTCCTTACAGATTCAGACTAAACGTTTTTGGCAAGAATGCTACATAGGTGTACTTCCAATAAACTCACAGCAACAGGTTTGTGTTTTCCCCATTTTTGGGGAAAAATTTCCCATGAAACACTTAATAACATTTTTCAAAGGACTACTGTTCTGTGGAACATAGTTAAGGGAACACCTGTACAAGAAAAAAAAGGTAAATGCACTGAAGTGTTTAAGAGTTTGTAGACTAAAAAGCAAGTAATGATTAATCAAACCGAGCTTCCACAAAACTTACACACACACACACACACACACACACACACACGCACAAACCAACAACAATCCAATTGTACAGATAAGCAATCCCAACTTAGGGAAATTAACTTTTCCCAAATTCTATCCTTTTTATATTTTCTGTGTGCAGGAGCTGAGATTTGGAAGCATGTCTGATTGCTTCCATGTTCTTGCCATTAGGCTCTCTGCTTCATTTGGACTTAATTTTTTTATAATTGACTATTTTTAAATGTTTTTATTGATTTTCAAAGAGAGGGAGAGGGAAAGATAGAAATATCAATGAGGCTGCCTCCTGCATGCCCACACTGGGGAGGGGCCCACAACTGGACTTTGGCCTGACTGGAATCCAACCAGTGACTTCTTAGTTCATGGGTCCACAATCAACCACTGAGCCAATGGACTCAGGGGCACAATGGACTGTTCTTGGTGCTACAATTACTCTGGGATAAAAGTGGTGGTCTTTTAATCTAAATAATAATGAAGACACTAAGAAATCATTTTATTGTTCTACTAGTGACCTGGTGCATGGAATTCGTGCACATTAAAAGGGGATTAAAAAGAGAGGGGGAGAGAAAGAGAAACATGATAGATATAAGAGGGAAATATCAATTGGTTGCCTCCTATATATGCCCTGATGGGATTGAAGCCGAAATCATTTTGTGTATGGGGACAACAGTCCAACTCACTGAGCTATTTGTATTTTTTAATATGTCATTTTATTGATTGGCCTATCTTTATTTGAGCATTATACACTATGACTTAATACTGACAAACCAAACCCCTCTCAATACTTTTCTCTAAAATTTTCTTTGCAATTATTTCTTTTAACTGGTCAATATGACATGAGGAAATAAACTGTTTTTTACATAAAAAAAATAAATAAGGGGATTAGAGAAAATAATTTAATTTTGCTATTTGCCCTTTCTCTATAATAGAAGTGTCAGAGATGAACGAAAATTAGTAAAATGTATATAAAAACCTTCCTCCTGTCAGAGTCTGGGGCTCACCACAGGATCCAATGTCAAGTCCCCACCCACATGCACCTCAAAATCCTGTGAGACCCAGACCCGGCTGCCCCTTTCTACCATTGGGCTAGATCCAGACCCACCGGTGTCAAGCCCTGCCGGGCAGGGGGCACAGCCTGAGGTCCCCCAGTCCAGACTGGGGTGAGGGGGGCATGCCTTGAGGTCCTTGTCAAGCCCCACCAGGTGAGATACATGGCCTGAGGTCCTCTGTCAAGCCCAGCCAGGCAGGGGGGCACAGCCTCAGGTCCCCTGGCCTGGTGCTGCGGCAGGAGGGGTGTGGCCTAAGGTCCCTGTCAAGCCTCAGGGGGGCAGGGGAGGGCGTAGCCTCAGGTCTCTACTGATTGCTCCTTAAGGCTGCTTATGGGAACTTGGCCTCAGGTGTGGGTGCAGCCATCTTTGTATGGAGTGATGGTCAATTAGCTTTTTCCCTCTTTATTAGATAGGATACTCAATAAAAATCAACCTATATCAAGTAATTGACGAAGGCCTAACTCCTCACAAATGTTTACAACTATGCAAATCATGTGAAGACGGGGTCTCGGTTCCAGATACTAATTATAAGATAGCCCCCACTTATGACCTTTTCTATTGCCCATGGGTGCTGTCATGGCGACATTACACCAAACATTCTGGAGACATCAGTGTTCCTTAAAAATCCCAGAACTCAGATAAAACTCAGGTTTTACTACTCATTACGTCATCTAATAGGTTTTCAAAATATTAGTTACCATTATACCCCGCGGGGAGGTAGCAAATATGTTAAGTATGTTCCTTTTCATCTCCATTTCAGGAGAGAGAGCCTCCTCCCCTCTCCCCCGCCAGATGACTATCCGAAGGAAGTGAGCGCGGGTCCTTGCTTTTGGTGCAAGTTAAGACATTTAATCTTAATACGAATGGGTGACTTTTAAAAGAAAAAAACTGTGGCTTTCAGAAACCCTTTAAAAACCACGCCAGGGTTAAAAAAAAAAAAGTTTGAGTTATACTTCGGCGGCACGTTGAGGATTTTTCCAAGAGGCTGGAAATCGCTTTGCGGAGTCTAAGTCTTCTTAAAAGCTCATCCGCTATTCCAACTACCTTCGTCCCTCCCTCGACCCCAAACGTGAAGGTTCTGGGAAGCGGGAGGCGGGGGTCTGCGTTCGGGGAACCCAGGCCGGACTCCGGCTCGGTGTCCCCGGCCCCGCGACGCGCCAAGGCCCGGAGGGGAGGGATGAACGTGCCCCCGGAGCCCCGCAGGAAACCGAGCCAACCTGCGCTCGCAGCAAAGCAAAAGCCCCCGGAGAGGCCGTCAGCCGCCGCCCCCGCCCCACTCAGCGACAACTTGCGCCGCTGTCCCGCGGGACGTCACGTCACGTCACACGTCCCTGCCGCACGCCGGCAGCCCGCGGCCACGTCCGCCGGGACCCGGCCACGCCTCGTCCTGCCCCTCGCTCCCCGGCGCCCGGCAGTGGGCGCTGCGCCTGCGTTTGCCGCGGAGAGCGAGGGGCGGGGCGAGCCGGGCCGGCGGAAGAGGCGGGGCCGGGGCGGGGCTGCACTTCCGCGGCCTCGGTGGGTGAGTATGGGGCGGGGGCTGTGCGCGGCCGGAGGGTGCCCAGTCGACTTCGGGGGCGCCCCCTGGAGGATCTGGGGTCGGGGAAGGAAGAGATGGCTATTGAATGGGGTGGTGTGGGGAGGGTGCGGGTGTGTGGACCGGCAGGCGTCGGCAAAGTGGGCTCGAAGGGAGGTTCCCCGTTTGTTTCTCCTTAAGAAGGACGAACTCTGACCACAGTGCACAGGTTTTCATCCCTGGGGCAGGTTTGTGAGCTTAGAGTTATCATGGTGCCACAAACCTCGCTCCTTGCCGCTGCCGAACCCGGCGAGGGGTTGACCGTAGCATGAGTCCATGAAAAGCACCCTAGTCCAGTGTAGCTACTGCCAGAGGTAAAATGAAAACTCATCTTGTAAGAAGTGAAATCCAGGATATAACATAACAGGGTGTAAACAGTGCCTGGGTCTCTCCAATGCTGTGCCCGGGCACGGGCTAAGTCTCTTCCAGCAAGCATACTGTAGTCAGATAATTTGCATTTCTCATTAGAAATGGAAAGACCACCTGTGCCAAATGATATTTCTTTAAAACCTCTCTTAAGAGTTGTGCCCTCTCATACACATACTTTTAGAAAACAAAATTAAAGAAAGGCTATCTCTTTCCCAAGTTGATAGAAAAACGAAACGTTTCCTGAAGGTGTCTGTGCAGGTTCTAAATCATTTTGGGGTCGTCCAGGATGCCCAGAATATTCTTCTATGTAATAAGCACGTCACATCATTTTTTGTTTAACGCAATAAGAATTTAAAAAAAAAAAGAAAGAAAAGAAAAACAGAAACAGTTCAGTTCTTTGAAGGCTTGCATTCTATTAGAAACAAAAATAAACATATGAAAAGTTACATGACCAATAAGAAAAGGGAATCATGGTTTGAGATATTCAACGTTGCCTAAAGAACACCTGTGCTTGCCTTGGAAAGTGGTGGTGAGTGCTTGAAACATTTGCCTCTCAGCTGATGGTTGCCATGTGGGCGCAATCCCCAACACAGGCTGAAAGTATATATTCTTATATAATTAAAATTTTTTAAAAATGTGATTGGCAATCAATTTACTCACACCCCCTTTATGAACCAGGAACAGACAATTTGTGACTTTGTAGATTATCACCAGAGTATTCAGAAATAATTGGTATTGAACGAAGAAAAAAAAATTCTTGAAATGGATGATCAGGTAAGGATTTAAGAAAACAGTGGGATTTAAGCTGGGTCAGACAGGAGAGGTGTCTTAGAGGGGAGAGGACATAAAAAGTGAATAAAATCTCAGTTGGGAAAGTAAGTAGAGATAACGAGTAAATTTTCCTTGGAATAGGTCTAAGAAAGCAAGTATAGAAAACTGGAAGAAAAACTGGTTTGGGAAACTACAGTGCCAGATTGGACTTTATTCTAGGTCAGTGCTTCTCACATTTGAACATACATCAGAATCATCTGGAAGGCAAAGAGATTGCAGACCCCCATTTGGAGAATTTCTGATTGAAAAGGTCTGGGGTGGGGCCTGAGGGTCTAAATTGATGCACATGCTGCTGGTCTGGGACCACACTTTGAGAATGACTTCCCAGGGTGTGGGAACCTTTGGAGGAATTTTATGTGGATAATAAGATCGATCACATTCATGGTTCAATATGAATCTTACTGTGAAGTCTAACACAGGAGACTGGAGATGAGAGAGAGAGAGAGAGAGAGAGAGAGAGAGAGAGAGAGAGAGAGAGAGAGAGAGAGAGAGAGCGAGCGCGAGCGCGCGTGCGAGCGTGCGCGAAGGTTCCTTACAATAGTTAGGACCTGTTTGGTGCCAGGCTCTCTCATGCACACTATTTCATGTGATACTCACTGTGACCTTGATGTGTTGATCTTGATATTTTCATGTGGAGAGCGGTAGAGGTTGCCCAGGTTGCCTAGGCTAATCTAGGAGCTCCCTAAAACTAGTTCAGTTTTGGACTAAGGTAGTAGCAGCAGAAACGAAAACATTTAATGGTGATGGAATTTAGAAAAACAGAGACTTCCCAAGTAGATTGAAACCTAAAAGTAAAAATTGGGAAAAGTGATAAAGGTAAAATATACAGGGAACTTGAGAATGTTCCCTGCATGAGTTCAGTGTGTGTCCTGTGTTACTCTTATTATTTAACAATAACCTATTTAAAAGTTGCTTATTTAAAAAGTCATCTTGCCCTACTAACATTTACTGAAATTATATGAAAAGGAGAAAGTAAAGCCTTCTTTGGAGGTGGTGGGAGATGCTGAATAGATTAATGGCATCTGGCAGCTTATCTTCAAATCAAAAGTGATTAGCATTGAGAAATGGAAACACATGTTATAACACTGCATTGCCTGTATGAACTGTGCTGTGCCTCGGACACTGACCTAATGTATTGATTTTGGAAATTCTGTATGCTTTGACTTGCCAGAGTAGTTATTGGAATTGAAAATATTCATTGGATTCATTTCAAGACAAATATCCCAAGTCAGACTGGCTGCTGCTGACCAAATTTTTAATGAAGGAAAATATCCATATATTGAAACCAGACTTTAAAAAGAAAGTTCTTAGAATAAATATATATTTACTTTAAAGTCTAGGAAAAAAATGTATGTATTCAGACATCAGTTGACTGAATAATTAACATAATGGAATTATTGACCCGAACAAAATTATAGCATACATTCATTCATTTATTCAGTGAGCAGCTAGGCAAGGCTGATTTTTAAAAATGAACACAAAACAGTGAGATCATTGCTACGATATAATAGAGGGATGTGACCGGTATGTGGTGACAGGAAACAGGAGTGACAACTGAAGGGGCATAAAAAGGAGCCAGGGAACTGCTGTAGATGAGTGCCAGAATGGAAGGTGAGTTAATAACGGTCGTAAAGATGGCTGTAGTAGATTGGGTTGTGCCCATTGGTAGGTTGCAGTCTACATTTAAAAAGTAGAGTAGAAAAAAGACAAGGTGTGTTACATGTAATAGGAGTATGTGAAGTTTTGTGAAACTTGTTTCAGTTATATGACTCTCTGTTGACTGATGTGAGTGTATTTCTCGCTATGGACTGTGGTCAGAGTTTAAAAGCCATTATAGTAGAGAAATGTGGGAATGAGGTTGGAGAGAAGGGAATGGATATAAAAGACATTTGAGGGAGAACAAATGTGAATCTTAAAACGCTGCTGTCCATGAGAACCCTCTTGTAGGGGAAGAGGCTGCACTTACCAACCCATTTCCTTGTTTTTGCCCACTTGGTGCTTTCTATTGTGTATTAATACATTCACATTCTGGTTTATTAGGAATGGCAGAGCTTTGAGGTGTCTTACTGAATGTTGTAAATGCTACAAAATTTCTCTTGTATTTTGGTAGTGCTCAGCTTAAAATCATAGGTAGGATGAAACTATATTCCCAGGGATCCTGGAAATTCATTGAAACAGATTGACTTGATTATTGGCCAAGTTCTTTATTTGTTCCTATAAGGAAGTAGGAATAGATGCTTAATTACACAAGCAGGTGGGAAGTCCTTCTCCCTACCTCTATGATTTTGCAACTCCAGTAGACTTAGTCTGCTGTGCCTGTGATGTATATATAGGGCTAGAAAATTGCTCATATAGGCTGAGTTAAATTGGCTTTTAAAAAAATTATAGACTCCTTCAAAGTCTGATTGGTTAATTGGTTCAAATATGTTATGCTCTTAGTTATCAGTGTGAATTACTCTTCATGGAGCAAAAAACACTAAACATTTTTTAGAAACTTGGCCCGTTCTGTCATCTAATATATTATTGAGATCTCCTACTGAAAAGGTTTACACAGAAAATGTAAACAGCCTGCCATCATCATTCCATATTCAAAGGGAAAGGGTTATTTGATGTGATGTGACACCACTCCTCTTTTTATACAACAATCTAGAGTTAAAATCCATGGTTTTTCCCAAGTTCTGCCAATAGTTGAGAGGCCTTGGTCAGTCAGTGTGACCTTCCTCAGCCTCCCCGGTAAAACAGAATCTCACCTGTGTAGTGAGGCTTAGCTGAGGAAATGCATGCACAATGTCGCACACATAATACACATTCAGTAAAAGGCAGCAGCTGCTGCTCTGCCATTCAGATGGTCCACAGATTTGGGGGCAACAAGAAAATCAGTCCCCAGGGAGAGATTGGAAGATATAAAAAACCTAGAACTATATACATCTGGATAGCTTTCTGGTTTGGGAAAAGAATGGAGTAAAATGGTATCATCCTCAGAAAAGATTAGCATAGCCACTGCACATGACACGCAAATTGATGAAGTATTCCATATTTTTAGGACTGTAATATTAAACTTTTTTTTTTACATGGTATCATCCTTTTCCTGTCTCTTCACTTAAAGACCTTTTCAGATTTGTGTTGGCATCAAAGGGCAGAGAACTTTACAATCCCAAACTATGATAAACTCTTCAGTATAAACCATGAAATTACCAGATGGCTGACATAGATTTTTCTGACAAAGGTTGCAATTAAATTGTAAGAAATCACTATCTTAAATGTTAGAGCAACCTGTATACTATTCATTAAATGATTTTTATTTGCCCCATTTACTTAGGAAATGTTATTTTCTTGCATTATCATAAGTGGGCATATTTTCACCTGGTAAAGCTCTTGTTGTTGGACTTTTCTTCCTTATAAACTTGTCTTTCTGTTTGGAAAACTAATGTAAAAGATACCTTGATTCAAAAAGGGAATTTAGACAGTAGAATATTTTTAGTCAAGATTCTCAGGTTAAGATTATTACTCAAATTTTTCTTTGTGGTACAGTAAATCAACATAAAGTAGAGTATCGGTTCACGAACCTTTAACAAAAATTATTAACCAGTTACTATGTGCCAAGCATTGTGCTAGATCCCGAGGAAATCAAGAAGAAGATCTTGTCCTTTCTCTGGGAGGATTATCAGCTGGGATGAGGGATGAGATTTGGTGAGAGAGATTTATAAATAGGTAAATTAGAACACAAGATGACAGATATTCTACCTGAGATTTGAGTAAAGGCTTTGGAGCATTGATGCCTAGGTAAGGTGGGGAAGACTATTTTAGGAGAGGTGATATTTGAACTAGGTAGGAATTTGGCAGGCAAGAAAGTAGAAGATATGCATTCTATTTTTGTTGTAGCATATAGTTAAAAAAACAAAACAAAACCAATACCATGGTTTAAAATGGTTACTAGACATTAAGATAATGATTCTGATAGAACCTCTGTGTATAGAGACATAGCTAAAACATGATTATCACTTTTTTATACGTATATCTTTTTACTAGGTGTTTGAGTATATAGGCTAATTTATATCTAATTTAGAAAATGTCATGTAAATATACGTTGATTGGATACTGATGGTCACAATAACTGGTTAAATTAGGGACTCATCAAGTTTGATTTTCGTATAATGAAGAAATTTAAATGCAGAATGAAGAAAGTTATGTGATAGCATAAATAAAAATTGAGTCATGAATAGTTATTAAATATTTCTCATTAAAATTATAAAAATTCTGAATTTTATCTTAAAGAGTTTTATTAAAATAGCAACTATATTTTGTTTGTTTTAAATGTCCTTTTGAGTGTTTGTGTCAAGGATATTAATGAATGTTTTAAAATTGTTTTTAAGAAACATTTTTACACATTTTTAATACATTATCCCTTTAGAATAAGACTAATTTTGTACAAACAGAAGACATTATTTTTTCTCCCACCCAAACAAAAGAATGTTGAGCAGTTTTTGTTCTAATAAACAAATGTAAAACATTTCTCTCTTTTCCCAATAGAATGTTATTTAGCTAAAATTATTTTTTGTGTTGATTGGCCTTGAAATACAATTTAGAGGTACTTTGAAGTAAAGAAATAAAATAAAGTAATTTATTTCATTGTGCCATGAGGTTCTTAAAAACCAAAATTTTCAAATAATCATAAACCCAAACTTGGTAGGCAATCTATAAGTTTTTGTTTGCCACTGCAAACTTGGTCTATGGCCTAATTTTTTACTAAAGTTTTGTAAATTGGTATAATAATAATAAAAGCTAACATTTATTGAGCTCTTGCTGTGTGCTAGGCACTGTTCCAAGCTTTTTACAGCCATCCTATTCTCTTACCTCTTCTCTTATGAGAAAGTTGAGGCACAGATTGGTTAATTAAGATGCCCAAGGTCATAATAGCGTAAGTGGCAGAGACTCAGTTACTGAGGTTCATAACTTCTGTATTTTCCTGACCCCTCAGCATGCTGAGCTTTGAAGTGGAGAAGGTCAGTAAATTTAAGGATCCTCAACTAATCCCATAGTGGTTCAGACTTTAGTGTGCTTACATAAAGAGATTCTGATTTGTGGGGCTGAGAACGTGTATTTTAAATAAGCACCCAGGAGGTTCTGCCTATACTTTGAGATACACTGATCTGGTTGGAATACAGTCCTCACAGCTCACTTCACATGAAGGCTTGTTGTCATTTGTGTGTGTATGTTGGACCATCCTTTGCAAATATCTGTGTTACAGAGTGAGTCTATTAAATACATACTCTATCTAAATTTATACCTCAAGTGCCTGCAGTACTAGTCATCTATATTGTGTTGAGACTAGTTCTCATCAGAGGGATTTTTTTAAGAAAACACTTTGGCCCTGGCTGGTGTGGCTTGGTTCAGCATTGTCCCACGCTTCAAAGTCACCACTTAGATTCCATGTCAGGGCACATGCCCACATTGCAAGTTCCATCCCAATCAGAGATGTTTCTTTCTCACTTCGATGTGTATTTATTTATTTATTTATTTATTTATTTATTTATTTATTATTTTTCCCTCTCTCTCTCTCCCTCTCTCTCTCAAAAGAAATCCAAACAAAAAAATTAAAAATATAATATTTTGAATGACCTTCAGAACAGGGTTTGATCTGAGAAAATTGTTAAGGTGAATATAAGATCTATAGTCAGAAGAAAATAAGCATGATGTAAAATTTCTTCCCTAATGTGTTTGTGTGTGTGTGTATGTGAATTTGTTTTCTGTTTAAAATAAAATATGTATGTACATTGCCCTTCATCATATAGCAGTAGTTCCATGATTTGGGTTATTCAGAATATTCACTGTAGGCCAGGAGGGATCTTCTCTCAAGATTGGTAAGAAACTTTCACCAATTTGTACTACCAAGAACCCTGATTTGTGTGTTTTAGAATATAGCAAAAACACTAAACCTTGTAATTTCACTTGAGCATCTTAATTGTATGTTGAACTGGCAAAAATATGTTGTTGTTGTTTTTAGGGTGTTTCAAATCACATTGAGCCAAAAAAGTCCAGTGTTTTCTTCAGCTGCAAACAAAATGAATATCCCGGTGCTGCTACATCCTCACCAGTGCTTCCTGAAAGGCCTTTTGCGAACACCTTTCCGACGTTACCACTTCATCTTGCACTCAAGAACTCATCTCGGATTAGGAGGCCCATGTGCTCGGCCATCTGATTCTCTTGGACTTCCTTGTACAAAGTGGATGCTGCTGTCAAATGGTTTAAAGAGACAATTATGTGTACAGACAACCTTAAAGGAACACACAGAAGGACTTTCTGATAAAGAACAAAGACTTGTGGATAAACTTTATACTGGTCTAACCCAAGGGCAAAGGGCCTGTTTAGCAGAGGCCATAACTCTTATAGAATCAACTCACCATAGGAAAAAAGAGCTGGCCCAGGTGCTTCTTCAGAAAGTATTGGCCTACCACAAAGAACAAGAACAATTAAATAAAGGAAAGCCACGGGCATTTCGAGTGGGTCAGTCTTTTCTTTTCCTTAACCTGTCCAGGAAATATTTTTCTCAGTTTTATATTAAAAAAAAAAAAGTCTAAATAATTTGTGTTCTAATGGGGATTTTTCTTTTCAGAATTTTGTTAGGAATTTTTGTTGTTGTTATCTAAAGTTTTACGTATGTCTCCTTTTTCCCCCGCTTGACACCCCTCTCTACCCCCCACCCCCCAGCCATTCCCACCCTGGGCAAGACCCAACCGCCCCAGTGTCTGTGTCCATTGTTTATACTAATATACATGCATAAAAGTCCTTTGGTTGCTCTCTAACACCCCCCCCCCATGCCATTTGTCTCTGCATCTTTTCTTGTTCATCAAATTATGTTGATCATTATATCCCACATATGAGTGAGATCATGTGATATTTATCTTTCTCCAACTGGCTTATTTCGCTTAGCATAATGCTCTCCAGGTCCATCCGTGCTGTTGCGAATGGTAAAAGTTCCTCCTTTTTTATAGTGGCGTAGTATTCCATTGTGTAGATATACCATAGTTTTTTAATCCACTCATCTGCTGATGGGCACGTAAGTTGTTTCCAAATCTTAGCTATTGTAAATTGTGTTGCTATGAACATAGGGATGCATATATCCTTTCTGATTGGTGTTTCCGGTTTCTTGGGATATAGTCCTAGAAGTGGGATTACTGGGTCAAGTGGGAGTTCCCTTTTTAACTTTTTGAGGAAACTCTATACTGTCTTCCATAGTGGCTGCACCAATCTGCATTCTCACCAGCAGTGCCTGAGGATTCTTTTTTCTCCTCATCCTCGCCAGCACTTGCCTGTTGATTTGTTGATGATAGCCATTCTGACAGGTGTGAGATGGTATCTCATTGTTGTTTTGATGTTAGGAATTTTAAATGTTTTTGCACTGTAAATATTAGCATTGGTATATTGAAAAAAGATTTCTGGCCATTTGAACCAGGCTCTGTATTTTAAAAGAATAACATAAGGCCCTGGCCAGGTGGCTCAGTTGCTTGGAGCATCATCTCATACACTGAAAGATTGTGGATTCGATTTCCCGTCGGAGCACATACCAGGTTGCAGGTTTGATCCCCAGCCAGGGTGAGTAGGGGAGGCAACCAATTATTGTCTCTCTCACATCCGTGTTTCTCTTTCTCTCCTAAAAAAAAAAAATTAATAATAATATAAGTTTTCTATTAGCAAAATTTTGTTTTGTCTCCCAGATAGAAATATGAATAGGAAGAACTGTTAACTAGTTTATTTAGTCTTGGTAATCCTTCAGCTTACTAGTGTAGAGTGAATTCCCAATTTTTGTGGTTATATCAATTATAATCATCCTTGTCACATTTTAAAATTCTACTTCTTAGATGTTTCATTAGTCTTTCTTTAGGAAAGTCTCACTTCTCTCAGGTACTTTTGTTAGAGTTTCTGGGAGTGGTTTGGCTCCAAGCACAACCATCTCATTACCAAAATGTATTTTAAAGGGGAGACCATATTTATTTGCCGTCTAAAAATAGTAAATGTTTATTTGATTTCTTGAATAGTTGACTTGTTCCTGAATTGCACATAAGCCTGTTGTATTTTTGAAATTATGCATTTTAAAAACAATTTAGATATCTTTAACTATCAGGATTTAAGCAAGTCAGTTTTGGGTGGCATGAGAGCTGTTCATGATGGCAAATTAGGTGATTCTAACCAACCCTCTCACTAAAAATAATTTACAGTGGTAGGCAAAGTGCAGATATTTTGTGAGGAATGAGTTAAGTATACATAAAAAATGATGACATTATATTACACTTTTATGTTTCAATTTATTGGTAATATGGGGACTAAAACCTTTTAACTTTTAGGGTAACAGGGCATAAATGCTTTAAAGATAATTTTAAAAAGAATGTTACTTTTCACACATCTTACATCTTATTCTTCTGCCCTCACTGAGGGAGTTCGCTCTTTGAGAATACTACACAGGGTGTTAATAATCTTTATGAAGACAAACTAGCAAACTCCCAAAGAAATTTTAGTGACGACAAAGTACTTATCCCTTAGGCTTTAAAGAGTCTTTGAAGAAAAAATGTCCCAGAAATATCTGGTCTTAACCAGTAACTCACAGGTGACTGGCAGCTCGCCATTTCTCAGTGCCTTTTGGGTTCTTCCATTTTGCCCTCATGAGGCCGGATAAACCTGTGTCTTTGTTGCAGTTACTTTATTCCCATTATAAATAAAAGCAGCAAATGTTTATTGAGCACCCATAGAGGTTTAAGACAGAAGCCTGCCCTGAACCAAGCATGCTATATATGCCATACATACATTTGAATATAGTTACAATTAAATGTTTGTTTTATATACTTTATTGAACATCCTCTTATATATCTTTTACTTTATGCCATGAGCTGTTTTAAACATATTGTCAATATTAACTCATCTAGTCCTTATAACAACCTGAAGAGATAGGTGCTATTATATCCATTTTATTGCAGCAAATCCTTAGGTACTGAAGGGCTAAGTAACTTACCCAAGATTACCTAGCTCATCAAAGGCAGAACTAGAAAGAGAACTGGCCCAGTGGATCCTGAGTTTGTGCTCTTATCTGCTATGCTTTACTAACTCTGCAAGTAGGGGGATTTTCTCCCTCCCTCCTTCCCTTTCTCCCTCTCTTCCTTTTATTCAGTAAATATATATTTTTATTTAAATGTAGCTGGTTTACAATCTTATAGTAGTTATATTAGTTTCAATGTAGTGATTCAGTAATTTTATACCTTACAGTGTGATCACCCCACTAATTCTAGTAATCATTTGTCATAGTGTAAACTTATCACAACATTAATGATTGTATTCCCCTTTCCCTTTTCACTCATTCCCCCATCCTCTGGCAAGCAACCATCCCTTTGGTCTCTGTTTCTATGAGTCTGTTTTGTTTTTTTAGTTTTGTGTATGTTTTTTGTTGTACTTTTATTTTTAAAGATTCCATATATAAATGAAACCATATAGTGTTTGTCTTTTTCTGCCTGACTTATTTAATTAGCATAATACCATCTGCCTTTCTTAAGACAAATTATTTTCAGGATTCAGTTTTTATTATGCTATAGGTCTGGTGCACGAAATTTGTGCACTCGAGCTCAGGGTTGGGGGAGGGGGTCCCTTAGTCTGGCCTGCAACCTCTCGTAGTCTGGGAGCCCTTTAGGA